>NC_139512.1:39345752-39945752 GCF_947247035.1 Vipera ursinii
CCCTGAGACGCCGCAGTAAGATATCATGGTCGATGGTATCGAAAGCCGCTGAGAGGTCTAATAGGACTAGGACAGAGGAACAACCCCTGTCCCGAGCCCGCCAGAGATCATTCACCAGCGCGACCAATGCCGTCTCCGTGCTGTACCCGGGCCTAAAGCCCGATTGGTACGGGTCCAGATAATCAGCTTCCTCCAGGAACAGAGGGAGCTGATGCACCGCCACGCTCTCAACAACCTTCGCAAGAAAGCGAAGGTTGGAGACCCGACGATAGTTGTTCAAAATAGCCAGGTCCAGGGCAGGCTTCTTGAGGAGGGGCCTCACCACCACTTCAAGGCGTCGGGAAAGCTACCCTCACTCAAAGAAGCAGTTACCACTGCCTGGAGCCAGCCTCGTGTCCCCTCCCGAGCCGCATAAACCAGCCAGGAGGGGCATGGGTCCAATAAACGTGTGGTGGAGCTCAGCCTCCCCATGATCCTCTCCACATCTTCCGGAGTCACAGGGTCGAACTCTTCCCAGATAACATCACCAAGACCGCCTGTGTCACCTCCAAGATCTCTGTACTTTGATTAAGTATAAAATTTGATGGACAACATTAGTCAAAGTGGTACTTAAAAGTAAAATTCAAGAGTCTAGGTCTAGTGTGTTTTGGTAGCCTTTATCATCTCAAATGATTGGCCTGGGTTGAGGCAACAACAAAATTGTGATAAATATTTTAACCATTTTAATTTTAAAATTGAATTAAATTTAAACAAGGTTTATTTGAAAATATGCCCATTTTTTTTTCTGAAAAGAGGATATGCTAAAATTGATACTAGAGCTTCCATTTCTCTTTGTACTTCTGGTTTTATTATTTCTGTCTGTTTTATTTTCCCCATTTGTTTTGTTTCTAGATGGTGATGCCAGGAGATGCAGTAGAGATGACTGAGTTTCAAGATAAAGCAATCAGCAATTCCCATTATGTGTTAGAACTCATGTTGCCAAATGTTTATTTAACATTACCAAACAAGAGTTTTTATGAGAAACTTTACAATAGGCAAGTATAAAATTAAAGGTCTTTGGGATCCATTGGAGGGATTTTGAAATAAAAATCTGGGAAGGTAACTTTATTCCCCTGCAGTCGGTTATTACATCTTCCACATGATCCTAAGAATTCCTCAGCCCACTGAGAGGTATTTTCAGTAATTAAAGGAAAGTGCAGGATACTTAGTTTTTCAAAGAAAAAGCATGAGGTGTTTTAGAACACCAGCCTATAAATTGATTTCTGATTTCTGGAAAACATTTGAACCATATTCATATGTTTGTATGTATCTATGCTGTTTCTAAAGAAGTATATTACAGGTATCCTTCACTTACATCAGTTCGTTTAGTGACCATTTCATGCAGTTACAACAGCACTGAAAAAAGTCCATTTTTCACATTTACAATCATTGCGGCATCCCCATGGCCACATGATCAAAATTCAGATGCTTGGCAACTGGTTCATATTTATAACAGTTGCGGTCCCAGCATCATGTGATCACCTTTTGCGACCTTCTTACAGGCAAAGTCAATGGGGAAGCCATATTCACTTAATAACCATTGCAACATTGGTTGCAATGATTCACTTAACGGTGGTAAGAAAAATCGTAAAATAGGCAAAGCTCACTTAACAAATGTCTCACTTAGCAACAAAAAATTTGGCTTCAATTGTGATCATGCATTGAGGACTACCGGTACACAGTTGCAAGACAGTTACCTGTTTTTGTCTTATCTTAATGTTTCTTCCAAATACATTTAACAAATATAGTAAATAAGGAAGGAAAGACAAATTACCAGCATGTATTTATCTGATGTACAGGTGTTTCTCTGATGCATAGGTTTCATTCCTCTGTTAGTATATAGTCATTTTAAAAATATTTTTCTACAACACAGATTTGTTGTGATTCAATTTGTTCCCATATTTACTTGGTTAATATTCGAGTTTTTTCTTTCTTTCTAGGATTAGTAATGATCTATTATTGTGGGAACCCACAGCTCCCTCTCCGGTAGAAACATTTGAGAATATTTCATATGGTGTTGGGATTTCAGTCGCCAGCCAGCTGATCAACACATTTAGTAAAGACAGTTTTAACCAGTTCAAATCTACTATTCATTATGGTAATGTATTCCATAATATATATATACAATGTTATTCTGTTAACAAAAATAGGAGTACGTATTTATGGTAATCTATTTAAAAGAATTTAAGAATTAATACTGGGAAAATCTGTACATATTCTCAACCTAGGTATATTATCCACCTAGGTTTATAGTTAACCAGCTATCTTTATTAGTTCCAATAATTAAATCTTTAATTGGTTTTATAGATGATGAGAGTGGCTCTGAGGAAGAAACATTACAATATTTCTCCACTCTTGATTCTAATTATTGTTCCCGGAGAAGGAAAAAAACTGAATTGCAAAACAGAAGCACACAGAATTTTCTTTCACTTCTTTTAAATATAAACCATGGATTATTGTCAATATTCACAGATATCAAGGTGAGATACCAAAGTATGAATGATTAATGAGAGTTGGACATGTAGGATTTTATGTATAAAACACTATTTTGATATGCTGACATTTGGCAAAACCCCCACACATTTTTCATTTAAAAAAAACCAAAAAACAAAACTAGCTGTTAGTACAGCTGTTAAGGGAGCACCTGGGGAGGTCCAGGGCCACTGACTACATTGAGAGAAAAAAGATCTTCAGAAAGTAGCAGAGACCATTTCAGTAATAGTTCTAAGAAAGCTGCATATTGTAGACAGAGCACCAGGTGTCAGGATCAGATCAAGGATGTCTCTGTCTTTGTGAATTAAACAGAATAATATTCTTAGGAACAATACAATTCATTGTAAAACAAAGGCTATCAGATTCAACCAACAAATGATGTTAATATATTTTTTTCATTTTTTTCTGTAGCAGGATGATGGAAGGGTATTTGAAGACAAACATGGAGAATTTTGGTTTGAATTTTGTAATGGTTCTTTATTTTGTGTAACCAAGTATGAAGGTTTTGAAGACAAACATTATATATGCCTGCATTCTAATAGTCTCAACTTATATCATCAAGGTATGAAATTGAACTGTTAGTATAGATATGAATTTGTGTCATCTTTTTGAAATGATGGGTTAGCGAAAATTATAAAATGTATTACAGTTTTGGAAACAAATGTGTATAATGTAACTTTTTTTGCTAGCATTAAAAGATTAATTTTGTACTACTGTGTTGCTAAAAATAGAATTTTATTTAATTACACTTCATTCAGAAAATTGGAGCTAGGTGTTTTTAAGAATATAGCAGGACTTTAATTTTGCTTATGGAACAAAATTTAAAAGGTCAATAATTGATGTATTTATTCATCCATCCCCATTTGTATGCTGCCTAATCTCACAACTCATCTTTTATTATCAGTAGTTTATATTTAATTAGAATTTTAGTGGTTTATAGAACTATCTATACGTAGAAGGATGGAAATAATTAGGAATAATTATGTCAAAACTGGATAGTATAATGCTTTGGATTTGGTTCGTAAGAGATGCTTTGGAATAGCAATAGCAGTTATATACCGCTTCACAGTGCTTTACAGCACTCTCTTGAGTCGTTTATAAATGTCAGCATATTGCCCCCAACAGTGTAGGTCCTCATTTTACCAATCTTGGAAGAATGGAAGACTGAGTCAACCTTGAGCCGGTCAGGATCAAACTCCTGGCAGTGGGCAGAGGTTGCGTGCAATACTCCATTTTACCTGGTGTTCATGTCAGATCTGGAAACGGTTACGACTTTTTCAATAAATCATAGAGAGGTCCTGCATACATAGTCCTGCTTGTTCCATACAACTTTTTTTCAAACATATCTGAAGCATTACAAACTCTAAACAAAAATTAAGAGTAAAATCGTACTATACTTTTAAGGTGCATGCAGCTTGGTACATGAAAGTAATAGGAACAAATTCCTCAGTTTTAGTTCCATTTGAATCATTTCATCAGTTTTCCTGACAGAAATGTCTTCTGGCATGCTTTTCCATGCATAGAAGTTCTAGGAAGGGTTTCAAAGCAAGTATGGTAAGCTTTCAACAGCTACTTTATTACACAAATACAGAGGGGTATTTTATCTTCAAGCAATGCACCTTGCATAGCTCTATGAAGAGGTCTCCTGATAAGTGTGACACAATGTGAGACAGAATTATGTTGATAATTTTCTAGTTTGACTCTAGTCAACAATGTCTTAGGCATTCAGAATGTAAGAGGATGATGCTAGTCATTGGTAAGTTTATTGAGGTATTTCTCTGGGCTTCTCCCAGAAGGGATCTTTAATGTACTGTATTCTAATTTTTAAAATATTTTTTCTGATTATTTTTTTTGTGTGTGTAATAGTCAAATAAATTGCTGATCCTTGGCAAACATTGATGTTTAGCGAAATATATTGTAGAAATTTCTTTTTGTTTGTATATAATAGAAAATGGATTGTGCAATACTTTAGAACAAAGACAAAAAGGTGCTTTGGCATGCAGTTGAAGCCTCATTGTTGTGCAAGTTCATAAACTAAATGTGTCTTCCTGGATTTACACAGCAACCTCATTATTACCGAGGAACATATATATTGTTTCTAAGAAAAGGTGTGCTTTTTAAAAATGTTGCAGACCAGTGCCACGTGTGTGCTCCCAAATGTCTCTTGTTTTTGAATACAAAGCAGTCACTGTCACTATGTGTGTTTTCATTCTGCATTCCAAATTGCTTTAAGTAATAAGCAAATCATCCTTTTGCAGGAGTGGTAGAAGAGACAGTGTCTCTGTCCGAAATAAAATTGCCAAGTGCAACACATCCACATTGGCTAGAACCTACTGTTTACTTTTCGGAAGAAGAAGGTCCCAATACACCTTTTTCAGATGGCGTAGGAGCAGAATGCTTAAGCATGTTGTCAGTTGCAGTTAAAATACAGTCAAATAAATCAGAGACAAATACAAAGGTTTGTATTTAGAATTAACTTATTTATTATTTATTTATCAATACATTTGGGGGGTTCTTTGGTGCTCTCTGAGCTTGCTTGTTTTCTTGCAGACGTTTCATTACCCAAACGACGTAACATCATCAGTGCTTATCAATACATTTATAATTTGACTTTTCTTTGAAAGCTGAGGATAGCATACAGAAATATCCCCCCCACGCACCCTATTTTATCCTCACAGTAAATTCATTAGATAAGATTGCATTATGAGAAAATGACTGGCCCGAGTCAATAAATAGAGTCAGGTACGAATTGGAACCATAATTCAATACATTTGGCTCTGTTTGGTAGAGCTGTTTGGGCATCTAGTCCAACAACTCTGAAAGGCACCACTTTATCATTGCACTGTAAATTCTTTGAATTTCCAGTCAGATAATAACTGAATATACTGTTTACATTGTTCTTGTTATGGTACTAACATTATCAGCATTGTTACTGTCAAAGAAAGGATAGGTATGTTCATTTGATTCCAAACATTTCAAATCGTTAAACTAACGATATACTTTTGTTTTCTAGGAATTTTTAGTTGCAGTTGGGTTAAGAGGAGCCACTCTGCAGCACAGAGTGCTTCCTTCTGGCTTAAGCTGGCATGAACAGGTATATCACTTTGCTTTTTGTTTTCAGTTACTTGTCACTCAGTCTAATGACCTCACAGCCAAATGAAACAACTGAGAAAAATTATAGATTATCACAGATATTCAGAAAAACCCTTAATTAGATAAAAATGCCTAATGACAACTTAAATATACTCCATAGAATGTAGAGCATATATTGCTAAAGAAAAAGTAGGCTGGGAGAATGACATGAGTTACTTGAAAGAAAGTCTGCATCCTGAACAATAGCATCAATTTTATGGAGGATATATAGGTCATTTTGACCATTTATTTAGTGACCATTTGAAATTACAAAGGTGCTGAACAAGAGGACTTATGATCTGAAGTTATGGCCCCAATAGTTATGATTGTGACAAATTGCAACTGTTTTGCACTTACAACTAGTTGCCAAGTGCCCGACGATTATGAGATCACCGTTTGCAGTCTTCCCTGCCAGCTTCCCCAGAAAGTCAAATGCCACTGGCCCCTGCTAAGAGAATTCCCTCGAGTTTCAGGGGGCTGGCAAAAAAAGTCCATGCTGAAGCAGGATTTTTAGCCACAGAGGAGTTTCAGTTTTAAGCAGAGAAACTTGTTTCTCCACTCAGGGCTAAAACTCCTGCTCAGATTTTGGCAGGAAGGATTTTCAGCTCTGGATCAGAGAGAGACTGGTGATGTTTCCATAGCCTCAGTCTCCAAACTGCGCAAGGTTTTCAGAATGATGCATGGTAGCTTGCAGAAAGAAGATCTGGCACTAGCATGAGCTGTCTCAGATACTGTATGTTGCCCAGGCCTTTCAGCAGTAGGAGAAAAATAGTTGGTGAGTAGTTCAAGGCAGATGCTGCTGCAAGCCAGGGCAATCACACTGTCCCCTCAGGCTTTTACACCTCGAACATCCTACAACGTTTCTCAGTGGCAGCAGTAGTGCTAGGGGTGAAGTTGAAGCCTGGGGCAGTGACAACTGGCTGAGGCTACTGATGGCCGTGGGTCTCTGTTTTGAGCTCAGCCCCAGCATTATAGCCAAGTGCTGCAGGGCATGGAGCCTAGGTCACAAAGGAGATACCGGTAGGTGGGTGTGGGGAATTGGGCAGTATTTCTCAGTGGCAGCAGTGAAGTCACAGCCCGGGAGCAGAGGTAAGTAGCAGAGACTGCTGAAGGCTCCAGGCCTCTGCATCAGCGTTGCTGCCACCAAGTGCTACACTTCATTTCTGAACTTGTGCACTGCCTTCACTGGGCCTCCCAGGGTCTCCCCCACCCACCTGTGGTCCTTCATTGCTCCTTGGGACTGTATCAGCTTAACAACCCACGAGTTCACTTAACAGCCACAACTAGGATTGTGGTAGTTGAGGAAACTGGTCAAGTGACATCTTGCTTAACAGCCACTTTACTGAGCTATTGAGATTCCAGTCCCAATCATTATCATATGTTGAGGACTACCCATAATATAGGCTAAAATAAAAATTTATAAAAATATATCTTAGAAATATTGCAATAATTTAATTTTGTGGCTATTTTTCACGATTTTGTAACTTCTTTATTAGTATTAAAATGTGTTAAAAACTGGTCTGCAACTTCAGTAAGTTCTTATAAGCCCAAATGAATGATTCTGTCCAGAAAAAGCTTAGCAGTATGCTCACCAAAGCATATTCTACAGTAGTTCTCCCCCATCCCTGAGGCATGGGTGCCTCCTAGAAACCTACACTGGGAGATTTTGCTATAGCATAGTAAGGAACAAAACCTGCACGAGCAAAGCTGCAGCAGAATGGTAAAACTATGCAAGCTATCACTGGGTCCAGTATTTCACTTTTTAATAAATGTGAAGTGGCCTTAAATTGTGAATAATTGGAAATCAATGGGCCTACTTTTATGCTTTTGTAATTGTAGATTATGTACTTTTTGAATATTTCTGATGAACCTGTATTGGGATATAATCCTCCAGCCTCCGTTACAACATTTCACGTCCATCTCTGGAGTTGTGCTCTGAATTACAAGTAAGTTAAATAAGAAGAATATTCAGAGTAGTGTATTAATGGCAATTGTTGTCAGCAGTGTCTTAAATCTCTTAAATACTTTGGTCTAAACTTTTGGGAATAACAACACTGATGGGTTATTGGGTTTTTTTTTGGCAGGCCTTTATTTTTACCAACTAGATGTCTTCTTACTGTTGAAACATTTAGCATCTCAAGTAGCATGGCACTGGATAAATCATCTTCTACTCTCAGGTAACATTGAAAAGACCAACAGCCTCATTTTCATATTTATTTTAGGTGTTATGAAAATATAAAACCATATATGAGGATGAAGATAAGGATGAACTTTTAATGAAAGCTAATATTTTAATTTTTCTTGAATAATAAAAAATCTATTGTAAACCTACAATAGTTAATACTTATAGAATCACCCCTTTTTTTGGCCATAGTGACTTCTGTTTTAAAAAACATGAATTTAGAATTGACATAGAAAAGAAATAGGACAACACATGTGGTATGTATATCTTCTTGTTTTAAAATATTTGTAAGATTTTCAACAATTTAAACTTAAAAAGTTTTTTTTTCCTCCTTCATGTTATCCTCTTGGTTTGTGGCCTACAGGAGTATAGTTCAAAGACATAAACGTGGTTTTAAGGAAGTTTTGACTCCATTAAAACTAAAATTGGTGTTTGAAAACTCCCATAATTTTTTTCTTTACTATAACACATATTTAAAGTTAATTCTTGTAGTTTCTCAATTTTTCCTGTCAGCCAAAGACTTTATTTGTATGTAGTTTTTGTGATCTTCCCAGTTGCAACTCAATGAACAGTGCAATCTTGTTTTCACTGATGGGAATCTATTCCTACTTGTAGTTAAACTGCCTTATCAGAACAAAATCAATAACAACGCAAAGTTAAGAAGATGATTACATTTGTATTCTTTAGTCAAGTGGTTAAATGCATCATTTATTTGTATACCAAATACACAATTTAGGGTTTTTTGGCTGTAGGATAATCTTGGATGAGGCTGCTTTGCATTTATCTGACAAAAATAATGCTACTGTGAATCTCCAAAAAGGTAAGTGTATTTCACATTTGAAAAGAACCCAGAGAATCAAACATAACCAGTTAGGATATTGAAAACTTACAATATTAAGCACATAGGGTTAGTTAGTAAAATGTCTAGGATGGTATGAATATTCTGGATGACAGCATTTCTTCTCTAGTTTTCTTGAGTACATTAAGACTCTATAGCAGGGGTCTCCAAACCCCGGTCCGTGGACCGGTACCGGGCCACAGCATGCCACAACCGGTCCACACAAAAAAGTAAAGTCTCATCTGTGGGTGCGAAACTATGCCTCCTCTGGTCCATGGAAAAACCTTTCTCCATGGAACTGGTCCCTGATGCCCAAAAGGTTGGGGACCTCTGCTCTATAGCCGTCATCTAATCTTAAACGATATCTGCGGTGGCAAATAATCTTTCTAGCTGAAGACAGAAATGCAAATAGTGGCACACTTTGGATCTAAAACTCATGAAAGTCTAAAAATGAGCAGGACCAACTCAGATTTAAGGATGCTCTTATTGAGTCCTTCATTTGCATATTTTCATCTACAATAACAGGCCACTGAAATTACCTAATCTCAAAAATCTGTTCCTCCTTTATCTTTCTACCCTTGCATATACACATTAAATTATTCGCCTTACTTCCTTATTTTCTTTCTGTTTTCACTTCTCTATCCAATTCGCCCAGTTTCCTGGCAATTTACAAACTTGGTTCCATGTATGCATCCATTCGCCTTCCCTTCTGCTGTCTATTCTTCCAGGCTGAGTCAGGAAGAAAATGTTCATTGTTTCCCAGCCTAGCAGGAAAGGAATCATAGCAAGGATGCAGAGTATTTGATAGTGAGAAAAAAGAACGAGGAATGTGAGAGGGGATAGTAGCTTGGTCACTCACTGTTGGACGTAGTAATGCCCATAAATGTATATGCTGATTGAATTCATTCCCAGTCAGACTAAGTTCATCCCTTAAAGATGAGTGCAGTGTCTCTTGATTTATCTGCTTATTTTCTCTAAATTAGAATGGGTTTGAATATCAATTATAATACTATTTTGTATCAAGTGGGAAGTGCATAAGAAGCAGGTGGCTTGGACAAATACTGTAAAGCTAAATGGTCATTAAGTAGGAGAAAGTTATGTTTACAGTATAACGTCAATTTAAGCGACCCCCAGTTAACAGTCATTGGATGCAACTGAGCAAACTACTATTTAGGATTCACTCTGGAAATAAAGAAATCTGTTGTTACTGAAGTATATTTGGCAGTTTCCTTCATAAATTGGTACAAATCACATTAAACATGTATTGTGTAATAGAAGAAATGACAATAGTACAAAATGGTACATTGTTAGGGTTTTACTATACATTAATATGGAAACTGAATTTAAAATGTGTGAAGACTTAGGTAGTTTTCCTTTTTTTAAAACAAAGAAGCTGTATTAAAGCAATTTAATAAATAGATATTTTTATTCTTTTTTTCCAGATTATGTTCAAGTTATGGATATGGGACTGTTGGAACTGACAATAAGGACAGTAAAACCTCAATCTGGTGAAGAGAGGGTAAGTTAAAACATAAAAAACTTTGACAAAATAAGACTAATTTTGAACATATATAATATAAATATAAAAACATGTATCATTAGCGGACTTATTTACAAGTAAAGAGGGATTTATTTACAAAGAAAAATGAAAACCAGTTAGTAGTACTAGAATTCTATTGGATTCCTTAACATATTCTTTTTTTTTAGTTTTTCTTATCCTGTGTTTTTTATTTTTACAAAACGTAATGAATATATCTTGATACTCCTTCCTCCTGTTTTTACCCAACAATAGTAACTTTGTGAGGTGAATTGGACTGAGAGAGCGACTGACCCAAGCCGGCTTTCGTGCTCACTGTTTCCTACTTTCTAACCTGGTGCCTTAACGCCTAGACCAAACTGGGGGACTTCTAAGCATATATGTTTTGTTTGTTGTTAAATATGAGTTTGTGTAGTTTTCATAGGGATCAAAAAATGATCTTGTTTTACTTTCTGTTGCCCAGAGCAATCCATATTTTGAACTACATTGTTCTAGTGATGTTATCCACATTCGAACATGCTCAGATTCATGTGCTGCATTGATGAACCTTATACAATATATTGCAAGTTACGGTGACTTGAATCCTCCTGCTAAAATGGAGTGCACTTCTGGAGTGACCAAACAGAATGTGAAGGTATAAATATATGTTTCTCTTAACCCCTCCCCCCCCCGAAATCATATAATTTCATTGTTTAGTTTTGTCCATATTTGTACAAATTAATATTTATGCATTACCTTTTTTTGAAGGGGAAAGAAATATTTTTACTTCTTCATCTTAATTTACTAAGACAGTGATTGGCAGATGTAGAAGAATACATTGTCATTGACTTTTAATACTAGAAAGAAAATTGCTACCAGGTTTTTTTTAAAGGCCAGGCACAATTTTTTTTTAGAAAAAAATGAAACTTCCAGTTACAATTTTTCTGTTTCTATCTTCTACTTTTATTATTATAGTCATACATAATCTTTTCACAGAACAGTCAGTAAAATAGCGATTTGAATACATCACAGCTGGCTGGTTATACATAACAAATGAAGACATTGACCCATTTTTGCCTAGGGGCTGCTGTGTACTTTCAATTTGACAGAGAAACTGATCAACAAATCAAAGATGCACTCATGGAATTACTCATGATCATTGTTAAATAACTTAATGGATTAACTTCCACTAACTATCAGGGCTTTTGTCAAAGCAAAGCTTTCATATGATGCTGATTTAAATTAGATTTCCATTCTTAGTTGTACCATGCAGGAAGTATTCTCTGATAACATTAAGCAACTTTTATCATACAATAAAGATTCTGGTTTTTATAGCAGATTTGTAATTTTTATGTCATGTTTTACCCTGGGGTTACTCTCTTTACAATTTTACATACACAATGTTTTTATGTTATATTTGTCAGTTCCAGGGCTTTTATTTTTATGCTGATGAAAACATGAGATAATGAGTAAATAAGTGAGAACAGTCAAACTTTAAAATTAGCAAGGAATGTTGTGTCATTTTAAGTATATCACATTTATTGTGAAATAAACTTTCATCGATGATAGATTGAGATATTGAATAACAGTTTATGAAAGCTTAGATTACTATAAATGTGTTAGTCTGTTGTAATAAAAACAGTAAAGGATTTGCATTTATAGACTGACTTACCTGTTTGAAAATAATCAGTGGTTCATTTCATTTACCTTAAAAAATAATGGTACTGTTCTTATTTACATACATTAATGTTTGTAAATGTTTTAAATAAGACAGCTAAATCAAGTAAAGATGGAGGCATTTGGACATTAGGTCACCAAGATTTCTTAAACGACTTTAATTTACTAGGCCCCTTTATAATACATGGAGCAGTAGCCTTAAAACAGGATGCTCAGGAGTAACTTCTGAAGAAGTTTGTTGCGTGTCCATTTCAAATTTGGTTCTGTATAATTTTCTTATTTAGGCAGATGTTTCTAGTTGGCCACCTTCCCAAGGGCCAGTTCTTGCTGAAGCTGACCAACAAATTTTACGTGATTTAATGAGTGATGCTATGGAAGAGATTGAAACCCAGCAGTTGATTTCCCCCTCTAACCTACAAGCTAATGGTAAATCTATTTGGACTTTATTTTTAATCAAAATCTATTTTAAGTTTCATATTTATTTTTTGAATTTATTGCATTATGCTTATAATTTGTACACCTATAAGTAATGTTTTATTAACATTTTAAGAAGATTAAAAATTAATAGAATCTTATTCTATATTGACAAAAGAAATCATTGGAAAAGCTAAGAGTACAAAAGCAAAGGAAGAAAGAAAATATAAAAAATTTCTTTACAACAGTTATAAGTGCAATTATAAATTTATGTCTTCTATGGTTAGAACACAACTGTTTATTTTTTTCTATAATTATTTTTTCTAATCAAAACCATAAATCATAACTCTATTTTTCCATTTCATGGAACAAATCTATAAGGGTTTCTAATCAACCATAAACATAGATACTAATTCTTTCTCTGGTCAAAGAAGTCAGTTTGGCTGTTTCTTCAAGTTCATCATCTACCAACCATTGCTGTATTGTAGGTACCATGTTTCCCTGAAAATAAGACCCACCCCAAAATAAGCCCTAGCCTGATATTTTGGGGTGGGCCTAATATAAGCCCTACCCCAAAAATAAGCCGGGGGGCGTGGCCAGCACAAGCGGCGGTGAGTATGTGGGGGCTGATGGTGTCCGGCAACAAACAGCCCAACAGCCCTTTGTTACAGCGCAGGTAAGTCCAGGCGCAGAGGCAGAAGTGGGAGGGGAAGGCAGGCAATCCAGACACAACCTGCACTTTTTGCCCAGAGGGAGACTGGAACCTTTGTCTGCTTGTGAATGGGGCGCTTAGGAACCGAGCAGTTTGCTTCATCTCCAAGTGCCCTATTTGCAACCAGATGAAGCTTCCAGTCTCCGTCATTTCTCTGTCCAGGCAAAAAGTGTTTGGGCGCCTATGGGATGCTTGGAAATGGAGCACTCCCTTTCCAAATACCCCATAGGCACCCAAACACATTTTGCCCAGAGGGAGACTAGACGTTTGCTTCCAAATGGGGCGCGTGGGAATGGAGCGATTAGCCCCGTTCCCAAGTGCCTCATTTGCAAGCAGACAAAGCTTCCAGTCTCCCTCTGAGCGAAAAGTATTTGGGTGCTATGGGGCACTTGATGCAGCTCCACTACCCCACCCCCCGAACTGCCTCACCTCATGGCGGTGGCATGGAGTAGCAGGCCACGTGGTCTGCTGTGAGTGGCTGCAGAAGTGGGCTGGCAGCCACACGGACTCCTGCTGGACAGGGCTGTTGGTGCCGCTACCACAAGGGGAAGCAGGTATTGGGGAAAAATAAAAAGAAAGCAACATGTCTTTTTCCAATTGTTTGTCCATCAGTCTCAAAAGAAAACCTTCCAGTTTCAATTGTATATTAGTCTTTATAATCCTTTGAATTAGTGTATCGAATCTAAAACTTTGTGGTTTTTAACATATCCACAAAGATGATAAAATATTCTTTCTGGTTCACATTTCCAATGTAAATTTGAGGTACTTTTAAACTTTCTAGACAATTTCTTGATGCATCATTTTATAAAAATTCTCCTTAAGACCATAACATAACGTAAATTTCAGCCACATATTTTCCCATGGTTTCATCTGTATATTATAGCCAAAAAATTTAACCCTATTTTATCCTATTTTTATCCCAAGCCATTCTTAAATGTCTTTACCTAAATTATTTTTTAAAAAAACTTTTTTGTTTTACAGTCCTCCACTATTGCTTTTTTCCTCTAACAACATTCCACATATTCCAACAAAAAATAGTAATGATGGCACATTTTAAGAGTTTGGGTGACATGCTAAAGTATGATTAATTTCTGATCTTCTCACAGTCATATTAGTAAAGAATTGCATCTAGATGTAGTCAGTTTATCTTGGTAATTTCTTGATTACATGGAAAAGTTTTAACTTTTTCAACTTTTTCTCTTCTTTTCTTCTAGGGAGCGTAGATGAAAAGAGTCAAACACCAGCACCAACATGTTCAGATCTTTTCCTATTTCCTGATGAAAGTGGGAATCTGTCCCAAGAGCCAAGCCCTGCCTATGCATCATTTACTCCCAACATGATTAACGAAGTTATAGGGGATGCACCTTCTGAAAATGATGACTTTTGTATTCTTTTTGCACCAAAGGCTGTTATTTCTGTAAGAAACTCCTAATGTTATTAAAAAAATAAGAAATTTTAAAATGGAAAGTAGATTTTGGGATATATAAATTAAATTATGGCTATTAAAATATTGTAAAATGACCATCTGGAAAGTCATTAACATTAATAATAATAATAATATATACATTTGAAAAAAGTGGATCATATCACTTTAGAATGTAATATTCTAAATATTAGAATCCTTGATAGAGTGATTGAATATAATTCAATAATGGTATTTATTTATTCATCCATCCATCCGTTTAGAGGGATTAAATTAAAATTTTTCACACTTTTAGCCAGGGCTTTTGGCTTGCATTAATAATGACTTTAGTTGCTTTTCATATATATTAAGTGAGTTTTAAGTATTTTGTTTTGTCATTATTTTTGATCCATTAGCTGTTCTGTCAATTGTGAACTTAAATTGTCTGGGATTAAGGAAATAAGATGAATTACTTGGTTTGGTTTGATTTTTGTTTTATTTTATGACTGAATAAAAATAAAACCTAAATTAATCATAGGAAATACTAATTCCAAATTTTACCTCCCTTTTTACAGAATATTTTTGAGTATACTTGAAATCATACCTGTCTTACTTTTCATCAATTTGAATTATATAATTCACTGTTTCATTGTACATTAAGATTCTGAATAACTTTTACTATTATTGTCCTTTTGAAAATATGTGTCATATTTTTATAAATTTATATTTTTCTCAGTTCCAATTTTACATTTTACATTTCATTTAAGAAATATATAATTATGTTTATAATGCAAAAGAGGTTTCAAATTATAGAACCACTTCTGGAAGAATGAAAATGAAAAAAAAGGAAAAAGAAAAAGTACACATTCAGCTAATAGTCTGTAATCCTTTAGGATAAGGAAGAAGAGCCAGTAGTGAAAACTATGGTTGAAGATGCTATTATAATAAAAGAAAACCATTTTAGTTTACCAGTGAAAAGGGCAGATACAAGGAAGACACCACTGCATTTTCCTGTTCCCCTCATGCGCTATGTTGTGAAAGAAATTTCACTTATTTGGCATCTTTATGGAGGAAAGGATTTTGGGAACATAACACCTACATCTCCAGCTAAAAGTTATATGTAAGTATTTCAGTATCAGTCCCGTGTCTTTTTACACAGGAGCTGAGAATTAATTTAAAGAAATATAAACACCCTCTCAGTCATTTTCTTTTGTAACTGCAGCAGCAGCAATGAAAGAGAGGAAGTGGTCTACCAGCCATGACCATGAGCTCCCTGAATGCATATGGATGAGCATTATAGGTCATGGAGTACTAGACTGGATGTGTAATATAGGCCTGATAATTAGCCTTACATTAAACAGAATTGTAATTTGTTAAAACATAATAAAAATGGCTTAGTTTCATGTGTTTATCTAGCCAAATTCTTAGTTCCTTTATAATTGGAAATGTATTAGTTATGGAAAGAAGAAAATATGTTCATGATGACAAGGTAGTAGATTTAGTTTTGTTCACAAAACTCAGATTGTGCACTGAATGAATCTCAGATCTGAATGAGTTGTTGTGAGGTAAACTTATTTAAAGAGAAACATATTTTTTCTCTTATCCAGTAGTCCTCAGAGTTCTCCTTCTCACACCCCAACAAGACACGGACGTAGTATTGCCTGTGGAGGAAAAGGAAGGAACCCCGACTTTTTGATAGAAATACAGTTAAGCAAGGTAAGAGGGGGAAATGACATTATTTTGTTTTATTTCTCTAAAACCTTAACCCAGGGGTGTCAAACTGCTGGCCTGTAGGCCAGACGCGTCACGAGGAAACAGTGCCCACCCCATTGCTGGCAATGGGGAAAAAGTTCCGATATGTTGCACAACATCACGTAATGTCGCAAGTTTGACATCTCTGCCTTAACCCATCAAATTTGCCCTTTTTTCTCTCTTGTTTTTTAAAGGTGAAATTCCAGCATGAGGTATATCCCTCAGGTGAACAAGAGTGCGAACTCAACATATTGGAACAACCTGTATCTCGTCAAATATTTATGGTTCAAGATCTTGAAATCAGAGATCGCTTGGCTACATCTCAAATGAATAAATTTCTTTATCTTTACTGTAGTAAGGAGATGCCTAGAAAGGCGCACTCTAACATGGTAAGATAAACATTTGCTGAATATTTTAATGCTGAGAATTACAAAGGAAGATAATATGTTGAATTGTAGGCCGCCCAGAGTCATTGATTGAGATAGGCAGCTATAGAAGTAAACCAATAAATAGCAACCAAGTGCACTGCAGAAGTATGT
Source organism: Vipera ursinii (assembly GCF_947247035.1). Taxonomy (NCBI): domain Eukaryota; kingdom Metazoa; phylum Chordata; class Lepidosauria; order Squamata; family Viperidae; genus Vipera; species Vipera ursinii. The sequence goes on from NC_139512.1 coordinate 39,362,449, forward strand.
ATTCTTTATCATCATTTACAGCTTGTCAGTTCAGGACTATTTCAGAACCTTAAAGAGCTAAACTTTTGGTGGGTGCAGATTGTTTCTTCCCTTTATTTTTAGTTTCTTTTGATTTCTGTGGTGGAAATATCTAAAGGTGTATTTTTCTCTGTGTTCATTAAATAATTTTATTTTCCTACTGAGGTTTACTTTTAAGTGTCACTTAAAAGAGAAAAGATATTTGACTTTTTTAGACTTGTTTTGGGCATTTAAGACATGTATATCAACTTCTTAAGTTCTTGGCTATCCCATTTAGATAATGTATCAAACAGGGCAATAAGCGTCCACCCTCAGATGGACACTTATTTATTTTATTTAGAAGAAAGGCTCGTGATGGATTTTTCAATCTCTTTGCACTATATCATCTGCAGAGCATGGAAGCTGATTTTGGAATACCGTATTTTTTGGACCATAAGACGCACTTTTTTCCCAAAAGTGGGGGGGAAAACGAGGGTGCGTCTTATGGTCCGAAGGTGATCCGTATGGCCAGCCCCAACCTCTGCAAGTGGAGCACGAATCGGCACGTGCTGAGAAACGCCGATCTCACGCTCCTGCAATCTGCCTCGCTCGGTTTCAGCTTCCCTTGCTACAAGAGAAAGCAGGCTGAAACGGAGTGAGGGAGATTGCCAGGAATGCGAATCAGCTGATCTCGCGCTGCTGCAATCTCCCTCATTTCAGCCTGCTTTCTCTTGTAGCAAGGGAAGCTGAAACCGAGCGAGGGAGTTTGCAGGAGCGCGAGATTGGCCGATTCGCATTTCTGGCAATCTCCCTCGCTCCGTTTCAGCTTGCTTTCTGCAAGAGAAAGCCGGGCCACAAGGGCCGCCTTCGCGGGTACTGCTCTAATGCAGAGAGGGAAGGACAAAGAGGGAGGGAAGGAAGGAAGGAAGGGACAATGGGAGAGGGAGGGAGAGAGAGAGAGAGAGAAAGAGGGAGAGAGAGAGAGAAGGAGAAAGAAATAGGGAGGGAGAGAGGAGAAAGGGAGAGAAATAGAGGGAGGGAAAGAGGGAGAGGGTAAGAGAGAGAGAAAGGGAGAGAGAGAAGGAGAAAGAAAGAGGGAGGGAATTAGAGAGAGAGAGAAAGGGAGAAATAGAGGGAAAGAGAAAAATAGAGAGGGAGAGAAGGAGAGAGAAGGAGAAAGAGGGAGGGAAATAGAGGGAGAGAGAGAAAGGGAGAGATAGAGGGAAAGAGAAAAATAGGGAGAGAAAGAGGGAGATGGAGAGAAAGGGAGAGAGAGAGAGAGGAGAAAGAGGGTGGGGGAGAGAGGGAGAGAAAGAGAAGGAGAGACAGAAATTAAATTAGTAACATGATTGTTAGGGGAATCTGGTTTCCCCACTAACTTTGCTTCTCAGAAGGTTGCAAAAGGCAATCACATGACCCTGGAACAATGTGACCATCATAAATATGAATCGATTGCCAAGCATCCGAATGTAAATCACATGACCCTGGGGATGCTTCAACAGTCGTAAGTGTAAAAAATGGTCATAAGTCACTTTTTTCAGTGCCGTCGTAACTTTGAACAGTCACTAAGTGAATCGTTTTAAGTCGAGGACTACCTGTACTTTATCAGTTTTTTTCCTTTTTTGGGGGGGTGTCAAGTTTTTGACACCTTGCTGGGCGACTGGTGGTACTCGGACATTGCCTTGTCCTAAAAGTGGTACAATGGATGAAAAGGTTGAAAAGCCCTGTTTTAGTATACCGGTACTATTTGGTTCAGAATTTTTTTCTTCTTGTTTGCCTGCTCTAAAAACTGGGTGCGTCTTATGGTCAGGTGCGTCTTATGGTCCGAAAAATACGGTACTTCTTATCCAAATGATTGATAACTCACGTCCAGTCTGATAATGCTTTAGCCAGAGTTTCTATTCCAATGTTAACAGCCTCTTGCAGAATTACCATAACTTGCTGACAGAAATCAATATCTACACTCCTGATACCACATGCATTTGATAGTGAAGAACTTCGTTTTTAACAAGAGATTTCTAGATCTAATGGCTAATTCATTATAATGAAAATTGCACAAAACATAGCAAACTTTATTACAGTCTTAGATAAGAATAAGTATCTATATGTATGTATAATATATGTACCCATCTGACAAGGGTGACTTTGAGCAGCATACAGTGATGTTACATGTTAATAAATCAGCTATAATGCCCAATATATATTTCATTTAACAGTTGACAGTTAAAGCATTGCATGTTCGTCCTGAGTCTGGAAGATCGCCACAAGAATGTTGTTTACGGGTATCTTTAATGCCGCTTCGTCTCAACATTGACCAGGTTAGTTAAGAAGATACCATGTTGGGGAGATGGGCGGACCAATTGCCACATTTTTTTCTCTTTGAAGAAAAATAAAAATTACTCAATTGGTTACCCTAGCTTATTATTATATTTTTATCTTGCCTTTTTATATACGAGTCAATGCAACAAACATATCTAATGCTTCTGCCTCCCATTTTCCTCAAAACAACCTGTGAGGTGAGTTGTGCTGAGAGTGACTAGTCCAAATTCACCCAGCTAGTTTTTCATCCTTAAAGCAAGCCTAGAACTCACAATCTCCTGGTTTCTAGGCCAGCACATTACCCATTAGGTCAAACCAGCTCTTTGTATTTGATACTTTTTCTTTGATTTTAAAAGTATTGTAAATGTCTCTTTACTGTATTTTTAAAAAATACTGTGGAGAAATTAAAACTTGCTTTGAAACTTAGGCAGCATGAGTCAAGTGAGATATTGAGAATTGCATTGCCTCCATCTTTTGTAGGATATGAATATTTTTCTTTTAGCCAAACAAAGTATAGGCATTTATATATTGCGTGTGTTTGTGTGTGTGTGTGACATATACATATACATATATGTTTATGTAATTCAAATACGTATGATTGTAAGATAAACTTCATTGTTAATAATATAGTACTTTGGTTTATATTCAGAAATTCCATCTGATAAATGATTAGTATTTAGTATACTAATTAGTATTATTAGTAATTAGTAATAGTACTAATGCTATTAATACTATGTATTACTATAACCAGTAAATGCTATTAGTATTTTCCACCTCTGCGTATGATCACATAATGAGCAAGGTAATAATTTCTTTTCTTAGTATACTGCTTTCTATTTTCTAGGATGCCTTGTTTTTCTTGAAGGATTTTTTCACTAGCCTATCAACAGAAGTAGAAGTCCTAATGACTCCAGATCCTGAGGGTAAATATTCTGATGTAAAATCATATTATATATCATATATATTTAACATAAATTATATGAATTATATAAATATATAATTAATTTGAAAACAGCTATGTAGAAATAATGACTATTTGATTACCTTGGATTTTAATATCAATTATTTTATTTGCAGTTAAAAAGCCTCCTGGTCCTGAAGTAACATGTATTTTGCCCAGGCATCAAAGTGGTTTCAAAGCACCAAATCCAGTCATTTCTTTTTCATTACATAAGCCATCAAGTCAGAATGGAAGTGTTGATTCTGTTGATATGCTCAATGGGGATGACCATAATCTCTCACAGGAAGAGGCATCATTCAGTGATCAGCCAATATTTTTCAGGTACACATTGGACACCTGTGAACACCTTATGTCCTTTCATGAAACCTTTTTTTTATTATTTGCTGAAAATCTTTATTTTTTTCCTAAATTTTGGCTGTTTGCAAATAGGAGGGACACTATCCAGGCAGTGGTTGCTTACCCCTACTCTAAAATGTCTGTCTTTTCTCATGTTATTTTTTCAAAAGCTCCGTTTTGGCACTCTGGCCTGTAAAATCAACTGACTTCTCTCAGATCCTTATAGTCATGAATGTTCTATATATAGTTATGCTAAATATAATCGCAGCTAAATATTTCCCTTCAGTAGAGAGGACAGTTTGATTCACATATTTCTTCAATTGGTTATAATGTTTTGTATTAGATTGTATACTTATGGTTCCTAAAATATAGTGTCAACTTCATTAATTAAATATGGATGGTTATTAAAGGAGATAAAATAATGACTACAAGTACATGGGGAAAAATATGAAAATCTAAAAGGAAATTCCAAAGCAAATACTAAAAAAACCCCAACCCAAAATTAACAGTGTTATAAAAGTCCATACATTTACTCTTTCTACACCTTCAACTTACAAAGAAAAAACACCAATTTGTGTACCAGCAACTAAATCTGATAATTAGATATAAAATGAGCATCATATGAAAATCAAAGTGGAAGTATTCTTACAGAAGGAAAACTGTTTCTCAATACTGGGGCTTAAGTCAAAACTTAAGAATGGGGATTAAACAGATTGGTAACCAAGGTTTATGCCCTAATCTGGATTTTTCTATAATTTATTGTAACAAGGCTATTTTTTTAAGAAAGGACTTACTTAGATAATATTTTCATTTTTATAAAAATATTTTAATATGAAATACAAATGAAAACAAAGATCAGAAAAGAAAGAAATGAGAAGGAGGAAGAAATGCAAGGGTATAGAAAGAAAAGAAAAAATCAGTGACTTCTGACTTTTTTCAGTGCACTAGAGTAGTTCTTGCTTTACATTTCTAGTAGATACAAGCCACTTCTGTATCTAATCATGTAAACCTCAGATTACTTAGATAATAATAAAGGCTGGAGAAAGGCCCCGTGTTAAAAAGAAAGCCACTTAATTCTCCTAAAACAGTGCTGATTTTAAAAGCACCCACAGATTAAGATCATGATACTTGTGAATATTTTGCACTCTCATTTTTCCCCTCAGCTTTCTTCTATGTATCATCTTACCACTTCTCTTTCCTTTCAGAGAATTTCGATTTACATCAGAAGTCCCAATACGTCTTGATTATCATGGTAAACATGTGTCTATGGATCAGGTTTGTTAAATCTTACGCTGTCAGATAAAATTTCTTCCATCCATTAATCATGTGGGTTCATATCTGCCTGTTTTAGTAATACCAAACTGTTTTTCAGATCTTAATATAATACAAAGATGAATTAGAATAATTCCACACCAAATTAGAAATTTAATACCACACAAAGAATTTAACCAGCCATGTATGAAAACTTCTGATTCTAAAGAATGAACTACCTGTTTTTATAAAAGATTCCTGTTTTTCACTAGGATATTTGCCCTGTTTTCTAGCCTGAAATAAACAACGAGACCCTTTCAAATCAATTGCTTTTTTCCCGAGTTTATTCATTAGCTTTTTAGACTACTGATCTTATGATACACAGCCAGTTTGCAGAAAAGAAAGCATCTATGCTGGGATAATATAGTATGAAATGTAAATATACCAATTCCTATGACATTATTCTACTTAGTTTTAAAAAAGCTTACTGGAAGAAGCTCTATTTTGAGCAGCTTCCAGAAAGCCAATATAGTTGAAGCAAGGCTACAGTTGCAAGAAAAAGTATGTGAACCCTTTGGGATTACGTGGAGTTTTGTATGAATTGGCCATAAAATGCGCTCTAAACATCATGTAAGTCACAACAATAGAAAAACAGTCTGCTTAAAATAATACTACACAAACATTAGCTGTTGTCATGTTTTAATTGAACATAAGATGGAAACATTCACAGTGCAGGGTGGAAAAAGTATGTGAACCCCTAGCCCATGGGTCAGCAACCTGAAACAATGAAAGAGCCACTCGGAACTGGTTCCCTCACAAAAGGAAAAACTGGGAGCCGCAAAAAATGTGTGCACATGCGCATACATGCGTGCATGCGCAGAACAGGGTTTGACTGAAGAGTGGAGCCAAGGCGAGATATGCACCTACCCTGCATATTTGAATTGATTGGGTGAACTTTTTTAGTCCCACTTTTTTTGGGGGGACTGCGCATGGCAGAGGACTGGGAGCCACAGGAGATGGTTGAAAGAGCCACATGCGGCTCCGGAGCCGCAGGTTGCAGACCTGTGCCCTAGCCTAATGACTTCTCCAAGAGCTAATTGGAACCAGGAGTGAGCCAACCTTGACTCCAACCAGTGTGATGATATTGGATGTGTTGCTGACAGCTGTCCTGCCCTTTAAAAAAACACGCCTGTTTTGGGTTTACTGGTCTCAAGAAGCACTGTCTGATGTGAACCATGCCTTGCAGAAAAGAGCTCTCAGAAGACCTACGATCAAGAATTGTTGACTTGCATGAAGCTGGAAAGGGTTACAAAAGTACCTCCAAAAGCCTTGATGTTCATGTGTCCACGGTAAGACAGACTGTCTACAAATGGAGAAAGTTTAGCACTGTTGCTACTCTCCCTAGGCGTGGTCATCCTGTAAAAATTACTGCAAGAGCACAGCGCATAATGCTTAATGAGGTAAAGAAGAATCCTAGAGTGTCAGCTAAAGACCTACAGAAATCTCTGGCACATGCTATCATTTTTGTTGACACATCTTACAATAAGGAAAACATTAAACAAGAATGGAGTACAAGGGAGGACACCATGGAGGAAGCCATTGCTGTCCAAAAAAAATATTGCAGCATGTTTGAAGTTTGCAAAAGAGCACCTGGATGTTCCACAGCACTACTGGCAAAATATACTGTGGACAGATGAAACCAAAATTGAGTTGTTTGGAAAAACACACAACACTATGTGTGGAGAAAAAAAGGCACAGCACACCAACATCAAAACCTCATCCCCACTGTAAAACATGGCAGAGGGGCTGCTTTGCTGCCTCAGGGCCTGGACGGATTGTTGTCATTGATGGGAAAATGAATTCCAGAGTTTATCAGGACATTTTGCAGGAAAACGTACGACCATCTGTCTGCCAACTGAAGCTCCGCAGAGGATGGGTGATGCAACAGGACAATGACCCAAAGCATACAAGTAATTCAACAAAACAATGGCTTCAACAGAACAGAATACGCCTTCTGGAGTGGCCCAGTCAGAGTCCTGACAACCCGATTGAAATGCTGTGGCATGACCTTAAGAGAGCGATTCACACCAGACATCCCAAGAATATTGCTACACTGAAACAGTGTTGTGCAGAGGAGTGGTCCAAAATTACTCCAGATCGTTGTGCAGGTCTGATCTGTAACTACAGGAAACATTTGGTTGAGGTTATTGCTGCCAAAGGAGGGTCAACCAGTTATTAAGTCCAAAGGTTCACATACTTTTTCCACCCTGCACTGGGAATGTTTCCATCTTATGTTCAATTAAAACATGACAACAGCTAATGTTTGTGTAGTATTATTTTAAGCAGACTGTGTTTTTCTATTGTTGTGACTTACATGACGTTTAGAGCGCATTTTATGGCCAATTCATGCAAAACTCCACGTAATCCCAAAGGGTTCACATACTTTTTCTTGCAACTGTACCCTCCTTACAGAGTGATTGTTCCCTAGGAGAATAATACGTATGGAATTTGGGAGCAATATCTGAAGAGTAATCACCCACAAGACAGGTACTATATTAAAAAAAACAAGTTGGGCTTATTTTGGATTATAGGTAGTCCTCAGATTACAACCACTCATTCAGCCATTGTTCAGAGTTACAAGAGTGCTGAATGAGGGGGACTGGTCTGTAAAGTTACAACTGTTATAGCATCCCACAGTCACGTAATAACCACAAGCAAATCAATGGACAAGCCAGAAGGAGGTTGAATATCACTGCTGCTATCTTTCCCCCCCCCCCCGCCTGTTCACAGGATCCATGCACCTGCCCACATCTCTTACAGTTAACTATTAAATGAAAATAGGCATAATATATGAATGAAGGATTTCTGTGAGTTTATGTTAAATTTATAGATGAATTGACATATTTAATTTTCAGGGTACATTGGCTGGTATTCTGATTGGTCTCGCTCAATTAAATTGCTCCGAATTAAAACTGAAGAGACTTTGTTATCGACACGGGTAAGCTTACTTAATGATCATGTTTATTTGAATAGTTAATCTCTATCAACAAAACAATACAAAGCAGTTTTATTTCTTTCAATTTTCAGATGTCAGTAGTTTGTGTTTGTGTGAGTGTATTAATAATACTATTTATTATAGGTTGCTGGGTGTTGATAAGCTGTTTTCTTATGCCTTATCTGAATGGCTTAATGACATCAGAAAGAACCAACTACCAGGTATTCTTGGAGGTGTTGGGCCAATTCATTCATTAATTCAACTAGGTAAGGCTGTGAAATGTTCTTGACATTTTTTCAAAATTATTATTGTTTGTATTATTAAGATCATTTCAGTTTAAATACATCTACGTGAATGAAGAAATACTTGGCCATATTGGTTATTTGTAATATTCTCTCTTTGACTCAGTTCAGGGCCTGAAAGATTTGGTGTGGTTACCAATAGAGCAATACCGAAAAGATGGCCGTATTGTGAGGGGCTTCCAGAGAGGAGCAGCTTCTTTTGGTACATCTACCGCAATGGCAGCATTAGAACTGACAAACAGAATGGTTCAGACCATACAGGTATACTTTCCATTTATTCTTGGTGACAGTCAAAGACTATTTTTTGCTTAATTTTGAAGCACATAAAATATTAAAGGTAAAGGTTCCCCCGCACATGCGTGCTAGTCGTTTCCGACTCTAGGGGCCAGTGCTCATCTCCGTTTCAAAGCCGAAGAGCCAGCGCTTGTCCGAGGACATCTCCGTGGTCATGTGGCCAGCATGACTAGATGCCAAAGGCGCACGGAGCGCTGTTACCTTCCCACCGTAGTGGTCCCTATTTTTCTACTTGCATTTTTACGTGCTTTCGAACTGCTAGGTTGGCAAAAGCTGGGATGAGTAACAGGCACTCACTCTGTTATGCGGCACTCGGGATTCGACCCACCAAACTGCCGACCTTCTGATCGACAAGCTCAGCGTCCTAACCCACTGAGCCACCACGTCCCTTACATAAAATATTAGAACATACATAAACATACAAGCCTTCAACTGATCAATAAACTAAGGTGTCTGTCACCTACTTAATTTGGATAAGGGAAGTTCTAGCCTATAACAAAGAATAACTTCAAGGATTTGGAATAATATGTGAATGGATTAGATTTTTTGTTAGATTGACTTTATTCAAAACTAGACAAATGCCCATTGAGCTGATACGCAACGTGGAAGGTAGTAAAGGGAAATCTTAATGTTGTCACTGCTACGTCGGATGTATGTTGTAGTCTACATCACTTCCATGTTGACAAAATAACTAAGCAGAAAGCTGATTTTGGCCTGAGGCTTCCATCAGGCTTCGAGAGTTACATTTATGTATGATTTTCTAAGCACTAGCAATGGTGTAATCTGATTTGTTCCTTCTAGCATAGTTATTTTTAATGGTTTTAAAATTGTTTTAACCCTCCATATCAGGCAACTTTAAAAATCAGTTAAATACATAAATAAAAACACCGATATGAGATATTTCATCCCTTTAAGATTTCATAACAGCTATCTAAATTATGCAGGATAAAGTTAAAAAATGTATTTTGAGCAGCTGTCTTGATATTGACAATAAAGTTCAAATACATTTCATTTCTTTGAGAATAGTTGTGCCCTTTAAATTTCAATACCCAATCTTGAACTTCTGTAAATAACTTTTTGAAGCATATCTTATAAATGTTCTATTACATTATATTAAATGTTATGTGTTACATTAAGATACATGTTATATTAAGACCTGAGACTTGACAGTGCACGTTAGGGATGAAGCATTGTTATAATTTATAAACCATTGTTTATTCTTTGTTGTATTAATAATATATTGTTATTTTTATTGAAATTGAAATCTAGGCAGCTGCAGAAACAGCTTATGACATGGTTTCCCCTGGGCCTAGCTTAAATGAAACAAAGAAGATCAAACGACTTTCTCGTCGTCTAGCTTACCAGCCTGTGGATCTTCGTGAGGGTGTGGCAAAAGCATACAGTGTTGTAAAAGAGGTAAAGTGTAAATTAATTACTAAAGAATCTTCTCTTTTATAGGTAGATTGTATCCTTCTGGTTTTTGCTATAATTTGAGATATATTTGTACTAGCTCCTAAGCATTAAATTAAAAACAATATTAAACATAATAAAAACATGGGAGGAATGGAAAAGAAAAGCTGAAATAAACATTTGCATCCAGCATTCATAAAGAAAAGGCCTAGGACTAATTAGCAGTATATGGATGATAGTTACTATGTTGTTCTTAGCTAGTAAAAATATAGTTGATATACCAGACTAATAGTATACTGGACTAGCACTTTAACCTCAGTAGTAAACCTTCAGTGACAAAATGACTCTGGAAGCCCCTCCCCCCCAAACTGCATACAAGCTCTAAGTCGAGAATGCAGGCTCATAGAGAACAACCTTTCAAATCCATTCCCAGAAATGACCTACCAACAAAATCTTAATCTTGTCAGGATTCAGTCTCAATTTACAGATCTAAGATGATCATCCCAATATAAGTATTAATTTGTCAGCAATTTTGAGACTCAATATCTTTAAGGGTATCCCCAAAACAAGAATTGTCTAGCATAAACATCATTTTCATTCTTGGATTTTTGCTGTATTTAGATCATATCCTTTAATATTACAAAAATTTCAAAAAGTGCGTAACATTTCTAATTATTTTGTATAGTAATGTTACTGTGTTAATTACTTTTTTATGATCACAAAGTTTGATAACAGATTTTCCCTTATACCAAATTGATTTGAAAATTCGGATAACTTCAATCAGCAAATCAGCATTATTTAACTCCTTTATCCCCAAAAGGAGAGATTTCATTTCTTCTGAAAAGATTGTTGGATCCAGATTGCTCAAAAACAATCAATAGTGTGTTGCAGAATGTTGATTCGTTGTATATCCTCCGTATGGGAAGGCAGTGCCAGTTGTTAGGTGAAACTGAGAGGGTTGGTTGAGCAAGATCTTTAGCCTAGAAAACTGATGATCTAAATCTCTGAAAGGGTTTTTGGAGAAGTGACTTTATTAGACAAGACTGTTCAACTCCACTTACGTTGTTTTGTATGTTTGTAATTTTCTCAGGGGATTACAGATACGGCACATACAATTTATGAAACTGCTACACGTGAACATGAAAACAGAGGGGTAACTGGAGCAGTAGGAGGAGTTCTCCGCCAGATTCCACCAACTGTAGTAAAACCGCTAATAGTTGCAACAGAAGCAACATCAAATGTTTTAGGAGGCATGAGAAATCAGATAAGGCCTGATGTACGTCAGGAGGAATCTCAGAAGTGGCGTCTTGAAGAGGATTAATATGTTAAATATATTTAAAATGCAGAGATTGGGAATCTGGAAGAAATAATTTCCTCATGGTAATTTAAGGTGGGGACATACCTTTTCCATATGCTCATCTCAGGAATTTAATAGCGTATAAACATATTTCATGTCAAAAGCTGGATTATTCCTATAGAAAAGCAAGTTTGGTATTTTGGTCATTGGCATAATGTATGTTCCCAGTACCTGCTGGTCAGTGCCAAACAAGGTCACCAATGTGTTGCCAAATCCGTAGTGGGTTGGTTTGTGACTAGGTATCATATCTTCCTCAAGATTTTGTGTTGTAATCTTTAATTTTTCCTTTGAAACAACACCCCATCAGTTACTCTGAGTGTACATGTAAGTTTTAAAAGATTCCCAAGCTTAGGGCTGTATCAGTTCCCTTTTGTAACAGGGTAGAATTTGACACAAGAAAGGTCATTTCAGGATGTTAAAAATTAATTGAATTTTCAACTATTTTCTGATTGTTACTTTGCCTTTCATGCAGCACTTAAAAAAGAGGACAATCTGTCTTTATACCTAATTAAAATGTCATTTTCATATAATTGTGAAGATTGTGTTGACTACATACTGAATTCCTCCTTTTGTGGAGATCCGAGCAATCTGAATGTTGCAGACATGTTCTGTTGTTTTGCACTTTAAAGAATTTGGCCTGTACATTGCTTTTTTTAATAGTTAATAAAATGAACTTTGTGGCTTATCCTAATATGATTTCAGCATTTATGCAACTTTATTTATAAGACAAAATACTACACGATTGTCAGTGACAATAAAAATGGATTATGGTGTTTAAAAGTATTCAGGTTTGCTGTGTAGCAACAAAGATTGCAAGATATATGCACTTGCACATATACACAAATAGCAACTATAAAGGAAGAGTGGTTTCTTGAAATAAAAATATTGGTAATTGTATGTTAGTAGGGATTTTTGTTTCAGCTTAAAAACGGTTGTGTGTTGCAGTATATTTTCCTTCAATTTTCCTTGTAAGAAAATTATTTTCACAAGATTTTAAAATGTACTGCTTCTTTCCTAGTGGTTTCTTTAATTGTTTTGTCTCCAAACCTACTTTTTTCTAAGTCCAACCCAATAAGACAGCCAATCCTGTGCAGAGTTCAATAATAATATATGTGCAGAAAAGTTACTACTATAGATTCCTGTTAACAAAAACAGAAGAACCACCCCAAGCCTTTGCATTGATGAAAAGTATAATTCAGCCATCTCTTCCCAACAAAATTTTGATTATTTATTAATGTAAGTATTTAGAAAACAAACAAGCAATTTGTAAATTTAATAAACTTTAAAACGCCTACTAGCTGGCGGTAGCCAAATAGTATGTTTCTATGGATGTGCTATAGACGGAAACCTGACTATCTTGTAGTTCTGATGGATTTAGATGCTAATAGAATAAAGAATGCCATGAAATTTTGGTGCATGAGTAAATTTAGCAAAACAGTAATATAAAAATCAAGTGTTTCTGTTAACAAGAAAATTGCATAGTAACCTATTGTCCTCTTCATCCAGTATTTATATTTATGACATTAATCATAATAACTAATCCTAAGACATTTGGCATTTGCCCATAGAAGAATTCTTATGAGTTCAAGATATTGCAAGGTTGTGATTATCTAAGTTGGATGCTAAAAGTCCTTTATAAAATCATTTAATATCAATTAATAATTCGCTTTCCACAGTGATTGCAAAATCAACAAAAACACCAAACTATAAAGCGGCAAGTTTTGTTGATTTAGGATATAAACACCATATGTGTACTAAGTGCATTACTGAGAGCATCCACTATTAATAGTAATTTAGGTAGGTGGCCATGCCTTGTTGCAACTTAAGATGATGATATGTAAAGAAAGATGTGTTGATAAACTTTCAGGGAGTGTTTCTAATAAGGACTAATAGGAACAAATCAAAATCTTAATGGTTATTTTTTTAAAAGGATTTTTCTTAGTGAATTTCCAAACCACATTGTAACTACTAATTATTATTTTGTAATAAAAATAATGATGTGCTATTTGTTAATTGCCCTTTAAGGATTTTATCCAAGCCCTAGTTATGGCTAAATTACATTATATTTGCTGAATAAGTGAGATGAACCAGGTCATGATAATCCTGACTTCCTGATGTTGCACTTTTTGGGACCTGGAGGCATCTGCTTATAGTCAAGCAAACTGCTATGTACTTCTCACTGCTCAGCACTGGCTGTCCAAAGATTTTAACGCAGGACAAGTAGATATGCTTTTGTCCCTTGTATCTTTTGTGTGTTGGCACTTTCTTTGCCAATTTTTATTAGCTCTTTATTTCGCTTTTTAGTTCCAGTGTTAAGCAAACAAAACAATCCAACATTTACTTTTTAAATATGTATCCTATATAGATAGCTAACATTTATCGCTATTGTGCAGTGATAAAATCTCTAAAAGTGACAGTACAAATAAGAGCATGGTATGTTTTTTATTGCTTTGCTCACTCTGAGTCATTCATGATTGCCGGAGATTATTTCATTAAATTTATTACAGCCGCCGACTTGAACAGGCTCTGGTGGTTTCCAAAAATGTAATACTGGTTAAAATAATAAAAACACAGACAAAACAGCCTGGATTAAAAACATCCATTGAAACATACCAATGCAGCCATACCCCCCAAACACATTGTTTACAGGCCTGGGACTAAAGCCAGATTTTCACTCTTGTAAGAGACACTATTCCTTAAAAAATACTAACATCAAAACTCTTGGTGTAGATTAAGAGTGTACAGCCTTGGCAACTGTAAGACTTGTGGACTTAAATTCCGAGAAATTCCCAGCCAGCATAGACTTAAAGTTCACAATCTTAAAGTTGCCAAGATTAGACACCATTGATGTAGATGATAATGGGAGTATTTGTTGTACATTGACAAAATCATGAGTTCTTTTTAAAGCATCCTTGTGCATATTCAAAATAACTTACATGAGGACTTCATAGGTTTCCCTTGATTCTAAAAAAATGTTGCTAACAACTCCTGATCTCTGATTTTGATGCAATATATCTAGTTCATACAAATTGAACAATTCATTTTATTCTCAGTGTTACCTGGTGATAGTTTAGCTTTAAAACAGGTGGGCTCATTAGAATACAATTAGCAGAAAGTGAATAGAATTGTCAGATACTATGGAGTGATTCAAAGTATAGGGGTTTCATGTATTTATCTAAAGAAAGCACTTAGAAAAAAAGTAAATCCCCTACAAACATGAAGCTTCACAGCCATAGAATAGCCATGGGCCATAATTGATGCATTTATATTTTGTCCATTGCTGAAGAACCATAATTAGTTTGTATTAATGTCATTTTATTTAACATTGTTTAGTGACTTAAACCATAAAAAGAATTCCTGGAATTTTGTATCTCACATCAGCTGCAGATGTAAAGAAATTGAATCTCTTTCAAATGAAGCATTTAGGCAACCTGTAAATGTGATAACTATTTTTATTTGTATCATACATGTAAAATAATAGTAACAAGGCTAAACGTATATTACAAAATAGCATCATAGCAATAGAATATTGTTTTCAACACTAAAAGCAGGTTGGGGTTTGCCTTCTTGGATTATTTATTATTTCACTTCATCTATCACCAGCCTAATAGAATTTATGGTTTTGAGAGCCAATTTGATGTGCTGAAAAAGCTGAATCATGTTTACATTTTGAAATCAAGTTAGCTCACTACCAATAGTAATGATTCACTTCTTCTGGATTTCTGATACAAAAAAACATTGCTCAAGAAGATGCGCTGTTTGTATACATGTGTATTTTTACTTATATTTGTCAATTATTTTTTCTGGTATCATTTGTATATAGTTACTAATGCAAAGCAGCTGTATAATCATATGAAAAGCAGAAGCTTATCTGGAAATAGAAAATAGTTGTATTCTATTTTTCTGTATACTTCCGAATCACTGTAATGCCTCCCTCCTCCAAGCTACATTTGAGCATAGCTCATTTATTACTAGTTTTGATGCATATTCAATAATAGAGACTTTATATTAACAAGATATTCTGTCCATAAATTTTTCAACTGGTGGTCATTATCAAAATAAACAAACTGCTTCATGTGAATGTTTTTGTATGAGTATATTAGCACTTGGTTTACTTCTTTTGTTATAATCTTCTGGGACAGAATTAAACTAAGACTGTTACATTCCACAGAACACAGCAGGGCACATCTCATTTGCAGAATTCAACACATTAAATTGGAATCCAGAGGACACTATGCCTAAAGGCAAGAATATCTACACTACAGCATTTAATAGTGAGATGGGATATGGATTAGTAAATGAGCCAGTATAGGTCAAATACTATTGTCAGTATTTGTTACTAACTTATCCACTACAGTGCTTCACTTAATTGTGACAAGAAAGGTTGTGAAATGGGGCAAAACTTACTTAACAAATGTTTCACTTGGCAATATAAATTTTGGGCTCAATTGTGGTCATAAGTCAAGGACTTCTTGTATTATTGGTCTATTCTTTTTTTGTACTTATTATTTTCATATCTCATTCCTTTTTTCCCATTGGTTTTTTTCTGCATTAGTATATATAACTGAATACTGCATGTTTGCTAATTTTGAATAATATTTCATACATCTGATGAATGGACTTTATTATAATCATAATAAATATGTTAGGTTTTCTTAAAAAGATATTTCCTATTAACACAGTATTGCACCAATAATTTAAATCCCCTTTTCTTGGATTCCATTTTAATTTTGCACTTTGATTGGATATCCAACACATGAAAGACTGTCATATATGGTAGAACTGACTTTAAAATGTTCACTTCTGTATTCGTTTATTGAGATACAGTGGTTGAACAGTAGAGGGAGCACAATATCTATTTGGCTTTTCTTTGTTCATCTTTTTAAGACTACAGGTAGTCCTCAACTTACGACCACAATTGAACCCAAAATTTCTGTTGTTAAGTGAGATGTTTCTTAAGTGAGTTTGGTCCATTTTACGACTTTTCTTGCCATAGTTGTTAAGTGAATCACTGCAGTGGATAAGTTAGTAACCTGATTATTAAGTGAATCTGGCTTCCTCATTGATTTTGCTTGTCAGGTTGCAAAGGTTGCAAAAGGGGATGATATGACCCTGGGTACATAGCAAAGATCATAAATATGAATCAGTTGCCAAGCGTCTGAATTTTGATCATGTGACCATAGGGATGCTGCTAAGGTCGTAGCTACAAAGAACAATCATAAGTCACACTTCACTGCTGTTGTAACTTTGGGCAGTTACTAAACAAACTGTTGTAAGTCAAGGACTACTTGTCTATGGAGATTCTCAGTCATCCAAGTCATGGTTGTCTCAAAGCACCTTTGAATTGAGGGCACAAAATAGCTTGATTCAATTTTGTTACTGTCTTAAATCTAAAAAAAAATCAATCTCTACAAGTTGAGCTTTTAGGTTGCACCTTGTGATATACATGCCAGACTAGCAGATTGAAGATTATTTTCTGTCATTGCTCTTTCTGCCCTAGAATTGTAAGAACTTATAATTATGTAGCTACGGTTTCAGAATAACAAGTGTCCAGTGAGCTTCTACTTCTCATAAATTTTGCTTGCTCACACAGAAATAAAAGACAAAATAATGTTTTTTTGTTTCTTCATGTTTTCAATGTCTGCTAACTTGGAAGGTTAAATACCCATGAATAGCAAAGGAGGAGTAGCAGTCTCCATAGATAATCTTCACTATATACATCCCATGGTGTATATTGTAGCAGGAGTCCAACATTACTGGTTCATAATGCTGGTTGCTAACACAAAAAAGCAATTTTCTTTTAAAATAATAATAAAAGTAATTATTAGCCATTACCCATAATATGCAAAGTATCATCATGCAAATATATTGTATTTTTATTATTTCTTACAAAGCTGTGATTTAAAAATCCATCGGCTGCATTTTTCAAGATTAATTTTATGGCAGTGTTAATTTGTTAAAATTTCTTTGCAGAATTACTAGTCTCAGCATCTTATAACTGCGTTGTAAGAAGGATGGCAAACAGGGAAGATTCCCCTGAGCTTTTTAAACAATTGAGTAATATCTGGGTTGAGGTCTCTTAATAAGCAATGAAATGCCTCACATGCTTTATCCTAAAATTCCTCTTAAAAATTTAGAAAATGAAAATGGCAGGGTTCTTTTCCAAAATATTTTAGTAGGCCAATGGCTACATTGCTAAGGAAAGCTATCACCCAAGAGGAACATCAGCCCAAAGAGGTAAATTGTACCCTTTGTAATATAAAATACCTGATCAAGGTGAGTTAAAGTTGTCTCAGGCTAACAAATAATGCTGAGCTTTTGACTAATGGTCTTGATAAAGTATTAGGTAGCTTCCTCTGCTAATGAATAGATTATCAAACTCGTATCTTGTAAGATTTCAGAAACTGTCTCAAGACAGTACCTCCAATTTCCTGCTAATATGGAGTGCAGAGATGTCAACAAGTTGTGGTTAAAAAAAGCCTTCCTTATTTGGGTAACATTTCAGCTGCACCATTTTGGCCACCCATTTAAATGTTGGAAATTGATTTCAGTGACATTTCTAATAGTTCCTCCAATTTCTACAGTACTTTTGATAATTAAATCTTAGATTTCTCAGGAGGCTTGTTTGTTCTATAGTCACATCTTAGTACTCTATCAAACCTGGCTTTTCAATTTTTCAGGCACAGAATCTTGACATTTATATTGCTGTAATAGGGCGATGGTTCAGTGGGTTAGGATGCTGAGCTTGTCGATCAGAAGATCGGCAGTTTGGTGGGTCGAATCCCGAGTGCCGTGTAACAGAGTGAGCACCTGTTACTTGTCCCAGCTTCTGCCAACCTAGCAGTTCGAAAGCACGTAAAAATGCAAGTAGAAAAATAGGGACTACTATGGTGGGAAGGTAACAGCATTCCATGCGCCTTTGGCATCTAGTCATGCCGGCCACATGACCACGGAGACGTCCTCAGACAAGCGCTGGCTCTTCGGCTTTGAAATGGAGATGAGCACCGGCCCCAAGAGTTGGAAACGACTAGCACGCATGTGCGGGGGAACCTTTACCTTTAATAGGGCATATTTTTAACTTCACAATGGGGTTAGGGTTCCACACAACAGGCAGCACCTGTCATATTAGTTTCTTCTAAATGTTTGTATGCAAAACTGTCAGGTCCACAAACCCTTATTCTTTACCTTCCATATATATATTACTTTTGGGGCCTGCCATTCTGTTGTGGGAGGGGGAGCTTTGCATTAGCTTGGGATAACTTTCGTTTTCTACTCTCTCTTGCTGCCTCCATCTCTTTGAGAAAGGAATGTGTCTCCCTTATAAGGGAGATGGTTACAAAGAAACAAAACTGGAGAAGACCTTGAGATGTGCACCAACTGTGCCAGTTACCTGCTCTTCAGACCACCTGTGAATTGGCTTAACTATACTATTTTGGCGGGCTTTTCCCCAGATCTCGCCTTGACTTCCCTACTGTCACTGACCCCTAATAAAATTATCCTTTTGAGACAATGCCTACTTCAAGAGTTCTGCTTTCTTGGCTGGTTAGTTGAAACATTTTTCCTAAAAAAGCTTTTTGTGGACATAGCAACAAAATGTAAAATTATATTGTAGTTTTGGATTTGTGTGTGTGTGTGTGTGTGTGTGTGTGTGTGTGAGAGAGAGAGAGAGAGAGAGAGAGAGAGACCTGGGGATGGAAAATTCATTTTGCATTCCTGTCCTACTGGCTTAATGTCCTTATGTCCGCAGGAGGCCACCGTTCCTCAGATAGTCGGATGTGAATCTCTCTTATTGAGGTTTGGTCCTAGGGCGCAGTTGGGCTTGCTGCTGGTGTACCTTTCGCCTAGTCGCACAGCAGCAGCCCTGCCTGAGCTTCTCGATATCCTCTCAGGGCTGGTGATTGAGTTTCCCAAACTTATGGTCTTGGGAGACTTCAATTTACCATCCCTGGGAGGAGCATCTGAGTTAGCTCGGGAGTTCATGGCTTCCATGACGGCCATGGACCTGACGCAGGTAATTCATGGACCGACTCATGAGGGAGGCCACACCCTTGACTTGGTTTTCTTATCTGGTCGGTGGTTAGATGATCTTGGTGGGGGCTCCCCAATTGTTATGCCCCTGTCATGGACCGATCATCATCTCCTGCGGCTGGTCTTCCGTTTTGCCACTCCCCACCATGGGGTTGTTGAGCCAACTAGATGGTTCTGCCCCAGGCACTTAATGGACCCTGAGAGGTTCCAGGCAGCACTGGGGTCCCCACCTGCCTCCTCAGCTCACAGCTCGGCAGATGCCTTAGTGGAAGCCTGGGAAAGGACAGCCACGGAGGCACTTGACCGAGTTGTACCCTTGCGGCCCCTGACCCGGCGCAGATCCCAATGGGCTCCATGGTTCTCCGCGGAGCTCCGGGAGATGAAGCGTCGGAGACGGGGCCTAGAGAGCGTTTGGAGGTCCAGCCGATCTGAATCTGACCGATTGCGACTAAGAACCCATATTAGGTCTTATCTCGCAGCGATGAGGGTGGCGAGGTCTAACTACTTCGCTGCCCTCATCGCGTCTGCAGATAATCGCCCGGCCGCCCTGTTTAGGGTGACCCGCTCCCTCCTTAATCAGGAGGTGAGTGAGGAACCCTTGCAGGGACGTGCCGAGGAATTTAGTCAACATCTGTCGGACAAAATCGCTCGGATTCGGACCGGTTTGGACTCCGACTGGGCAGTATCGGACGATCAGGACACGAGCGGTCTTGTCAATGTCACCGGGGAGGAGTTCGATCCTGTAACTCCGGAGGAAGTGGACAGGATCATGGGGAAGCTGAGCTCCACCACATGTTTATTGGACCCGTGCCCTTCCTGGCTGGTTTATGCAGCCTGGGAGGGGACACGAGGCTGGTTCCAGGCGGTTATATCTGCCTCTCTGAGTGAGGGTAGTTTTCCCGCCGCCTTGAAAGAGGCGGTGGTAAGACCTCTCCTCAAGAAGCCTGCCTTGGACCCGGCTGTTTTGAATAACTTTCGTCCGGTCTCCAACCTTCGCTTTCTTGCGAAGGTTGTTGAGAGTGTGGTGGCGCATCAGCTCCCTCTGGTCCTGGATGAAGCGGATTATCTAGACCCGTACCAATCGGGCTTCAGGCCCGGGTACAGCACGGAGACGGCATTGGTCGCGCTGGTGAATGATCTCTGGAGGGCTCGGGACAAGGGATATTCCTCTGTCCTAGTCCTATTAGACCTCTCAGCGGCTTTCGATACCATCGACCATGGTATCCTGCTGCGGCGTCTCAGGGGATTGGGAGTGGGAGGCACGGTTCTTCAGTGGTTCTCCTCCCATCTCCTGGGACACTCGCAGTCGGTGTTGGCAGGGGGGCAGAGGTCGACCGCGAGGCCTCTCGTTTGTGGAGTCCCTCAGGGGTCGGTCCTCTCGCCTCTCCTGTTCAACATCTACATGAAACCGCTGGGTGAGATCATTCGTGGTTTTGGAGTTGGGTATCATCAGTATGCTGATGATACCCAACTTTTCATTTCGACCCCAAACCACCCCAGTGATGCCCTCGACGTGATGTCCCGGTGCCTGGAGGCGGTCCGGGTCTGGATGGGGAGGAACAGGCTTCGACTCAACCCTGACAAGACTGAGTGGCTGTGTGTACCGGCATCTCGGGATATTCAGGATATCCCACCCCTCACTATGGGGGGTGAGTCATTACCTCCTGTAGATAGGGCTCGCAACTTGGGAGTCCTCCTAGATTCACAACTCTCCTTAGAAGACCATATTGTAGCTGTGACTAGGGGGGCCTTCGCCCAGGTTCGCCTGGTGCGCCAGTTGCGGCCCTATCTAGACCGGGACGCCTTACGTACGGTCACTCATGCACTCGTGACCTCTCGTCTTGATTACTGCAACGCTCTCTACATGGGGCTACCCTTGAAGACCACTCGGAGGCTCCAACTGGTACAGAATGCAGCCGCGAGAGTTGTACTGGGAGTTTCCCGATACTCCCATGTTACACCTTTGCTCCGCGAGCTGCATTGGCTGCCAGTTGTCTTCCGGGTGAGGTTCAAGGTGTTGGTTATGACCTACAAAGCCCTTCATGGCATGGGTCCGGAATACCTTGGGGAGCACCTGCAGCCGGCGTCAACTTCCCTCCGCCCAGTACGCTCCCACAGAGAGGGCCTCCTCAGGGTGCCACCGGTCAAAGAATGCCGACTGGTGGCCCCCAGGGGGAGGGCATTCTCTGTGGGTGCACCGGATTTATGGAACCATCTTCTGGTCGAGCTCCGGATGGCGCCCGATCTCCGCTCCTTCCGGCGCGATCTTAAAACCCATCTCTTTAAACAAGCTGGCCTGGCCTGATGGGACGGGGTGGGATTTTTAATTAATGAATTTTAATCTTAAATTTGTATTAATTTTATGGGCATTGTTTAATTATGTTTTAATAATCTTAATTTTTGTATCTAGTTTTTTATGTATTGCCCTGTTCACCGCCCTGAGTCCCTAGGGAGAAGGGCGGTATATAAATTAAATTAATAATAATAATAATAATAATAATAATAATAATAATAATAATAATAATAATAATAATAATAATAATAATAATATAGAACCAAGCATAGAAGTCCTTTTGAAATTTTTCACCAACTTCCGGACCACAGAAATTAGGTGGATAGTTTCTCCAAAGTTCTTCATGGAAAAATCTGCAATGAGTTCTCCCAAACTTACTGTATGAATCAAACTTCACGCCATGTCAGCCTAAGATGATGGATTTCACTTCCTACTATTCACTGTCATCAACTTTAGTGGTTGAAATCTAGCATACCTGAAAGAAGAATGCTTTTGTAAACCTTCACATTAATTTGCCCGAAGTTGGACAAGCTGAGACTTGAGTAGATTCTTGAAAATTTCAAATGCAATTCTAACCCTCCAAACAGTTGCCAAGTTGTAATTTTTAACATAATTGAGCAGGACTATAATCTTATGAAAGAAGCTTAATTTTAACCAAATGAAAATGAAATCTAAGCTTGGCCCTGGTTCCACCCTCTGCTGAACTGTTTGTGGAGTGGCACATTATCCTATCGTTGATTAAAATCATTGTAAAAATACTTATTTTCAATATTACTGTAGAGGCATGTGAGTTATTAATACCAATTATTGAAGTCAATGTGTGAAAGTCTGAACCACAGACTTCCTCATTGCTAGTTACATCGGGCTTGACAACAAAATTGAAAATAATAATAAGTTCCTAGTAAAGGTAAAGGTTCGCCTGCACATGCGTGCTAGTCGTTTCCGACTATAGGGGCCGGTGCTCATCTCCGTTTCAAAGCTGAAGAGCCAGCGTTTGTCTGAGGACATCTCCGTGGTCATGTGGCCAGCATGACTAGACACCAAAGGCGCACGGAACGCTGTTATCTTTCCATCGTAGTGGTCCCTATTTTTCTACTTGCATTTTTACGTGCTTTCGAACTGCTAGGTTGGCAGAAGCTGGGACAAGTAACAGGCGCTCACTCTGTTACACGGCACTCGGGATTCGACCCGCCAAACTGCCGACCTTTTGATTGACAAGCTCAGTGTTCTAACCCACTGAGCCACCGCATTCCTAGGGAAGCCATTTAAAGTAGATGTTTCCTTCTGTGGGGACCCTCTCTAGGGAAGCACATGGGAAAGATGCAGAGCTCCTGCTCTTAAAGTAGACTGTTTCTCAGTGTAGAGACACCTGATTTTGAGAAAGCTTCTCTTCTGCTTTACTGTGGTCCTCCCTCAGCCTCTCCAATACCTGTTTGACTCGCTTTGAAGGGATACCAACATGGTTTGGCAAATCTAACAGGAATTTAAGGCTTTGAGAGGTGTGTTCTCATCCTTTGACATGAGCAGTTGAACAAGTTAAGCACCTGGTCAAAAATTCAAGAGTGATGGATGATTTCCTGTCTAGTGGCATTCTGAAAGCAAGCAGATAACAAGAAAGAGTATTTTACCAATTGCTTTGTACCACCACTTGGCAGCAAAATAAAATGAGGGCAATAGACATAAGATAGGGACAGGCAACAAGGCCAGCAAATTTTAGGCTGGTATATTTTCTTTTAGTGTAAGGATGGGTGGATTCAGCACGGTGGAAAAACTGATAACTGTAAAAATATCTTCTACAACACTGTACAGAACTTCTAAAAAACCTGATGCCTGCTTCTGATTGATTCATTATCAAAGGGAACTATATAAGAAACCTAGGATGCTTAGGATCCAGCAAATGTTGAGTTTAGTTGGAAAGGAAAAATGGGGCTAGTTAACAGGAATCATGAATGAGACGAAGTGCTAAGAAAATACCTCATGGACAGCTTTGACAAAATGATGCCCATTGAGTCAGAGAGAGACAGAAGCAACTGAAGAACTAAACAACTTCCCATGTTTATTTTCCAAGCTCCCTTGCATTTCTCTGACCCTCCACAGAAATAAAATTGCTGCTGGACTGATAATTACATTTTTTTATTTGGTGGAAAACTTATTTCATGATACAATATACAATACAATAAGCAATGGATGGAAACTAATCAAAGACAGAAGCAACCTAGAGCTAAGGATAAACTTCCTGACAGTTAGAACAATTAATCAGTGGGACAAACTGCCTCCAGAAGCTGTGAATGCTCCAACACTGGAAGTTTTTAAGAAGAGATTGGACAGCCATTTGTCTGAAATAGTATAGGGTTTCTTGCCTGAACCGGGGGTTGGACTAGAAGACTTCCAAGGTCCCTTCCAACTCTGTTATTTTGTTATGACTGTGCAAATATATTTATGATAGCTTGTATGCAAATCAGCCATTGTGATTAATTCAACAAATCTTGATTAAAAATATTTGGTAAAGGTAAAGGTTCCCCTGCATCACGGCTGGTGCATCACGGAAACCTGGCTGGGCCCAGAGGGTGGTGTCCCTCTGGTTGAGCTCTGCCTGCCAGATTTCCAGGTGCTGCACCAGCCTCGGGCCCATGGGAGGGGCGGAGGAGTGGCAGTAATCATCAGGGAGACCCTTAGCCCGCGAGAGACCACCATCCCTCAGATAGCCGGGTGTGAGTCTCTCCTTCTGAGATACGGCCCAGGGGCGCAGTTGGGCCTGCTGCTGGCGTACCTACCACCTAATCGTGCAGCGGCAGCCCTGCCCAAGCTACTCAATGTCCTCTCAGGGTTGGTGGTTGAATTCCCAAAACTCATGGTCTTGGGCGACTTTAACCTACCATCCCTGGGAGGATCGTCCGAACTAGCTTGGGAGTTCATGGCTTCCATGGCGGCCATGGACCTGTCGCAAATAATTTCTGGACCGACTCATGAGGGAGACCCCCGACTTGGTCTTCTTGTCTGGACGGTGATGATATCGGTGGGGGCACCACGACCGTTACGCCCCTGTCATGGACCGATCATCACCTCCTACGGCTAGACTTCCCCTTTGCCACCCCCCGCCATGGGTGCACGGTGCCAACCAGATGGTACCGCCCTAGGTGCCTAATGGACCCTGATAGGTTCCAGGCAGCGCTTGGGAACCCACATGCACTCCCTGCTCACAGCTCGGCGGACGCCTTAGTGGAAGCCTGGGAAAGGACAGCCACGGAGGCTCTGGACCGAGTTATACCCCTGCGGCCCCTGACCCGGCGCAGATCCCAGCGAGCCCCATGGTTCACCGCGGAGCTCCGGGAGATGAAGCGTCGGAGATGGGGCCTAGAGAGCCATTGGAGATCCAGTCGATCCGAATCCGACCGATTGCAACTAAGAATCCTCACCAGGTCTTATCTCGCAGCGATAAGGGTGGCGAAATCCAACTACTTTTCCACCCTCATCGCGTCCGCAGATAATCGCCCGGCTGCCTTGTTCAGAGTGACTCGCTCCCTACTGAACCAAGAGGTGAGAGAGGAACCCTTACAGGGTCGAGCCAAGGAATTCGGTCAATATCTGTTGGATAAAATCGCTCGGATTCGAACCGGCCTGGACTCCAACTGGGCAGAGTTGGAGGAACAGGACTTGGACAGTCTTGTCGATGTCATCTGGGAGGAATTTGATCCTGTGACTCCGAAGGAAGTGGACAGGATTATGAGGAGGTTGAGCTCCTCCACATGCTTACTGGACCCGTGCCCTTCCTGGCTGGCTTATGCAGCTCGAGAGGGGACACGAGGCTGGTTCCTGGCGGTCATCTCTGCTTCTCTGAGTGAGGGTCACTTCCCCACCGCCTTGAAGGAGGTGGTGGTGAGACCTCTCCTCAAGAAGCCCACCTTGGACCCAACCTCATTGAATAACTTTCGTCCAGACTCCAACCTTCGCTTCCTTGCGAAGGTTGTTGAGAGCGTGGTGCCGCATCAACTTCCTCAGGTCCTGGATGAAGCGGTTTATCTAGACCCGTGCCAATTGGGCTTCAGGCCGGGCTACAGCACGGAGACGGCATTGGTCGCTCTGATGAATGATCTCTGGAGAGCCCGGGACAGGGGCCATTCCTCTGTCCTAGTCTTATTAGACCTTTCGGCGGCTTTCAATACCATCGACCATGGTATCTTGCTGCGGCGCCTCAGGGGACTGGGAGTGGGAGGCACGGTTCTGCGGTGGTTCTCCTCCTTTCTCCAGGGTCGCTCGCAGTCGGTGCTGGCAGTGGGACAGAGGTTGACCCCGAGGCCTCTCGTTTGTGGAGTCCCTCAGGGGTCGGTCCTCTCGCCTCTCCTGTTCAACATCTACATGAAACCGCTGGGTGAGATCATTCGTGGTTTTGGAGTAGGGTATCATCAGTATGCTGATGACACCCAGCTTTTCATCTCAACTCCAAACAGTATCAGTGATGCCCTCGACGTGATGTCCCGCTGCCTGAAAGCGGTCCGGGAATGGATGGGGAGGAACAGGCTTCAACTCAACCCGGACAAGACTGAATGGCTGTACGTACCGGCAAGCCAGGATACTCAGATCATTCCATCCCTTAACATCGGGGATGAGCTATTACCCCCTGTTGATAGGGCCTGCAACCTGGGTGTCCTCTTAGACTCGCAGCTATCCCTGGAAGATCACATAGGAGCTGTGACCAAGGGGGCCTTCTCCCGGGTTCGACTAGTGCGCCAACTACGACCTTATCTGGACCTGGATGCCTTACGTACAGTCACCCATGCACTTGTGACCTCTCGCCTAGACTACTGTAACGCTCTCTACATGGGGCTGCCCTTGAGAACCACTCGGAAGCTTCAACTGGTGCAAAGTGCAGTTGCACGGACACTTTTGGGGGCCTCCTGATACTCCCATATCACACCTCTCCTCCGTGAGCTGCACTGGCTTCCGGTTGCCTTCCGAGTGAAATTCAAGGTGCTAACAATGACATACAAAGCCTTACATGGCATGGGTCCGGACTACCTACGGGAGCACCTTCTGCCAACATCAACACCCCTCCGTCCTGTGCGCTCCCACAGAGAGGGCCTCCTCAGGGTGCCACCGCTCAAGGAATGTCGGCTGGTGGCCCCCAGGGGGAGGGCATTCTCAGTGGGTGCGCCAGCCCTCTGGAACTGCTTGCCTACCGAAATCCGGACGGCCCCCGACCTCCGCACCTTCCGGCGCGATTTAAAAACTTACCTATTCCAGCAGACTGGCCTGGCCTGATAGCTCTTGGGGTCTCAGTTGTTTTTACTATTGTTTTTCACTATTGTTCAATCTGTATACCTACCTTACTCTGTACACCACCCCGAGTCCCTCGGGAGAAGGGCGGTATATAAGAACAAATAAATAAATAAATAAATAAATAAATAAATAAATAAATAAATAAGTTGTTTCCGACTCTAGGGGCTGGTGCTCATCTCTGTTTCAAAGCCGAAGAGCCAGCGCTTGTCCAAGGACGTCTTCATGGTCATGTGGCTGGCATGACTAGACTCCAAAGGCGCACGGAACGCTGTTACCTTCCCACCGTAGTGGTCCCTATTTTTCTACTTGCATTTTTATGTGCTTTCGAACTGCTAGGTTGGCAGAAGCTGGGACGAGTAACAGGTGCTCACTCTGTTACGCGGCATTCAGGATTCGACCCGCCAAACTGCTGACCTTCTGATCGACAAGCTCAGCATCCTAACCCACTGAGCCACCACGTCCCTCTAAAAATTTTTTTGACCCATTAGTATATGTATGTGCACAGATATTTTGTTATCATTAAGTAACTGAGACTTAGAGAACCTTGTTGACATACAATGGATCTCCTACTATTAGTCATTAAATCTCAATATATACTGCTCAAAAAAATAAAGGGAACACAAGATAAGACATCCTACTATTAAATACAGTACATTGTGTTGTTTAAGTGTTCCCTTTATTTTTTTGAGCAGTATACTTTCAGGCTACCAGAGTTAAGATAGAAGATTATATAATCTGAAGCACCATGTATCTGAATGACTCCAGACTAGACAAGACTGTTTAAAATGTTCATATCTTTTATACCTGAAAATATGTGAACAATGAAGGTTATAAATTAGGAGTTAGTGGGCAACTTAGATGTGGTTGATCTACAATTCCTACCATAGTCACCAGGAAAGAAAGATTCTGGGAGATAATTCAGCAACTCTTACAGTGCTATATCCCTGGTATAAGAATCACAACGTCAACAGATTATCATCCTGAATTTCAATTCATTCTTTTGAACATTTCATGAAATACTTTTGAGCATTTCAGAACAAATACAGTTTCAATGCAGCTACAAATTCAACATGATTATACTGTATATATATGGAGGGATGAATTTGTAATGCCCAAACACTAGGTGGTTCTATTGAATAGATAGGCTGTGTCGATCCCATTACTTTTCTGGACTCTACACAGAGAATATTAGAAAATACAAAATTCTGGGATTAGTAACATCTAATTAAATAAAATAAAATTTCAACATATATTAATTTTATTTAACATGTGCTAAGCACGGTTCAAGACCTTGGTTACAAAATAATATATACCGGTAACAATTTTGGAATTTAGAGAACTGATTGATTCCTAAGTGAGCAAGATACAGCATAGTAGTTCTTTGGGAGAAAGCCATTTTCTACAAAAAAAATCCTGTTTTCAAAGCAATAGACCATTTAAAAAACTACTTGTGTTCATAAGCATTTATGAGTATATTTACAAACATATATTTATGCACATCAAGTAAAACAACAGAAATAACACAAATATTTATAATTCATAGTTTCAGTGGCAAACAAATCCACTCAAAGAAATGCAGATTTACAGCTGAGCTAAGGCAGCATTTAAAATAGTAACATTTGTAATTGAAAGCCTTAGTTGGTCTCTGACAAAACATAGCTATCTTGCTCTGCCTTCCACTCACCTTCCTGTTAGGTGGAGCAATTGATTATATGTATATTGCCAATGCAATAGGATTCAGATAAAAAGAATCATTGCTTTTAGACTCTTCTCTAGATGCTAGTGGTTTACTGAGGGGAAAAAAGGGTAATCTGGCACTTCTCGATTCACACTGTTACTACATTCAGGGCTAGCTACACCAATAAGAGTTCTGTTGGTTTCTGTTGGCTGATGTCATGGAACAATATTTCTGGTACTTCCAGATCCTTCCCTATGCCCCATAACTATCTCTCTCTCTCCGCCCCCCCCCGCCGCTATTCCCATTAGCAATCACTCCCATTAACTTCTTTTTTTTTATTAAAGAGTTTTACAAAAAAAAATTTTTACAATACATATCCCCAAAACCCACCCACCCCAAACCACCCCCCTTCCCTCCCACTTCCCAGAGCTAAATACAGGGTTATAGATATAATAATCATATTCTAACTAAAAATTATCCATAATATAAAATTAACCAAATTCATAATGTGCTTTAACTCCCCTTTAACATAGATACATACAAAGTGCTAACAATAAAATTAATAACAATATCCCTCTAAAATCTACTCATAAGCTAAATGGAACTTTTTAGTCCCATATTTATTCTGAATATAATCTATCCATCTCCTCCAAACTGAAATATATCTTTCTTGTGAATGATCCTTCAAATAAGCAGAAATCTTAGACATTTCTGCAAGATTCGATACTTTAAACACCCATTCTTCTATGGTAGGCAAACTATCCTTCTTCCAGTATTGTCCCACCAGTAACCATGCTGCTGTTATCAAATTCAACATCAAATTGGTTTCTTTAACATCACAATCTACAACAATGCCCAATAAAAACAATTGCGGAGAGAACTTTATCTTTCTCTTAAAAATCTTTTGAATGTTCCACCAAATTTTAACCCAAAAAGCTTTTATATTTCTGCAAGTCCACCACATATGAAAATAGGTGGCTTCTAAACTACCACATCTCCAGCATTTAAACTGTAAGTTAGGATACATGTTAGACAACATTTTGGGATCCAGATGCCATATATAAAACATTTTATAAAAATTTTCTCTTAAATTTTGAGCCTGAGTAAATTTAACATTTCTAACCCAAATTACCTCCCAAGTATCCAACGGAATTGGTTCCTGGATATTTTGTGCCCACTTTATCATACAATCTTTAACTAATTCCGTTTCTGAATCCAATTCAATTAAAACATTATATATCCTCTTTATATTGTACAATTTAAATCTCTAATTTGTTTTACTAAATTTTCATCTGTAATTGTGATGCCAACCTTCTGATCCAACTTCCACCTAGCTTTCAATTGGATATATTGAAACCAAGAGTAACTTATGTTTTCTTGTCTTAACTCATCTAATGATTTAAGTTGCTAATCATTCCCTTCCAATCTAAGTAATTCCTTATAGGAAAACATATCCAAACTCACTCCCATAGATACACCTTCTATCGCGTGTCCAGGAATTCCCCAAATCGGTATTTTATAATTTAACTTATAATAATACTTTTTCCAGACACGTAACAAGGCACTTCTAAGAATATGAGATTTAAAAGCACTATCCACCTTTTTATCATAAAGCAAATATGCATGCCATCCATATACCAAATCCCAACCCTCAAGGTGAAGTATTCTCTTATTAGTTAAATTAAGCCAATCGCTAACCCATGTCAAGACCACCGCATCATAATACAGTTTCAAATTCGGCGCCTTGAGTCCCCCTCTTTCCCTAGCATCTTGTAAAATCTTAAATTTAACTCTTGGTTTTTTCCCCGCCCAAATAAATTTATTAATACCCTTCTGCCATTCATCAAGGTTGGCATCCTTTTTCAATGTAGGTATCATTTGAAACAAAAAGAGAAACTTCGGCAGAACATTCATTTTAACAACTGCGATTCTTCCCAGTAAAGATAATTGTAATTTTTCCCAATTATTTAAATCGCTTTGTATCTTCAACCATAATGTTTCATAGTTATTCTTATATAATTTTACATTTGAAGCTGCAATATACCCTCCCAAATACTTAACCTTTTTACTATTTCAAAACCTGTTAATTTAATTAACATTTCCCTTTCACTCATAGATATATTCTTAGATAATATCTTAGTCTTATTACTATTCACCTTAAACCCAGAAACCATACCATACTGAGTTATAATTTCCATCAAATCTATAACCGATTGTATCGGTTGAGATACTGTCACAACCAAGTCATCAGCAAAAGCTCTCAATCTATAATCATTCTGTTTTATTTTAATTCCCTTTATCATAGAGGACTCTCAAATTTTAATTAATAAAATCTCTAACATTAAAACAAACAATAATGGTGATAGGGGGCATCCCTGTCTTGTACCTTTTTCAATTTTAAATGTCTCTGTTAGCCCCCCATTAATTATAATTTGTGCAGTTTGTTGTTGATATATAGCAGACATGTCAAACACAAGGCCCGGGGGCCGGATCCGGCCCGCGAAGTGGTTTCATGTGGCCCGTGAAGCCATCCTGGAAACAGTGAGGGAACGGCCCCCACTGCCTTGGCCCTGGCCGAGACCCTCCTTCTGCCAGAGTCCCTCAGATCTGTCCCACTCCTGCCCAGGCCCTCATAGGCACCCTTGATGCGAACGATGTAGAGCTGGCCACGCCCACCCAGTAGGCCACACCCACCCAGGCCACACCCACCCGGCCCCCTGAGGGCAACCGCAATGCTGATGTGGCCCTCAATGAAATTGAGTTTGACACCCCTGATATATAGCTTTAATAGAATGTAGGAATCCTTCTCCAAAATTCATTTCCTCAACAACTCTCAATAAGAATTGCCAATTCAATTGATCAAAAGCTTTCTCTGCATCCAGAAATATCAATGCTGCAGGGACTTGGTTGTTCTTATCCAAATATTCAAGCAAATTTACAATTTGTCTTACATTATATTTCATATACCTTCCAGATATAAATCCCGATTGATCACTATGAATCATTTGTTTTAAAACTTGCATTAATCTATTAGCCAATACTTTAGCAAAAATCTTATAATCTGTATTCAAAAGCAATATAGGTCTATAATTTTTAGGTTGAGTAAGGTCTTGATCCTCCTTTGGAATCAATGATACAAAAGCTGTCCTCCAAGAAGGAGGAACTGCTCCTCCAGTCTGAATTTCATTAAACAAGATCTTTAAAGGTTCAATCATTTCAACCAACAACATTTTATAATAAATTGCTGTTAATCCATCTGGGCTCAATTGTGGTTGTATGTTGAGGACTAGCTGTATGACTTTACCTCCCTATCATGGTGAATAAGAACTGTATGGGTCTGAAGTATTCCTCATGGTAGGGCTGCTTGCTGAGTACCAGACTTTGTTAAAAGGGCCTTATGGGTAAACAGTTGCACAACTGATTACCCTTATCTGGCAGGAAAGTAAATGCTTGGATCTGAGACAAAATGTGTTGTAACTTAAGATGTTAAGCTTTTTGCATGAAAGTCACATCAAGAGCAGTTGTCTTCTCCTTTTTGTTTATGCACTGTGCAATCTGAATAGGATTTATGCTTACTCTCACGTTCAAGCCAAAAGGAACCTATACAATGGTTAGGGTGGTATTCCTATGGCAGAAGTGCAAGGATTCCAGAACAAAGGAGTGCATCCAAAGATTTCCCAAGTATTTGAACACCTTTGAATTCCCTACTAAAATACCAGAGAAGACATACAGTATATGATTTTTCTTTGCAGAAATATTTTTTGTGTGAAAAGGATATCTGATATTTGATGCAGATATTTGATATTGACATACACATATATACAAGCACATATGTACAAACATACTAACTGAGCCCCATTAATTGACTGGAGCTGGCATCCTATGCAAACCAAACTTTAATCAGTAACACATTAGTCTTTATCACTGAAAATGAGGTTCCACGTAAAACCATAATTTTACTTAATCTCTTATCTTTTTGTTTATGAAATAGGCAAATTATGCTTTGGGGATAAACTCACAGCAGATTTTTTCCTTTGAGTATCTGCGGAAAAGGAAGTACGGAAAATTTCCATGGTTGTCATTGATGATGCTGAGCTAGGTCTTCGAAGAACTCTGCCAAAGTAAACTTCCTTGCATTTCTTTCGGAAATGTTTGCCCACGATGACATAGACTATTGGATTAAGACAGCTATTGATGAAACCGCAATAGACAGCAATCTGGCTAGCCACACCAAGGGCGTTATCTGCATCACAACCAGAAAGGATACCTATTTGGAATAACATGTCTAAGAATGTGGTGATCTGGAATGGAAGCCAGCAGATGATAAACAGAAGAAGGACTGCAAGAACCAGTATGGTGGCTTTTTTCTCAGTTTGAATGGTTTTGATATTTTGAGTGTCACGATTTTGTAAAGTGTGGATAATTTGAACAGAACAGTAGGTAATGATACAGACTGGTATCAGAAAGCCCACTGTGTTCAGCGAAACGGCCGTGGTAATTGTCCACTGAAAAACAGATGGATAATCCAAAACACAGGCCAGGCCCTCGTATGTATTCACACCCTTTAATGACCTGAATGCCAGAGTAGGAAAGCAAAGGAAAAGGGCAGAAACCCAAATCGCAAGACAATTCCATTTGGCACACATTGGTTGTCGCATGCGTCCCAGAGACATTGTTTTCACCAAGGCCAAGTAGCGATCAATGCTCACCATGACCACAAAATAAATGCTTGAATATAAGTTGATAACAAGGAATGAGTTGATGATTTTGCAAAGGATGAGCCCAAAGGGCCAATGGAAGTTGTTGGCTGTATAGATAGCCCAGAAAGGCAATCCACAGAGCAACAGAAGGTCTGCTGCTGCTAAATTTGCCAGGTAAATTTCAGCCACAGTGGAGCGGCTCTTATGGAAGCACCAAACACTGAGAACAAATATATTCCCCACTATTCCTGCTATAGTAAGAAACCAGAGGAAGGCAGGCTGGATACGTAACAACCATTGCCAGTCTTCTGGCCAAGGGCAAGATGTTTCTGTTTCATTCCAGCTGACTGTTGCTTTAGGAAGGGCTGTACCATGCTCACCCAAGATAGCCGTTGCTTCAGTGCTGGAAAGTTTAAAAAAAAAAGAGGATTAGATCCCTGTTCAGTGCAATATCTAAAAATCAAATCTTAAATGAAAACTAAGGATGGAATTCAGTTCTATTAGAAGAAACTGTTTGGAGCAAGTAAAGCAATTACTTTACTGCAAAACACTGCAAGATGCTAAAGAAAATATTACAGAGAAGTGTTCTTGCTAACAGCAATTCCTACATTCATAATATATCAGTGAAGTCAAATGTACAATGCAGATATAGGCAGAAATTTAAAAATATTTCTATCTACCTGCAAAACCTCAGTAGCACTAACGTAATGTGTTTAACTGCTCCAAATTAGGGTTAAGGCTTTATTGTTGACTCTCCTTTAGTCAGCTTGTTCATTTCCACCTTCTTCTCTGTTGCAGGGTTGTTTTGAAGAGAAACTTAAGAATTGCCAGGTACTTTGAAATTGACAAAATCCTGCTGATTTCTGAATCAATTGGGGATATATTGTAGACATTTGCAGTCACCCTGGTGTCCTCTTAGCAACTTTAACACTTGTGGACTTCAACTCCCAGAATTCCCCAGCCACCATGCGTCTTAAAGTTGTCAAGGTTGGACACCCCGATCTTCATCATCATAAACAAATTATTCTTTGAAGATAAGTACAAGATTATTCATGCTTTCATATTTTCATATGCACACACGTACCATTACCCCACTGTTATGTTTTGGTGTAGTCATGGTCTTTTATAAGATCAGAAGACTCTTATTCAGAAATAGCTTGACAGGTACGTTGCATGGAGGAAGGATTGAATAAAGCAGAAGTGGTGGAAATGTTCCATTATGCTTCACCCTCTTCTCCATCTCCATGAATGAAATCTGTTATCTGGGCAACTTGACTGATGAATAAACATACTATTCTCAGTGTATGATTACATTTCTCCAAACCTGTCCTACATTACAGAAAATGATTGGTTTCCTGCTAGTTGGTGGAAGGTGAAGTGGGGTGGAAGCTGGGGAATCTGCTAGTCCAGGGGTAAGCAACCTTGGCTCTTTTATGACTCATGGACTTCAACTCCCAGAATTCCTGAGCCAGCCATGCTGGGAGTTGAAGTCCACGAGTCATAAAAGAGCCAAGGTTGCCTACCCCTGGACTAGTCACTTTTCTTAAAACAGTTGATAGCCTTTTTAATTTGATGAACTAAGGCTAAATAATTGGCTAAGATATTTTATGCAGATGTACTTTCAGGGACTGGTGAATAGTGGTCAGTGTAAACAGTTTGGGGATGAGTTAGCTCAGGCATTTGTGAATTGGTAGTTAAAGACTTATAAGGAGAAAACAGATAGTAGCTGTCCAGCCTTAAAAATGTGTGAAGAATTTTGCTTTGAAGTCTGACTTACTTTGCTCTGGGGAACATAAACCAGAGAAAATCTCTCTCTCTCTCTCCCTAAACAACACATTATACAAGAAGTATTTGGAACTGAAACTATCCCAGCTGCTATAAACCCATGGGGATTCTAATTTAGAGTGCCTGTTTGGCTTACATTTAGAAAAAAAAGTAAGTCAAATAAGCAAGAGCCTTGGTGGAGCAGTGGGCTAATGCCTCCTTAAGTAACACCAGCTGCCTGCAATTAGTGCAGGTTCAAGTCCCACCAGGCTCAAGGTTGACTCAGCCTTCCATCCTTCCGAGGTAGGTAAATGAGGACCCAGATTGTTGGGGGCAATATGCTGACTTTGTAAAAATGCCACTGGGGGGGGGGCGAAAGCCCTAATAAGCAGGCATATACATAGAATGAAGGCTATTGCTAAGCACATTGATTTGTGCTTCTTAGATCGTAAGCCGCCCTGAGTCTTCGGAGAAAGGTGAGATATAAATGGGATAAAAAAAAATTCTTGGCTTTACATGTTGCTTAATTAATGAAAGGGGTTATTTTCCTAAATGTTTAAACTAGTTGAACAGAAATCTTTAATTAGAGAAAATAAGTCTAGTAAAATGCACTTAAAATATGTTTCACTGTCACGTCATTTCACTGAATCTTAGATTATCTATATAGATATACATAGATTATATTGATATATAGATGTAGATATCTCAGCACCATATCTCTGATGTACATGGTGCTGAGTTACTCCAAGGTAGCATGGATGGCTTGCAACCTGAACTCAATGAGATTTATTTTTGCAGTAGACAGGAATAGAAAATATTACCATGTGGTAAAATCCTACAGGGCTTCAGCTGGCCAAACCCTCTGTAAGAATGTTCCATTCTATGTCCACCTGATCATGCATCCAAAATAGCAGCATCCATCCACCAGTGGAAGATTATGAAGAGGCTTAGATAAAGCCACATTTTGCAGAACAGCAGAAAAACAAGTGAGGTGACCTAGTAAAAGCTGGAGATAGATTATAATATGGATCTGGGTTTATCGTTGAGGAAAAGTGACATGTGGGTTGAGGAGGAGAAAGGAGTGACGGATTCTTGACAAGGGTAAGATTTCAGCCCTGAGCAAGGGCATATCCCAGCAATGTTTCGTGGCAAATTCTGCTAGTAAGTGACATTGTATAACAGGGGTACTCAAACCTGGCCACTAAGACTTGTGGACATCAACTCCCAGAATTCCCCACCCAGCATGGCTGGCTAGGGAATTCTGGGAGTTGAAGTCCACAAGACTTAAAGTGGCCAAATTTGAGGACCCTTGTTGTACAAGGAGGTCAGCTTCAGGGATTTCTATGTTATTGCGGGAAGCCATTCTTTCTCATATATTTATAGCCATAGAACAATAGAAAAGGAAATGGAGCTCATGGCTGGATTTCCTGCCACTACGCTGCATAATAATGTGATCACAGACAAAATAGTCAAAGATTTATTGTAGAATCAAGGAAAGGGATTTTCTCCTAACCCAGTCAACCAAATTTTAATCTGCAGCAGAACAGTACAGATTTTCAAACTGTGCAGTGATCATCTGGCCTTTAGTTAGGGAAATATATTTCAAGGATTTTTTTCTTGATTTACGGTTAATAAGCAGTGTAGTTTGTTTCTTTTTAATTAAATTTTAAAGGATTAGGGTTAGAACGGTACCCATACATTCTGGAAACATATTCCTTAGTGAGGCAACATGTGAGTATAATAAATCCATGCATTTAGTATATTACAGATTCTTCAGGTTTTATCTGAATTCCTAACAGCTTGAAGGTGAGCAGAAGACAAGGCATATACATTGATATGCCTTATTCTCTCTAGCTTGTGGGAAATAGAAACTCTCTCTGTCTCTGTCTCTGTCTCTGTCTCTGTCTCTGTCTCTGTCTCTGTCTCTGTCTCTCTCTCTCTCTCTCTCTCTCTCTCTGTGTTGTGTGTGCAAGTCTTCCTAAGAGCAGGACCTATCCTGGGATCAGTAGAATAGGTTTTATTGGCATAACAGAAAGGAGATTTATTTACAGGGAATACATTGAAATGAAGGGCAGTATTTCTCAACATTGACAATTCTTAGCTGTGTGGATTTTAACTCCCAGAATTCCCCAGCAAACCAAATTCTCTTCACATTCTGGTACATGAAATGTATTGTTTCATTAAAGTTGGAGTACGCTCCATTTTGGGATACATTGGAGCAAGATCTCCATATTTTAGGGTATCAGATTTGAAATATTGACCAGCCCACATTGGTTTAAAAATAAATAACCATCAAAAGAAGAATCAAGAGCCTTGACATAGCTCTTGACCACTTGAAATCAAATGCAGAGGATTTACAGCAAAATGTCACATAATAGCCTGAATATACTTTAAACCTTGCACAAAGTAACGGTATCCATTAATCCATTTTTTTTATAATTGCTTACTTGAAAATTTAATTATCAGTGTATTTAACTAAGAATTTACAAACATAATGAATCCAAAACAAAACAAATCCTTCCAGAATGAAGTAGACCAGAGATGATTCACTTAGAAGAGAAAGTAGGACAGTTGTTGCACTTGTATTGGAGAAGCTGCAAGACTGATATGCCCTTGAAGACCAACAGGAAAAGGAATTTTATTTCATTTTATTTCATTCTCTTTTAAAATTAAAATTAATTACCCTTAATATGCTTATTTTCAGATATGGTGCACATAGGAAGGATAAAAAAAATTCAAGATGATTTTTTTTACTTTTTTGACTTAATGTATCTCTTGCTATAGGTTTAACATTGTAGTTTATTAATTACTTGTATTGACCACTAGGGAGCAATATCTGACTGGTTTCCTCTTACTTGGGACTCATGGTTCATTGTTGTTGTTAGCTGCAAAGTCGTGTCCGACCCATCGCGACCCTATGGACAATGTTCCTCCAGGCCTTCCTGTCCTCTACCATCTTCTGGAGTCCATTTAAGTCACGCCTACCGCTTCAGTGACTTCCAATAAAGAGCTGAACTCACACACCGGCTGGCGTCTCTCTTGCGTGGGACCCACTACACAATAGTGGCGACGAAGGTGGGATTGCTGCCGACCAAGAGCTGAAGTCACTGGGGAAACGCTCCGCGAGCTGAAGGGAAAGGCATTTTTCCTTCTTCCCCCCACGACCACCAGCCGAACCGGCAACGCCAAGCGCCACATCCACGACCAACTGCCGCCATGGCTAGAGCCGGACAACCCCGCGAATTCGAGACCCGCCGCCCCGAAACCTGGACCCGTTACCTGGCTCACGTTGAACTGTACATGCAGTTCAATCAGATATCGGAGGACGGTGCAAAGGCGGCCACCCTGCTCTGCCTTGGGGGACCAGCGCTGCTGGAAGTCGCCACGAACCTGTTCTCCCAGGAGGCTATCAACACCGTCGCGTACCGAGACCTCGTGGCCAGGCTCAACGCACATTTCAGGCCCTGGCGCTCCAAGGTGGCCGCACGGTCACAATTCGAGAAAAGGGACCAGCGCCCCGATGAAACCGGCGCCGACTTCCTCGCCGCCCTACGGGAAGCTGCCGTCGCTTTCAGGTTCACAAATTTGGAGGAGCGACTACGGGACCGGCTGATTTGCGGCCTACGCGACAGGCGGTTGCAGGAGCACCTGTTCGAAAGAGAGGAGGTCTCTCTCCAGGAAGCCGAGGACGCCATCCTAGCCCACGAAGCGGCCTGCGGGGCCGTCCAAGCCTGACCGATTTTCAGAATTCGCCGGTCAAGGTGAAGGGGGAGGCCACCATTTCAGTGGAGTTTAAGGGTCGCGAAGGGCACCTGGACGTTGTAGTGGTAGAGGGCCGCAGAGCCAGCCTGGTCGGGCTGGACTGGTTTGAGGCCCTGGGAATCTCAGTATCTGGGATCCATCGGATCCAGGGGGACTCCGTTGAGGCCGTTTGCCGGGAGTTCGCCGACGTCTTCGACGGGTCATTAGGCAAGTACACCGGGGCCCCCATATCGTTCAAGCTTAACTCGAACGTCTCCCCCGTTAGGGTCCGGCCGCGGCGAGTCCCGTTTGCGCTCAAACACAAAATCGAGCGCGAACTAGACAAGTTGGTGGCCCAGGGAATCTTAGAGCCTGTAGATGGAGGGGAGTGGGAAACCCCCATCGTGACCCCCCTCAAATCCAACGGGGAAATAAGGATCTGCGCTGACTATAAGTGCTCGGTGAACCGCGCCCTAAACCCGCACGCTTACCCGGTTCCCGCGGTCAGCCACGTTCTCGCTTCCCTCCAAGGCGGCGCCATTTTTGCAAGGCTCGATCTTGCACAGGCGTACCAGAAACTCACGGTCACTAGGGAAACAGCTGACATCCAAACCATAGTAACCCATAGGGGGGCGTTCCGGGTGAACAGGCTGCAGTTTGGAGTCAGCGTTGCTCCCGGCATTTTCCAGGAGGTTATGGAAAAGACACTCAAGGGCATTCCAGGAGTCTGCCCCTATTTTGATGACATCCTGATCGCAGGAGCATCAGCAGAGGAACTGGCAGGGAGGCTTAGGGAAGTGCTGGCAAGGCTGCGCACAGCTGGCCTCAAACTCAAAAAGGAAAAATGCAGCATAGGCGTTCCTTCCACAGAATTTTTGGGGTTCAGAGTAGACGCCAGGGGAATCCACCCCACAGAATCCAAGGTGAGGGCCATCAAACTAGCACCCACACCCAAGAACAAAGCAGAGCTTCAGGCATTCCTGGGTCTGCTGAATTTCTACCATACATTCCTCCCACACAAGGCAGCCACCGCTGAACCGCTCCACAGGCTGCTAGACAAACAGGCAACATGGGCCTGGACGGCCACCCATGATCAGAGCTTCAAGGCCCTGAAGGCATTGCTGTCGGACAAGTCCACAGTAACCCATTTCATCGAGTCCAAGCTCATTTGTATCGCCTGCGATGCATCCCCTTATGGTGTGGGCGCTGTCCTAAGCCACCTTGAGCCCAACGGGGCACAAGTCCCCATAGCATACTATTCTAGGACACTGTCTGGAGCAGAAAGAAACTATGCCCAAATAGACAAAGAAGCCCTGGCAATCGTGGCAGGAATCAAGAAATTCCACGATTACTTATATGGCAGGGAGTTCACTGTCTTCACAGATCACAAACCACTCCTGGGCCTGTTCACCACAGACAGGCAAACCCCCCAGATTCTGTCCCTCAGGATGCTCCGGTGGTCCATCTTCCTTGCAGCATACAATTGCAAGCTGGTACACAAGCCAGGGAAGGAGATGGGCCACGCAGACGGTCTAAGTAGGCTCCCCCTAGACACACACGACCCAGACCCAGCACCAGCCACACAGATCCAAGCCCTGCAGGAACTACCCGAGTGCCCAGTTCTTGCCAAGGACATTGCCAGCCACACAGCCACAGACAACATCATGGGCAGGGTGCACTCATGGGTTTGCACAGGGTGGCAGGACAAATCCCCGGGACCAGAGTTTCAGGCCTATTTCATTAGACGCAATGAAATCTCCACACACAAAGGGTGCCTCCTTTGGGGTAGCAGGGTCATCATTCCACCCGCACTACGCGCCAGGGTATTGGACTCCTTACACGAAGGGCACCCGGGGGTGGTCAGGATGAAGGCACTGGCTAGGAGCTACCTCTGGCGGCCCGGGTTGGACAAGGAGGTTGAGGATCTGGTCAAGGCCTGTTATACGTGCCAGAGATCCAGGCCAGAAGTGCCACATGCACCAGTACACCGGTGGGAGGCCACACACACACCATGGTCCCGCATTCACATTGACTATGCGGGGCCATTCCAGGGTCAACTATTTTTAGTAGTGGTGGACAGTCACTCCAAGTGGTTAGAGGTAGTCCCTGTCCCCAACATGACCTCGGGGAGGACAATCCAGGTGCTCAGAGCTCTCTTTGCCACACACGGCCTCCCCGACGTAATTGTGTCTGATAATGGGCCTCAGTTTACTGCTGCTGACTTCCAGGTGTTCTTGAAGGAGAACTGGATTAGGCACGCCACCTCCGCGCCTTTCCATCCATCTACCAACGGGCAGGCCGAACGGATGGTAAGGACGACCAAAGACGCACTCCGGCGCATCATCAGCGGGGACTGGCACCACAGACTGGCCAAATTTTTACTAGCCCAACACACAACACCATGCGTGGCTACCGGCAAGAGCCCAGCAGAACTGCGATGGGGACGGCGCCTCATCACCAAGCTGGACTGCCTACACCCAGACCGGGTAGCAGCTGAAACCGGTAGGGCAACATCACCATCATCACCATCATCACCATCACCACCAGCATCACTACCATCACCATTGCCATCATCATCCACACACAGGGTCCTCAACCTGGGGGACCTGGTCTGGGCAAGGAACTATGGGGCTGGACATCCTTGGGTTCCAGGGACAGTGGTCGGGAAAACAGGACCCCTTTCGTACATTGTAGGGGTGGAGGGGGACAGACGCATAAGGCGACACATTGATCAGCTCAGAGGAAGAGTCCCTGAGCACGTCACACACGCCCCTGAGCGCGTCACACACATCCCTGAACTCAACGCACACGATCAACAGGAGGACCACACTCCAGGAGGGGTCAACCCAGCTGAGGACGTCACAGGGCAGGGACCAGAGGAGGAGGACTTCCTGATGCCGGCTCCTTGCAGCCCTGCACAAAGGCCTCAGGAACCCATGGTCCAAGCCCAGGGGCCAAGCACACCCAGACGATCCACCCGTCCACACAGGACACCAGCCTACCTGTCGGACTATGTGTGCAAGTGACCCTCACACAAGGACACCACTGTTTTTTTATATATATATTACTCATAGTTATAGTAGTTGCATGTTGTTGTTGTTATGTGGGTCTTCTCTAAGGGGGGAGGGGTGTTATGTATGCAGGCATCTGCATAGCAACAGCCCTCAGGGGGCGTTGGCCTGGACAGTTTCGGCGGGAAACCTAGGGCCAACCCCATTGGCTGTTAGCTTACCTGGCCAGGTATATAAGGAGGCCAGGTAGCCCTCATTCCTCAGTTCACTTCCCCTTCCAATAAAGAGCTGAACTCACACACCGGCTGGCGTCTCTCTTGCGTCGGACCCACTACACAATACCCTCAACCTTTCCCAGCATTAGGCTCTTCTCCAGTGAGTCCTTCCTTCTCATTAGGTGGCCAAAGTATTTGAGTTTCAAGTTTAGGATCTGGCCTTCTAAAGAGCAGTCAGGGTCGATCTCCTCTAGGACTGACTGGTTTGATCGCCTTGCAGTCCAAGGGACTCGCAGGAGTCTTCTCCAGCACCATAGCTCAAAGGCCTCAATTCTTTGGTGCTCAGCCTTTTTTATGGTCCAGCTTTCACTGCCATACATTGCAACTGGGAAGACCATAGCCTTGACTATACACACTTTTGTTGACAAGGTGATGTCTCTGCTTTTTAGTGTGCTGTCTAGATTTGCCATGGCTTTCCTCCCCAGGAGCAAGCGTCTTTTAATTTCTTGGCTACAGTCCCCATCTGCAGTGATCTTGGAGCCCAGGAAAATAAAATCTGTCACTACCTCCATTTCTTCCCCATCTATGTGCCAGGAATTGAGAGGGCTGGATGCCATGATTTTGGTTTTCTTAATGTTTAGTTTCAAGCCAATCATGGTTCATAGTAGTACCATTTGAGTTTGAAGCTCATAGAAAAAAATCTGTAGCTATGTGTATGCCTGATGAGTCCCAAATAGATTGAAATGCATTGCAGATTGCCTCCTGGTGGTCAATGTAATTAAAAAAAATCATCCATGATATATTTTTATTTTATTTTTTTATCCCACCTTGATTGTTTTTATAAATAACTCAGGGGAATGAACATACATAACGCTTCTTTCTCCTTCTTATTTTCTCCAAAACAACAGTCCTATGAGGAAGGATGTGCTGAGGGAAAGTGACTAGCCCAATGTCACACAGCTTATTCCTAAATCAGGATTAGAGCTCAATACCATGTAACAACAGAAAAATGTCCTTCACTATTCAGGGTTGTACGACAAGAACCAAAGAGATGTCATGCAAAGCCTCTTCCATGAGGGCAAGATGTAACGTAAGAGCTGCTTCTTTCTGATATGAAGGTGGATTGTATACTGTATCAGTATCTGTAAACCACCCAGAGTCCCTTAGATCAGGGCCCCCAATCTTGGCAACTTTAAGACCTATGGACCTCAACTCCCAGAATTCCCCAGCCAGTCATCCTGGCTGGGGAATTCTGGGAGTTGAAGTCCACAGGTCTTAAAGTTGCCAAGGTTGGGGATCCCTGCCTTAGACAGTGGGATGGGTGGTGTCTAAATTGGATAAATGAAATGAACACCAACCTGAAGATAGAATTTGTTAATAATTTTGTGGTCAAAAGTCCATGCAAAAGGGCTGGTAGTGACCTAAGCTTCATAGTGCACATGTAGTTTCGTGTTGTTCATTTTATTAATTGTTCTTCTGTTGGTCAATGAGCAAAATAAAGTTCTGCCTGTCTGTCTACATTTTGTTTGAAGTACAGCGTAATCTTCATTCCATTTGGAGTATTCTGCTCATCTCTTATTTTAGTTATTATAGAGAAGTAATTGGGGGGAAATCCAGATGGAAGTTCACCCTTACCAAGAGTTAGAGAAATGGATGCTAATGGTAGCAAACCAAAATTTTACTGACACCCACAGCAAAAAGGAAAAAGAGAAAAAGCTGCATGTTGAATTCTTATAATTAAATTAGCTACCGGTAACTCCTTTTCTCACTTTCTATTGACTCAAACACCAGGATGCTCAAACAGTTTGAATTCGCTACTCAATCATCCAGTATTAACCGTGAAGAATATTTCTGAGAGAATAAATTTTTTTTTTGTTAAAATACATTTGGCAACTTTAACATTGTGATATTATGCTGCATTTATGAACACCCTAGACTTGTTTTTTAAAAATAATTTAGTTTTATGCAAATCATAATTTACCAGAAAGTGCTATCAAGTAGTGATTTCATTACTTTTTGTTGCCTGCAACATTTGAGGTTATGTTCCCACCATGCAGTTGGGAAGAAGGAGTGTACTATATTCCTGATTGCCTGAAAGTGCTTGCATGCCAGAAACTAGAAAAGAGCTCTGCATGAAACACAGGAAACTTCATTAAAGCACAATTCTATCCTGGTCAGTTTAAAATGGTTTCTTCAGGATATTTCTGAGAAGAGCTAAGTAGATGGAAATCAACTTCCTGCACAAGTGGATATAGACTCAGCTTGTTACAAGTGGAATAGTTTTAGTTTAGCTCTTCTGGGCACGCAATCTGCTTCCTTACCTGAGGAAATTTTATTTTCAGTCACTAGCATATTAGATTAATATCAGAAGCCTTTGTCCAATTTCCCATTCATTGGTAGAGTTATTCTCATTTCAACTGATAGTTTTCTTATCTAAGACTCAAGTTGGGCAATAACAAAGCCACAATTTTATTTGAGCCAATCTTTTTGAATTGCTATAATCTAATTCTAATTCTTCTAATATTAATAATAGCTAGACTTAAAT
The DNA here is from genome assembly GCF_947247035.1 of Vipera ursinii. NCBI lineage: Eukaryota > Metazoa > Chordata > Lepidosauria > Squamata > Viperidae > Vipera > Vipera ursinii. The sequence continues at coordinate 39,406,923 of NC_139512.1, forward strand.
TTACATCATAAAAAAGCACACACAGATAGAAATGCATAACTAAGCATGAAAATCAATACAGTAATGATTTGGGAATGAAAAAGACCAAAAAATATATATATATATGGATCTTTGGTTATTCGGGTTTTTTCCCACGTAGAATTGAAGGTGTAAAAGCAACGTTTCGACGAAATCCCATCCGTCATCATCAGGCTGGTGGCTTCAGCTTCCTTCTTCTGGGAGAAGCGTGTAGTGACTGTTTGTGAAATGCATACACACACACACACACACACACACACATACATACATACATATATACATATACATACTTACATGATTTTTATAGCTACCCATCCCACACAAGTGATACTGAGCAGCTTCAAAGATTAAAGCACCAAAAGCCCATTACATATAATCCCTGGTACCAGGGATAAACTATAATCATAACAGAAATCCTGGTACCTTGAACTAACCCTGAAACTTGTGGCAAAGGAAGGTACCAGCTGAGGGGTATAACAAATCTGAAAGGGCAGTTATATACAATATACTTGTACATAAAAGAAGAAATGCCAATAATTCTTTCCCTAATGTTCATTTATTGTTTAATATTTCAATCCATTCCCTACCTTTCTGCCTATTTGGTGCTCAAGGTAGCTAGTTTACATTAGAGATGGGTTGGGTTTTAAAACTGGCTCTTTCTATTGGCAGGGGGAGGTCATATAATTTTAAATCTCAGTTTATCACTTCTGCAGCATATGGAAGAGTATGAAGAACATCTCCTGATGAGAGGTTTTTTTTAACATAACACATTAATTCAACACATTAGAATTTGCTATGATGAGTTACGATGCTAGTTTCAAAACAAGGTCCGTCCAATACATGGAAACCTTGAAGATCAGTGGCTATTAGCCTTGATGCCTTTGAAGGTCATCTACAAAGATATTAGTGGATTTCTTTGTGCAGTTGTTTGGCCACTGTGAGAACAGAATACTACAACAGAAGGGGCAGTGGCCCAATCCGATAAAGGAATTATTTCTTGGTAAAATAGAAAGTTAACAAATTACTTCCATAGGAAATGCAATAGAGAGCAAGCAGGTAGATGGCAGAGCAAAGAAACTTTACATTTCCCAGTTGCATTGTGTATCTTTCTCAGAAAGACTAAAGTTTGGGGCAAAAATCAAAACAAATAACTTTTTTTTAATTATTTTTCCCCTGAGTCACAAAGCCCTGTAGAATCCCAGGATGCCAATTCTCTAATCCTCTCACTTTCTCAGCTGGCTGTAGGAGTCAGCTGGCAGAATCTTTTACAAAAATTATGTTTTTGTTCTTTCATGTCCTGCATTGGTCAGAATAAATAAAGTGTTACTCTTCAAACCACATCAGCATCACAAACTCACCCTGTTCCATTTCTCTTCACCCGACTGTGGCCACTGAAAATATCACAATGCTCACTGGGCTATTTTGAGGTTACCCACAACCCTAGAACTGCCCTGAATATTTTTTTAAAAAAAAAAAACTTCTGCAAAGCATAAGCCTCACTGAGTATAAAGAATACCTGACTCACCAATTCACATTTAAACCACCCTCAGCATGATGTTAGCCTCAAGACAATGTAATTTATTTTCAGTCCACAATTCTAACCAGAGGTTTTGGCACATGTCTGGATACATCTTTATTGGATTGCTAAGGATAATTTCTGGGACTGTTTCTGAATCTTTGATATAAGTTTGATGTGCAGCTATTATAAGATGATTGATATCAAATCAAAATGTTTAAAGGTATATTGTAAAATATTTTTTTTCCTGGTTGACTGGCCCATGCTTACAAAATAGGTTAATTGATATATGCTATATAATAATTCCAAAATAAAATTGCTAAAAGGCTACTATAATAGAAATGATTCTATGTTTTAGCTGAAACTGTCTTCCTAATGATTATATGCCAATCGTAAAAGCTTTCTCATTCTCTTCAAAGGGCTGTCAGTAAAATAATAATAACAAAGCACCCTATTTAGTTTTGCAGATTCTCACCAAGAAAATAAAGCTTATGTATTTAAATTCTTTTTTATCAAGGTTCTTTGCTGCTCATAGAAATCATCTGATGAAATTAAAAACAAGCTCGAGTTTTCTTTTCCAATTATTTCTCTAGACAAGTTGGCACCTCTTTTCATGAATCAAGACTATTTCTGCATTAGTAATTTTGCAAAGTAGAAATTACTTGTGGTTCCTGGAGATTTTATGATCTCATTCATGTTACTAATTCAAAGAACTAAAATAAGTAGAGTGTTGATTTGAGCATTTTTGCTTCATTCTAGTGCAGGGTGCCCCAACCCCTGGTCTGTGGACCGGCAGCAGGCCACAACATACCAGGAACCGGTATTGGAAGAAGGAAGAACTGCCGACTATAGAAGAATGGACTTTAAAAGTTTCCAATCTGGCGGAAATGGCAAAGATCTCAGAGTACCTGAAAGACCAGTCGCAACAGAGATATATTGTGGAGTGGAGAAGATGGATTGATTATATCCAGAATAAATATGGGACTAAAAAGTTTCATCTAGCATTTGAATAAGTATTGATGTGATATTTAAATTGCTTGTAGTTATTTTATAAGAGTTAAAGTGCGATAGATTTAATATTTTATTGTTGTTTGCATAAGGTAGACTATGATTGTTTGTATATTTATACCCTGTATTGAGCTCTGGGAAGTCGGGGAGGGGGAGGGGGAGGGGAGGGAGGTGTTGGGGAGGGTTGGGGAGAGGGGAGGGGGTTGGGAGGGGTTTTGTTTTTAAAAAAATGTATTGTAAAACTTTTCAATAAAAAAAAAACATACCAGGAACTGGGTCGCACAAGCAAGTCAAGCACCATCCACTGGATCCAGGCAGCACATGAAACCATGCCCCAAAGATTGGGGGTCTCTGTTCTAGTGAATATGTCCTTTTAAAAAAGTCTCTTACACCTTGATATCATTTCTGCAGGGAATATTGCCCCAAAATATCTAGTAAACAATATGCTAGATGAGGAACTGCATATCCCAGCTTCTGTGAAGGAGGATTATGAATTATGGAAGTGTACCAAAAAAGTCTCTCATGACCTAGAGAGCAGAAGTGCAGCAACCTGTTCCCATTTTCCTTAGCTCCAGTTTACTAGATTACATCTGTGCTACTGTAAGGTGAAAGTATCCGCAGTTGGATTCACACATTACACTGTCAAAATATGGTTTACGTTATGCATTTGTAGAATATTTTATTTGTTTACTAAGAGGGAAGTCTGAATGAGTTCAGAGGATTTCCTTCTTAGTAAACAGGCAGTTGGATTGTAGCCCAACCTAATCTACAATATTTTCTATATCAAGGCCATTGGATAAAGAAAGGCAAGTATGTGATAGCCTCTGGATATTATGGACTACAAGTCCCACAGTCCTTTGCCAAGATGAACACTGATGATCGCTGAAGTCCAAATCATCTCGGGGAAACCAAATCATTTTCCCTTCTGTAGGAAAATTGAGAATGGCTGTTCCTATTATACTGTTGTGTTCACAATAGCAGCTTCATCTAGTAATTTTTATGGCACAGGATCCATTTCATTTTTTTTATGTAGGGCTACTTTTTAGTTCTGTTGCTAATGTATTCTTCCTTCATCTCTCTGGTTTTCTTCTCTTTCCCTTTTTTTTAAAAATAGAAAAACTAAAAAGATCATCATGTTACCAACAAATCTCATCTTGACTGAAGGCCCGACTTTTGCATAGAGCTTCTGACCAGCAAGCTTTACTATCATCAGCCTAAATAAAATTCCTCTAAAAGTGCAAAAAAAAAAAAAGAATTTTGACTTATTTAACAATACTTAGATTTTAACAACCTTCCTCAGGTTATAGTGGTCCTGGCATATTAAAATGTGTTTCCCATGGTTTTCAGCCATCAGGGCCATATTCAGTTGTTCTTCAACATAGCCAAGCAAAATGAATATTCAGGCACATACAGAACAAAGCAATCATGCTGCCCAGGAAAATTACAGCAGCTGATTCCAGTCCCTCTGGAAAGGTTAGGAAACATTCATTTAAAATGTACAGCTTTTCCGTTTGTTTTTTTAAAGTCTCACTGCATCCACTCTTACTCCACAGTGTGTTCCAAAGTCTTTGTGTCCAATGTTTCTTATGTTCTTCTAATTGCCTGGAAAGCACTTATTGCAGTACACTATAGTCAAAACCAGATACGCATATATATCTATTATCAATCAATGGTAAGTCTTTTTAATTTGTGCCAGGACAAATAATCTAATTAATTGTTGTATTTAACAATAAAAACAGGAATTAGAGAACCAGCAAAAGTTTTAAGGAGGAGAAAGGAGGAACTATAAGAAAGACTTAGGAAAGTTTTACATTTAACAATTTACTCAAAGAAAAACAGATGTACCGTACATACCTCATTCCAGCAAAAACTTCAGGCTTTGGATGTTAAACTTAAATTGTAGCTGCCTTTATGAATCACTTTGTGCTGCTGCTGCTGCTTTTCTGGAAAGAACTGAAACAGCTCCTCCCACCCTAGATGAAACTGATTTATGTTTCTACACCCATCTCTTCTAGTGCTCTCAAAGCAGCTGCTTTTGGCCTTATGAAATTGTGGGCTTTTGATGAGCCACTGAGAATAAAATATAAATCATCCCAAGACACTGGTAATTTCAGAAAGAGAAGACCTTTTTCTGGATGAAAATATGAAGCTACCTTACATTTCATTATGCTTATATGGTTTGTGTTGTCTTCTTTTTTCATTTGGTGATTTTTTTTTGTATGGCACCTAGAGTTGTTTGAGTTGGGTGCCTTCTAAAATGTTTAAATAAATAGCCTGCTTCTGCTCTTTAATTATTCCTGTTCAGCCTGTACATTTGTAATAGAAGTGGTAAACATTAATGACAATTTGAGATTATGTCACAAGTACCACCTGGAGGAAGTGTATGTATTAATGGGACACCAGGGGTTGTAAAATTATATGAGACTAGAGTGGAAGAAGAGAAAAGAATACTTTACTGGAAGGTTTTGTGCCTGTGTCTGGTCCATGTTTGATTGGAGGGTATGGTCAGCTGTTACAGGTAAGTGTCATTCTGCCTACATATAAGACCACTACTCCACAAGCTGCACTGTTTACTTTTGGGTGAATTATGATGACGGTTACCACACACAGAGCCCTACATGGCATAAAACTTAATGAATTGAAGGATGACCTGTCTCCCATAGCCACGATCTTATTGAGTAAACAGTGTCATCTAGTGGTATCCATAAATGTGCCTTCTCTGTCACCGCACCAGCCTTCTGCAGCAGATTGCCCAGAGATTCAAACTACCCCATGCCTTGCCTCCTTTTGAACAAACCTGAAACTTGGCTCATTCTGTGTGGCTTGGAGTAGGGTGGCAGTTGGGCCCCTTTACGTTATGTGCTGTTGTAAGGAAAAAAGGGTTTGTATTTTTGTCTCTAGCTAACTATCATCTTTTTTTGATATTTTGATGTTTCTTCCTTTAAAAATTGTCAGCTACCCAGAGTTATTTTGGAATTGGAAGGCCTTAGAAATGTGTTTTATAAAAAAATAAATGATGGTATTTTTTTTTGGGGGGGGGGAAATATTAATGCTTCTCCAAATAGCAGTTCTATCAGTTTTTGACTGGCTTAATGACTGCTGGCCTTTTCCCAACAACATATCTAACCAAATCAAATGACTTCGTTTTTTTCTGGAAATTAACAATCACCATTTAGCAAACAGAATCTCCACCTAAGCTCCACCCCCAGGAGCTGCTTACATTCCACAAAGCTTTATATTGGGGGGAGTACTGGCAAATCTCACTAGTTTTTCTCAAATGGGCAGATAGGCTCTAGTTACACTATAGTTATTTGGTAGGGAGAAATCCTGTTCTGGTAGGTTTCAGAAATCAGGTCTGTAATGGTAAGCCCTATATTTTTAGCCATTCTTTCTTTCTGTGTCCTTCAACAACATTGACTAGATTTAGCTGTTCCCATAACATGATTAACTGGGTAAATTTAATTTAGTTCTATATAATATGATTAAATTTGGTTTCTGGGTAAATTTGACTGCCTGGTTTAGTTGACTGATTAGCATACCTGTGTTTTTCTCTAACACCCTTATTAACCTGAGGGAACAGGCTTATTATGAGGTAGGCATACATTTCAATGTTAAATTGCCACACGATGGCATAAATGGCATAAGTGGCACATTTGACATAAATAGCACATGATGTATGGACATGCAGTGACAAACAGTATTGGTGGTAGGAAGTCTCCTTGCTCCTTGAAAGATTTGTCTATTGATGTTAAGCTCTCCCAGTCTATCATCCCTGACCAGCGACTGTGTCTTGCATTATGCCACTGATCTTTGCACAAAGCTTCTGATATTTCTACTGATTCCTATTATTTCCAAGTATTCGAATATTCAGTCATGTGGCAGTGAGTCCAGTGTCTTCTTATAATCATTCAATGCCGCTTGAAGTGTGTGTGTGAAAGCCCTAATAAGCAGGCATATACATAGAATGAAGGCTACTGCTAAGCTTGTAAGCCGCCCAGAGTCTTCGGAGAAGGGCGGGATATAAATGGAATTAAAATAAAAAATAAATAAATAAATTCCAGGCTACATTCAAATTGATCTTCCTTGTCTTACAGTTCTCCAAAAGCATCTTGTGAATTAGGAACTGATAATTTGTCCCTCCCCTTCATGGATTACTGCCTTGTCGTGGCGAAGGGGTTTGCGTGATTCAATGAAGCTATGAGCTATGCCGTGCAGGGCCACCCAAGACGGAAAGGTCATAGCTGAGAGTTCTGACAAAATGTGATCCACTGGAGAAGGAAATGGCAAACCACTCCAGTATCTTTGCCATGAAAACCCTATAGACAGTACCAAAAGGCAAAACGATATGATGCTGGAAGATGAGCCCCTCAGGTCGGAAGGCATCCAATATGCTACTGGGGAAGAGCAGAGGGCTAGTACTAGTAGCGCCAGAAAGAATGAAGCGACTGGGCCAAAGCCGAAAGGACTCTCAGTTGTGGATATGTCTGGTGGTGAAAGGAAAGTCCGATGCTGTAAAGATTTTTTCTCCATAGGAACCTGGAATGTAAGATCCATGAATCAAGGAAAGCTGGATGTGGTCAAACAAGAGATGACAAAACTAAACATCAACATCTTAGGTATCAGCGAACTAAAATGGACAGGAATGGGTGAATTTAATTCAGATGACCATCAGGTATACTACTGTGGGCAAGAATCCCTTAGAAGAAATGGAGTAGCCTTCATAGTCAATAAAAAAGTAGGAAAAGCAATACTAGGATACAATCCTCAAAATGACAGAATGATCTCAGTTCGAATCCAAGGCAAACCATTCAATATCACAGTAGTCCAGGTCTATGCCCCAACCACCGGTGCTGAAGAGGATGAAATTGATTGGTTCTATGAAGCTCTACAGCACCTTATAGAACTAACACCCAAAAATGATGTCCTTATCATCATGGGGGATTGGAATGCTAAAGTAGGAAGCCAAAAGATAACTGGAATAACAGGCAAGTTTGGCCTTGGAGTACAAAATGAAGCAGGGCACAGGCTGATAGAATTTTGTCAAGAGAATACGATGGTCATAGCAAACACTCTTTTCCAACAACCCAAGAGACGGCTTTACACATGGACATCACCAGACGGTCAACACAGAAATCAGATTGATTATATGCTCTGCAGCCAAAGATGGAGAAGCTCTATACAGTCAGTGAAAACAAGACCAGGAGCTGACTGTGGCTCAGACCATGAGCTTCTTGTTGCAAAGTTTAGGCTTAAATCAAAGAAAGTAGGGAAAAGCACTAGGCCAGTCAGGTATGAATTAAATCATTTCCCTGTTCAATATACAGTAGAGGTGACAAATATATTTAAGGAATTAGATCTGATAGACAGAGTGCCTGAAGATCTATGGACAGAGGTTCGCAACATTGTACAACAGGTAGCAACCAAAACCATCCCAAAGAAAAAGAAATGCAAGAAAGCAAAATGGCTGTCTGAGGAAGCTTTGCAAATAGCCGAGGAAAGGAGGGAAGCGAAAGGCAAGGGAGAAAAACAAAGATATGCCCAATTAAATGCAGAATTCCAAAGAATAGCTAGAAGAGATAAGAATGCCTTCTTAAATGAACAATGCAAAGAAATAGAAGAAAACAATAGAATAGGGAGGACCAGAGATCTTTTCAAGAAAATTGGAGAGATGAAAGGAACGTTTCATGCAAAAATGGGCATGATAAAGGACCAAAATGGCAGGGACCTAACAGAGGCAGAAGAGATTAAGAAGAGGTGGCAAAATTACACAGAAGAACTATACAAGAATGAGCTTAACATCCCTGATAATCACAATGAGGTGGTCACTGACCTCGAACCAGACATCCTAGAATGTGAAGTGGGCCTTAGGAAAGCTGAGCAACAACAAAGCTAGTGGAGGTGACAGTATTCCAGCTGAGCTATTCAAAATCTTAAAAGACGATGCAGTAAAAGTGCTACACTCAATTTGCCAGCAAATTTGGAAAACTCAACAGTGGCCACAGGATTGGAAAAGATCAGTTTACATTCCAATTCCAAAGAAAGGCAGTGCCAAAGAATGTTCAAACTATCGCACCATTGCACTCATTTCTCATGCTAGTAAAGTTATGCTTAAAATTCTACAAGCTAGACTCCAGCAGTATGTGGATCGAGAACTACCAGAAGTACAGGCAGGATTTTGAAGAGGCAGAGGAACAAGAGATCAAATTGCTAACATACGCTGGATCATGGAGAAAGCTAGAGAGTTCCAGAAAAACATCTATTTCTGCTTCATTGACTATGCTAAAGCCTTTGATTGTGTGGATCATAACAAACTGTGGCAAGTCCTTAAAGAGATGGGCATACCAGATATTTGTCTCTTGAGAAACCTATATGCGGGCCAAGAAGCAACAGTGAGAACTGGACACGGAACCACTGATTGGTTCAAAATTGGGAAAGGAGTCCGGCAAGGCTGTATACTGTCGCCTTGCCTATTTAACTTATATGCAGAGCACATCATGAGAAAGGCAGGGCTAGATGAATCAAAAGTTGGAATTAAGATTGCCGGAAGAAACATCAACAACCTAAGATATGCAGATGATACCACTCTAATGGCAGAAAGTGAAGAGGAACTAAAGAGCCTCTTGTTGCGAGTGAAGAAGGAGAGTGCAAAACTTGGGTTGAAACTAAACATTAAGAAAACCAAGATCATGGCATCCGGCCCTCTCAATTCCTGGCAAATAGATGGGGAAGAAATGGAGGTAGTGACAGATTTTATTTTCCTGGGCTCCAAGATCACTGCAGATGGGGACAGTAGCCAAGAAATAAAAGATGCTTGCTCCTTGGGAGGAAAGCCATGTCAAATCTAAACAGCACACTAAAAAGCAGAGACATCACCCTGTCAACAAAAGTGCGTATAGTCAAGGCGATGGTCTTCCCAGTTGCAATGTATGGCAGTGAAAGCTGGACCATAAGAAAGGCTGAGCGCCAAAGAATTGAAGCCTTTGAACTATGGTGCTGGAGAAGACTCCTGCGAGTCCCTTGGACTGCAAGGCGATCAAACCGGTCAGTCCTAGAGGAGATCAACCCTGACTGCTCTTTAGAAGGCCAGATCCTGAAATTGAAACTCAAATACTTTGGCCACCTAATGAGAAGGAAGGACTCACTGGAGAAGAGCCTAATGCTGGGAAAGACTGAGGGCAAGAGAAGAAGGGGACGACAGAGAATGAGGTGGCTGGATGGAGTCACTGAAGCAGTAGGCGTGAGCTTAAATGGACTCCAGAAGATGGTAGAGGACAGGAAGGCCTGGAGGAACATTGTCCATAGGGTCGCGATGGGTCGGACACGACTTCGCAACTAACAACAACAACAATTTGTCCCTCTGCTATTTGGGCAGTTTCCTTTCTGCTCAGGTTTTCAACTAGATGCTATTGGACTACATTGGCTACCACATCAGTCAGCAATTTTAAAGTTGTTGGTAGGTTGTTGGTAATTGGCCGGTGGTTGTCTCGTGCCGCCCCTTTCATTGGATCTTTCAGTATCACGTGGATTTTGCTAGATCTTAGCCAATCTTCAGTTTCACCTCCTTGCAGTGTGTTATTAAATTGTTTGTTGATGAATGGGTGTGGACCTGTCAGACGCTGCAACCAAAAACCATGTATTTTCTATTCACTATATTCATATTAGTGCTGACCAATTCGTGATCTTCCTTGCCCTTTTTTCCACCATTTCTGCTGTTATTACAAGTTCTTTCATTTCAACTTCTTTTTTGTTCTTTTCCTTCTCTTTTAACCAAGCTGCATTCTTGTTGTATTTCTTTGGATTACCCTATATATGCACCCATAGCTGCACAGTTTCTTCCTTGTCAAGGGTTGACTGATTCACTGCAGTCTCTCCACTGATGGATTGGTAGGAACATTTCTGATTGTATTGAAATTGGACAATCTGCCTATAATTTGCAATTTGAGCTTTGTATTTGCTAATCTTCTTGGCTATAGCTATTATATGCTTATTTGGTGCTCTGGTGCTTCCTGATCTTCCTTATTTCTAAGTGATATTTTTGATTGGGTATTCTTTGATCTTCTTGTTCTTGAACTTTTCTTTCATCTGTTCTAGCTTTTGCCCTCTTTGTAATTACTCAGCGCTTTTAAATTAATCCTTCTGGGAGTCTTTGCTTTTTAGCCCTTTCCCATCAGGGACTCAACAATTATAATCCTCAAGGAGAAGGAAAGAAAATTCTGGCTCACCCAGCCTTGGCACGCAGTTGACAGTCAGCTGTTTTGCAGTGCTTCCCTTCCTGCTGGAGATGACTTGGGCTGCCTTGGCTCACTTGGCAGCCTTTCCTCCGCCTTTTCAGAGGGGTCTTCAGTCCGCTCCGATTGGCTGTTGCCTGATTTGAGCTCCTGGAGTGTCCCTCCTTTGTTGCCCCTCCAGGGCAACTTTCCGACCCTTTAAGGGTCACTGGGCAGAGATAAACTGGACTGGAAAGCCGGAGTGCCAGGTTTTTTCCACTCATCCCATCAGTGACCAAACAGGAAGTCCAGAACAGATGAAATCTTTGCATCTTAGCATATTGATATTATTTTCTAGTCTGATCTCTGTTTTGGTGGTGCACTGTTTGGCTTTTTTCTTCTTTATTGACTTTGCATCCAAGGTACAAGCTGTATATTAACTGGTTTTTTTCTTGCATTTAGCTTGTGCTTATATTTGATATTACAGAGTTGACATGTTTTATTATTTATGCTAGTTATTTGTTTCTTGTAATACACTCCAATGCAGGCAACCTTATTCTGTTGTTTTTGTACTGTTTTAGATGCTCAGTTAATCTTTGTTTCAATTCTTTTTCTGATTTCCAAAGGGAGGCCATTCCAGAACACTGGCACTACCACTGTACCAAAGTGACATCTCACTTTGGCTCCTCAAACCTCTCAGAAGTGTGGAATTACCAGCAGTTACTCCCAGCAAGATAAAATGGGTTAAGGAGATTCTGGTTGAGAAGGCAGTCCTGCTAAATGTGATTGGTTTGTTTCTGCCTTAGGGTGATTTGCAAGCCTGCTATAATAGCTTAGCCTTTTTTTGTGTGTGAATACTTACTATATTCAGTACAGTCTAGATAAACCTCCTGATTTAGCCACATGTGCAAATGCAGAATGTTAGCTCTGAATTGAAAGCGAACCCTTTCCTTTTTTGATTATGTTGATCAAGATTCTGATAACTCTGATGCTTGCTCTTGTGAGAAGTTTTATATCAAAACATATTTTATTCTTTATACTGTTTCCATCTTCCCTTAAAATATTAACATAATCTACAATGGTCTGAGAATCAGTGTCTCCACTAGATAACTGACAGTCAAGATGAAACTAAATTAATCAACTAAAATTAGCCAATTTCCTCAATCCCCAAAATACTCAGACCTAATCCCCATATCAAAGGATAAGGTCTGCAAATGCAAACAGGATTAATTAAATTAGGTCTCCCAGAATAAGTGCATGTTCACAATAGTAAACATACCTACACACACACACACACACACACCCCTCAAGTGTCACACTAGAATTGGCACATAGACAATTCCATACCCTGGACAAGCTCCCCTTATAAAAATCTGTACCCCATTTATCTGCAGCCTGCCTCTAAAGACAAACTCTTTTGCTTCTAGAAATAAATATTTCTTCTTTCCTCACAGCTGTCTGGCTCTCATTTTCATTTATTCTTGCGCAGCCCCGGCTGGAGTTGGAACCACAAATTATTCTTCTGACACTCTAAAGATTCTTATGTTGAAATGACAGAAATAAAATCCAGGCCTTAGCAGGCCTTCAGGGTTATGGAAACTTCTAACAAGAAGTCAGAGGCATGCAGTTAGTTGTTTAGCGGAGTGATGGCAGGGGAAAAAGTGTCCTTGTGTCTGGTTGTTTGGACGTGCAATGCCCTATAGCATCATTTTGAAGGTTGAAGCAGTTTATGTCCAGGATGTGAGAGGTTTGTAGATATTTTCATAGTCCTCAATGGAAAGCAGGTTGGTAGCAATGTAAGCAGTACTGTAAGCACTCATAAGCACTCATGTAAGCACTATTTCTGTTGTGTATCCAAGAAACCTATATATGCTTGCGTGAAATTACAGTCAGGAGAAATTCCAGCAGTACAGGAGGACCCACCTTTGTCCAGTGCTGAATAAATGTGTTATCAGGATAGAGAATCTGGAGTCTATCTCTTTGTTCACACTAAGCCACACCTGGTTCCCTACTTAACAATTCCACCCCTTGTGATTTTCTTTTTCAGAAGGCTACTGAATAATGACACTCTTTAGTTAAAACTGAAATTCATCAATGTCAATAGGATTCCTTGCTTCCTTCCTCCTTAATTCTGGAAACAATAATGAGGGCGAAGCAGCTAATGCAGAATCTCAGCATTGTATGACTGCTGCTTACTCCGTAGCGGTGCATTCAGCAGCTGATTGCTGTTGATGATGTCTGGGAGATAAAAGAAAGGACAAGGTCTTATCCTTTCCAAGAAATTACGTTGTTGAAGCCCTGGAATTATGCAATGATACATTAGGAATTAGGGTTGCCTAGATGTGTTTTGACTACAACACATTTCATTGTTTCTTTAAATTAACAATTACTTCCTGCTGCTCACTCAGTATTTTAAAAGTTAACAAAGCTTTCATTATACATGGGGTCCAAATGTTGCAACAATAGGAAGCTCTTAGTTTGCCCATCAACTGGAAGAGCTCATTTTCTCCCTTTTTTGACTCATATGATGGATAGCAACATAAAATTTTCAAAATCAGGAAATTACTTCTGGGTATATGAACCATAGATTTCCTTTCTTCCTGTCACTGTATCATTGCTTTACCCTCTCCCCTGGGTGATTCTTTATTTTTAAAGGTTTTATTGATTTTCTAATTTTACATTTAAGTATTTGAAAAGCAACATAGTGGCTGGGTTAACCGATAATTCAATAACATACAGATATCTTTAATACAAATCTCAAAATACCACATTAAATATTTCCTCTCTTTTCCCCTTAGTATTTACTGTCTCATTTTTAAACTAATACAATTCTTATTATGTCAATTAAATAAAAATAGCATTCTTATATTTGAATTTAACATTTGTTGTTTCTAATTTCCAAATTTTGAGTAACCAAAATTCTCTTTATCAAATTCATCACAAGGTCTAATATTCAAGATACACATCTTATCTATTTAAACATATTCTATTTCTCACCATCTTACATCATCTAATTAATAATACAATATAGCATTCTTATTTTCTATTAATATCCAAATATTTTAACCTTAGTAATCAGAATTTCTCTTGTTTCTTCATCAAATACTTCCTCTTTTTTTCTCTTAATGGCTACCATTTCATATTTACCATATTTTCTGGCGTATAAGATGACTTTTTAACCCATGAAAATCTTCTCAAAAGTCGGGGGTCGTCTTATACGCCCAGTCATCTTATACGCTGGAAAATACAGTAGTCTTATACGGCGAGTATAGCCCAAACCCTATAGCCATATTTTTCGGACTATAAGACGCACTTTTTCCCCCAAAAGGGGGGGGGGAAATGAAGGTGTGTCTTATGGTCCGAAGCTGATCCGTATGGCCAACCCCAACCTCTGCAAGTGGAAAGCAAGGGAGATTGCCAGGAGCACGAATCGGCACGTGCTGAGAAACACCGATCTCACGCTCCTGCAATCTCCCTCGCTCGCTTTCAGCTTCCTTTGCTGCAAGAGAAAGCAGGCTGAAACGAAGTGAGGGAGATTGCCAGGAATGCGAATCGTCTGATCTCGCACTGCTGCAATCTCCCTCGTTTCAGCCTGCTTTCTCTTGTAGCAAGGGAAGCTGAAACCGAGTGAGGGAGATTGCAGGAGCGCGAGATCGGCCGATTCGCATTCCTGGCAATCTCCCTTGCTCCGTTTCAGCTTGCTTTCTGCAAGAGAAAGCCGGGCTGCAGGGCCGCCTCCGCAGGTACTGCTCTAACGTGGAGAGGGAAGGACAAAGAGGGAGGGAAGGAAGGAAAGAAGGAAGGGACAATGGGAGAGGGAGGGAGAGAGAGAACTAGAGAGAGAGAGAGGGAGAGAGAGAAGGAAAAAGAAATAGGGAGGGAAAGAGGGAGAGAGAGAGAAGGAGAAAGAAAGGGAGAGAAATAGAGGGAGAGAGAGAAAGAGGGAGAGGAAAAGAGAGAGGGAGAGAGAGAGGAGAAACAAAGAGAGGGAGAGAGAAAGGGAGAAATAGAGGAAAAGAGAAAAATAGGGAGAGAAAGAGGGAGAGGGAGAGAAAGGGAGAGAGAGAGAGAAAGAAGGAGAGAGAGGAGAGAGAAAGAAAGAGGGAGGGGGAGACAGGGAGAGAAAGAGAAGGAGAGAGAAATTAAATTAGTAACATGATTGTTAAGTGAATCTGGTTTCCCCACTAACTTTGCTTGTCAGAAGGTTGCAAAAGGCGATCACATGACCCTGGAACAATGTGACCATCATAAATATGAATCGATTGCCAAGCCTCTGAATGTAAATCACATGACCCTGGGGATGCTGCAATGGTCATAAGTGTGAAAAATGGTCATAAGTCACTTTTTTCAGTGCCGTCGTAACTTTGAACGGTCACTAAGTGAATCATTGTAAGCCGAGGACTACCTGTACTTTATCATTTTTTTTTCCTTTTTTTGGGGGGGTGTCAAGTTTTTGACACCTTGCTGGGTGACTGGTGGTACTCGGACATTGCCTTGTCCTAAAAGTGGTACAATGGATGAAAAGGTTGAAAAGCCCTGTTTTAGTATACCAGTACTATTTGTTCAGAATATTTTTTTTCTTGTTTTCTTGCTCTAAAAACTGGGTGCGTCTTATGGTCAGGTGCGTCTTATGGTCCAAAAAATATGGTAATTTAACAGGAAAAGTAGGGGGTCATCTTATACGCTGGAAAATAAAGTAGTCTGGTACAATTCTTATTATATCAGCTAAGTAAAGACATGTTTATTACATTTATCCCTAGAATTTTAGCTTATATGTCTTAATTACTTTTACATTCAATCTTTGTAGACACATCAATATTCAGTTTTAACTTTTAATATTTATCTTTCCAAGTTCTAAATAATCAAATTTTTCTTCATCTCAATTCATAACAAAATTTAGTATTCAAAGTTTACATGTTATCTATTTGAGTATATTCTCTTTTAATCTTCACTGATAAATCCAAACCCCAATTTTCTTCAGCCGTATTCTAGCTTTCTTTCTTTGCCAACTCGTCTTTCATCTCCATGCTTTTAAATCATCAAATGGATCTTTCTCTGTTATTATACATATTATTTGAAATAAAAGATGACATCCAATCACCATTTTTTTGGAAGTACTAACAAATCGTCTCTCTCATTTTCCATCTCAACGTAATTGTCCAGAAATATTTTTTCCCTTCAGTCTGTTCTTCTTCTTGGTCCTTAGGCTTCTTCTGGTTTGTGTAGAAAATCTTTTCCGTTTTCAATATTATCAGTCTCTTTTCTGGGTTTTCCATTAACTCTATTTGTTGATCAAATCTTCTATAATAGTATTTAATTGTTCCACTTATTCTATTATATTCTGTGTAGTTGATTCTTTAGTTGTAGTCAAAATTTGTATTTGTATATCTAGGCTGGCATCTTGTTCTTTGTAGCCTCTTATTTTATCAGTAGCTGTAATAATAGTTTTAAAAATTGCTTTCATCATAAAAAGAATCTGTTCCTGATCTTCAGCCATATTTTCTTAATAATGTGTTAAAGTAAAAGCTTTACAATAAAAAAATAAGAGCAATTTTGTCACTGAGTATGGAACACAGCTGGGCTTCTCACAGCTGATATCTGCCAAGGTTACAGAATTTATCTATAGCCTGGGCTGCAAGCCAAGTGTCTGTTAGGCAATAACAGGTTGTAATATCAGGTTTAGCCACAAGGTGTCACCCATACCATTTAGCAATTTTTTTATTAAGACCAAATTTTGTAATCCTTTTCCCGATTTTACTTCTTTTTTGTAGATAAAAACCCAAATCTTCAATAAAAATAAAGAATATTTTAGTCCTCAAGCTTTAGAAAAGTAAACGTCAAGTTAGAATCAGGTTATTCTTTTAATGTTTTAAACTCCCCTGGATAGTCAGTCACTGCTATTAGAGGGTGGGATAGAGTTTCCCTTCCCTCTCTCCACTGGGGGAAAAATACTTTGGGCAGCTTATACAGGTAGAAAGAATAATTAGGATTGAAGAAAGGTTCAGATCTCACCCAGTCTCTTCCACGCTGCTTTGTAGGTGCCTGGTGGTAAGTGTGATTTTGGCTGTCTGCAACCTAGTGACGAGCCATATTGCTATGGCCAGTCTTTCATCTGCTGATTTGGAGGGCTGTGCCAGATCGAGCAGAAGAGCTACCACTCTCCCACAATCCAGCGGGGATCCCCTCCTTGCTGGTCACCCTTACAGGGTGACTTTTGACCCTTTCCAGGGTGCCCCAGCAATGCGAAATCAGACATGGAAGATGAGCTCGCCTTCCAAGAGGTCGCAGAGGCTGCGTCGGCAAACTGGAAGTCAAGGGTGATTCTTATTTAGTACACAATATTCTTGTCTCTGGAAGAAATATTAGCAGCTGAAAAGCACTTGAATACTTCAAGTTTATCTGTAAATCAGCCAAAGGTATGACATTCTTTCTGGATCCCACTGGAATATTTTTTGTGAGCACTTTCCACTGCTTTTGAGAGGGCAGCCATTTCTGCTTTGGCTGTGGCTAGATACTCAAGGAGTGGTTCTTTATAACCTGGATCTTCCACTTTTCACTGAAGAGCTTTCCAGAGGTTTTGTATGGGATGTATCAGTAAGTGTGAGGGATTACGGAGTTGTAGAAGGATGAATTGTTGTAGTCTGCAAAATTTAAGGTCTTTTGGCCCTTATTCTGACACATCTCCAGATTTCAGTCATGTGGAAGAAAATTGGATAACAAAATATAATATACAGATCGAGGCAACACCTTTAATTTTAGCTATGAAGAATAATATTGAACCACTATGAACAGTATTGTTTCCAGCATTTCTTGGGACTGTCTCCATTACTTCCACGTTTTATTTATTTATTTTTAATTTATTTATCACATTTAAAAACTCCCACACAGAAAAACTCTGGGCAGTGTACACCTCTGCGGAGCCCAAGTGAGTCGGCAGATTCAGGTCTTCAGATGTTTCTGGAAGGCCAGAAGAGTGGTTGCCCTTCTTGTGTTTGGAAGGGGGGGATTTTATTTATTAAACTTTTATGCTGCCTTCCATAAGGGGTTTGCAAGGTGGCCCTGGGTGAATGTTCCAAAGGGTGGGGGCAACCATAGTGAATGCTCTCTTCTTGGATCCCACCAATCAAAATTTTTTAACTGACAGAACATACCTTTTTATCTGACCAGGTGGAATGGGTGTAATGGAGCGAAGATGGCTCCATAGGTAACCTGGCCCCATGCCATTTAGGGCTTTAAAGAATGGAATGGAATAGGATAGAACAGAACAGAACAGAACAGAACAGAACAGAACAGAACAGAACAGAATAGAATACAATAGAATAGAATAGAATAGAATAGATACAGTATTCCAAGTGTGGCCTTACCAAAACTGGATGCAGTATTCCAAGTGTGGCCTTACCAAGGCATTGTAAAGTGGTATTAATACTTCACATGATCTTGATTCTATCCCTCTGTTAATGCAGCCTAGCACTGTCTTGGCTTTTTTGGCAGCTGCAGCACACTGCTGGCTCATATTAAAGTGATTGTCTACTAGGACTCCGAGATTCCTCTCACAGTTACTACTATTGAGCAAGGTACCACCTATACTATACCTGTACATTTGGTTTTTCTTGCCTAAATGTAGAACCTTACTTTTTTCACCATTGATACCAATCATACTTATTGACCAAGTATGATTGAGCACACAAGTCTCTGGTGCGTAAGCTCTCAATGTACATACAACAAAGTGACAGGTCATATATCATAGATCATAGTTACAATCATTAATCATAAGATACAAGTGATAAATCATTGATACCAATAGGAGAAGGTAGTAGGAAAGATGAGGAAATGAGAAGGATGAGAAGATAAGAAAGATGAGAAGGATAATATCAATACAGACTGCTATGGATAAATATCTTTATACCTAAGACAGTGCTGTGTAAATTTGGTGTTCAGCAGAGTGATGGCAAGAGAAAAAAAACCTACCTTTTGTCTAATTATTTTGGCATACAATGCCCTATACCACAGGTCTGCAACCTGCGGCTCCGGATCCACATGCGGCTCTTTCAGCTGTCTCCTGCGGCTCCTGGTCCTCTGCCATGTGCAGTCCAAAAAAAAAAAGTGGGACTAAAAAAGTTCAACCAATCAATTCAAATATGCAGGGTAGGTGCATATCTCGCCTTGGCTCTACTCTTCAGTCAAACCCTGTTCTGCGCATGTGCGCATGTACATGCATGCGCACATATTTTTTGCGGCTCCCAGTTTTTTCTTTTGTGAGGGAACTGGTTCTGAGTTTCTCTTTCACTGTTTGAGGTTGCTGACCCCTGCCCTGTACCAGCATCCAGAGGGGAGAAATTTGAACAGTTTATGCCTAGGAGCTGAAGAGTCTGTAGTTATTTTCTCAGCCCTCTTTCTAGTTTGTGCAATGTGCAGATCCTCAAATAAAGGTCATAACCAATACCTTGAATTGGACCTGGAAGCAAACTGGCATTCAATACAGCTAGTGCAGCAGAGATGTTACAGGTGCCATCCTTGGAAAGTCCAAGATTCCTTGTGTGGGAGCATTCTGTACCATAGTTTTCTCCTCGAGCCCTTTTCTGCCATCCCCCATGATCTACAACTTGAGGTGACTGCTTCACTTGCTTAATGAGCCACTCAGTCTAATTTGGAGGCTACATTAGATTTTCACCCCCAGTTTCTAAGACAGGGCCAGGGTTTGCCTACCAAATAACAGCAAAAATATAGGGTGCTTCAACAATTTGTAAAAATAATGTATAATCACCTCTTCTCCATATACCTCTACCCTTGATTCCATTTCCAATGAATATAGCAAGCTGTCTTATATAAGGTCAATCATTCATGTTCAGTGCTGTCTAGGATGAAGGGAAGTGGCTTTTTAGCAATAAGAACTGGCTTATTTTCCAGATTTATCTTAAGTCCAAAGCTGCATATTTCTTCATTCAATGCTGGGAACTAAGTGACAAAATTGAATTAGGGAGAAGCAGGCTCAAATGCCAGCTGACCATGAATCATGAAGGTATTTTGGGCAGTCACTTCCTCACCTAAGTCTGCCTTTACAGTTATTGTTGAGAAGCTAAAGTTGGATGAAATGTTTGCGGAAGCCCTCTAGCATTCTCTGGAAAAAACAACAACAGGATATTCTTATTGTTCTTATTAATGTATTACTTCTAGCCACATTCACACATTACAAAAATCTCCCTTATTTTGGGACATAGGATTTGTTTGATCCAAGGACAGTTGTATTTTGCTGATCAGAACATGCCTTAGACAAGAAAAACTCTAAAACATATATCAGTAAACAGCAAGGTCAATAAGAAAAGAAGGCTTCTTTTCTTCTTTCCCATAGTAATAAAGGGAATTGAATGGATTAACAAAGATAGTAATCCCCAGGCGAGGCTCATGTTAATTTTAATAATCTGTTGCTGCAGATTAAGGTAGCATCTTCCATATCCCATTTAGATAAATGACACTGTATAGTAGCAGTAGGCATAGGGAAAGGAAGAGATAGGAAGCAGATTTGCTTTCATTAGAATATTACCAGGGGCTGTGGGTAATAAAAGGACAGGGATGAGGGTGGGAGATTCAATTATTGCCATGCTGTTCAACATCTGTTTGTATACATGCCACTTATTGAGTGAATCCAGCAACCTTTATTTTAGTAGTAAGATGGCTTAATGACTTTGGGCTGACAAGGAGGAAATGAAAGAAACCAGAGAGGAAATGTCAGCATTCTCATTCCATCAATTAAGAATCAAATCAGACTTTTGAACTCCCCCCCCCCAAGTAAATCAGTTAGAAGATAAAATAAAGCTCCCTCTGGGAGGGTGTTGGTCGATTTCTAATCTGATAAATAATTAAATGAATCCAAGTAATTGCTTCACTACAGAAAAAGGAAGATAGTGTTGAAAGAAAAATCAGGTCCACTTCCAAGCTGGGAGTAAGACGCTGGAAATAAAATGGAGGCTGAGAGTGAAGTGGCTGGAACAGACCACTCAAGACAGCTGGTAACTTCAACAGATTTATTTAAGACAGAGCGAACAATAACAGGAGCCTTTTGGCTTTTTATAGTCTGGCGCCGGTCGTCTCGTCCAATCGCCGGCCGGTCTTTTTCCCGCTTCGCTTCTGCTCCAATCAGCTTCGCGGAACGCCTGACAGCTCGGTTCCTCGTGCTGGCGGCATGTGTTGCTTTGACAGCTGAAAGCTGTCAACTAGTGCGCCTGCGTAAGTCGGGAGTTTTGACAGCTGCCAAACTCCCTCGTGTCCGGCTGTCAAACACTTTTACCTCATGTTCGGCTGTCAACGTTTTCTCTTATGTTGCGAACTGAATGTGTTAACATATTAAATGAACTATATACATATAATACACCCCTTACCCCTCTCCTGGATGGTTTCCACCCCCGTGTGTTTGTTTGTTGCTCCCTGCCCATTCATAGTCCTGCAAGTAAGTCGGTGGTTTCCTCGATCGGCTGGACCGTCGTGGGGGAGCCTCGTCTCCGAGTTCTCCTTCCTCCTGCGGTTGTGGCTGTGCTTCTTCGGATGGCGGAATACTAGGTATGAAGGGGGTTAAAAGGGGTTGTTGTGATGGTAGGGGTGTGTTTTGTGGTTTGCGGATTCGTATTTGGTCTAGGTGTCGTCGTAGTTGGCCGTGTGTGTCAGAGTGGATTAAGTATGAGACAGGTCCGGTTTGCTTTATTATGACCCCTTGGATCCATTTTTGGTTGCTGGTGTAATTTCTAGCCCAGATAGCTTGGCCTGGGAGAAAGGTTCGTGGCACGGATGTAGGAAGTTCTTGGTCATTAGGAGTTCTATCTGGGTGCAGTCTGTCTAATCTTGTTATTAGCCTCCTGCCCCATCGAAGTTCAGCTGGTGATTTGCCAGTGGTGGTGCCGGGTGTCGTGTGTTGGGCTAGGAGGAATTGGCTAAGGCGTCGGTGCCAGTTTCCTTTTATGAATTTATTAAGTGCTTCTTTTGTTGACCTCACCATTATTTCTGCCATGCCATTAGTCGACGGGTGGAAGGGTGCGGACGTCACCAGTCTAATACAGTTCCTCGAAGCGAACATCTGAAATTCACGAGAGGTGAATTGTGGGCCGTTATCGGAAACTATGACGTCTGGGAGGCCATGTGTTGCGAAAACTTTTCTAAGTGCTTGTATAGTGGAGTATGTTGTTATTTTATTTAGGGGTATCACCTCGAGCCATTTAGAAAAGCTATCCACAATTATTAAGAAATTCTGCCCTCGTATTGGTCCCGCAAAATCTAGGTGGATACGGGACCATGGGTTTTTTGTTGTTTCCCATTTATGGATTGGGGCATGGGGTGGTTCGCTTCTTGTTAGTTGGCAAGTATAACATCCCCCTACATGTTGTTCTATGTCCTTATCAATTCCTGGCCACCATACATAGCTTCTTGCAAGTAACTTCATTTTGACCATTCCCGGGTGCCCTTCGTGTAAGGTTTTTAATGTTTGTTGTATATTTGTGTGTGGTATCACCACTCTATTTCCCCATAGTAGACAGCCTAAATGAGAGGTTAGTTCTGCTTGTCTGGTGAAAAAGGGGCGAAATGTTTCTGCTGGGCTTTTGTGTGGCCATCCTGTTGTGACCCATTGCAGAACCCTGCTGAGAGTTGTGTCCCTCGCGGTGTTATCAGCAATGATTTTTGCTGTGAGGGGAAATTCTGGTTCCTCGATAGCCAAAAGGTTGCTCGCCGGGGCTGGGTCTGGGTCGTGGCAACGTATAGGGAGTCTGCTTAGGCAGTCTGCATGCCCTAGTTCCCTGCCTGGTTTGTATACCAATTTGTAGGAGTAAGCTGATAGAAAGGTTGACCAGCGTAGGATTCTAGGGGACAATATTTGTGGGGTCGTTTTGTCCCAGGTAAATATGCCTAATAGGGGTTTGTGGTCTGTGAAGATAGTGAACTGTCTGCCATACAGATGGTCATGAAATTTTTTAACCCCGGCGACGATGGCCAGGGCCTCCCTGTCAATTTGAGCGTAATTCCTTTCTGTTTTAGTCAGAGTTCGAGAATAAAATGCAATGGGTCTTTGGGTGTCGTCCTGGTCCAGGTGGCTCAAGACTGCCCCTATCCCGTATGGAGACGCATCGCAAGCGATGCAGACGGGGGTGTCCTCCTGGAATAGTGTGATAGTGGAGCTTTTACAAATGATGCTCTTGAGTGACTGAAAACTATTTTCATGCACTCTTGTCCAGGTCCAGGGTTTGCCCTTGTCTAATAGCCTATGAAGTGGCTCTGCAATAGTAGCCTTGTGGGGGAGGAAGGCATGGTAAAAATTTAATAGTCCCAAAAACGCCTGAAGTTCCTGTTTGTTTTTGGGGCTGGGGGCTGCTTGGATGGCTTTTAGTTTGTCGTTTGTAGGGTGAACGCCCTGGGCGTCAATCTTATACCCGAGGAATTCCGTAGAGGGAACTCCTATAGAGCACTTTTCTCTTTTTAGTTTAAATCCGGCCGTTCGGAATCGCTCTAGCACAGCTGACAGCCTGTCAGCCAGAATAGCTTCTGTTTCTCCGGCGATAAGTACATCGTCGAAGTAAGGGGAGACCCCGGGGATTCCCTTTAATGTTTTTTCCATAATACTTTGGAAAATGCCTGGGGCGGTCGAAATGCCAAATTGTAGTCTTGTCACTTTAAATGCTCCGCGGTGAGTGACAATTGTCTGGGCAACCGCGGTGTCATCGGTCACAGGCAACTGCAAATACGCCTGCGTGAGATCTAATTTCGCAAAAATGGCGCCGGAGCGAATAGAAGCCAGGACGTCCCTAACTGCTGGAATGGGGTAAGAGTGGGCATTAAGTGCTAAGTTTAGCGTCCCCTTATAGTCTGCGCATATTCTGATCTGGCCATTTGGTTTCACTGGTGTTACTATGGGGGTTTCCCAACTGCCCCCGTCAGTAGGTTCTAAAACTCCTAGTTTGACAAGGCGTTCCAGTTCGTCCTCAATTTTTTGTTTGAGGGCGAAGGGGACCCGCCTGGCCCTGATTTTGATAGGCTGTATGGTGGGGTTTAAATTAAGGGCGATGGGAGGTCCTGTGTATTTGCCTAAGGAACCATCAAAGACGTCTGCAAACTTCCTGCAGACGGTCTCAAGGGTTGATGTTTGTATGGCGTTGACGCCTGTAAGGGCAATTCCTAAAGGGCTAAACCAGTTTAACCCTATCAGATTAGTGCGATTCCCCTGGGTGACTATTACTTCTAGCGGTCCCTTGAACTTTTTGTACTCTACCCAGACCTTAGCCCTGCCCTTGAGTTGAATCGGTGTTTTCTGGTAGTCAGCTAATTGAACTTGAGGGCTTTCTAACGGTATTGTTTTTTTACTGCGCTTACAAATTTCCCTATACGTCCTTGACGAAATTAGGGTTACAGCAGAACCCGAATCCACCTCCATGTCGCAATAGACTCCCTGTAGTTTAGTTTTAATTTTTACCTTAGGGCTCAAACTGTGTACCCCCTCCACTGTCTTCACTAACCCCTCTGAGGGCTTTCCCTTACTGGCTCGGTGGGTGATCGTACCTGGGGGAGTAGCCTCCACTTCATGCAGGTTGTCGCGGGGACGGCCTCGGCAGACGGGTTTAATGTGGCCGGTCTTGCCACAATTATGACATTTAGCGCTCCGGAAACGGCAATTTGCCCGGGCATGGTTGCCTCCGCAGCTGGCACAGGCGTTTCGTTGTTCTCTTTGGGCTGAGGTGAAGTTTCTTGGATTGGGACGGTCGTTGTTGTCACTCCGTCTACCTTGCCTTCTCTCCATTCGGCGTTGTATTGCATCGGTGTCTGTTAGATCGATGGACTCTTCGTCGCTGAGACACGCTTCGTCCTGATGGACGCTGCTTTGGGGTTCCATTGCCGTTCGGTTGAGGGGCTTCTTGTGGTTATCTTCATACGCCAAAATCTCCTGGGAGACCTGGGCGAGTGTCATCTCCGGTTTTGACGTGATTTTCTTCTTGAGGCGTTCGTCCCTCAGCCCGATGACCACCTGGTCCCGAATCCGGTCCTCTAAGTCGGGGAAGTTGCAGCTCCGCGCAGCGTGCCGGACTCCCGCGATGAAATCGTTTGCAGGTTCATCCGGCCGCTGTCTTCGCTGGGCGAACTGTACCCGCCAGTACAGTTCTGAGCGGGCCGGCATGTAGTGCTTGCTGAGCCGGTCAACGAGTTCTGAATATGGAACTTCTGTGATCGGCACCGGGCTGAATAGTCCGACAGCAGCATCGTAGACGGGTGGACCGCTGATGTACAGAAGTGCAGCTGCCTTGGCTCTGTCATCTGTTATTTTGCTGACGAGGAGGAATCCCTCTACCTGCCCCAGATGCGACTCCCATCGCTCGGGGTGGTGAGTGTCGAACTCCCTCACTCGTCCGAAATTTGCCATGCTGTCAGGGCTCGGTGGTCCGCTTCGCTGTGGGAGTTAAAACTCCCAGTGACTCGCTCTATCGGCCGAGGACTCTTCCTGGCCGTGACTTCAGCTCTGGAAGCGGATCCCACCTTCGTCGCCAGTGAAGTGGCTGGAACAGACCACTCAAGACAGCTGGTAACTTCAACAGATTTATTTAAGACAGAGCGAACAATAACAGGAGCCTTTCGGCTTTTTATAGTCTGGCGCCGGTCGTCTCGTCCAATCGCCGGCCGGTCTTTTTCCCGCTTCACTTCTGCTCCAATCAGCTTCGCGGAACGCCTGACAGCTCGGTTCCTCGTGCTGGCGGCATGTGTTGCTTTGACAGCTGAAAGCTGTCAACTAGTGCGCCTGCGTAAGTCGGGAGTTTTGACAGCTGCCAAACTCCCTCGTGTCCGGCTGTCAAACACTTTTACCTCATGTTCGGCTGTCAACGTTTTCTCTTATGTTGCGAACTGAATGTGTTAACATATTAAATGAACTATATACATATAATACAGAGAGAAATAAAATGGAGACTGCTTAAGAAAGAAGTTTCCTGTTTAAGGTGCTGGTAATGACCTATAAAGCTCTAAATGGCTTAGGTCCGGATTATCTAAGGGAACACCTGCTGCCGGCATCAACTTCCCATCGTCCTGTGTGCTCCCACAGGGAGGGCCTTCTTAGGGTACCGCCGGTCAAGGAATGCCGGCAGGTTATCCCCAGGGGAAGGGCGTTCTCTGTGGGCGCACCAGCCCTTTGGAACCAACTTCCCACGGAGCTTAGGACTGCCCCTGACCTTCGCTCATTTCGCAGGGACTTGAAAACTTGGATTTTTGAGCTGTCTGGCCCAGACTGAGGGGTTTTAATTATTTATTAATGGGGTTTTAGTTTAAATTCAGGGAGTTAATTTAATCTTAGTTTTAATTGATTTTAACTTTGTATGTTATGTATTTTTAATTTTTCCCTGTAAACCGCCCTGAGTCCTACAGGAATAGGGCGGTATACAAGTTTAAATAATAAATAAATAAATAAATTATTGATGAGCAGAATCAGCAACAGCATGCAGTTCTGGGACAGCTGACAAAATGGCTGAATGAGTGGATGGATCTTTATAGGGTTCTGATTGAGATAATCCAGGGGGTTGTGCCTTTTGTTATTCTAATGGTGGTGGGTTAATCCTATTATGTCCTAAAGATCATGTTCTTGGGTGGGGGAATGTAATTTCTTAATCCCATCAGCTGTGGGGGCTGAAGGCATTTTGTTTATGAATAGATTGGCTCAGTCTTTCTTAATAGGTACAAAATATCCATCTGTA
The DNA here is from genome assembly GCF_947247035.1 of Vipera ursinii. Lineage (NCBI taxonomy): Eukaryota > Metazoa > Chordata > Lepidosauria > Squamata > Viperidae > Vipera > Vipera ursinii. Next base: position 39,433,379 of record NC_139512.1, read on the forward strand.
AATACTTGAGGCTTCTGCATGAAGCTATTAAGAAAGACTGGGGCTGCTTCCTGCCTTTGTTAAGTTTTTTCTCCATTCCTCTTTTGGGAAAATATAATAGTCTGCCTCTTTTTAATATTAAGAATAAAAAATATTTTAATTTGGGGAGGGGGCCTTCCTACAGTGGGTAATAAAATAGAGTAACATAGATGTGAGGTACAAGGAGACCATATTGTAAAGAAGACCAAACTTCCATGGGGGATTCGAACAAGCAAGTTCTTGTTGGCCTTTATTAGGACTATCCGACTAAGCATTTTTGCCCAAAACTTTCAATTCCACCCTAAACCCCTTCTTGAAGTACATAAACACCTGATTCCTAAAGGTTTGTGGAGAAATCAATAAAAAATTAACTTATTTTACTACTCTAGTTTTGTACCCAGCCATATTATTTGGTTATATGCCTTCAGTTGAATTTCTCCTAAGTATGGGATCTTATATCTGTGAAAATATGTTGTTGCTTCTAGATAAATTCATTAGGAAATTTATCCCCAAATTTATATCCTTAACTGAGGCTGAAGTTCTTGTTTGGAAGTCTCTTGAATTTATCCAGTTAGCAACAATTGTTAGAATCGGTGTGCCTTTAGTCTGATTAATAGAATTTTTCTTTTCCTCCCTGTCAATAAATAGCTAATATCCCTTCACATATCCCCCAAATGGATGGGGTTTGATCCTCTTTGTTCTTTCTTCCTGTCACTACAAATTTAAGCACATAATCTGCAAAAATAAGGGGAAGTGCATGCCCAATCCTGAGTGAAGAAAGACCAGAAAGCATGATCTTCCCAGGAATATCACTATCAAAGTTCTTCCAAAATATATACTGGAGTGAAGAAGCAACATTAGGATCTTTTTGATGTCAACTCTTCACATACAGTATACAGGATGCTTAGATAAGATAGTACTATTCAGCTCAATCTTTTTAACCCATTCTTGCCACTCTGCTTTTAATTGCAGTTTCATGCAATATGAAGAGAAATAGTAACTGTACAGTACAGAGAGAAAATCGATGGTAGAAATATCAACAACCTCCAGAATGTAGATGATACAACATTACTCATGGAAAGCAAGGGGGATCTGGAGGGGGTAAATCTGAGAGTCAAAAATGAAAGTGAAAAATTTGGACTACACCTTAACATCAAAAAAACAAAGATAATGACAATTGCAGAGAACACCCAGGTTAGAGTGCAGATTGACAATGAGACCATCAAAACAGTAAAGAAATTCATCTTCCTGGGCTTTAAAATCCACCAGTGGTGACTGCAGCCCCGAGATCAGAAAGCATATAAGCACTTGGAAGAACTGCAACGTCTGGCATGAATAACATCTGGAAGAGTACATAAAGACATCAGATTCACAACCATAGGCAGATAAGTTAATGCAATAATTTTTCCAATTGCTACTTATAGCTGTGAAACTTGGACTCTGAAAATGGCAGATAGGAGAAGCATGGGCACCCTTGAACTGTGGTGCTGGAGGTGTCTATTATGCAACCCATGGACTGCAAAAATGACAAAGAAATCCAAGAATGAACTTCACCAAAAGCCAAGCTCACCAAACAGAGGCTGTCATACTTTGGTCATGTCATGAGAGTTGACCCACTTGAAGAGTCAGTCATCCTGGGAGTGATCAGTGGGAAAAGAAGCACCTGCTGGGTGAACACTATAAAGATGACACTGAAATGAGCATGGTGGAACTTAAAGAGGCAGTGCAAGGCAGAAGGTCATGGACAGTGCTGATCCATAGAATGGCCAAGGGTTGGACACAACTGAATGGCTGATGGTGACAAGAGAGAGGCTACAACAAAATCCTGATATCATAGCCCTAATCACTTGATGCCTATGATAGAATCCATATACTATCTGAAATGGGTGATTAAGAATATATGGAAGATGTCACTGGAAGTAAGTTTTAGGGTTGTGGAATGCTTTCAGATACTATATTTTCCAAAAAGTGCCTCAGAGCATGCAATTCTGGGAGAAGATCTTATTGCTTTAAAAAGTGGTGGGTAGAGGATATAGTCATACCATATTTTCTGGCATATAGGATGACTTTTTAACCCATGAAAATCTTCTCAAAAGTCAGGGGTTGTCTTATACGCTGTGTGCTGAAACTTTAGGGACAGGGCTGGCTGGAAAACCTGGAGCGGATCTCCCATTTGGTTTGTGCAGGGAAAGCAGAACCAATTGGAGGAGAAGCTGCAGCCTGTGATTTTTTACAGGCTGGGGTCTGGGTGTCTTTCCTTCTAAAGTTGAAGAGCAGCTGCAGTCTATCCCAACTTGAAAGGCAGGTGGGGAATGCAGCAGCCAGAGCAGCTGCGTAGCTCTAAGGACACATTTGACTCAGGAACTGGGTGGGCTGGCTGGAAAACCTGGAGCGGATCTCCCATTTGGTCTGCGCAGGGAAAGCTTTAGAGTGAATTAGGAAAGGTTTAATCCACTTGCACTGTTTTATGTTTACATGTTTGATGACAAACAGCCTTATGTTTATAAGTGACAGTTTTCCTACCAAGTACCTGCATGTCATAAGCATTTGAATTAAAATTACCATATTAAAATCAAATCTGATGTTTTTTAATTTTTATTTGGTGTGCGTTGGAAGAGGGGTAGTCTTATACAGCGAGTATAGCCCAAACCCTATAATTTAACAGGAAATGTAGGGGGTCGTCGTATACGCCCAGTCGTCTTATACGCTGGAAAATACGGTACTCTTTGTGGCACTTTGTGGATTTATATCAAAAGCACTGTGCAGCCCTGATAAGCTTATTGATTGCTGCTCCTACAGAACAGTAATATTTCCCTCCCAGTTAAAAGCAGTTTTTAATGTGGCATTTTATAGTTTGACAACTGTCTCACTCCTGTAGGAAAAAATTAATCAAATATACATTCACTAGCTTGGCAATTACACCATACAATATTTGTGATGACTCAGACATTTATTTAAAAATATGTCAGTTTTGGAGCATCTTGCATAAAAACAGAAGGAAGAAAAATTCTCCATGATTAGAAATTGTTTTGGCATTATGTATCCTTTGAGTCTGCATTGCCAAATATGGAATCATTGATGCCCTTAAGGGTTTTTTATGTTTATTAAGTGTTAATCATTAGAAGGCATTGACTGATGTGGAAAGAAACAGGCAATCATATTTATTGCAAATATCCAGCATAAAAAAAGGCCACGCATTTGCAGGAACAATACTATGGAAACGATGGAAAACATTATAATTTAACGCTAAGAAAAAGCAGAAGGAAAAAATGGAGATGAAAGGTTTCTCCCCCCCAGCTAAGATTCTTTGATCTCCTTCCCATTCTACCTGGACAGCTGCCAACAGATTGTATAGCATGGAAACAAAATTGTGTTTACTAGGAAGATGTACTTCTTTGAATAAGTATTATTACAAAACAGCAAGTGCATTTCTTGATCATGAGATTTTATATGGTGCACAGTTTGAACAACTGTAGATAATAATATGGTATAAAACAGTCCCTTTGCAAGTGTTGATGTTCCTTTTGCCTAAAATTAGTTGATTCACATGGTTTATACTCAAAGTAAAATTGTTTCTATTTTAAACACAATGTTCTTAATAGTGAAGCTGACTCCCATATCTTTTTGTACATTATTTTATGATTTTAGTAATTTCTAGGATAATCAAAGTAGAGAAATCAAGGGTAGGGTAGAATTGCAGCACAGGAAACTGTGTATGTACCTAGGGTTGAGTAAAAAATATCGGCGTATTCCTCGCACACTGACATGAGGTCTGCAGTTTGTGTCCGGTTTATGCCAGTAATCTGAATACCTAGGGCAGACATGTCAAACACAAGGCCCGGGGCCCGGATCCGGCCCGCAAAGTGGTTTCATGTGGCCCGCGAAGCCATCCTGGAGACAATGAGGGAATGGCCCCCACTGCCTTGGCCCTGGCCCAGAAACCCTCCTTCTGCTAGAGACCCTCAATTCTGTCCCACTCCTGCCCAGGCCCCCATAGGCACCCTTGATGCAAACGATGTAGAGCTGGCCACCCCCACCCAGTAGGCCATATGCACTCTAGCCACACCCACCCAGTAGGCCACGCCCACCCAGGCCATACCCACCCGGCCCCCTGAGGGCAACCACAATGCTGATGTGGCCCTCAATGAAATTGAGTTTGACACTCCTGACCTAGGGCATCAAACCAATTGAGTCCAATGAGACTCATTCTCTGCCCCCCAACTACTATTACATCCAGGTGCCCCAAAAACCCTTTAAACTTTACCAACAAGGTGGCTTCTCCCTTAACTTTAACGTGAGCATTTTGAAAATCCATTAAAATGATATCTGAGGGTCTTAGTTTAGCCCAATTGTTACTGCACCTACACATGAAGTTAAAAGTGTCTTGAGAAAAAATTGAGACTGCAGAGCCGGAGTCTATTTCCATCTTACATGGAACTCCTTGTAGCTCTACCAAGAGCTTAAGTTTGGGTTTGAGGGGGCATCGAGCCCTGGTGCGGCATATGCTTCTATGGCTTCTGAAGAATCCCACACTAACTGGATCCTGGACCCCAGTACCTCTCCTAGTCAGTTCTTCCGACTGGTGTTTGGGTTGCCGGTTTCTCTGAAAGGCTCTGCAAACCACTGCGATGTGGCCTGTCCTTCTGCAAGCTGTACACATGGCTGAAATAAATCTGCAATTGGTGCAAAGATGGCTGCCACCGCACTCCTTACATCTCGGTAAGAGAACTGCCTTGTAACTGTCCTCTTGCTGGTGGCTGTTGCAGTGTTGCGCATTGGGTTGCTTTTGGAGTTGGTTGATTTGAGGTTCTTTTTCTTCTGACGATTCTCCGGTGCATTTGGCAACCTCAAGATGGACCGATTCTTCAACTTTTGAAGATTTGGCGGGCTGAGCTGTCTGCATTGCACCCCTGGCGGCTTCATCGGCCATCACCTCATCCTGTGCTTCAGAAAATGTTAAATTGGGTGTAGCAAATAGTCTCTGCTGAAGCGTTCTGTCCCAAAGGCCACAGACGAGCTGGTCTCTTAGTCGTTCTTCTAAGTTTGAGAACTTGCATAGGCGTGCGGCCTGTCTTAGGCCTGCTATGAACTCTGAAGTTGTCTCCCTGGGTAGCTGCACTCTCTGGTCGAACGTGAACCGCCAAGCCATCTCAGACATCTTGGGCTGGAAGTGCCCTGTTAGCTTCTTTTTTAGATCTGCGTAGGAGACCGCTTTGATTGGTGTCAGTGCAAAAAGATTCTCAGCCAAATCAAAGGTTGCTGGGCCACACACGCAAAGTAGCGTAGTGGCCTTCAGTCCTTCCGCGATCTGATTGGCTCTGAGGTAGTTTTTTACTTGAGAGAGATAAGATGGCCATTCCTCCGGGTGTTTCATGTCGAATTCTCTTAATATGCCGACCTTCGGCATTCTTCTTTCTGGTTCCTGCGATCTTTGGATCCTGCTTCTAGGCTCAGGGAATGCGTCCACTGAGCACGAGGCCGCTAGTGAAGCTTGCTAGCCGGCCTTGAGATCGGGGGGGGAAATGCCTCTTCCCTCCGGCGTGTGCTGCCTTTCCCTCATGGACTTCAGCTCTTAGTCAGTGAAGCAGGATCCCACCCTCGTCGCCACTGTTAAATAGCGGGTTCTTTGGAGCAGGAAGGAAGACACGAAGCTGAGTACAGGATAACTCATACTTTATTTCTTGCTGGAACTGTACTGAGGCAAGAGCTGCAACCAGCCGCAATGTATAGTCTAGCCCCTAGGCGGCAGCCAATAGGTTTGAATCAACTATTGCCGCCTGGGGATAGCCAATTGCAGCACAGGAGACTGGTAGTCTGGGTTGCTGGAGAGCCATTAGCTACTCCAGCAACCCACGTGGTGTATCACAAGAGCCCAGTACATAACAGAGAGAGTCCCAGTTAATTCAGTGAGGCTTGCTTTTCAGTTGATATGCCCATGATTGCTCTGCCAATGAGGAGTAGGGGAAGTAAATCTTTAGAGCAGTGGTTCTCAAACTTTTCTTCACTATGGACACCCTGTAAATACCTTTTGTGGTCAGGGACCCATGGCCACGGACCACCAAGACTTAACTCAGGATTTAAATCATAACATTTCTTCAAACCTTTGCGGACCACCTGTGATGACTTCATGACCTCCCCAGGGGTCCGGGGACCACAAGTTGAGAACCACTGCTTTGCTTTAGAGGGACATTCATTCAAAAAACCACTCTAACAACAATCAAAGATAGTGATGAATTCTTTTTGGGAAAAAAGTGATCTCATTGATCTTTAACATATATATATTATAGGCAGATATTAACAGACTAAACATTTCTGTCAGATTAAAGCAGGAAATGTTGCCCTGGCAAACCTCCTTCAATTGTCTCAACAAGGGCTCCTGTATAGTTGTGTATTGGCATTAGCAAGAACAAGACACAGCAATCACCTCATGGTTGCATGTAAAATTAAAACAGTGAGTGGAGAAAGTAGAGAGGAGGAATTGCAAGTCAAATGGATGACTCAAACTGAAGGAGCAACAACCAGGAAGTGATTCAGCACAAGTGGTGGGGGAGTAAAAATGTTAGTGAGGAACTTGTTTAATGTCATTATTATTTATAAATAGGAATTACTGTAAATACTATGATGTGCTGTTCTGGTTTTGATAATTCTCTCCAACACAATATTCTAGTTTTGCTTCCCAGGATTCTGTGGTCCAAACTGTTCTTAAAGCTGGCATAAGAGTAGTTCCTGAGAATACTCAGCCATCATTGACCTGATTTATGAGGTTTTTTTTTCTGTAGATAGCATGTACTTTTACGAAGCCTTGGAGTTTGCCCCAAATTTTCTAATTTCTGTCTCTTTTTGTATGGGCATTTCTATTTTTGGCCAGATGAGGCCAAAATACTGGAAAAGCTAAATACTGGAAACAGAGGGAGTCATTCATTATCATGACCAGGATTTTTTAATGTGTTAACTAACACAGTTATTTTGTATTTTAATTTAACTTATTTTCTCTCTTCTAAAATAATGTTTAGGTACATTACAAATTGGAATGTAGGAATAGATCTTAATATTCCTAAACTGAAAGATAAACAGGCTGGACATCTCCAGATTAAAAAAAAAAGTTAGTACAAATTGGAGTCTGATTTATCTCTTTTGTGAACTCCCACCTTTTTCCTTACAATTTACCCCCCTTCTGATGTCAGACCTCATTTTAATGAACATGTGTGATATTATGGGATACAATTATATAACATGTTTGACTACATGTAACTGACTTGCTATGCAAAGGGGAGGTTACTTTTATCCTGTTCAATCATATTTCCTCTTCCATTTTCTTTCTTGTGTTAACTATAAAAAGGAATGTAACATGGAGTTTGGGGTTCTCTCTCTCTCTCCTTTTTCATAGAGAGATCCCACTTTATCAGGGTACCCAAATAAATTGCTCTTAAATAATCTTCCTACTCGGTTGCTTATTGGGAAGGTAAACTGAGGCAGAACCTAGGGCCAGATCTGGTTATTATCATGCCTACTATCATTATCTTACATAACTCTTGTTTACTAAACTATATCAAACTTGCAACCTACAGAACGTCAACCAAACTGTCAGAGATTGCTCTGTCTCACGTGTTTGAAAGACCTGGAGATAACAGATATTTCCTGGTCTTTCTGAACATGTCAATATTTCTTTGATCTGGAATAGTAAGAATGTCATGTGTAAATTGCTTTTTATAGAGAGTAATAAAGACCTTTAGTTGTTTTCCTTAACTTAGGTTGGACTGGCATAATAAAATGTATGATTTCTGACCCAGTCTTTCTTCTGAAGTTGTATAGTAGATTTCTAGCTGTGGACATGTTTAGGCCTACAAAAGTTATCTAATAGCAATAAGACTTGGTTTGAAATACATTAAAATGAAACTGTTGTGACTCAAACCTATCAGGTTCTTTACACATAATATTATGAACATAGTTTATTTTAATCAGATTTACAGGAAGCAGCTACTAGACTTTCCCCCAAATTCTGTGCCATTGACTATGGTTTACAAAACTTGGTGCTTAGGTTTGTATGTCATCTAAAGCAAAATTAAAGAAAGTGTGTGTCATGTGAATCTGATTTATCTCTGTGCATAATTCAAGATAGGATGGATGTACATGATTATAATAAAAGTTTTTCTTTGTTATTTCCATGTTCAATGGTCGAATTCTAATGTGTGATGGATGGGATTTAAGACTATGTCTTGGTAAGTCCCAGTCAGCTCCACCTTTGGAGAAGACAGCTTGTTTGCAAGAACATATATGCTATGGTTATACTGAACCCTCCGGATAAAGGTTTATTACTGGCTTTTTGCAGTTTGCTTTTCAAAACAAAATTTGATTTTTGACTCAAGACAAATTAATTACTTTTACATGGTAGAAAAAAAGAGAGCCTGATTGCTAATAGTTGCCCATCTGCACTCTATTTAGTTTTTCTGCTAATAGTTACAACAATAGAAATAGATATATTTGCATAAATTGTGATATTTGTCCGCAGTCTAGGACAAAGGAAATCTTAATGAGGATTGGTTAGTAATAGAGCCTCATTTTATTTCCTCTTTATCAATCTTCTAATAACAGAAGACAAGTGAATCTGCAATCTGTATGCAGAGAAATGGAGCTCCGAGCATTTGAAATAAACTTAGTGCTATATTTTCACTTGTATGTACTAAGGTTGATAGGATTTAAGTCAGGAAAAAATTCCTCAAGCCAAAAATGTTTTTAGATGTTCTGTGCTTGGTTAATGGTTATACTCAATAAATACACTTTGCTTGCTTAGATTTTGCTAATATTTGTGAGCTGTACTGAAAAGGCAACTCTACTTTAACTGCTATAGCTAACTATTACTCATTGGAAAGAATCCTGAATCTGATTCCACAACTCAGCCTCCCTCATAGATGCAAGAGCATAAAACCATGATTGTCCGTATTAACTGTAGCTGATCTTCTTTATAGCATTGCTGAATTCCTGATCCTTAGATGTATGGTCTTAAAACATAGAAGCAATGTTTCGTATTCCTTGAAAGAGTAATATTTATTCTGAATAGTTTAAGATTAATGGTTGAAGAACATATACAACATGGAGTCATAGGCTTTAAAAGATCTCAGAGGTCTTCTAATCCAACCTCTTGCACAAAGCAGGAACCCTGTACCATCATAGTTGTCCAGTCTATTGTTGAAAGAAAAATCTTCTGGTGCAGTCCAAGCTGGGAATAAACAAAATGGAGACTGCTTTAGAAAGAAGGTTGTAGTTTATTGAAGAGCAGAGCCAGACAGAAATAAGGCTCTGGGAAAGCTGACCACATGTTGCTGGGAGTGGTGAGTTTTTATATCTTCTTGGGCTTTTGTGTTTGGAGCTGTTCCTGTTTGAGGCTTTGCATTTCCTGTGGCATGAACTTTGACCTGAGTTTCAGTGTGCCTTTCAAGTATTCTAATGATGGTGAGTTAATCCTATTATGTCCCAAAGGTCATATCCTGCTTCCCTGGGGGTGTGGCTGATGAGTATGTCCTGTGTTTGATTTTTTGGTGTGAGGGATCTTTGTCTTTCTAATCCCATCAGCTCTAAGCTTCCTTGCTCCAGTCTTTCTGACAGGATTATCACATCTGCATTTCTACAGACAGACCTGGTTTCTGCTTGGGGCAGAGAGACTTGGGGGTGAGGTTGGTTTCTGCGTAAGATTTTCCATTTTCCTTTGGGGAAATATAATATTCTGCCTTTTGAATATTCCCAAAAATATTTCTTTCTCTTGGGGAGGGGGGGAGCTGACTTCCCACACTATTTTTTGAAAACCTCTAGTAATGGAGCACCCACAACTCTGGAAGGTGAGCTATTCCATTGATTAATTGTTCCCACTGTCAGAAACTTTTTTCCTTACTTTTGATTCATTTTCTCTTTAACAATCTTCCATACCTTACTTATTGTCCTGCCCTCTGGTGCTTTGGACAATAAATCAATCTCCTCTTCTCTATGACAGCACCTCAAATACTGACAATAGTTATCATGTTTCCCCCTAATACTTCTCTTTGATAGGCTAGACAAAGATTTCAAACAAAATCAAAACAAGCAAGTAAACTGCAATCCTTTACCTTTTGACAGGGAACAGTCTCTGACTATGATCAGTGTGATTTAAATATCATGGGATGCTGTATTTATGGAGAGGAATAAAATATTATTTAAGTTAATTTTATGTTAACAAGATGAGAAACCTCAGAGGTTTTTCTTAGTTCCCTAAAGGTCTTCTCAGTTTTGAGAAATGCATATTCTTTAAGTTTTTTTTGTAATTTAATTAGGTCCTTTCAGTATACTGAAGTTGTGAGAATATTTTGCAGCCAACTATTAAAAGGCCTGATAATGCAATAGTGACTATTATCTATTGTATTCCAACATGTTGCTGTAACAGTTCAATATGTCCTTTGAAAAGGGAAAGCTTCAGGACAATTAAAAGAAATAAGAAGGGAGATCATAAACAACTTGAAGAATCCAACTTTTAATGGGCATCATATTAAAATTCATTAGGTGAAGTACTGTCTGGAAATATAATCATCTGCAGAGGAACATAGCACACATTAGGCTAATGGAACATTTGAGGTTAAATTAGTGTAAACCTTGGTTCCATTTTCATTGTATAGAGTGCTTCCTGCCAAGCCCAGAGATTATTGTTGTTCGTCATGTTTTAGGTGCTATAAATGCTGTAGATATAATTTACTTGGAATTCAGTAAGGCATTTGATAAAGTAGATCACAACCTACTACTTGATAAGATAGAAAAATGTGGGTTAGATAGCATTACCACCAGATGGATTCGTAGCTGGCTGACAGGCCGAACTCAGCGTGTGGTCCTCAATGGAACTGCATCTACATGGAAGGAAGTGTGTAGTGGGGTGCCCCAGGGCTCTGTTCTGGGCCCAGTGCTCTTCAATATCTTCATTAACGATTTGGATGAGGGGATAGATAGGGAACTCATCAAATTTGCAGACGACACCAAGCTGGCAGGAATAGCCAACACTCCAGAAGATAGGCTTAAGATACAGAAGGATCTGGACAGACTCGAACACTGGGCACTATCTAACAAAATGAAATGCAATGGTGAAAAAAGTAAGGTTCTACATTTAGGCAGGAAAAATCAAATGCATAGGTATAGTATAGGTGGTACCTTGCTCAATAGTAGTAACTGTGAGAGGGATCTCGGAGTCTTAGTAGACAATCACTTCAATATGAGCCAGCAGTGTGCTGCAGCTGCCAAAAAAGCCAACACAGTGCTAGGCTGCATTAACAGAGGGATAGAATCAAGATCAAGTGAAGTACTAATACCACTTTACAATGTTTTGGTAAGGCCACACCTGGAATACTGCATCCAGTTTTGGTCACCACGATGTAAAAAGATGTCGAGACTCTAGAAAGGGTACAGAGAAGAGCAACCAAGATGATTAGGGGGCTGGAGGCTGTTAGCCAGCTTCCCAGCTTAAGCAACCTTCCAGCAATTAACCCACATGGTGTTCCCTTAACAAGACAAAGCCCAATACATTACAAAATGATTGACAGGAAATTTGCTGTTTCCTTCCCTATTCACCAGGATCTTTCAGGATTTTGAACAAAAGGCTCTGCATCTCTAAACTCTTCTTTTCTCTGGTGCATTGGTTACTGATATATGTAACTTCAGGGGTATTATATCATTTGTGAAAATTACTGGGGGAAGACAAAAAGGGTGTGTATGGATATCACAAAAATAAGTGTAAATATTCTTTTCTCTTTATTCGTTGTAACAGTTATAGAGAGCTATACTCCTGAAACAAAAAGTAACAACAACAACAAAAAAGACAACCAAAGCAATGGAATAATATCATTGTCATTGGAATAAGTGGAAAAAGACAGTTTGAGTTTTCAAAATTAAATGCCCAATAGGAACATATTTCATGGCCATTTGTTACAGCTAATGTTTTATATGCCTCATTATTATGATAGTAATATTCAATCATTTGTTGTTGAGCAAAATGGTGACTGTTCCTGACATTTATACCTAACTTATTAACATACTGGGATAAAGTCTATGGGGTTTTATTGGGGTTTTATTGGCGGCGATTCCTACTCACACTTTCTAGGTGGGTTATATTACAAATGTTCCAAAATGAGAAAGATTTCACTGTTTACTGCAGTTTGTCTCCATGATAAATACAGATACTTTTATTATTATTATTATTTTAACATTCTCTGGTTCTGGATGTTGCAATGTACTCTTTCCCAATTGTCATACTGGGTTTTTCAGTTGCATGTGTTCCCACTACTTTAACTTACACTTGGACAAAACTGACTTTACTGTTTTGATTCTGACTATCCTTTCCTCTTCTTGTCTTTCTTTTCTTTCAGGAATGTGTGTTGTAGATCTTTGGGAATTCTTACTGATGGGAAACTTTATTCAAGGCCTGTCATCAGTAAAATTTCAAAAACTCATAATAATTTTCATCTTCTGAAGGGCCAGAGAACACCATTTCATGGTACTGAAACAGCTAAACAGTTTGTTTGTGGTGGTGTCTCCCAACAAGGGTTGGTGGTTGGCGTTCCTGACTCTGCACTCTGCTCACTGTATTGTAGATTTATTGATTTGCTTGTACTGCCTTTAGGCATAAACGTAAACTAAATAAACATATTACTACACTAAACTGATTTTAACAGCTACTTTGGACTCTAAATTACTGGAGCTAATTTACTACTCCTGGCCAACAGTCCACTGATACAATCAATGAAAATAAATAGTAATGCTTTGCCTTTCTTACCACCACAGTGTTAACATAAACTTGAGCTCATACCCATGCTTGGTCAGCTTCATTTTGGTCATTCTCTATTAGATATCTTGACTATTTTCTTATGCTTCATTTGCCAGAGCTTCCCAGTAAACTATGACCTGCCTCAGGATTAATTATTATTTAGCATATGGCTACCCTAGGATTGACATATAAAACATGATATACCACTCAGGGGCTTGGATCACTTCCTATGGCTGCCCTAAGATTGACATATAAAACATGATATACCACTCAGGGACTTGGATCACTTCCTATTGCAAGAGATTAATCAGGCAATTGTCTGTTAGTTTGTTGGGAACTTTCCCAAACATCCTCCAAAAATGTTCTGGAACCCTCAAGTTTCTAGGATGCACACTTTTAATGGGTCCTACACTGCAAAGTTGTTGCCAGGCTATTATTCCGGAAGTAATTGGCTAAAGGCAATATTTATCATATTTAAATTGCCACATATCTGCTCCAAGCTGTACAGAAGGTCAAACATGTGAGCACAAGGACATGCTGGACCAGAGATTGTAGGGGTCATTAAAGTCTTGATGATAACACAACTGTAACTGACGTGATTGCCTTAATTTAAAAATAGTCAGAAGAAGGCAAACATAATTTTTTGGGATGCTGAGAAAGTTTTTGTTCTGGATTCTTGGATGGTTTCTTCTAAAGTGAGTGTCTTGAGTTACTATATATTAGTAATATATACCATATATAAGTAGTTCAAATATTTTGTATATTATATTTTTGTAAAAAATATTTTATTCAAGATGTAGGTTGCATGTAATCACATATGGTATGATTTCTGTTTTGCAAAACTTATAGTATTCAGGAAAAATGGCACTTTTTGTCTTTTTTTAAAAAAAATGGCTAAAGAACTCTTACCTGTGCCTTGAGAAATGCTGAAAATATTTAAAAGATTGCACTAAGTAAGGCAGGATACAAAATTATAACCTTGTCATGCTTAGAGACTGGAACTATACATTTTTGATTGTTGATTTTTTTTAATGCTGATAGAAGGATTTCTACAGGATTTCTCCAGAAGTAAATTTTAACTCGACAAAAAAGAAAAAAATAAATATCTAGACAATCTAGATTTGCTCATTTAGCTAATATAAATGTGTTTTCAATTAATTTAATTGAGAAATTTATTTAATTCACAGTTATTTATATGTTATATGTTCTTCCTAATTTGACCCCTTCATGCTCTTTTCAATTATCTGATATGTCATTAAATAATTTCCTTTGACAGAGACATTCTTCAAGCTTTTCACTGCATGAATGACAACTACATGTTTAGAAGGAGTCTGCTAAGGGCCATATATTTTAACCTCGGAGACTGGATTGAACTATGTATATAGCAAGAATCCTTTTTGAGTTCAGCCTAAAAGCTACTGATTAACCTCACTAAATTTTGGGCAAATATACTCATTTGTTCACTGTTAAACTCTACACTTAGTTCTATTAACTTTTATTTTTCAAATTGGAGTAGGAGTGGGAGGCTTCTGGATGCTCCTCTAGTCCTAATTTTTAACCTAATCCCATTATCCAAAACATTATTATTTTGCAAAGGTTATTTATTTTTATTTTTGATTATTTTACCTTTCTTGTTCCACCTTTATCCTTTTTAAAATAACTCAAGAAGGCAAACATATCCAACACAACTTTCTCCTCCTGTTTCACCATAACAACAGCCTTGTGAGCTGAGTTGGACTGAGACTAATTGGCTTTTGTGTCTAAGACAGGAATAGAACTCTCAATCCCTGATAATTTAAAAGCAGAAATAGACATGCCATTCTTCCCAAAGTTTCCTGCTCATATTCCCCTTTTCTATTGGAATTGTCACTGTGTTTATGTATATGCAAACATGCCTTCACATCAATCTTAATTCCTGGATACTATGAAAGAAAGGTCCCTGTAATTTTCTTGGCAACCTTTTTAGAAGTGGTTGGCCATTGACTTCTTCCTAGTGCTGAGAGTGAGCAACTGGCCCAAGGTCACTCAGCTGGCTTCAAGTCCAGTGTATTTAACCACCACAGCATACCAAGCTAGCTTTCAGGAGAAATATACTACCGGTATGTCCTGGAAAATCCTGGAAGACATAATCAAGCAATAGATCTGTGAACTCCTAGAAGCAAGCAAAGTTATAACCATAAGCCAACGTTGGTTTGTCAAAAACAGATCATGCCAAACAAATCTTATTTCATTCTTTGACAAAGTGACTAAATTAATGGACCAGTGAAATGTTGTGGAAATAGTATACTTGGATTTCATTAAGGCATTTGATACAGTAGATCAAATGTGGTAAGTTAGAAAAATGTGGGATAGACAACATCACTACCAGATGGATTTACGACTGGCTGACAAACCACACTCAATGTGCAGTCCTTACTGGAACTACATCTACATGGATGGAAGTAAGCAGTGGGATACCTCAAGGTTCTGTTTTAGGCCCAGTATTCTTCAATATTTACATAAATGATGTAAATGGGGGGATAGAAGGGGAACTCATCAATTTTGCAGATGATACCAAGCTGGCAGAAATAGCCAACAGCCCAGAGGATAGGCTCAAGATCCAGAAGGATCTCAATGAACACTGGGCCCTATATAACAAAATGAAATTCAATGGTGAGAAAAGTAAGGTTTTACATTTAGGCAAGAAAAGCCAAATGCACAGGTATAGAATAGGCGGAACCTGGCTCTATAATAGTGAAATGAAAGAGGGATTTAGGAGTCCTGGTGGACAACATCTTAAATATGAGCCAGCAGTGTGGTGCAGCTGCCAAAAAAGCCAATGCAGTCCTAGGCTGCATTAAGAGGGATAGAATCAAGACCATGTGAAGTGTTAGTACCATTTTATAATGTCTTGGTAAGGCCACACTTGAAATATTGCATTCAGCTTTGGTTACCACAATATAAAAAAGATGTTGAGATTCTAGAAAGAGTGCAGAGAAAAGCAATAATGATGAGTAGGGGACTGAAGGCTAAAACATATAAAGAACAGTTGCAGGAATTGGGTATGTCTAGTCTAGTGAAAAGAAGGACTACGGGTGTCATAATGGCAGTGCTCCAATATTTGATGGGCTGCCACAAAGAGGAAGGGGTCAACCTATTTCAAAAGCACCTTGAAGACAGGACAAGAAGCAATGGATGGAAACTAATGAATGAGAGAATTAATCTAGAGAAATTTCCTGACAGTGAGAACAATTAACCATTGGAATGGCTTACCTCCAGAAGTTGTGGGTGCTCCAACTGGAAGTTTTTAAGAAAAGATTTGTCTGAAATAGTATAGAGTCTTCTGCTTGGGTGGGGGTGTTGGATTGGAGGACCTCTGAATTCCCTTTCAACTCTGTTCTGTTATTCTACCATTCTTTCTGTGATCACATGTATCCATCCCATCAAGTCAATGAAAGTCCGACAAGCCATAGGATCTCCTACCATGGAGAAGACCTCCAAGGTCCCTTCCAACCCTATTATTTTATTCTATGTTCTATTAATATTAATATTAGGCCTATTTGCACCCAAATTTCAGGCACACTGTTCTGCTTTCAGTCATAAATAGAGTGAGGGGTCTGCATAGGATCAGTTGGCTATGAATAATCCAACCTGTGTTTTTTTTAAAGGTACAATTTGTTCTCTTTTGACCCACAAAAAATCTATTAACCTATTGGATTCCATATCAAGAGGATGCTGATTGATATCTGTAAAAGACACATATAGGAATGAAATGGTCTTCCTTTCCTTTCTTTTTTCTTCACTTGGGAGTTCACAAGAACTCTGGCCATGGTGGGGAAGCAGCTAATATAGTAATGCCACAATTTTAGTTAGATAATCATGCCCCAAAGCTAGAGTACTTTTCCTTTGGCAACCCAGAGTCTCCTTTGGTTTATTTCATAGAAGGAGATGCAGTGTCAGCAAGTATCTCCCCATTGTTCCTTGAGGTTTCACTTCTGGTTGATTGCGCTGAGTAAGCTGTTCCTATATTTGTGCTTCTTTTCACCAGGTCAGTGCTTTTCAACAAGCAGAAACTATTTTACTAACCAAGCTGCCTCTCAGGTTAGGTTTTGGCCTTCAATTATAGGACTGCTCTTAGCAGAAACAGAAATAGAGTGGCACATGTGGATATCAACCCATTTTCAATTTATTATATGTTTATTGGTGTATTATATGTATATAGTTCATTAAGTGGTTCAGAACATAAGGTAAAAGCGTTGACAGCCGGCCATGAGGTAAAGTGCTTGACAGCCGAACACGAGGGAGTTTTGACAGCTGTCAAAACTCCCGACTTACGCAGGCGCACTAGCTGACAGCTCTCAGCTGTCAAAGCAACACATGCCGCCAGCACGAGGAGCCGAGCTGTCAGGCGTTCCGCGGAGCTGATTGGAGCGGAAGCAAAGCGGGAACAAGACCGGCCGGTGATTGGACAAGACGACCAGCGCCAGACTATAAAAAGCCGAAAGGCTCCTGTTATTATTGCTCTGTCCTAATAAATCTGTTGAAGTTACCAGCTGTCTTGAGTGGTCTGTTCCAGCCACTTCACTGGCGACGAAGGTGGGATCCGCTTCCAGAGCTGAAGTCACGGCCAGGAAGAGTCCTCGGCCGGCAGAGCTAGTCACTGGGAGTTTTAACTCCCACAGCGAAGCGGACCACCGAGCCCTGACAGCATGGCAAATTTCGGACGAGTGAGGGAATTCGACACTCGCCACCCCGAGCGATGGGAGTCGCATCTGGGGCAGGTCGAGGGGTTCCTCCTCGTCAGCAAAATTACAGATGACAGAGCCAAGGCAGCAGCACTTCTATACATCAGCGGTCCACCCGTCTACGATGCTGCTGTCGGACTATTCAGCCCCGTGCCGATCACAGAGGTCCCATATTCAGAACTCGTCGACCGGCTCAGCAAGAACTACATGCCGGCCCGCTCAGAACTGTACTGGCGGGTACAGTTCGCCCAGCGAAGGCAGCGGCCGGATGAAGCTGCAAACGACTTCATCGCGGGAGTCCGGCACGCTGCGCGGAGCTGCAACTTTCCTGACTTAGAAGACCGGATTCGGGACCAAGTGGTCATCGGGCTGAGAGATGAACGCCTCAAGAAAAAAATCACGTCAAAACCCGAGATGACACTCGCCCAGGTCTCCCGGGAGATTTTGGCGTATGAAGATAACCATAAGAAATCCCTCAGCCGAACTGCAATGGAACCCCAAGGCAGCGTCCATCAGGACGAAGCGTCTTTCAGCGACGAAGAGTCCATCGATCTAACAGACACCGACACGATACAACGCCGAATGGAAAGAAGGCAATATAGGCGAAGTGACAACAACAATTGTCCCAACCCAAGAAACTTCACCTCAGCTCAAAGAGAACAACGAAACTCCTGCGCCAGCTGCGGGGGCAACCATGCCCGGGCAAATTGCCGGTTCCGGAGCGCTAAATGCCATAATTGTGGCAAGACCGGCCACATTAAACCCGTCTGCAGAGGCCGTCCCCGCGACAACCTGCATGAAGTGGAGGCTACCCCCCCAGGTACGATCACCCACCGAGCCAGTAAGGGAAAGTCCCCAGAGGTGTTAGTGGAGACAGTGGAGGGGGTGCACAGTTTGAGCCCTAAGGTAAAAATTAAAACTAAGCTGCAGGGAGTTTATTGTGACATGGAGGTGGACTCAGGTTCAGCTGTAACCCTAATTTCGTCAAAGACGTATAGGGAAATCTGCAGGCGCAGTAAAAAAACAATACCGTTAGGAAGCCCACAAGTTCAGTTAGCTGACTACCAGAAAACACCGATTCAACTCAAGGGCAAGGCTAAGGTCTGGGTGGAGTATAAAAAGTTCAAGGGACCTCTAGAAGTAATAGTCACCCATGGGGATCACACTAATCTAATAGGGTTAAACTGGTTTAGCCCCTTAGGAATTGCCCTTACCGGCGTCAATGCTATACAAACGTCAAACCTCGAGACCGTCTGCAGAAAGTATGCAGACGTCTTCGATGGGTCCTTAGGCAAATATACAGGCCCTCCCATCGCCCTTAATTTAAACCCCGCCATACAACCTATCAAAATCAGGGCCAGGCGGGTTCCCTTCGCCCTCAAACAAAAAATTGAGGACGAACTGGAACGCCTTGTCAAACTGGGAGTCTTAGAACCTACTGACGGGGGCAGTTGGGAAACCCCCATCGTAACACCGGTGAAACCTAACGGACAAATTAGAATATGCGCGGACTATAAAGGGACGCTAAACTTAGCACTCAATGCCCACTCTTACCCCATTCCAGCAGTAAGGGACGTCCTAGCTTCTATTCGCTCCGGCGCCATTTTTGCAAAATTAGACCTCACGCAGGCGTATTTGCAATTGCCTGTGACCGATGACACCGCGGTCGCTCAGACAATTGTCACACACCGCGGAGCATTTAAAGTGACAAGACTACAATTTGGTATTTCGACCGCCCCAGGCATTTTCCAAAGCATTATGGAAAAAACATTAAAAGGAATCCCTGGGGTCTCCCCTTATTTTGACGATGTACTCATCGCTGGAGAAACAGAAGCCATTCTAGCTGACAGGCTGTCAGCTGTGCTAGAGCGATTCCGAACTGCCGGATTTAAACTAAAAAGAGAAAAGTGCTCTATAGGAGTTCCCTCTACGGAATTCCTCGGGTACAAAATTGATGCCCAGGGCATCCACCCTACAAACGACAAACTAAAAGCCATCCAAGCAGCCCCCAGCCCCAAAAACAAACAGGAACTTCAGGCGTTTTTAGGACTATTAAATTTTTATCACGCCTTCCTCCCCCACAAGGCTACAATTGCAGAGCCACTCCATAGACTATTAGACAAGGGCAACCCCTGGACCTGGACAAAAGTGCATGAAAATAGTTTTCAGTCACTCAAGAACATCATTTGTAAAAGCTCAACTATCACCCTATTCCAGAAGGACACCCCCGTCTGCATCGCTTGCGATGCGTCCCCATACGGGATAGGGGCCGTCTTGAGCCACCTAGACCAGGACGACACCCAAAGACCCATCGCATTTTATTCTCGGACCCTAACCAAAACAGAACGAAATTACGCTCAAATTGACAGGGAGGCTCTGGCCATCGTCGCCGGGGTTAAAAAATTTCATGACTATCTGTATGGCAGACCTTTCACCATATTCACAGACCACAAACCCCTATTAGGCATATTTACCTGGGACAAAACAACCCCACAAATATTATCCCCTAGAATCCTACGCTGGTTAACCTTTTTATCAGCATACTCCTACAAATTGGTATACAAGCCAGGCAGGGAACTAGGGCATGCAGACTGCCTAAGCAGACTTCCTATACGTCGCCACGACCCAGACCCAGCCCCCGCAGGCAACATACTGGCTATCAATGAATTACCAGAATTCCCCCTCACAGCAAAAATCATTGCTGACAACTCCGCTAAAGATAAAACTCTCAGCAGGGTTCTGCAATGGGTCACAACAGGATGGCCACACAAATGCCCAGATGAAACGTTCCGCCCCTTTTTTTCCAGACAACCAGAACTAACCTCTCATCTAGGCTGCCTGCTATGGGGAAATAGAGTGGTGATACCACACATAAATATACAACAAACATTAAAAACCCTGCACGAAGGGCACCCTGGGATGGTGAAAATGAAGCTACTTGCAAGAAGTTATGTATGGTGGCCAGGAATTGATAAGGACATAGAACAACACGTAGGGGGATGCTATACTTGCCAACTAACAAGAAGCGAACCACCCCATGCCCCAGTCCATAAATGGGAAACAACAAAAAACCCATGGTCCCATATCCACCTAGATTTTGCGGGACCAATCCGAGGGCAGAATTTCTTAATAATAGTTGATAGCTTTTCTAAATGGCTCGAGGTGATACCCCTAAATAAAATAACAACATACTCCACTATACAAGCACTTAGGAAAGTTTTCGCCACACATGGCCTCCCAGACGTCATAGTTTCAGATAACGGCCCACAATTCACCTCTCGTGAATTTCAGATGTTCGCTTCGAGGAACTGTATTAGACTGGTGACGTCCGCGCCCTTCCACCCATCGACTAATGGCATGGCAGAAATAATGGTGAGGTCAACAAAAGAGGCACTTAATAAATTCATAAAAGGGAACTGGCACCGACGCCTCAGCCAATTCCTCCTAGCCCACAGGTCGGCAACCTGCGGCTCCGGAGCCGCATGCGGCTCTTTGAGCCGTCTCTTGCGGCTCCCAGCCGCCCGGTGCGCGCGCACCTCTTCCAACGGGCAGTGGTGCGCGCGCACCTCTCCAAATGGAGAGTGGCACCGCCCGTTTGGAGAGGTGCACGCGCACCTCCCCGAATGGGCGGAGGTGCGCGCGCACCTCCCCAAACCTTTGGAGAGGTGCGCGCGTACCTCCGCGCGAATGCGCAGCGGTGCCGCTCTTTCAGGAAGCCCGCCGCGGCCCGTCTGTGAAGCTGCCGAAAGCGGCAGCTTAGCAGACGGGCCGCGGCAGCTTCCGCAAAGAGCGGCGCCCCTGCCCATTCCGAGAGGTGCGCACGCACCTCTCCGAACGACCGGAGGTGCGCGCGTACCTCCGCGCGAATGGGCAGCGGTGCCGCTCTTTCAGGAAGCCCGCCGCGGCCCGTCTGTGAAGCTGCCGAAAGCGGCAGCTTAGCAGACGGGCCGCGGCAGCTTCCGCAAAGAGCGGCGCCCCTGCCCATTCCGAAAGCGGCAGCTTCCTGAAAGAGCGGCACCGCTGCCCGTTCGCGCGGAGGTACGCGCGCACCTCCCCAAAGGTTTGGGGAGGTGCGCGCGCAACTCCGGTCGTTCGGAGAGGTGCGCGCGCACCTCTCGGAATGGGCAGGGGCGCCGCTCTTTGAGGAAGCTGCCACGGCCCGTCTGCAAAGCTGCCGAAAGCGGCAGCTTTGCAGACGGGCCGTCGCCATCGGGCAACCGGGAACCGGTTCCATCTCATTTTTAAAAAAATGGCAGCCGCGTGCGTCCGCGCATGCGCAAAAAAACTTTTTGCGCATGCGCGTGCATGGACACACGCACGCGGCTCCCTCTTTTTTTAATTTGTGATGGAACCAGTTCCCAGTGGCTCTTTTTCTTTTTTAGGTTGCCGACCCCTGTCCTAGCCCAACACACCACACCCGGCACCACCACCGGAAAATCACCAGCTGAGCTACGATGGGGCAGGAGGCTAATAATGAGATTAGACAGACTGCACCCTGATAGAACTCCTAATGACCAAGAACTTCCAACATCCGCACCACGAACCTTCGCCCCAGGCCAAACTATCTGGGCAAGAAATTACACCGGCAACCAAAAATGGATTCAAGGGGTCATAATAAAGCAAACCGGACCCGTCTCATACTTAATTCATTCAGACACACAAGGCCAACTACGGCGACACATAGACCAACTACGAATCCGCAAGCCACAAAACACACCTCCACCATCTCAACAACCCCTTTTACCCCCCTTCATACCAAGTATTCCGCCACCCGAAGAGGCACAGCCACAACAACCGCAGGAGGAAGGAGAACTAGGAAATGAAGCCCCCCCGCGACGGTCCAGCCGATTGAGGAAACCACCGGCTTACTTACAGGACTATGAATGGGGAGGGAGCAACAAACAAACACACGGGGGTGGAAACGATCCAGGGGAAGGGTAAGGGGTGTATTATATGTATATAGTTCATTAAGTGGTTCAGAACATAAGGTAAAAGCGTTGACAGCTGGCCATGAGGTAAAGCGCTTGACAGCCGAACACGAGGGAGTTTTGACAGCTGTCAAAACTCCCGACTTACGCAGGCGCACTAGCTGACAGCTCTCAGCTGTCAAAGCAACACATGCCGCCAGCACGAGGAGCCGAGCTGTCAGGCGTTCCGCGGAGCTGATTGGAGCGGAAGCAAAGCGGGAACAAGACCGGCCGGTGATTGGACAAGACGACCAGCGCCAGACTATAAAAAGCCGAAAGGCTCCTGTTATTATTGCTCTGTCCTAATAAATCTGTTGAAGTTACCAGCTGTCTTGAGTGGTCTGTTCCAGCCACTTCAATTGTTATGGTTTGTCACGTAATCAGCCAGATGTTCAGACTGTATTTGGCATTTTTGTCTAACTACCAAGTCCTTACCAAGGACTTGGGACAGGCAGATGTGGATGATTGATGGCCTTAAAGCTATCATTGCAGGATGTAAGCTGTTCAGAGCAAAATTGCCTTTTGCAATTGACTGATGGTGATTTTGTAATACCGGTGGTATTCAAGTGGTGCTCCAGTTATTTTGGGATTGCACCCAAGGCATCAGAAAAGGAGAAGCTCAGGATAAGTGAAAGGTTGGCATTTTCACTTCTCCTGCCCTATAAAAGTATTAAACAATTCATTCTGAAGCTTCTAAATGTCTAGCACTCTCCTCCTGTGTTTTTCCTAAGGATTCTCTTAGCAACAGAAATGCACATATTGTTGACCTTAGCGTTATTCCTTTTCCAAGATATCTAGATTATACTATGTGCAAAATGACACTCTAGGCTCTACACAGGACAAATGTTCCCAATTTTGTGGAAAGCCATTTATGGACACACGTTTGACATCAAAACTCAAAACAAAGACAAATTAATATCAGAGCATTTCAACCTCCCAGGATATTCTATGGTAGAACTCAAAGTAACTGTTTTGGGAAAAAAAAGAATTTAAAAACAACTTTGAGAAAGAAATTGCTAATATACATCAAATATTTCAGGCAATTTCAGGAAGTTTCAACAAACACAATTGTTAATTGATATGCTACTTGCAATCTGTCTCACATGTAACCTGCAACTTCATAATCTCCCTGCCTCTTCTGCCTTCATCCCATTTTTAATTCTACATCAGCCTAGCCACTCTTTATCTCTGATGAAGATGCATCTCATGAAAGCTGATGCCTTTTAATAGAAATTGTTGCTACCAGCCTCCTTCTGGTTTTTGCACGTTAAAACATTTTCTCTCTTACCTTTTCTGTCAACACTAGTTGATCACCACTTCAGTTTCCACCAATATTTTGCAAAAAACAGTTTTTCTAGTAGCATGGAATATTATTTACCTGTGCACTCTATGTATAATATGAATACTTTTACAGAAGAGCTGTATATCACAAATTTTAAAATAATAACCTTCTCCTCACCAACCCTCAGGTTTTAGCAACAACTTTATTTCATATTTGCTCAGCATTCTAATGACTAGGTTTTTAGATGTAAAGGCATTTATGTTTCAAAGAAGTGGAGAAACATTTTGTTGAAAAGCAACAGCAAAAAAGACATGTCCCTTCTCTGCTTACACAACCATCATCTGCTGGAATCAAGGCATAAGATGATGTGCAACAAAAACAACCCCAACCACTTTCCCAAGTAATTTGGAATTTACCCTGTAATTTGATCTGCAGTTGACACTGGAGAAGCTCTGGTGGGACAATACTAGGAGCTCAATTTAATTTTTAGACCAATCAGTTGACTTATGATTTGAAGTGACTCTCCAACTCCACTGGCTGAGCTCTTCCTCTGTGATATATTTTAATAAGGGCCAATGAGAATTAAAAGTCAGGACATGTACCTTGCATATAAGTTAAGTATCATGGCTTCTCATCTTGTATACTATAATTTCTCTCAATAGCCCCATTACTGTAGTGAAACAGGATTTTGGGAACACAGCTAATAGCAGACAGATGGACTCACACAAATTTCTCCCAGATAGGCCTCTGCTAGATATATGGGTTGTACTTTGTTTCACTGACATGCTTTTACTCTGCACAGGTTACATTATTCACCTCTAATTTCTATGCATGAGCTCAAAGATTTTGCTCATGCAGAAGATATAAGAAGAAATCTCTTTCAGCTTCTGGAGAAGACACCAGAGGTGAAATAAAGCTCTCTTCTCAGGTTTTGCACAGGTTTTGCACACACGACTCTCTCCTGGAAGCCAGCTCCTCCCATGCACCTATAGATGCACATGAACAGACCTAAAGACATACAGTAGATACCCATATAGAGATGCACTTATCAACTTTCATTGAAAGGAAGGAGGTACTGTAGCTCATAATTATGCCTTTATTTTTTTTACAAAGAAGCTGCCTTAAAAATTCATATTGTTGCTAGTGTAAATGGAAGAAAGATTTCTATATCATTCTTTCTGCTAGCTGTACACTATTGTTTTGGGGCAGAGATCACATTTCAGGTGGAAGGTACAGTATGTAAACTCTGCATGCCATTGAAACAAGTGAAAAGTTGCATGCAACATAGATAGAAGCAAAAATAGTAGCCAGATTAAAACATAATAGATAAAACAGGTATAACTCTGTAGAGGACACACAAGAAGGTAAAGGACGAGGAAGTGCAAATTTGGAGAACCAGATTACTAAGGGAAAAATAATAATAATAGAGAAATGGAACATGTATCAATAATAATAGAGAAATGGAACATTTATCAATAATCCAATGAATAAATGAATCCTATATGAAAGAAATTTTAAAAATGACCTTGAGCGTCAAGCACAGAGGACCAACCCTGTGATTAGTAGAGTTGGGGATGGAAGCAGTTATAGGCAGATGGGACCCAAAATTCATGGATACCACAATAAAGAGGATTGGTGAGAATATTTTACTAGTGAACTCTACATTGACAATCTTGATAAATATGTAGGACTCTAAGCAAGGGTTGGAGATTATTTTCATTCATTGATTCATTCATTCATTCACTCACTCACTCACTCATTCATTCATTCATTCATTCTTTTCATATTTATGTATATTTATTTATTTGTATCCCACCTTTATTATTTTTATAAACAATTCAAGGCAGTGAAGAACTTAATCTTCCTATTTTGCCAACAACAACCAGCCTGTGAGGTGGTTTGGGCTGAGAGAGAATGACTGGCCCAAAGTCACCAAGCCGGCTTTCATGGCTAAGGCGAGACTTGAACTCATGGTCTCCCACTTTCTAGTCTGGTGCCTTAATCGCTAAACCAAAGTGGCTTTTATATAAGTTCCTCATTGGCATACTCTAGCTAATTAATGATCAGAGATTGAGGAAATTATAATACAGTGACCCATTATTACAAATAAATATTGCTAAGAATATTGCTTACATTTACAGGAGTTACACAGTTACAGATTAATCCAGCGACTAGGTAATTAGTCTATGGAGATTCTTTGTCATCCATCTTTGGGACTAAAACATCTTTGAGACTAAATAATTAGGTGGGCTATTTGGGGAAGGAGAAAGGAGGAGAGAATATTTGGCAAACTAGCCTAAATAATACATATAGACAAACGCAATTGCATTGGAAGTTGAAGGAACCTTTCCAGGGCATCAGTCAAATACAAATTAATAGATTTTTAAAACAGAATTTGTCATGCATTCCAAATAGATAAGGAACAAAATGAGTTAAAAAGTGTGAAACATTTTAAGCTTCCCAGATGAGGCAATGTAAACATGTGTCAAAGCTCTATGAACATGAAAATGTTTGTGGCTTTTACAAAATTAAATAACAAATAGTGGATACTAATATCTCCATTTAGTCAATTCTGATTTTTTATATGATTATTTCTCTTTTCATTTCCTTCTGGTTAATCAGAATGTCATTGCAAGAGAATAGTGATGATAATGATGATGTGCACAGCCTATAATAATTCATCACTGGATGAAAAAAATATTTTTGGGATTACTATTCTGTACCAAATTAAAATATAACACTCATGTTATGATCATTCATATTTGTACATTGCGCAAAAGGAGAATTGCCTAGAGGCATAAACATCCTTCATATGAGCCTAAGCTGGAGGAGGTCCATATCAGAAGTACACACACACACACACACACACACACAGACAGACAGACAGAGATACAAATATATATATGTGTGTGTGTATATATATATATATATATATATATACATACATACATACATACATACATACATACATATATATATATATATATATATATATATATATATATATATATAGAGAGAGAGAGAGAGAGAGAGAGAGAGAGAGAGACGGATGGATGGATAGATAGATAGATAGATAGATAGATAGATAGATAGATAGATAGATAGATAGATAGATAGGGAGAGCTCCTGTTACTTGCCTCAGCTCCTGCCCATCTAGCAATTTGAAAGCATGCAAATGTGAATAGATAAATAGCTGCTAGTTTGGTGGGAAGGTAACAGAATTCTGCACTACTCAGCATATAGTTATGCTGGCCACATCACCACGGAAATGTCTTCATATGATGCTGGGTTCTTGACTAAGAAATGGAGATGAACACCCCCCTCCCCAAAGTCAGACATGACTGGACAGGGAGAACCTTTACCTTTACCATCAGAGCCTAACTTTATTGCATTTCTGTCCCCCCCAACCCTCCCCCCAAAAAAATAACTTCCCCCTAAACAAAGAGTGCCTCTTGCTTGGGCCTCATTTCTAGTGATTATACAGACAAATCTTTCCTATCTAAACCTATATTACTTTTTAGATATCCAAGGGGGCCTCTATAATCTTTTTTCTCTGCTTCCTTCATCCTTGCCAGGCATAGTTCTCTTTTTGTAGTCCATCAGCTGCTGGAATCAGCTGCTTGAAGTATAAATATTTCCTCCGCTGATCACATCACTTCAAGGGAACAGTCAGTCACTACTGGGTTCAAAACTGAGTGATGGTTTCCCTCTGGCAGGCTATGGGACTCACTGTAGCTGTCTTGGAGTGCATACATAGAAACCGTATGACCCTCTTTTCTTACTTTTTCCAGATACTCAGTTTCACAGCTACATAAGACAGGGTCAAGGAAACTTGGCTTTTCCTTTCAGCAATTGGCAACGCAACTGTATGTCAACTGAGCAGAAATTAAAACCTTTGCAGTGGTGTTGTATATGATAGTAAATCAATAAATTAATCTTCTTCCAACTACCTAGAACTTTTTTGGGGAGACGCGGGTGGAGAAGGTGTTATGTTCATCTGCACAAAACATTGATTTACTTGTTTTCCTTCTTTAATTAAAGCATTAGTCAGTTTTTATTCAAAGTAAACCCCAAATGATGTACCACATGCTAAATAGTATTGCAAAAAAATAAAATAAGCAAACAGCATGATGTTAACATCATCAGTTAAACATTAAGGAGTTGACCTAACCCTGGGTGAACAATAATTCACCAATTGGCACTGAAAGCTAGTAAGTGAGAATATCAAGCATGAGAGGGGGAGGGGGGGAGCTATCTCAATCAGTCTTTGTCTTGGTTACTGCTAATGGCAAAATGTTGCACTATCAAGAAGACAGCTCCTGTAAATGCAACGCTTTAATTGGCTAGGAGAACGTAGACATTCGCAGCAAACATCTTTTTTTTATCAGACTTAGGAGAAGCAATTATATGCCTCAAATCACATAGAAAGTCAGATTTAAACAATAATTATGTCCAAAATGACCCATAGCAGAGGATCTTGAGTTTGTTATTATAGACTAAAGCAAGAATACACATAAGAGATAGGTAAATGGATGGATAATAAGGTAACAGTGGATGGAAAATAAGGTAATAACAAAATGGCAGAATAACAGAGTTGGAAGAGACCTTGGAGGTCATCTAGTCCAACCCCCTGCTCAGGCAGGAAACCCTATTCCATTTCAGACAAATGGCTGTCCAATCTCTTCTTTAAAACCTCCAGGGTTGGAGCATTCACCACTTCTGGAGGCAGGTTGTCCCACTGATTAATTGTTCTAACTGTCAGGAAATTTCTCCTTAGTTCTAACTTCTCTCCTTGATAATTTCCATCCATTGCTTCTTGACCTGCCTTCAGGTGCTTTGGAGAATAGCTTGACCCCTTCTTCTTTGTGGCAACCCCTGAGATATTGGAACACTGCTAAAGGTATAAAACAAATGCGTCGTAAGGACAGCAGGCCTGGACTCTTCTGTACATGTTTCTCTGATTAAAAAAAAATAAATGAGGAGGAAAGACTGCATTTGTTTTGAATATCAGTTTTAGAGTACATTTTAAAAAGGACTTTGCAACACAGGCACTTACTGTAAATCTAAATAGCTTGAGATAAAATGAGAAAATATATATAAAAAAGAATGATCACAGAATTATTTGTACTTTAAGATGAGCTTCTTGGGTCATTTACATTAACATTTTCATATACCAGAAAGTCCTCAGGAATGGAGTTATTCATTTAGCGACTGGTTGAACTTACAAGGTGCTGTAAAAATGACTTATGACTATGATAGCATCTTGGCAGTCATGTAATCAAAATATGGACACTTGGCAAATAGGTATCAGTATTAATGATGGTTGCAGCATTCTGAGATCCTATGGAAGCTCACCATTTGTGACCTTCCCGGGGGGGTGGGGAAGGCTTCCAATAAGCAGAGTCAGTAGGGGAAACCACGCTTAATGATTGTGTGATTTGCTAAACACCACGGAAAAAAAGGGTTGTGACATTAGGCATGACTTGTTTAATGACCACATCATGTAGCAGTGGAAGTATATGTATGGTTGTAAATCGAAGATGTCATAAAGCATTGTGTGTGAAGAGTTTTGTTTTCCGTGTTAAGAGTTTTGCAAATACATTTGAAAAATAATCTACAACTTTTCCCTTAAAATGGGTAGACTCAAGAGAAAAATGAGTGAGTTTTCTATTGATTTGGTGAGTTTCTATGCCAATATTTCTACCTTGGGTTGGTGATCTTTTATTAGTTATTGTGCTTTTTTTGTTTTGATGTGGATTTGGAAAGAAACACTGATTAATTTTGTTTTAATATTCTAATATTTTACCAATATCACTTATCATTTCACATCTCATTCTTATTTTTGAGTAAAATATGGCATGCTTTCTATACACAGAAATTCTGCAGCTTTTCAATTTTTGTCTAAATGCTTGTATAACAGTCTAATGCTGATGATTAATTCTAGCAGAGGAAAAAAAACCTGGAAACAAACATTGTCCAAATATTTAGTGTTCTATTATGAAATCCACCCACTGTTTGGCTGAAAATCTTGTACCTCTGTATACTTAGTAGACAATATTTATTCAATAAAGTTTTCATTTGCAACTGGGGAATAACATATTTTAAAACATATTTAAGAAAGTTTCCACACATAACGCATTTTATGTTGCATAATATGCTTCATGTGTAATATATAATGATGTTGCATTCTTCCTTTTTGTAAAAGAGAAATAATTTTTTTATATTGTAGAGTCAGAGGTTTTTAATTTTTTCCATATCTACTTTCTACATCAAGCATTTTAATTTGATCTGGCTTATCTCAGTTTCACTGAGCTTCACAACTGCAATTGCTTTAGGCTGAAACAAAGAGAACATCCATTTGGATGGGACCATTTAGGCTCAGCCCAGGGACCCAAATTAAAATATCTGTGATAAATTGCTGTCCTCTTTCAAAAGATCAGTGTAATGAGGCTAGGCTTCTCTTGAACACATTCAGTGAAGGGGAGTAATGGTTCTAATAGCAAACTTCACTTAGTATCAGACTTCCCCCTTAACTTTCAACATGTTGTCTCTCTGTAAATACATTATTTAGTGTCCTGCTTTCTAGGCTGATAGAAGACTGGTCTTTGTCTTTTGGATATTTGATGGGTACTTTCATATATCCCCTTTTTCAAATTTAAAACTTCTTTCTGTGTTTCTTCCATAGGACTTAGTTTCTAGTCTCCTGTTCATCACTGTTGACCTTACAGACCCCTTTAGTGTTTATTAATTTATGTATAAGTTTGTTATGGAAAGGTTTGGAGAAATTACAATGTGGGCACTATGATGTATTTCCTCTTCCCTCCCCTTTCTCGGATGGACTTCCTCCTCCTTTGTCCCTGGAGATTTCTCATCCTCCATTAACCAGCTAACATGTGACAACAGCAGACATGTGCAGAAGCTGGGAGTATTACCATTTTCTGACCTTGGAGATACCTTGGAAATATCTTGGAAATGCTGTACAAACATCATCTTAATGGGAGCCTTGGTGGAGCAGTGGGCTAATGCCTCCTTAAGTAACACCAGCTGCCTGCAATTAGTGCAGGTTCACATCCCACCAGGCTCAAGGTTGACTCAGCCTTCCATCCTTCCGAGGTAGGTAAAATGAGGACCCAGATTGTTGGGGGCAATTAAGCTGACTTTGTAAAAATGCCGCTTGGGTGTGTGTGTGAAAGCCCTAATAAGCAGGCATATACATAGAATGAAGGCTACTGCTAAGCTTGTAAGCCGCCCTGAGTCTTCGGAGAAGGGCGGGATATAAATGGAATTAAAATAAAATAAAATAAATAAATAAAATAAAAGGTGTTTTCCACGAGTTCAACTATCTGGAGAGAGCTGTTAATGTTAATGACATCTGCTTATATAGACCATAGAAGTCTTAACAAGAGATTAATTAAAGTACAATGGCTTGGATCCAGAATATGCATATCTATGGAGAAAGCTCACATATTTACTAAATGGTAAATTCATTTTTACTTTCATTTATTTCAGTGCTGCGGTAGTATTCATGTTTTCTCTATTCCTTAGGGCTATCTAATTCAAACAATCTGGAGAAGGCGGCAATATTGCCAATAATCCCCACAGCTCCTCTTTCTAAAGTATTTTTAAATATCTTTATTAAATTTCAAAAACAAACATTAAGATACCAGTGAACATAAAGGGAAAAGGGGAAAAGGAATAACAGGACAAGTTAAAAAATGACAAAAATGCATCAAACAAATATATAACAAAAATGACCTCTGACTTATTTTAGTGCAGAGATAATAATACAGTCAGTGCTTTTTTTGTAAAAGAAAAAGGTGCCGGAACTCACACACGTCATACAACCTGCCTTGCCTACCCTACAAGGTTCCATCCAAAAAAAGGTGCCGGAACTCCGTTCTGAGCATTCTATGACAAAAAAAGCCCTGAATACAGTACAACAACCTCTTCTAAGTTTAAGTGAATAATACGAATATTTAAAATACCTTAAGATACTAATAATCAACATTTTTTTACAAAAAACAATACTCATAATATAAAGGTAAAGGTAAAGGTTCCCCCGCACATG
Organism: Vipera ursinii; assembly: GCF_947247035.1. NCBI lineage: Eukaryota > Metazoa > Chordata > Lepidosauria > Squamata > Viperidae > Vipera > Vipera ursinii. The sequence goes on from NC_139512.1 coordinate 39,465,210, forward strand.
TGTGCTAGTCGTTTCCAACTCTAGGGGCCGGTGCTCATCTCCATTTCAAAGCCAAAGAGCCAGCGCTTGTCCGAGGACGTCTCTGTGGTCATGTGGCCGGCATGACTAGATGCCAAAGGCGCACGGAACACTGTTACCTTCCCACCTGAGTGGTCCTTAATTTTCTACTTGCATTTTTATGTGCTTTCGAACTGCTAGGTTGGCAGAAGCTGGGATGAGTAACAGGCGCTCACTCTGTTACGCGGCACTCGGGATTTGACCCACCAAACTGCCGACCTTCTGATCAACAAGCTCAGCGTCCTAACCCACTGAGCCACCGAGTCCCTTATTCATAATATATTCTTCCCTTAATTTTAAAATAACTTTGCCTACTTTGAAGGAGTTTAAATCTTCAGATGATTTGAACTCTTGTCCTCAAGTCTTGTCTAGAGTACTAAAGAAATTTTCTGCTGGTTCAACAAAACCTTATGTAATATTTTTGAGAAAGGATGATGTGACCTGCTAGATGACTGGAGGAGGTTATACAGACAAGAAGGAAAATGTACAGATAAAAGACCGGCTTGATATCAGTAGGATCAGAGATATTTGACTTGGTTAGTTGGATTTTTCCCCCTCTTCCTTTTTTTCTGAAAACTGTTAAACTACGGTGTGTATTCTGCCTTAACACAGAAATAAATCATATTGTCAGGTTTTAACAGTTATGATGGAAGGGGCTCTATTCCCCTCCTCCCCCCACACACTCCCTGAAGCTCTGGGTCTATCTGTAGCCCTGGAGGTGCATGAATTTTCTGCTTGGATTCAGAAAATTTATTAGGAGGCAAGCACCATTGGAGTTGAAGGAAGGAAGTAACTGCCAGGTAAATATTTCAAGGCTGCCCAAAGAGTTTTATATGCTAGGAATAATTGGTAATATCTGCTGCCACATTCTATTTATTCTGCCTCAACAAATAGAAATTATTTAGTGAATAATGCAATATAAATTGTTATGTGACTCTTGTATTTCTTGCTTCCTAAGGCAAGATGTAGGGCAACAACATTTTGGTCTTCAGACTAAAAGCTTTTAGCCAAAATAATAGGAATTATTCCAGATCTGTGAAGAGAAGCTGCTTGTATTTAAAGGGAATTTTTAGCAAATGATTTCTCTTTTCTCTCTGGGGAGTTGTCCACCTATAAAGCATGGCATAGGGCCAGTGGGCTAACCCTCCAATTATTCCTATCCATCCCATCATGGTCTGGATCCTGATGATTAGAGAACACTATCTAGCAGGATCCGGGAAGCATAATTTTTTTGTCATGATGGCCAACCCTTGGTGGACCATACCTCTTGAGGTTAGCTATTTGTAAAGTCCCTGGCTGTTTTCCTGAACATGGAGTTCAGGAGAGGAATTGAGCCCATACGTGTTGGTTGCATGGTTTCCTTGGTAGCTATTTTATGCTTCTTATGTTTATTGCCCTATGAACATATTGTTTTAATTTTTTGTTCATTGTCCAAAGTCACATTTATTTTATTTATTTATTTTATTTTAATCCCATTTATATCCCGCCCTTCTCCGAAGACTCAGGGCGGCTTACAATTTAAGCACAAACCAATGTGCTTAGCAATAGCCTTCATTCTATGTATATGCCTGCTTATTAGGGCTTTCACACACACACACAAGCGGCATTATTACAAAGTCAGCTTAATTGCCCCCAACAATCTGGGTCCTCGTTTTACCTACCTCGGAAGGATGGAAGGCTGAGTCAACCTTGAGCCTGGTGGGATGCGAACCTGCACTAATTGCAGGCAGCTGGTGTTACTCAAGGAGGCATTAGCCCACTGCTCCACCAAGGCTGCATTTAAATTGATATAAATAAATAAATAAATAAACAAATACATTTTACTTCCCAAAATATCTTTGGATCCTGAACAATGCCAGAAACACTCAGTGCTGGTATTTTTAGAAGAACTCTGTACTAGAATTAGGGGTTAACAGATTTGCAAAGACCTGTAGTTGGAGAACTTGAGAGAAAGAAACAGTTAAACAGAGATTGAAATAAGGAATGTAAGCTTCATCAGGGATTTCCAGGAATAATTAAAGTTAAATGAAAGAGTGGTAGATGACTTAATGGTCTGCTGGCCCTCAGCATATCCATCTTCCATCTCCCTTTCATTGGATCTGTTACTGAGAAGGCCAATAATAATTTACTTTTACTTTTCTGTCTAAAATTCTTGGAGGAATAAATGGAGGTGGAAGCAATCAATACAAGTAAGCTTACTTTAATGGCTTATTTGTGCAAAAGGAACATTTGTTATTCCCAAATGTCTTCTAAATAGAAAAGTCCATCATTTGTACCAATTTACATCATTTGCTTAATGTCATTACACAAATATAATAATATGGATGTCAGAAAATTAAGATAAAAATAATCTAAATTTATCTGCCTTGTGTGGATTATTTGGATGCATTGGATATCTCTGTTATTTCACGGGGATGTCTAGATGGATGTTTGTCTGTTATATTTAATGTCTGCTAAGTGGTCATTTGTTAAAGTAAGATTTCCTTGTAAAAGGGAAGTATTAAATGTTCTGGTTCATTCAGCATCTTCTGAATTTATTTTAATTCCATAGAATCCAGGGAGTTTTTAATTTTTCATAAGCAGAAATAATTGAGTCTTTTCTGGGTGGCTTTTAAATGCTTTTACCATAATTTGAGACATGAGAGGGATCAAAGGTTGGCGGAAGAGCAACTACTTCTCAAAAGAGAAGCCAGGCTCAAACTCCTGTCAAAAGGATCAGTCAGCAAGTGATAAGACCAGTCAGTGAGGAGAGGAGAAAACATCACCTGTCAGAATAAATAATGTCCCACATGATGCAGAAATAGCTTCGTACAAGATCATTCTTTTTGCTGAACACATTAATATGCTTGTGCATTTGTGTATGTAGATTTGCTGCCTCTGTAAAATGAAAGTTTAGTGCATAAAATGGTTTCCAGTTTGCAAGCAGATAGCTGTAGCTAATGCTAATCGTTCCAAGAAACAGTTTTTTTTATCAGTTCATTGGTTTGCTTGTCTGAGTATATAGGACAAGTCAATGGTTTACATAGGAAATGGTTTATTTAGGTATTAATCACATTAATCACATTAATTAATCACATTAATCACAAAAGAGCCTTGGTGGAGCAGTGGGCTAATGCCTCCTTAAGTAACACCAGCTGCCTGCAATTAGTGCAGGTTCGCATCCCACCAGGCTCAAGGTTGACTCAGCCTTCCATCCTTCCGAGGTAGGTAAAATGAGGACCCAGATTGTTGGGGGCAATTAAGCTGACTTTGTAATAATGCCGCTTGGGGTGTGTGTGAAAGCCCTAATAAGCAGGCATATACATAGAATGAAGGCTACTGCTAAGTTTGTAAAGCCGCCCTGAGTCTTCGGAGAAGGGCGGGATATAAATGGAATTAAAATAAAATAAATAAATAAATAAATTTATATACCCATCCATCTCATAAGAAGCAACTCTGGCTGGTGTACAACATCTGTCCTGCATCAACAATGTTCCTTTAGAATATCCAGGCAATTGTATCAGGCTTTCAAACTCTTTCTTTATAATGTATGTTCAATTAATAGGTAGTCCTTGACTTATAAGAGTTTATTTAGTGACAGTTCATCACAACAGCATTGAAAAAAGTGACTTCTGACCGTTTTTCACATTTCACACCATTGCAACATCTCCGTGGTCAAAATTCAGATGCTTGGCAACTGATTCATATTTATGACGGTTGTAGTGATGTGATTACCTTTTGCAGCCTTCTGACAAGCAAAGTCAATGGGGAAGCCAGATTTACTTAACAACCATGTTACTAATTTAACAACTGCAGTGATTTGTTTAACAACTGTGGCAAGAAAGGTTGCAAAATGAGGCAAAATTCACTTAACAACTGTCTCACTTAGTCACATAAATTTTGGGTTCAAATGTAAATTGAGGACAACCTGTACATGCATGCATCCTATTAATTAGTCCTGAACCAAATAAAAACCGCTATCTTCAGCAAAAGTATAGGAGTGTTCTTGTAAAGCTACGAGTTACAGGAGAAAGGCAGAGGTGGTGAATATTTGTCCTTAAAGTATATGGTAGTCCTTATCCACACACTGTTGTGCAGCTTATCTGTGGACACATAGGGGGTTCTGCAGTTTCAGTCTGGAAGATAATTCAGAAACAACTTTGGGCTACCTTTTCTGGAGGTAATCTCCATGTCATACAGAAATATAATTATTAGAATCTCAATATCATTTTATTGTTTTGTGAGGTAATATTAAGGGAAAAAAGTGATAGAAAACTGAGAATTTGTGAAGCTACAAAGATGTAACATTTTATCAATCTGATATTTTATCCATCCTACTTATTTCTAAAGAATCTTTTGGATTAGATAAGGGCTGCATCAGAAAGTCCAAAGGGAGTTTTCCATCCAGGGCAATGAACAAACCACTTACGAAAAAATGAAGAATGCAGAATACATTTACCAATGTATACTGTATGTATGGCTGAGTGTGCATAACAACAGCTCACTTGGCTTGGCTATTTTATGGTCCTTAAGATTCCCATTCCTAAACTTTCATTAGGCAGTAATTAAACTATTGAATGGTTTCATCCTAAAAGAAATCAAATTCTATCTTCAGTATAGTTTTTATATTGAATTATCCTCAGAAAAACATAATGAATAATTATGGGAGGGGGGGTGAGGGGTTTGGCCAAAAATGTACTTAAACCTTATTCTTCATTTTCAGTTGTGTTCACAGAATAAAACCGTGGTTCAGAAGAAAAATAAATAATTTAGTTTGATATTTTAATGATGAAAGAATTCCCTTGCCTGGTCTTTGGCCCACGTGAACACTCATAATTACATACAAAATTTGTTTTTTTGTTTTTTTTCTTTAAATCTTATACATTCCTTCTTTGCCTTAAACATTTCTAATTTTTATTTTTAGAATGCATACAAATGCCTCTAGGCAGTTCAGTTTAAGAAATCTGCTTCTTACCCACAGCTGCTTAACATCTGAGCATCATATTTTGCTGTCTGGAAATACTCACATTGAAAGGGAGGGAGTGGAGTGGAGTGGAGGGGAGTGGAGTGGAGTGGAGTGGAGGAGAGGGGAAGAGAGGGGAGGGAGGGAGAGAGAGGAAAAAAATCATTTAAAACAAATATTGAAGCCTAGTTAGCAAGAGACTAGATTTCCTTAGGTATTAATGGTTTTCTTACCCATAATTTCATTGTTTAGGATCAAAGCAATGTGAAGGCATAGTAATAATACTAAAGACATTTCCCCTTTTCAGTAAAGTGAACAAATTACTTAGAATGTTGCTGTAGAAGAACACCACATGCTGCCCTGAGTGAATTACAGAATGTGGAAACTGTGATAGCATACTGAAGTGAAAGAAAGCAAATTAGAAAACGTTAACCCTAACTCTAAGGCATTCCAGCAAAGTGTTGGTGGTGTCTCAGCTCCAGGATTGCTAGCAATCGGGCTACTGTAACATATCTCCTGCAACACTACTACAGTTTCTCTCATATGGCTTGCATATTGAGCTGTGGCCAGTTCTGGATCTCCACTGCTGAGCTAACCCACAAAGGATTCATACAAACCCATGTAGGATTCACAGATTCAGACAGATTATCCAAACATATGAGGGTCACATTAATACTGGCTGTAGTAATTGAAGTGGCATTTGAATCTTACTTTACCTGGCAATGGGACAACATTCTGCACTGTATCTCAGGCCAGAAAGATAGCTTAAGGATGCAGAACAAACTCCCAAGGCTTACTTGCCTTCCAGGATCAGCACAGACAAATATACAAAAATGACGAGGATGCTGTTTCACATGAGTATTTGCTCCGGATGCTCTCATTTCATCTTGCTCCTGACCTACATAATGATTTAAATGGATAACAGAAATGATATGGATAATTTTTACAATTCAAACCGAACTAATGATTATGTGCTACAATGGAAACATAGGCAGCAGCCAGAATCACTATGTCATAATTTCTAATAATTCCACTAGAAATTACAAGCGGGCAAGAAGAATATTATGGCATGAGAAATAAATAAATAAATAAACAATAAAATAAATAAATAAATAGATAGATAGATAGATAGATAGATAGTATTGTGATGCACCCTTCTTCACATAGTTCATAACAAGATAATTTGCATTATTCAGAATAAAATTGGTTCAACACTGTATACACACACACACACACTACAACCATTTTAACCATTGTCTATGGTCTATCCACTGCAGGATGAAGGCCTCTATTTCTATTTCTGCTTCTACTTTTACTTCTACTTCTACTTTAACCATTGTCTATGGTCTATCCACTGCAGGATGAAGGCCTCTATTTCTATTTCTATTTCTATTTCTGCTTCTACTTCTATTTCGTGGAAATAGAGTCCTTCATCCTGCAGTGGATAGGATTTTCTGCTCGAGCAGGGAGTTGGACTAGAAGACCTTCAAGGTCTTGTCCAACTCTCTTATTTTGTTATTCTGATCTGTCAGTTGGGCAAACAGGGATGGAGGAAAGTTGTGGGGCAAAGCAGAAGGAAGTGCTGCAAGCAAGTGCCTGCAAAATGCATTATTAAAGTAAGCACTTGTGGGAGCAAACAAAATGGTGGCAAACTCTCCAACAAGTAATAACTGGCCACTGGCAAACTATAGGTCTCTTCTGTTTTAAAATAATCTGTGCAGAGCTTCTGCATAGCAGTGACCCAAACTAGACTTCCATTTCTGTTTTAGAATGCAGGTCTATTGCTCTTGCAAAACTGTGGTAAAGCATTGTAGGAAGCAAAAGGGGTGTGTTTCTGAGTTGGGAGACAAGAACGACGCATGAATTGCTACCTGGGGAAAAGATGGTTTTTATCTTTGAGAGCACATCACAGAAGCCTGCTTTTGAAAGGTAGCTTATAAAAGCAAGGTGTCAAGCTTATGGATTTTTATAAAGAAAATGTATGAAAACTTGTCCCTTACATTGTTTATTCTGGCAGATGTGCAGCTCCGCTGCGGTTTTCAATTAAATTCACTAGATTTGTAGATTTTTCTTTGATGTATGCGGTGTGAAGCGTCAGCCCGGTAGGCCTAAGGAAGTCAATATCCTAAGAGTATTCCTCTGTCTGTTTATTCTTTACTTGAATTAATCAGCTTTAGTAAGGCCTGCTGAAAGTGTTTAGTCTGGCAACTTTGTATTATCTTGTGACATTATCTCATCATTGTAACATTGTTTCTTCTGGCTGTAACGTTTTTACAGTTTAAATATAGTTTAAATGCTCCAGATTAAAATATTTTCTAACAACAGCCTTGACCATGCCCATTGGAAAACCTGTGCTGAGAAAAATAAAATAAAAGGTAAAGGATACTTTAAAAGTGAAACTGTTACAGAGCATTTAAGCTGCCTCCGTGATGGGCTGGGAATAAGATGAAAGCATGATCATGGTCTTTTAAAATAGTCAGTGGGGTAACTTTGGATCACGGTTAGTGAGAAATGTTTAATTCTTAAATTAAACCTGCTATGAATGGAGGCAGATATACCTGTCCTAGGATAATGTTGCGAGAACCAATCTGGTTTGGTCACCAGAACCAGAGGTTTAGTCTTCTGAGCTTTTGGACTGATGCTGGAGCCCATCTTGAGGGAACTTCTCTCTAGCCGAGTGCAATCCTAAAGGGGAAAAAAATGTATTATCATCCCTAAACCTGTTATATTAGGGATGTCAGTACAATTTTTCCCCCTTTAGGATTGAAAACCTTGTTTTTCCAGGTTTGTAAATAAGACAGAACATGTTGCGGTAGAAAGGCATACTTTAGGGCAGGGGTCAGCAACCTGAAACAGTGAAAGAGCCACTCGGAACCGGTTCCCTCACAAAAGGAAAAACTGGAAGCCGCAAAAAATGTGTGCACATGCGCGTACATGCGCACATGCGCAGAACAGGGTTTGACTGAAGAGTGGAGCCAAGGCGAGATATGCACCTACCCTGCATATTTGAATTGATTGGTTGAACTTTTTTAGTCCCACTTTTTTTTTGAACTGCACATGGCAGAGGACTGGGAGCCGCAGGAGACGGCTGAAAGAGCCGCATGCGGCTCCGGAGCCGCGGGTTGCAGACCTGTGCTTTAGGGTGAATTCAGGTATTCTACAGCTTTCGGTAGTATTATTAGTATTATCAATTATTTCTCAGCTCTGCCTCTTGGACTTTTTACCAGATATGCTGTCCCATTTCTCATTCATAGCTCACGCTGCAATTTATTAGTTCTGATACAGCAAGAATAGAAGCTGCTGTTTAGGCTGCTTGGGAAGGGAAGCAGCAGGAAAATCATTATGTGGAGGAAGAAGGAACTAGGGCCTATTTTAATTTCCCTGCATATGGGGAAAGGAGTGGAGGATGCATTTAACTGTGTCTGTGTGTTTTAGTATGTGTAGTAAAAAAAACAAACCTCTATGCTTATTAGGAAAGATCACTTTCTTTTTATTTCTTTTTTTAAAACTTGTTCATTTGTATGCAAACTGAAGAAATTTTTATTTGACTCTTCATCCACAGAAAGTAATCCTACTTGATCCTGAATCTAAAATAAGTGAAAATGCAGACTTTCCTGAATAACAACCGCTGGGATTCTTAAGAAATCCCTTTCTCCCTCCCTCCCTCCCTCCTCTCTCCTGCTGCCATTCTCTCTTAATGTTGTCAGAGTCGCAAAGTCAACTGTTGGACTGCAAAGCAGTCCTATGTGGAATAGAGCAATGACACTAGCAAAGTAGGACACTGAGGCAATGAGGCTGTTCATCATAATATCCACAGAAATTCTGCACAAATAGGACCTGTTGCTATAACAACGTAGGAAGAAGGCTGAAGCTTTTCCACACTCTCCTTCGGCTTGGATAAGATAATATATCTGGCTGCAATGTCATTAGCACATTTTCCATGTTCTGCTCACTTTGCTGGAGGCTTTTTGAAACAAGAGACATTTTAATCTTACCATTGTGACATAGGCTGATTCTAATCTTTGATGTTAATCCCTGCTTATCTAGGTGAAGGCTCCTGGAAAGGATGCGTTCTGCTCTTTTTATTTCCTTTTTGTCTTTTTTGCATATTTATAAATGTGTAAACACTTTTACAAAATGTATAAACATGTAAATCATTTGTGCTTGTGAAAACATTTTTAAATCTGTAAACATTTTTAAATGCATATATGTGTAAACATTTGTAAAATGTGCAAATATGTAAACACATATACACCCACATTTACACGCCATGCAGATCATCTAGTCCAGCTCCCTCCCCAATGCAGAATTTCACTACAACGGCCTCCCTTGCAGGTACCTATCCAATTTGTGTTTAACACCTCCAGCAAAGATGATACTATTACACTAGAACAGTGTGTTCTACTGTTAAACAGCTTATATGTAGATTTTTTTCTTTTGTTCAAAGAAAAATACATCCTCAAAATTTAAGCCCATTTTTTCTTGATTTGTCTTAGAATTTTTATATAGTTTCTTTGCTCTGGACAGTCAGAAATCTCTCACCTTTCTTTTACCTTCACTAATTCTCTCAACCTTGCTTCATAAATAATCGAATCAAAATATTTTTCAATATGTATTCATTTCTTTATGAATAATCCTTTGTTTAAGCCATGTGACTGAAACAAATTTCTTTCTAAATAGATAATTACCACCAGTCACCATTCCAATTCATTCTTGGGTCTCCAAATAGCCCAGTAAGTTTCTGTACACTTTCATCTCATTCGTATCTATTCTGCCTAGCAGAACAAATCTTTTTCTTCAATCACTTAGTTCAGAATGTTGTACTCTTTCCTCCTGAATATCTGGTTCTTCTTAATCACTGTTACATGGAGAGGGACATGCAGCTATTATCAACTGAAGTTTCCTACTTCCTTGCACATCCATAACCATCCTAAGGTAAAAGGTAAAGGTTCCCCCGCACATGCGTGCTAGTCGTTTCTGACTCTAGGGGCCGGTGCTCATCTCTGTTTCAAAGCCGAAGAGCCAGTGCTTGTCCAAGGACGTCTCCGTGGTCATGTGGCCGGCATGACTAGACGCCAAAGGCGCACGGAACGCTGTTACCTTCCCACCGTAGTGGTCCCTATTTTTCTACTTGCATTTTTACGTGCTTTCGAACTGCTAGGTTGGCAGAAGCTGGGATGAGTAACAGGCGCTCACTCTGTTACGTGGCACTCGGGATTCGACCCACCAAACTGCCGACCTTCTGATCGACAAGCTCAGCGTCCTAACCCACTGAGCCACCACTTCCCTACATAACCATCCTAGTTGATATCAATTCATTCTTTCTGATGTAGTTTTTAGCCCTTTCATTCATAATTAAATCTACTCTTTCACTTCACTGCATGTGTTCACCAACTGCAATAAGTATTAGTTTGGATTTCTGAATTGGTGCCAGACATGGCATTGTCCTTGAAAAACATTTAGAAGCTCCCAGTTTGTCAGGCCCAAGGAACCAAGAATGACACAAGGAGTTGCTTTGGAGTAGTTTCTTTGTTGTTGGTCACCTATGGACAGAAACCTTGACAAGCTAAAGCAATCATCTGCCTAACTCTTAGACCATCACCACCCTACATTTCATAGAGCTTCTGAATTTCTTCAGGAGCAGCCCCATTGCACTAGTCCAATCTAGTTTTACTTGGTTTTTAAATATTCCCATCATTACTTAGAATCATTGCTGTGAAATGGATAACTGTATACATTGTTTAAATAAATACTCCATAAGATCAGGTTTTAATTCTGATACAAATTGCATTATGGAATTTTGAATTACAGAAGTCAAGACCTGCATTAAGGTTCATGACATTTCCATATTTGACATAATATTTATTGGAGTACTAGATGCTGTGAATAAATAAGGATTACTGAAGATTCCACCATCATTTGTTGGAAAGCTCTTACCCAAATTCTAGCTATCCAAATGCAACATTTAAGATTGTGCAAGAAATTTCTGCTCAGATGATGAAAATACTGATTCATTTTCTTCCTCTTACAAGCACTTAAATCTTTCCAAAATATTCTGGAGTAGCTTGAAGTTGGAAGGAGTCAAGAATTTTTTTCAGTGGATTATTTTTTCTTCTGCTGCTGATGGACATAGTATAGGACCTAGAACCTATTGTTGGATGTACTGCAAGTGGAATATACTACAATTGTGTATTGTGAATTGTGGAGAGTGAAACAAAGGATTGGGTCATAAGAATGAATGGATGGTGAATCGGTGAATGAATGTGAAATAAATATAACAATGAATTGAGTTCATTTGGTCATAGAAATTGAATTAGGGTGAAGCTGTGAAAGAAATAGATGAAGAATGACTGGGTCAAACGTGATGGAAGTTAGTGGGCTGGATTCCCAGGAGTGAAGGGGTACATTCCAGAGGAGTAAGAGACAACTCAGTTCAGACACTTCATGTGATAGAAAGAGAGTGAAGACAGCCCCTGAACTTAAGACAGTTCTCAGAATATATGCTTGATGTAGATAAGGGTGCTACAGTTTGGCAAGATTTTGTCTGTAGGTGTGGAACTATAAAGAAAATCTGCTTGGAAGAATCACCATGTGACTCTCTTGATTTTGGGGATCTGATAAGAAGAGAGACTGAGAAAGTTATGTAAAATGAGATTAACAAGATCCTGTAAAAGGAAGTTTAAGGAACCAAAGGCAACACATGTAGAATAGAGCTGGAAAGGAAATTGGAGGTCTTCTAGTCCAGGGCTTTTCAACCTTTTCACCCATTGTATCACTTTTAGGATATGGCAACATCCAAGTACCACCAGTTGCCTAGCAAGGTGTCAAAAACGTGATGTCCCCCCCCAAAAAAGGAAAAAAAGTGATGAAGTACAGGTAGTCCTCAACTTACAACAGTTCACTTAGTGACTGTTTGAAGTTACAATGGCACTGAAAAAAGTGCCCCCCAAGCCACAGCTGAGCAAGACACCTGCCTGCCCGCCTGGCGGTGCTCTTCCTCCTGTCCGAGATTTTCACTGTTGTGAGCATTTCTGTTGAGGATTGGCAGCAGGGTGGGGTGGGAGTATGTTTGGGTTTCCCCCCCTCCCGTCTGCTGGGTGGTTGCAGCAGGGTTTGGTCACTTCACATGACCCTGGGACACTGTGACCGTCATAAATATGAATCAGTTGCCAAGCATCTGAATGTAAATCTCAAGACCCTGGAGATGCTGCAACATTCCAGCAGATTGGTGCTTCTTCTGAGCTCAGCAGAAGCACCAGGATCAGCACCGAGCTCCAGGTGGAGCCTGGTGCTGATCCTGGTGCTTCCACTGAGCCCTGACAGCCCCGAAGAAGCACTGATCCTGGTGCTTCCGCTGAGCCCTGACAGCCCTGCAGCTCTAGCCATCTCTCGCTCATACTTGTGTGGTGCTGCCACCGGTTCAGCTCATTCCCCTCCCCAGCTACTTTTCTAGGATGGTCGCATACCATCTGCCAGGTGCCAATGTACCACAGGTTGTACCCATACCACTGGTTGAAAAGCTCCATTCTAGTCCAGCCCCCTGCTCAAGCAAGAGAACCTATACCATCTCAGACAAATGACTGTCTAGTCTCTTCTTAAAAATCTCCAGTCATGGAGCGCCCTCAATTTCTGGAGGCAAGCTGTTCCACTGATTAATTGTCCTCACTGTCAGGAGGTTTCGCCTTAATTCCATGTTGCTTCTCTCTTTGATCAGTTTCCAACCATTCTTTCTCGTCCTTCCCTCTGGTGCTCTGGTGAATAACGTGACCCCCTCTTCCTTGTGGCAGCCCCTCAGATACTGGAATACTGCTATTATGTCACCCCTATTTCTTCTTTTGTTTAGACTATCCAAACCCAGGTCCCACAGCCGTTCTTTGTATGTTTTAGTCTCCAGGCCTTTGATCATCTTAGTTTCTGATTTTTTTCCAAACTCTCAACATCTTTTTTGTGATATGGTGACCAAAATTGGCTGCAGTATTCCAGGTGTGGTCTTACTAGGATTTTACAAAGCAGTAATAATACTTCACATGATCTTGTTTATACAACCCAGGATTGTATTTGGTTGCTGCTGCACACTGCTGGCTCATAGTCAAGTAATTGTCCACTAAGAGTCCAAGGTCCCTCTCACAGTTACTGTTTTTAAGCTGGGTCTCGCCCAATCTGTACTGGTAGCTTTGATTTTTCCTGCTTAAATGTTGAAACTCATTTTGTTGGATTGGGCCCATTGTTCAAGTTTGTCAAGATGTTTTTGGATCCTGAGTTTGAATTCTGGGGTGTTGGCTATTCCTGTCAATTTGGTGTAATCTACAAATTGAATGAGTTCTTCAATTCCCTCATCTAAGTCATTTATGTATATATTGAAAAGTATTGGGCCTAGGATGGAACCTTGTGGCACCCTGCTGCTTACTTCTCTCCATGTGGATGTAGTGCCATTGAGGACTACTCATTGAGTACGGTTTGCCAGCCAGCTATAGATCCATCTGCTGGTGATGTTGTCTATTCCACCTTTTTCTAGCTTAGCAAGAATGTGGACTTGGTCAAAAAAGAGTTTGAAAGGATATCAAGTTATGAAGTGGTAGAATGAGTGACACTGCATAAACCTGATTTTCATTCTTTCATTCTTTCAAAGACCTGCATAACATTATTTACCCCACAAAAAGTGTGCTGCATTTGTAAGTACTTATGTGAAAAATCTGGCTTGCCCCAAATCCCTTTCAATAGATTCCATACTGTGGATGACACATCTTTGATTTGGGAATAAATTAAACAAATTCTTCTCTGGTTCCATAACATGAGTAATAGGATTTTTCTCTTCGTATGGGAGATACAGGATTCATGAGAAAAAACTTCTTTTAAGGACACTGTGTTTGTACATTGTTCTTTGGCTTAGGACGTGGTATGACTTAAACTATCTGGGCTTAGACAATAATCTCCTCCATGAAGAGAAGGAAACTATTCTTCTGCCAAAAGACAAACGAGGACAGGAAATATGGATTCTGGCTAGTTCTAATATTGTTATTCTGAAGAACTTTTGCCATTTTGCTGCATATTTCCAGAGTATCTTTTACATTTGGGTCGTTTCCCAGTCAGTTTGGGTTTGATGAAACACTGTTACAAAGGCACAACCTTTTTCATGATTAAAGGAAAGCATTAACATTTGCAAACATTACTTTAATATCATGTTCTTTTAAAGTACAAGTTATCATTTTAACAAAGGCATCTGCAACCTACCCAGTCAATAACAATAATTACATCAATAGTGAAGAGTATAAAGAAGGAACACTGTAATATATCATTTGCTTAACTCAGTCATAAACACACAAGTTGTTTTGCAAAACCCAAGTAGAAACAAAACATTTTTCTTCTCTATTCACAACCCCCATCGAGCAAGACTATCTTACAGGAATAAAAGTATCAGTAGACCAATGTATATAAGAAAAAAAATGTACAATTGATGGTATTTCCAAAAGAACCAATTAGTATAAGAAAGTGTTTAAAGCAAGAATATATAAAGAATTTCCTCAAAGATGATGAGTTTATCATAATCTTGTCAATTAAGATTATGATAATCTATTATTTACTTATTATACTGCTAATTATCAATACGTAAACTTCAGCTTTACTTGGTTCTATAGCTTCTGGTCTCACATTTTTTTTTCCTAGTGTCATGCAAGTGTACAAACTGTTTACCTGAGCTAAGATGTGTTTAGGATAGAACATAATTGTGGGCCTTCGTTATTTTGCATTCTGATAATTCAATTCTCAGTCTTTGAAACAGACAGGTTTAAAATAAAGTGTCTTGGTTAAAGACAATAGAATCCTCTATATAAGGGTTTCCCAACCATGGGAACTTTAAGGCGCATGGACTTCAACTTCCTGAATTTCCCAGCCAGTAATGTGGAAGTCCACATGTCTTAAAGATGCCAAGGGAAACCCTATCTACACAATCAGGAACTATACAAAATTACATTTTTCTCAGATAAAATGAATGTTAGAAACCTCTTCCAAATTAACCTGGGAAGCCTGAAGCTTGTGTTACATTATGTTAGCAAGTCAACTATACATAGCAAGGCTTATTAGGATTTATTTTTCATTCTTTGTTACACCCCCTCTGCCTTTCTTATCCTGGATAATTTCTACACCTGTCCAAGGCTAATATCTCAGTCATCTCCAAATTCACCCGTGATTTATTCATGGATATCCTATTTTCCTTACCTCCAGATCAGTAATAAGGCTTGAACAAATGGCAAATGTAAAGAGACTGATTTGGTCCTGTTGTTGGGCTTATACTGGATAATAGCAGTGCAATTGTCAGTGCAGTGCGGATAAATTCCTGAAGGGCTTATTCGACTATTGCAGTGCAGTGCTCCAATTAAAGGGGACTTGGAGATATCTTTTAATTAAATACAGTACCTTGGTGCAATGCTCATAAAAAATTTAAATGCAGTTTCAGTACCCAGTCTCTTGTTTCTTATGAACATTCTTAAAAACTATTAAAGGCAAAATATTTAACATTGGTCCTATGAAAATACCAGGTTTCTAACAAAACCAGCGTCCAAAATGTTCATTTCGGAGCACACTACAGTATAGATTTTAGGATTTCTCTACTTGTCTGAATGGCTGTTGCCTTAAAATACTTAAGAAAAATAGGAAGGGTATGTTTTGCAAAACCGTGACATGTGCAAAGCTTTATAAACATGTGAACTATTACCACCAGATTGCAAAAGAACAACAAGAGAGAATACACACAGTCTTGCAAAATAGTTTTTAGTATAAATAAATGATCTATCCACCTACTATAGAACTATCCACATTATAAATTTACATCAAAATTGTTAACATTTAGAACACTGCAACTTTGTATACAAGATGCATTTTTATAAACAGCTTCAATTCTAAAGTTGTTGTTGTCAAGATGGATTAGAAAATGAAAAGCAGCAACAGTTTATTACATCACACACCACCTTTTCACAGTTATCAAAACAAATGTTTCTCCTTTATATTACGGAGGTTTCCAACATAATGTAGAGTATTTTCCCTTCTTTTTAAAATGAATCCACATAGTTTTATAAAAAGATTTAAGCTTGTAATTGTTACCAGGAATGTCTGAAGAGGGCAGACTAGCCTCAGCTGGTAAAGGCAAAAGTACTTTTGTGTTGTTGCCAAAAAAACCCCCAAAGATATGCCTATGAAGCCACCTGGTGTCAAGCCCAGTTCAAGAAAGAATGCACTTTTACTGATTACAGTGTTAATGCAAAAGAGGACCCCATGATTTTAAGATGTTTATGAAAAATGGGATCTGTCTAGGTCAGGGTTAGGCAACCTTGGCTCTTTTATGATTCATGGACTTCAACTCCCAGCTGGCTCAGGAATTCTGGGAGTTGAAGTCCACGAGTCATAAAAGAGCCAAGGTTGCTTGGCTCTTTTATGATTCATGGACTTCAACTCCCAGCTGGCTCAGGAATTCTGGGAGTTGAAGTCCACGAGTCATAAAAGAGCCAAGGTTGCCTACCCCTGGGCTAGGTGATGTGGAGAGCAGAACTAGAATTAATGCAGGGTAGGGGATATGAGTTAAGCTTCTTCACTGCAGAAACTAAACAGACCGTGTTAAGAAATGATGTTAAGAAATACCTTAATAGAGGTATTTAAGCATGAGTTAAATGACTCTTTATTAGGACACTGTGGTAGCAAGATTCTTGCACTGAGCTAGGGATTACAAAAGATGGAGATCCTTTTTATCTCCACAGTCCTGTGAGAATTAGAAACGAGAGCAACCTCATCACTATGATTAATATTACAAATTGTGTTCCCCGTGAACTATAATTTGACACAAGGGATATAATCATATACCTGCAGTAACAATTTTGGTCTCCTCACAGTAAAGTACATTACAAATATTTCTGACATGCTGTCATCTTTCTATTCTGCATTATGAACAATTACATATTTATTTATTTTTTAAAAAACCCTGACCTATGGTAATTACCAAGTCAGCTTGGATTTCTCAACAAAAAGTCTTATCAAACTTTCATTTCTTTAATCAGGAAACTTCCTGGATATACACATTTCCTCCTCTGCCTCAATTCATCCAATCTAGCTGGATTGGAAATTCTCAAAGTGCAATGCTTTGGAAGAACCTGAGCAGTCAGTGTGGTCAGGAAGAGAAAGGGAAAGAAAGTTTCTACTCTCTTCCACAAACAGATCTTGGGATCAGGAGGAGCAACTAACATTCACAGAATAATGAGAACCAGCAATTTATGACCACAATGTGGAGGTGGAATCTTGTTTCCCGGAAAAATCCATATGTTCTATAAGATTACCTTTTATTCCTCTTTCTAAAATATTGTCAATTCTCTGCTAGTCTTCTAGTTAATTCTAGTTTTTTGTTTATCCACAGAGGATATTTCAAACTCTGAAAAAGAAAATACAGGTTGTTCTCAACTAATAACCATTCATTTAGTGACCATCCAAAGTTACAATAGGGCTAAAAAAAGTGACTTATGACTGTTTTTCACACTTACAATCATTGCAGCATCCCCGTGGTCATTTGGTCAAAATTTGGATGCTTGACAACTAGCCTATATTTAGGACAGTTGCAGGGTCCAATGGTCCTGTGATGTCCTTTTGCAACCTTCTGACAAGCAAAGTCAGTGGGGAAGCCAGAGTCACTTAATAACCATGTTACTAACTTAATAACTGCAGTGATTCACATAACAAGTGTGGCAAAATGTCATTAAAAAGGTCATGTGATCATAAGTAGAGGACTACTCCTACTACTGACTGCACTTGGATAAACCCCCCACAAATTAATGTGAGTGAAATATTTTCTTGGCAAAATCATAAAGAATAGACCAGCTGGGAGGGAAAAAAAGAGTACATTTTGCTACCTTCTGTGCAGAAATGATTTGCCGTTTGCAAATCATTGAAGATGGACATGTTCTTGAAAAACATTAGGGAATGTAAATTAACTTTTGCTTTTATTTATGTTTTAAAGTGAAGAAATTGGGGAAATTCATTTTGCATGCAAGTAGCCAGAATGTATTAAAATCCCTGGAAAAAATGGAGATATTATGATGACCGCATGTCCTACTTTTGGAGGATCATTTTCTATTTAAAGAACTATCCAGTCCAATATCAGTTAAAAAAGAAATGACCTATCAGAAGGAAGAGTAGAGCTCATGAATTTTCTCACTGATGGCTACAAGAATGTGCATATTGAAATAATCTGGGGGAAAAACAAACATTTGAAACAACTAGGTCAAGACTTTCATAGAAGACTGTCCCATCTCACTTCAAGGAGGCATTGATGAACTTCACAAAGCATCTTTTCAAATCCTTTACACAATCTTAATGGACAATGGTTACTTGCCAATTATTTATATGGGATAAAATGAAGGGAAAAAAGAAAAGTTTGGTACCTGAAATCATATGATGACAGCCAGTGTCATAGGATGGTTTAGATATTGGATTAGGACCAGGTTCAAGTCCTTCTTCAATAGCAATTTATTAGATAATCTTAAGCTAATCACTCTTAGCACCCCAGTTAAAAATTCTTAGTTAACTTATCTCTCAGGGCTGTGGTCATAGTAAATACTTGGAAAAAGAGTATCTTTAAATTTCTGGAGGAAACACAGATTATAAATGTATTAGATAAACAAAAAAGATCCAGTATATTTTAAAGGAAATTACACATAAATAAAGTTTCTAAAAAGATCAAAAATATCCATTTTAAAATACATCTCCATAAAATTGGCAAAAGGAAAACAGATTTTCATAGCATAGTTATAGAATACTTCCAATATGGTTCTTAGTCTTAAGAAAGATTGGTACACACTAATTTGCACCATAACCTTGAGGTGAAATAGTTTTGGAATTGCAATTGGTTACCTCTAAAAATTTTTTCTCAAGCTCTCCAAGCCCCATTCCAACTGGATAGTTCAAATTTGGTAGTTTGGTTTCCAGCCACTTAAAAATACATAGGAAAACTCCAACACTCCTGAAAGGAAAGATTCTTAATCCATCCATTTTGCAAAATCACCCTGTCCAGTCAATCTACCCTAAATGAGGACTTATAATTCATATGGCTGTTTTTCAAACACAGACATGTGGATATTTTTAGGACTCCTTGTGATTTTCTTTCTCCCACAGAGAAAGCTTTGAAAAAATTAAATCTGGCCTATAATAGGTATCTATTCATCTGTGAAATTTCTGTGAATAATGTACATTTCACTTGTGAGGCTCTGTACTACTTAAGAGTAAACATCCTGACCATTTTTCCCTTCAAAATGAATTGAAATTTCATTTGCTTTGTGCCCTTAGAGAGCAAAAGAATTAGACTGCCACAGAATGTAACAACTGGGATGCTTACACTAAATTAAAAAAGACAAAAATGTATCCAATATTTAATCCAAAGATTATTTAGATAACCTATATATTCACAATAGAGCCCTTGATGAACAAATCAGCTTTTCCATTTACAGTATGTGCATTGACCTTTCATGTAAGATCCATATTTAATTGGCTATGATGGAAATTATGTTTCATTTTCATATAATTTACGAAAAAATGTTTTAGGGTATTTTGGTGATTTTGTTTGCCACTTGCTCTTAATTGGGACTTAGATAACAAATTACATCTACCTACCAATATTTAAAAAGATTTACATTTTATATAGGTAGGTGCACATACTGTACATACATACACATGCATCTGCTCTTAGGAATGATGGCAAAGCAACTCTGTCTCCCGGAGTTGTTCTTCCTCTCAAAATGTAAATGCATATACAACTCCAACAACTACAATGTTCCCAATTGTGGCTATAATTGCAATCCATAACAAAATGGCATCATTTGAAGAACGCGATGTCTCTTCTGGCTGGTTTGGCACTGAGGCAGCATTGTAGACATTGGCAGATGAATTAAACAAAGAATATTCTTCGTTGGATGAGTCCATAAACACTCCTCCCATAACTGGAAGCTGCAGAAGAAAAAATTAGAACATAAAGTTAATGTCCAGATGGAAGATGACCATATAGACACATTACATACTGGAAAGTAGCTAAACTCCACTGGTCACCAAAGCTGCAGACTATGCTTTAGATAAGGTTATCTGTTTTTAAAAATGAGCTTTGTCAAGCAGATGTACTGCATAAAATAAATATGCTTTGTTTTCACATTATAGCACCATCTCCTTTCAAAGAACATCAAAACTTCATGAGCTCTACTCTTCCATGAAAAGCACTGAAGGGTTAAGAAAGGTTTCCAGCAGTGGGTGATGAAAATAAGTCCCTTCCAAGTAAAATATGATTATATGGCTCTCCAAAATAACACAGCAAAGCGCATGGATTCACTTTCCCTACCAGACTAGAATAAATATATTTTGCCATATTACCCGAATCAAATAAATTATGTTTAGGATTTCTTCCAAGCCAACTGGCTGGGGCATTCCAAGAGCTAAAGACCACACATTTTAAAGTGCTCATGTTTGAAAAACAATTTTTTTAAAGGAAAACTCTGCTTGGAGTGAGCGTTGATTACAGGTAGGAAAGGGATGTTGAACTAGCAACTTAAGCTTATTCGTTTTAACCTTTCAAAGGCTCACTTTTTCTTTTCTAGTTATTGATTCTGTTCTCTTTTCACTCTTCCGCCACCACCCTGGCTTGTGTAAACAAACAGGAAAATGTAATCAACCTTAAAACCACTGCTTTGAAGTCTCCACTTTTGTAAGCAGTTCACAATAAATATCAAAGATTTCAAGCTTTTGTTAGTGTTGTCCAAGTACTATTCGGAAGGAGAAGGAAAATAGCATCCAGAAAGATAGCAATGCTTCAAATGAAAAGTATGGTTAAAAAAAGATGAAAATGGCTTTAAACCAAGATGTCAAATTAGCATTTTAAGTTTTTATTAGAAATTTTCAATATAATAAAATACGCAAAATAAACAAGAGCAAAGATAGAAAAATAAGGAACACAGAAACAAGAAATAAATTGGCAAGAAACATACAATTGTGCCTTCCACTCTTATTTATTTATTTATTTAATTTTTTATACCGCCCTTCTCCCGAAGGACTCAGGGCGGTGTACAGGGCAATAAATATCAAAATATAAATACAAAAGTTAAAAAAGATTAAATAATTATGCCCAATATAATACAACAATTAAAACTATGTTAAAATCAAATCCAAACCCCAAACCCATCAGACCAGGCCGGATTGTTCAAATAGATAGGTTTTTCTATCAAGTAATTGTCATAAACCCTTCTCCATCTTCTTGTCTCATTTTCAACCTTCATGAAAGTAGTATTTTAGAAAGCGTTTCATTTTGTTCAGATTATGTTCAAACCATCATCTTCATTTTTTATAACTTTTCTAATTCACTTAATAAAAAATAGTGCTCCTGAATTTTTTTGTATATATATTTTATTGATTTTTAAACAAAGCATAAATCACTCAATAATTGGTAAACAGTGTGTTGTCTGGGTTATGCTTGTAGAACAATCTTTAACAATTAATTTCTATAATCTATAGAAGTGTCTTTCTTAATCAATGTACTTTGCTGAATCAAAAGATTTTTCTGTTTAGTTTTTTGTCTCTCCAGTTCTGGTGTTTTCCCTCATATCTCTGTAGAATATTTTTTCCAGTCCTTTTTCTTATCCTCAAAGTTGCTTCGGAGCATTGAAATATAAGTTATCTTTTCTTCCACTTGAATTGAATCATATTCTTTTGTTTTATAAGGTTCCATCTTTAAGTCCCTATCCTCAGAATTATATTCAAGTCATCTCTGCTATATTTTCCTGAGAGTTTTCTTGGAGTAAAATTAAATTGGAGATAAGTTGATTCATACTTTTAAAATTGTTCTGTATTTCTTTGTAGTTTAAAATCATTGTCCTTTGAAATGGTTGCTGCTTATCATATATTTCCTCTTGTGAAATATTCATTGCCTCGGATTTGTTAATCTCACTTTATCTACACAGCTGTGTTTATTGAGAACTTTGAAGGTCAGAGACAGAAATTTGTCCCAAAATAGTCCTCGTCCACCAGTAGATGTCAGCATTGGTTCATTTTACAGATCTTTCTAATCTTTTCCCCTCCCTAAAGGGTAAAATTCACCGCTTCCAAGGACCAAAAGGTGGGGGGGAAAACCCACTCCTTCTCTCGGAGGTCTTTTATTTTTGGGAATTCTCTTCTTCAGGAAAGTAGGTAGGATAGAGAAAATCAATATTCTTATCCAGATTCAAACGTGCTGTTTACAATCAGCTTAAAGTAGAGCTTTTGACTTCCATTGTTTGCAGCTTGGGCTGAAGTTAGGCTAGCCTTTCCTCTGTTGGTTTCTGGAAGGCTTCTCCTGGACCATTCGGGGAGACCGCTGTCTCTCCTAGGTCCCTAGAACTTCCTTCCTTCATTGCCACCTCTCTGGGGCAGCTCCTGGCCCATTTAGGATCCTCAAACAGAAAGAAATTCAGCTGAAGGGTTTGGCATTCCGAATCCCTCAACTGCTTCGCTGCTCAACAGGAACTGGAAGTCTCAACAGGAACCAGAAATCAGTGCTCCTGAATTTTTAAAAGATGTAGTAAAATATTTCTAACATGATCTGTGGTTATATCATAGTTTTAAAGCCTGGACTATTTGCATCTTCCTCCTAGAAGATGACCACCTTGATATGATGGGAGATACTTCAGTGGCTCCAATGACTTTAAGAACTCTGCTGGTGGATGTGGAAACATCTCATAGGCTTTCCTCTGGTGATAAAATATAGACAGGAGAGTAGAAATTATAGAGTAATCCATAATGGGGAAGAGAACATGTGAGGCTTTGTAGGAGCTGTGGTGGTGAAGTGGTTAGAATGCAGTATTGAAGGCTAACCCTGCAGACTCCCATAGCCAGTAGCTCAGCAGTTCAAATCTCACTGGCTCAAGGTTGATGCAGCCTTCCACCCTTCCAAGGTCGGTAAAATGAGGACACAGATTGTTGGGGGCAATATGCTGATTCTGTAAACTGCTTAGAGAGGGGTGTAAACCATTATGGAATAGCATATAAGTCTAAGTGCTATTGCTATTATACTCATTAGGAAGAAAACTTCTGAAGACATGCAGTCCTCAACATTAAACCTGAAAGAAGGCAACATCAAATTACTTCTCTATTGATGCCACAAAAGCAATATGGGTTTACCTGAAACGCAAATAAGTTTGGGTGACAAATGATATGATCCCAGGTTGAAATACATTGGGATCACTATTATTAGAAAAATAAGCTTCCAGATGAGCATTGATGGTGGATTAGCCATCCCTGTATCAAGGTTGAATTGCTAAGATGTTTGCTAACCTCTGTCATTGCTTAACTTGCCATAGAAACAGGGGAGAGGGGGAGTATGGGAAAGAAATGGGAGTTTCAAGAAGCCATCCATGGACCGTGAGACCCATGGTCATCCAAAGCAGGTGTCTGGTGGAGAAGTGGACCGTCCCCATAACAAACAGAAAGAATTTGATTGGTCAACGTGAACACATGATGGGTGGGGTTTATGAAAAGCTATTGTTAACTAACCAGATTTTCATGTGGGAAAGGTAGAGTTGATTTTACTTCTTCAGTGCCAGGATGTGTATTCAATAAAAAATTATCTCTTATGGCACCTCAAGGCTGTAGAGTTTCTTTAACGTTGAATTTGCCAGGGACAATACTCTGGTGGAATTGCAGCCAGGAGCTGCAATTTCTGGCTGACAAAAATCTCTCTGGAGGCAAAGAGAGATCTTTGGGATTACCAACTTGCACTCTTGAAAGGAGACCACACAAACTGATCTTCTTGTGTTCTACTGTGAATTCCCTATTGGGAACTAGGGGATTTACAATGTGCCTTTAACCACTGTGCAGCCTCAATGGATATTTGACCAGCAAATATGTCACTTTCTTAAACACCTCTGGATTTGCATTCTGAATGACAGGAAAGTCAAAGACTTTTGGTGAGTACCTTCTTTTTGAAATTAAGAAAGAAAATGGATTTTAATATAAAAGCAAAATGCTTAACATGATCAAACCAGATTTAAACAAAGGAACAGTGATTCTCAAAAATCAGTTTTTTTCTGACAAAATTGTCTCTGAAAATAACAAAATTAGACTGGACTTTCATGAGAATATACTGATGTTTATTTTTAAACATTCACTAGAACATCTTACAGACAAGGCCATTTCATCAGAATTATTGCAGAAGAAGTTGCCAAAAAAGATGACTGCTATGGTTATAAAGAAAACAGGAGGATAAAAAAAGATTGAAAGAAGTAGTTAAGAAGATGGAAGAATCTGTAAGGCAACTGACTGCAAATGAAAAACAAATTATTGACAAAGTTTTGGAAAGTAAGATGGAAGTTATAAAGAGAGAGATGAAGGAAGAGTTAGACAATTTGGCACTATATGAATTAACAGAATTATTATTTTTTGCTTAATACTTAGAGTAATTCCAGAACATGGAAAAGATTGTTATGTCTCTGTCTAATTTTCCGGATTGTGAGAAAGATGTCATTCAAAAAGAGGCTGATAAGGTCTATAGGAGTAGTATACATTTTGCAAAATTAAAATCCAAGGGACATCCTTGTGCACATTGACAGGAAGAAGACAAGCAACCAACTTGTACAGGAAGAAAGTTGTAATTTCACTAGTGGATCCAGATGTCATAACATAACCAGACCAATGCCAAAAGCAACTGTAGATATTGAACCTGCCAATATTAAGTTAGCTTTCTTTACCATACAAGGATATTAGAATTGGCACACTAAATGAAAACATGGAATGTGAAAATCAGTGACCCACATGAAATTATGAAACTGCTGTGTGCTTAGCTATAACTCTATACTACAGAAACCTATTAGAATTCATAGATATTTGGTTAGTATCAACACTGTACAATTGTATGCTCCTATTACAGATGCAGTGAAAAATTTAGCGGATAATTGGAAAAGTTGCTACATGAAAGTACATCAGTATCACTGATAAATGATTGGAATGCCAAAGATGGAGAAGTGAAGGAATATGGGTTGAGTCCAAGGCAGCTCAGGAATTTGTGGTCTCCATGGTAACCAGGGACCTATCCCAAGTAACTGAGGCTTAATGTACATTGGTAGTCACAAATCAAATCTGAATTTTGTCCTGAGGCTGTTGTGATGTAATCTGGTAATGGGGCATTCAAAGCTGCAGCTGGTGCTGAATGCAGAAGTGTGGGCAATTTGGGGGCATTACTACATTTGTGTTATACTACTATTCCAGAAAGGGACGCGGTGGCTCAGTGGGTTAGGACGCTGAACTTGTCGATCGGAAGGTCGGCAGTTTGGCGGGTCGAATCCCGAGTGCCGCGTAACAGAGTGAGCGCCTGTTACTCGTCCCAGCTTCTGCCAACCTAGCAGTTCGAAAGCACGTAAAAAATGCAAGTAGAAAAATAGGAACCACTACGGTGGGAAGGGAACAGCGTTCCGTGCGCCTTTGGTGTCTAGTCATGCCGGCCACATGACCACGGAGACGTCCTCGGACAAGCGCTGGCTCTTCGGCTTTGAAATGGAGATGAGCACCGGCCCCTAGAGTTGGAAACGACTAGCACGCATGTGCGGGGGAACCTTTACCTTTACCTTACTATTCCAGAAGCTGTTCTGGATCCCACAAAGCTTCTAGGTACAAGTAACCCTCGACTTAAAAGAGTTTGTTTAGTGACTGTTTGAAGTTACAATGGCACTGAAAAAAGCAACTTATCATAGTTTTTCCACTTATGACCATTGCAGTGTCCCTGTGATCAAAATCCAGATGCTTGACAACAGCTTCGTATTTACAATGACTGCAGTGTCGCAAGGTCAGGCAATCCCCTTCGGCAACCTTCTGACAAGCAAGGTCAATGGGGAAGCCAGATTCACTTCACAACTGTGTTACTAATTTAACGACTGCAGAAATTCATTTAACAATTGTTAGCAAGAAAGGTTGCAAAATGGGGCAAAACTCACTTAACAAATGTCTCGCTTAGCAACAGAAATTTTGGAGTCAATTGTGGTCACAAATCAATGACTACCTATATAATCAAAGTGCCAGGTTTCTGAGATGTAAAGCATTTTTGCAACCATGTTATTGTTAAGGTTTTTGTTGTTGTTTTTTTTGCCTAAAAGTTTTCAGTTTGTTTTGCGATTGAATTGTACAGCTTATATGTTATGTTAATGATGGAAATAATTCTTAATTTATTTTGGTCTCATTTATCTTGGTCTGATTTTTTTTAAAATCTGAAAAACCTGGCATTTTAATAAGGGTGTGTAGACTTTTTATATCCATTTAGGACCAGCCTTATTTTCTTCAGGGCTGGCAAGAAATCCTAAGAGATCAGAATCAAATAAAACTTTACAAAGGAAAATGAAAAAAAAATGGGGGAGGGAGATTTTTAATTAAATACAGGTTTCCTAGTCTAGATATTTGAATGTGTTAGATTTTATAGTACTAGGCTACATTCTTCTTAACGTAGCCTTTGAATTATAGAAAGCAGCCATCTTTGTATATGTCTGATTGTGTCTGTGTGTATACAGAGTCACATAATAACATATGAGGTGTTTATATGAAATGTAGCTTTCACCAACCTTGTACTTTCAAACATACAACTCCACCCAGGTGATGATGACAATGATGGTGAATATTCTATTCTTCTTCCCAAAGGACTTTCAACTGATGCACGCATGACTCCTGTTCCTAAGAATAAAGCCTGAAGGCTATAGCCTGAAGCCAGGAAAAATAAAATTGGGAAAAAGGCTAATACTAGTAAGCTAATGACATCCAACTAATTACCTCTTCCATAAAAATTGGGCTGCCAGGCCTGTTGTTAAGCAAAGTGGTCATTAACTGTAAAATCACATGACCCATGACTATGGTTGCAATTTTATTTTACCTTTCCTTTTCCCCCAATCTCCACCTTTTGGAATGTTCATTCCGACACTGGGATAATTAGAAGGTAATTACTGTTTGTATTTACAGCCTTTGGAGAGGAAAGGATTAAAAGCAGGGACACAACAGGGAATATATCAGGGTGCTTGGAAGCGCCCAGCCTGAGTGTGTTTGGAGCTACCAAACTATCACATTCCTTTTAACATGTATTCCCCACTATGTGCCTGCTTATTCTGCTATAATCCCTTCCTCTTCAATCACTCCTCTCTGCAAGGGATGGAAAAGAAATCTTGAAAGATCATTCAGATATCTCTCTTTAAGGTGTTTAGCCAAATCTCAACAGAGAAAGACTATTCTGTGAGAAATTCAAACACCATCCAAAATTTCAGCCATTCTTTCTACTGTTTATGTTTTATGGGAGAATGCTAAGCAGCAACTATAGAGGTGGATTAATATATTAATATATATACACTAACAAGAATAAATTTTAGCAAGTAGTACTGTAGCAGAACAGAACTTTTATTTTCAGCACCTGTCAGGTGGATACTAAAAGAAACATGCCTACTTAGAAACAGATTTGTGTCTGCAGTTTACAGTAATCTTATGGCAATATTAGAATATAAATCATTCTCAATTGCAGGCCTCCTAACAAAAATGAGAACCAAAAATGTGCATTTTTTCACCAAGATAAAGAAAGTAAGTGAAAAGGTAATTAATTTTTCAGGATGGTTAAGATCTCTTTAAAGTTAAAAACTTTCATTCTCAAGGAAAAAGAAAGACCTTTGTGGTATATCAATATTAATAAACATTAATAAGCAAATTAAATGCAGTTCTATGTTTTTGTATAGTTTGTATTATGGTATAAATGTATAGATGCTTACTCAGAAATAAATCCCACTTATTTCAATTGGACTTCTTCCCAGTTAATTGTGAAATAGACTGCAATTTAATTCATCTGTTTACTCCAGTTATCACCACCAGGACACAAACAGAGGCACACTGGTCTTTGCCAGGTCACGAGGCTATAAACACTGCTAGCCACAGGATTACTTTGGGAACAAGACAAACAATACCCAGATAGTAAAAGCTGATACTTAATATTAAAAAGATGGCAAAGCAGCATTTCAACTGTCTCTTGGGTGGGAAAGCCAATATGAGCTAAGAAGCATCTAATTCAGGAAGAAGTCTTTCTAGAGGGCAAGTATCAAGTTTTTAATGATTGCTAAATAAAGTTAGTGAAAATAAAAATGGGTATATAGGTAGAGATTAATATGGAACAAAAATGCAGAACAGAGACAAGAGGAATGAGAAATTCTTCCAAAATATTTATGTAAAAATGGTTATAATGTCATCATTCTGATCCCTGATGAAGGGAATCATTGTAGCACAAATGTAAGTGACACCAGAATGGAAAAGACTGATTTAGATAATTTAACACACAGTAAAGTGTAATGCTAACTAAAGGCTTAAATGAGTTTGACTGATATTATGGTGGACTAATGGAAGGAGGGGACGTGGTGGCTCAGTGGGTTAGGACACTGAGCTTGTCGATCAGAAGGTCGGCAGTTTGGCGGGTCGAATCCCGAGTGCTGCATAGCAGAGTGAGCGCCTGTTACTTGTCCCAGCTTCTGCCAACCTAGCAGTTCGAAAGCACGTAAAAATGCAAGTAGAAAAATAGGGACCACTACGGTGGGAAGGTAACAGCATTCTGTGCGCCTTTGGTGTCTAGTCATGCCGGCCACATGACCACGGAGACGTCCTCGGACAAGCGCTGGCTCTTTGGCTTTGAAACGGAGATGAGCACCGGCCCCTAGAGTTGGAAACGACTAGCACGGATGTGTGGGGGAACCTTTACCTTTACCTTTAATGGAAGGAGAGTCTAAAGTATCTGTGGATGCAAAGTCACAAAAATTATAATGCTCTGGCCGTGGAAGCAGACAAACACAGTTAGACATTGCAGGCAACAAGATGTAGGACAAAGTAGGCCTTTGGTGCGATTTGGCAGGGTTCCTCTTACACCAGCATTACAGTATATTAGTACTCTGAGTGGGGGATAGCTTAATTTAAATTATATGCAATTTATTTACAACTGCCAATGGAGGCAATGGAGGAGGAAGAAAATGCAGGAAACAGTTGAAGGGGATCAAAGGCAAAGAACAGAAACAAAAGACTTACGAAGAGAAGGCACAGGTAAACATTGGAAAAAGAAGAAATAGAGGGGCAAAGCAGAGGATCTTGAGAAGTAGTGGGTAATATGGGGGAAGAAAACATTGAACATCCTGGGTAGGGCCTGAAGGCCCCACAGTTTAAAGACATTTTGAGAAAAAAAACATCTCTACATTATAGGAAGAAATATCTGAAAACCGTAGCATCTGGTTTACATTTTATATTATATAAACCCCTGTATCTTATTTCTTCCTGTATACTGTTATCTACTAGATTCCCCAAATCATCCTTATGGATTCAGGATTAGTCTACATAGATCACAGTATTCCTAAATTTTAATGCACCTCAAGGTAGAACAGTTAAATTGATGCAACTATAATTAATATATCCTCATTTAAATAATGAAGCCATTGCTACACAGTCTTGAAGAAACTCACACATTCAACTTCTTTTCTGCTGGAGACAGGAATAAAAAAAATTATTTAAATTGCTGTTACTTTCAATATATCACACATTTGCACAGCCTGGTGTGAAAAATAATGAAAGTTTGAATAATGCTGTCTTGGAAATATGAGGTTTCCCAGCTGGCAATTAAAAATATTATTTTCAAAAACATTAGTGTATGTAATATCCTTACTTTGAAATTTCTTTTATTTTTCTTCATGTACCACTTTGACATTTTAATGGGGTTTAAAATGCACATTTCTAGATTGATGATTCCAAGTATAAGCAACCATTTCCCATAGTTTTATAAATTATTTGTAATTTATAGACTGACCAGTTTGATCGCCTTGCAGTCCAAGGGACTCACAGGAGTCGTCTCCAGCACCATAGTTCAAAGGCTTCAATTCTTTGGCGCTCAGCCTTTCTTATGGTCCAAATTTCACAGCCGTACATTGCAACTGGGAAGACCATAGCCTTGACTATATGCACTTTTGTTGGCAGGGTGATGTCTCTGCTTTTTAGTGTGCTGTCTAGGTTTGCCATGGCTTTCCTCCCCAGGAGCATCTTTTAATTTCTTGGCTGCAGTCCCTGTCTGCGGTGATCTTGGAGCCCAGGAAAATAAAATCTGTCACTACCTCCATTTCTTCCCCATCTATTTGCCAGGAATTGAGAGGGCCAGATGCCATGATCTTGGTTTTCTTAATGTTTAGTTTCAACCCAACGTTTGCACTCTCCTTCTTCACTCGTAACAAGAGGCTCTTTAGTTCCTCTTCACTTTCTGCCATTAGAGTGATATCATCTGCATATCTTAGGTTGTTGATATTTCTCCCGGCACTAGCAAATTAAAATGGACAGGAACTGGACTCCTTCAGTCAAAATACATTATTTACTATTTAGAACAAGAAAAACAATGAAGGAACAATATTGTTTTCAAAATAAGGAAAAATATAATAAAGACACTATTTGGTACAATGCAGTCAATGACAAAATACATAATATCAATTAGACTTTAATATGATGAATATCCAATTTATACTCAACCACCAGGGCAGGAGAGGATCAACCTATGTCTGAAACTGACAGAACATGCAATCAAGTTGTTCTGTTTATGGCTGGAGGCAGCAATGTTTATGCTTTGGCAAAAATGAAATCTCAGAACATTGTGAGATTTCATTGTCTTTATGTGAAAATCTAAACATGCTAGGAAGCCACAGTCCAACTAGCACATGGAAAAACAGAATGGCTGCAGGTTGGCAAAGGAATGAGACAAAGGTTATGTACTGTGATATGGACATACATTATGTGTCCTACATTGGCCTTGATGAATCTTTCAGTTTTCCATTGCTCTCTTAGCAGAATCTTTAAAGGCTACTCTAAATGTAGAAATATGGTAATTGTCCAGCACTGGATCACTGCTTGCAGTGATGGACACAATCCATTTGTCTGTCCTTTCCTTTAGCAAACTCAGAACAAGTACCGTATATACTTGAGTATAAGCCGAATTTTTCAGCCCACTTTTTGGGCTGAAAAACTCCACTTCGGCTTATACTCCAGTCAACAACAAAAAAAAAGAACTTCTACCCCCGTTTGGAGAGCTGCTGCTTTCATCAAACATGAAACACTTCGCGGAGCGCTCCAACGCCTTGTTCTCTCGTCTCACGGAGACTTGTTTCGGGGGATCCAGCCTCTCTCAGCTCCGCGAAGTGTGGGGTGGGGAAGCTTGCCGCCCATTCTCTCAGCGACGAAGACTTCTTTCGGGGGATGCAGCTTCTGCCGCCCCTTTCTCTCAGCTGCCCAGCTGAGAGAAGGGGGTGACAGAGACTGGATCCCCCGAAACAAGTCTCCGTGAGACGAGAGAACAAGGCGTTGGAGCGCTCCGCGAATTGTGGGGTGGGGAAGCTTGCCGCCCATTGTCTCAGCGACGAAGACTTCTTTCGGGGGATGCAGCTTCTGCCGCCCCTTTCTCTCAGCTGCCCAGCTAAGAGAAGGGGTGACAGAGGCTGGATCCCCCGAAACAAGTCTCCGTGAGATGAGAGAACAAGGCGTTGGAGCGCTCCGCGAAGTGTGGGGTGGGGAAGCTTGCCGCCCATTCTCTCAGCGACGAAGACTTCTTTCGGGGGATGCAGCTTCTGCCGCCCCTTTCTCTCAGCTGCCCAGCTGAGAGAAGGGGTGACAGAGGCTGGATCCCCCGAAACAAGTCTCCGTGAGATGAGAGAACAAGGCGTTGGAGCGCTCCGCGAAGTGTGGGGTGGGGAAGCTTGCCGCCCATTCTCTCAGCGACGAAGACTTCTTTCGGGGGATGCAGCTTCTGCCGCCCCTTTCTCTCAGCTGCCCAGCTGAGAGAAGGGGGTGACAGAGACTGGATCCCCTGAAACAAGTCTCCGTGAGACGAGAGAACAAGGCGTTGGAGCGCTCCGCGAAGTGTGGGGTGGGGAAGCTTGCCGCCCATTCTCTCAGCGACGAAGACTTCTTTCGGGGGATGCAGCTTCTGCCGCCCCTTTCTCTCAGCTGCCCAGCTGAGAGAAGGGGGTGACAGAGACTGGATCCCCCGAAACAAGTCTCCGTGAGACGAGAGAACAAGGCTTTGGAGCGCTCCGCGAAGTGTGGGGTGGGGAAGCTTGCCGCCCATTCTCTCAGCGATGAAGACTTCTTTCGGGGGATGCAGCTTCTGCCGCCCCTTTCTCTCAGCTGCCCAGCTAAGAGAAGGGGTGACAGAGGCTGGCTCCCCCGAAACAAGTCTCCGTGAGACGAGAGAACAAGGCGTTGGAGCGCTCCGCGAAGTGTGGGGTGGGGAAGCTTGCCGCCCATTCTCTCAGCGACGAAGACTTCTTTCGGGGGATGCAGCTTCTGCCGCCCCTTTCTCTCAGCTGCCCAGCTAAGAGAAGGGGTGACAGAGGCTGGCTCCCCCGAAACAAGTCTCCGTGAGACGAGAGAACAAGGCGTTGGAGCGCTCCGCGAAGTGTGGGGTGGGGAAGCTTGCCGCCCATTCTCTCAGCGACGAAGACTTCTTTCGGGGGATGCAGCTTCTGCCGCCCCTTTCTCTCAGCTGCCCAGCTAAGAGAAGGGGTGACAGAGGCTGGATCCTCCGAAACAAGTCTCCGTGAGACGAGAGAACAAGGCGTTGGAGCGCTCCGCGAAGTGTGGGGTGGGGAAGCTTGCCGCCCATTCTCTCAGCGACGAAGACTTCTTTCGGGGGATGCAGCTTCTGCCGCCCCTTTCTCTCAGATGGGATGGCAAAGTCAAATGCAAATGGGGATCTTGCAGATCTTGCCCTGCCTTTCCCCCCACGGTTACCTTCTGTTCTTGATGAGCTCACGAGTGCTCAAGGACAAAATAGGGCAGGGCAGAGCCGGCAGTTAAAAATAGGATGCAGATAAAAGGAAAGGTAAGGAGGGGTTCAGGTTGAGAGGAGAGCCTTAGTGTAACTCCTGTTTGGGCTGACTGGGTTGCCTCCGATGGGCTCTGACAGTGGAACAGAATGGAATAGAAAATATGGAATGGATTGGAACAGAACGTAGAACAGAACAGAACAGAACAGAACAGAATAGAATAGAATAGAAATATAGAAAGTGAATAGAATAGAATAGAATAGAAATATAGAAAGTGAATAGAATAGAATAGAATAGAATAGAATAGAATAGAATAGAATAGAGAATGGTAATAAGAATAGAATAGAATAGAATAGAAATATAGAAAGTGAATAGAATAGAATAGAATAGAAATATAGAAAGTGAATAGAATAGAATAGAATAGAATAGAATAGAATAGAATAGAATAGAATAGAAATATAGAAAGTGAATGGAATAGAATAGAATAGAATAGAAATATAGAAAGTGAATAGAATAGAATAGAATAGAATAGAAATATAGAAAGTGAATAGAATAGAATAGAATAGAAATATAGAAAGTGAATGGAATAGAATAGAATAGAAATATAGAAAGTGAATAGAATAGAATAGAATAGAATAGAATAGAATAGAATAGAAAATGGTAATAAGAATAGAATAGAATAGAAATATAGAAAGTGAATAGAATAGAATAGAATAGAATAGAATAGAATAGAATAGAGAATGGTAATAAGAATAGAATAGAATAGAATAGAATAGAAATATAGAAAGTGAATAGAATAGAATAGAATAGAATAGAATAGAATAGAATATGGTAATAAGAATAGAATAGAATAGAAATATAGAAAGTGAATAGAATAGAATAGAATAGAATAGAAATATAGAAAGTGAATGGAATAGAATAGAATAGAATAGAATAGAATAGAATAGAATAGAATAGAGCTGGAAGGGACCTTGGAGGTCTTCTAGTCCAGCCCCTTGCTCAAGCAGGAGGACCTATACCAGTGGTGGTGAACCTATGGCACGCCTGCCAGAGGTGGCACTCAGAGCCCTCTCTGTTGGCACGTGCGCCACCACCGCTGCCAGCAGCAGATCCTTGTTGGTTGGTGGACTGGAAGAAAAGGGAGGGGGAAGCATTTTACATGCGTGCATGCGCGCACGGGGCCACGAGCAGGCACATGCTGCAAAGGGGGCGGGGCTAGTGCCTGCGTGATACTCACTAGCCCAGCCCCATTCTCACGTGATGTGGTGCCTTGTATCTGCACCCTGCGGCACGGCGGTTGGCGTTTTTGTGCCTTGCGGTACGGTGGCCCATTTTTTGCTCCCCCTTTTTTTCGTGCCAGAGACGGCACTCAGAGGCGCCTCCCTGTCCCCTCCCCCGAGGGCACCAGAATGCCGATGCTGCCTTGGCACTTTGTGATAAACAAGTGGGTTTTGGCTTGCGGTTTGGGCACTCGGTCTCTAAAAGTTTCGCCACCACTGACCGATACCATCTCAGACAGGTGAATGTCCAGTCTCTTCTTAAAAACCTCCAGTGATGGAGCACTCTTGATTTCTGGTGGCAAGCTGTTCCACTGGGCAGCTGAGAGAAAGGGGCAGCAGAAGCTGCATCCCCTGAAAGAAGTCTTCACCGAGAAAATGGGCGCTGAGACGCCTCATTCTCTCGCTCAGCGGAGACTTCTTTCGCGAGATCCAGCCTCTGCCGTGCTGCACCGAGAGAACAGCAAGCCGCCCCATTCTCTCGGCGGAGCACTCCACCGCCCCATTCTCTCGGCGGCTTGCCACCCCGTTCTCTCATCTCAGCAGGGGGATCCAGCCTCCAGCTGCTGCATTTCCCAGCCTCGGCTTATACTCGAGTCAATAACTTTTTCCAGTTTTTGGGGGTAAAATTGGGGGTCTCGGCTTATACTCGAGTCGGCTTATACTCAAGTATATACGGTAACTTTAATTTAATTTGTAGAAAATTCTACTAGTTGATCTGCTATAATCAAGTCACACTGAGGCAAATCTTGCTAAATACTGCATTAGTTGTATCAAGGTATTTTCCAATTAGTTAGTATTTTCCAACTAGTAAAATCTAGTTATTTTGGTGTTGAAATAATGCTGCAGCCATGTGTTTTGTTGAGTGTCCTGATGTCAGAAGCCATCTTTACCATCAAATGTGAGATTCTTTTGTCTGTCTTAATGAAAATAAGGGGTTTTCAAGATTAATATCAGCCCGAGATAGTCCAGATCAGCTTGACTGGAACTATACTTTATTAAGATAGGTCAGTGTTTCTCAACCTCAACAATTTTAACTCCCAGAATGCCTCAGCCAGGGAGTTAGATTTTTGTAACCCAACAGATACTGGCTATGAAAGCCTATACCAGCATATTCCTCTATTAAAGCTGGCTGCTTAATCAACCTCAACAACCTTAATATGTGTGGAGTGAATGGGGAATTCTGGGGAATAAAGACCATACACCTTAAGCAGCTGAGCCCCAAAAGTGCTTTTTCAAAAGGCAACTGGACTTTGTTTTTCCTTGAAGATGTTTTGCTTCTCATCCAAGAAGCTTCTTCAGTTCTGACTTAATGGTGGAGGATGGAGGGATTTATATTCCTTGCAGTCATCTAGTCATTAACACTCTTTCTAAGAGTCTTTGAGGCCACTTGGAGCCCTCCCAGAATGTGAACTTTGGACAGAGAGAACTGCTGGTTTGAAAGAGGGATGAAACAGGCAGTGGCGTAGCGTGGGTTGTCAGCACCCGGGGCAAGGCAAGTAATTTGCGCCCCCTAACCCGTGGATTTTAGCACTCGAGTCTGCACTGTCCCTCCCCCAGATAGTCCCTCGCTCTCTCTCTGCACCGCACGCCTGGCACCCCCCCTCCACAGTGGGCGGCGACCCGGCGGCTCGGATCGGATTCGCACAGCCAGCACAGCAGTGAGAGAGAGTGAGTGAGCCAGGCAGGGGCAGAGAGCTGCGAGTGCGAGTGCGCCCCCCCAGATGTTGCGCCCGGTGCGGCCGGCCCCCCCCTGCACCCCCCACGCTACGCCACTGGAAACAGGCCTTCTACATTAAAACTGAGCAGCCCTCTGCCTCCTGTTTACAACACAGTCCTTTCAGCAGTTCCAAGAATGTTCCACACTCATTTATACTATTCAGATGACACTGAGGGCAAAGATAAACCTCCAAATGGCCTCAATGATTCTCAGATGACTGCAAGGAATATAAATTCTTCCAATCAACTGAATTCAGATTCCCACAAAAGTTCTAATCTTATTTTTTAAGGGGGGATTTCAGTGAGTGCAATGCAAGAAATGTCCTGGCAAGTTTCACCTGTGGGAATCAAAATACTGTGGATAGTGACAGATGCACAGCTCCAAACTTAGCTAAAGTGTCCCAGATTTCTTACCTATGATCTTGAGGAAGAAGGCTTAACCTTTCATTTGCATTTGAAGTACAGCAGAAAAAGCTGCAACTTTCCTAGGCTTTCTTAAATAGAAGTAGGCAGGCTCTGGTTTTCACTGGACTAATGACCATCCTACTTAAATAGGTCACTGAGTTCAAAGAATGCTTGCAATTTATATAGAAATAAAGGTAGGAAAAGTGGATATAAGGCTCACCTTGATTTCTTTATCTGATAGTATGATTTAAGATTATTTTGGATAACTTTTGCCTTGTTAGTAATATGGAAGTAGACAGGGTCCTTGGAGCTCTGGACTCCGCCACCTATATTTTAGACCCCGGTTGCTCCTGGTTGTTCAAGAGTAGCTGAGAGAATCAGCACGTAGCTGGATCCAAGTGACAATGAAGGCTTCTCTGTGGAAGAGGATGGTTCCAACTGTTTTGAAGAAAGTGGTGGTCCATCCTCTCTTTAACAAGCCATCCTTGGACACATGAGTACAAAAAAACCTTTATTCAGTTTCCAACCTTCCTTTTTTACACAGACTACTGCAATGCTCTCTACATGGGGCTGCCCCTGAGGACCACTCGGAGGCTTCAGCTGGTGCAGAATGCAGCCGCGCGAGTTGTGATGGGAGTCTCCCGATACTCCCATGTAACACCTCTTCTCCGCGAGCTGCATTGGCTTCCGGTTGCCCTCTGGGTGAGATTCAAGGTGCTGGTGATGACCTATAAAGCCCTAAATGGCATGGGCCCGGATTATCTAAGGGAGCACCTGCTGCCAGCGTCAATTTCCCATCGTCCTGTGCACTCCCACAGGGAGGGCCTCCTCAGGGTACCGCCGGTCAAGGATTGCCGACGGGCAATCCACAGGGGGAGGGCGTTCTCTGTGGGCGCGCCTGCCCTATGGAATCAACTGCCAACGGAACTCCGGACTGCCCCCGACCTTCGTTCATTTCGCTGGGACCTAAAAACCTGGCTCTTTGAGCTATCTGGTCTGGACTGAGGGGTTTAATGTTTTTAAATTGTGATTTAATTTTTGCGGCTAGACTTAATTTTATTTTATTTTAATTTTATATTGGATTGTTTTTAAATTTTGCCTTGTAAACCGCCCTGAGTCCTTTGGGAATAGGGCGGTATATAAACCGAATAAATAAAATAAAAGGTGGTAGGTGCACAGCTTCTGTAGGCCCCAGAGAAAAGTGGATTATCTGGACTCTTTACAGTCAGGTTTCAAGCCGTCTTGTGATATGGAGCCACTGGAGGGCTTAAGACAGAGGTTAGTACATCCATCCTTGTCTTTCTAGATTTCTCAATGGCTCAGTACCATTCTATCATTCTACCAGACTGGCTTTGGGGTTTTGGAAGTGAGAGGAACTGTTCTACACTTGTTTTCCTCCTTTCTCTGGGGCTGTTCCAATCAGTGTTACTGTGTATGTGTGAGGGGGAGATCTAGGTCTAGGATCCTGTCATGTGGGGTACCTCCCTGGATATTGTTGGATTTCAATTACTATCAGCCTCAACCACCAAAAGGAAATATAAGAATTTGGAATACTACAAATTCCTCTTCATCAATTTATAGAGACTACAATTACTGGACAACGTAGAAAAATTAGAACCCAAATGAAGCCATATAATTTAAATGTTAATAATGTTTAATGAATAATATTACTGAGTTCCAAATTTATGGGTCAATTCAGATAGCTTCACTCAGCAAGCATTAACTATAATGGAACTTCCTCTCTTCCCCAATCTCAAATGTATATTTTTTGCCCAAAATAGAAGGATTTTCAAGAGGCTGTACCAGGTAGTCCTCAAGTTACAATCACAATTGAGCCCAACATTTCTGTTGCTAAGTGTCAAGTGAGTTTGGTGAATCTGGCTTCCCCATTGACTTGGCGTGTCAGAAGGTCACAAAAACCGATTACATGACGCCAGGACACTGTAACTGTCATAAATATGACTCAGTTGCCAAACATCTGAATTTTGCTGGAATGGTTGTTAATGCAAAGCATGGTCATAAGTCACTTTTTGTAGTGCTGTTGTAACTTCAAACAGTCACTAAAAGAATGGTTGTAATTTGAGGACTACTTGTAGTTAAGTCTAGAGGCTGATTCTTTCGTGAATTTACAAGTCTAAAATCAATCCTGTAAACCAGTTTTAAAAATTTGCAAACAAAGCCTACCAATAAAATGCCATAATTGTATATTGTAAATTCTATTGAAGCTGTTTCTTGCTTTTAAATGGTACATTTTGGGGAAGAAATTGGTAGATTACAAGAGCTGCCATTGCAGGAAAAAGGAAATAGACAACAAGAGCAGAGAGCTCTGTTCTTATGTTATTATTATACTTAAACAGTCAATTTTAAACTATAAAAGAAATTCTTTATAGGAATACTATTATGCATAAACACCTTGGACATAGATTCCACATTTGAACAATTTAGAAAGGCCTCAATAGTTTAACAGTCACGAATCTTTTCAAACCAAGCACTAGGTAGTTCAAGCATATGCAAAAATTATATCTGCTCCTGCTCCCTCTGCAGAAGGACATTGACACTGTCACCAGTGTCTATAAGTTCTCAGAAGACTTGATCAGAGCTCCTCCTGCTGGTTTATTATTCCCATTTTGCATGTGCCACAGCAGGAAAAAAAATGGGGGACACCTCCTCTCATCAATCTTCAACAAGGAGAAAAGCAATTTTAAATATTACACAAAGTTATATCAGCACTGAATTGAGTATATAATCAAACTGATACATAGGACAGGTTGACAGTGACATTTCCCTCCAAAAAGCAAATTATAGAGTCCCTAAGAATTATAAATGAGTAGAACTCACATGATTATCTAGAAAAAGTACATACCGTGATTGACTGATTATGTATCATCAAATCAATGTTGATTCTTATCAACCACACAGACAGGCCTTCTCCAAGATAACTGGTCTCCAACTTGGGCCTTTAGTCTTCTAAGAGTATAGCCATCCAGTTCTCTCGCTGGTTTTCCCCTTTTGTATTTCCTTCTACTTTTCCCACTATTATAGATTTCTCAAGGAAGTC
Organism: Vipera ursinii; assembly: GCF_947247035.1. Taxonomy (NCBI): domain Eukaryota; kingdom Metazoa; phylum Chordata; class Lepidosauria; order Squamata; family Viperidae; genus Vipera; species Vipera ursinii. The sequence continues at coordinate 39,504,495 of NC_139512.1, forward strand.
TATATTATATAACCAAACTATAATTCAAGCCTGGTCAAAGTTCTCAAGAGACAATTTCGATTTGTTCAATGATCCATTTACTGGTTTTCTTGGCTGCTCATAATATTCTCTGGAGCTGTTTCTAATAGGAAGCTATACTGTAAGCATCAGCAATAATGTTGATGTTTCTTGGACTTTTTTATAAGCAGCTTGAATATTTGGCATATCTCTTTTGCTTGTTAGGCTCCAATCTACTTTGGAGGATTCTAATTATTATAATGGTACCATGTGAAATTAAGAACGCTGTGTAATGATTTGGACACATAGTTATATTTTGTTTCTTTACTACTGGTACATAGACTGACCTCTACATGTCAAGGTATATCTGATTGATAAGATCCAGACTGTTGCAATTGGTAAGATCAAGCTTGATATTATCTGATAATACATAATCAATGTTTAGTTTATCTTATAGTGCAGACATGTCAAACTTGTGATGTCACGTGACATCGTGAGACGTATCGGGACAGTTTTGCCATTGCCGGCAATGGGGTGGGCGCAGCTTCCAGAAGATGTGTCCGGCCTGCAGGCCAGCAGTTTGACACCCCTGATATAGTGGGATACAAGTCATGTGGAATCAAGCCAACATGCTCTGGCCTAATGTTGGGTAATGTGCATTACATGAATATAGCAACTAGTTTCTTAAGTTAGATTTAGTGTACGTATGGCACCATTTCTTTTCCACTTTGAATTTTCTGTGTATTCAACCAAGTGATCAATGATTTAAGAAGGGTTTGCAGCATAGTTTGCTAATATTAAATGGGAACAGCTCATTGAAAGATTTACTGCTACAGAAATAGATTCACTAGAGATTTTATTTTACTTGTGCAAGAAAACTTTTTTCTCTGATTAAATGGAATATTTAGAGCTATGCAAAGTATGTATAAAGGGACACGGTGGCTCAGTGGGTTAGGACGCTGAGCTTGTTGATCAGAAGGTCGGCAGTTTGGCAGGTCGAATCCTGAGTACCGCGTAACAGAGTGAGCACCTGTTACTCGTCCCAGCTTCTGCCAACCTAGCAGTTCGAAAGCAAGTAAAAATGCAAGTAGAAAAATAGGGACCACTACGGTGGGAAGGTAACAGCGTTCTGTGCGCCTTTGGCGTCTAGTCATGCCAGCCACATGACCACGGAGATGTCCTCGGATAAGCGCTGGCTCTTCGGCTTTGAAACGGAAATGAGCACCGGCCCCTAGAGTCGGAAACGACTAGCACACATGTGCGGGGGAACCTTTACCTTTACCTTAAAGTATGTATGTGTAAACATTTGTCTGCTACAATCTGTTGATAATTCTTTATAGAGAGATTTAAAACCTTAGTGTATATTTTCATCGTCCAGCATAATGTATTTATCCTGATACCTAGCTATGTACATTGCTTGTATTCTACATGAAAATCATGACATTCTCATTTTGCAATAGCACCAGCAAAATAGAAGAACCACCATGATTGCAGTTATCAGGGGAAAAAATGCCTATCTCTAAAATACACAGAAACTAAAAATACATTACTGTTCTATGAAGAAAGCATTAGGAAGCTGAAATGAAATTAAATGAATGGGTGCAAAGGGATATACACACAAATATATACAAATAAGAATTACACCTGGTAAACAAGCTATCAATGTTAGAATAATTCATCTCAGAGCATTACTGAGTTGTTTACAAATGAGAAAGTAAAATCACTAAAATGTACATAGTAATGATTCATCTTTGTAAAAGAGAGAAAAATTCACTATCACTTTAAAAAATATTTGAAAACTATACTGAGACATAGTTTGGTTGACAAATGGTGGGATATTCACAAAATGAGTTTTTCTACCCAGCAATCCATATTAGGAAAGAGGGGAAGCACAATTTATGCTTTAACAAAAATCCATTGATTCTTCAAAAGAGTACAGCTAAAGAAGTTTAAGATAGTTATCAAATATATTTTCTATGGGTTTGTGGAGATGAAAATAATGACATCCACCCATCACTCAAAAACTCAGGATAAAATGCTTAGTAAAAATCAGAATTCAAATCCCCCTTGGGGGGTGAAAAGTATTAAAACAAAATAGTATAAAGGAAGGAAGAGGACCAGCTAATAATATTCTGATAAATCCTAATTGGTAATAAATTAAGCACATACAGTAAGTTGAACATCTATGCAGAGAAAAAATGCTATCATTTGATTGAATTATCACTGATTTAATTTATTAATCATACTCTGATATTCAAAACGCAGGTAATATAATATTTTAGAGGAAGCTCCAGAACTAACCCCCAAAGGATATAAACCTGTCAACATAACAACTGAGAAGCCAAGGCGGTTGCAGAAATCTTGAATTTCAACTAGAGTTCTGCAGTGACAAGTGACAGTGCTTATAAGTAAGAAATACAGGCTTAATTTTTATTCAGTTGTGTATAAGCTGAATTTGTGTTACCTTTGCAAAAAAAACCCAAAATGTATGTTGCTTGCATCTGCTGATACTACTAAAACTTGCTATCATATCCTTAACTGAGGGAAACAGTACACCAAAGGGCAACAATTTTTGAACCAGGGTACCTCAGGTGGTTAACTTAGAGAATGTTTCCAAAATTTGGGACCCATGACTTCCGAGGGAATGAAATTTGGGAAAGTTGTTGCTATTGGTTGCTGCTGCATTGTTGTTGGAGTCACGTTATCTTAATTTTCAATGTTTTTCAGCCAGTCTCAATGTTTCTCAGAAGAGGATTTCTGAAGTTCCCTGCCGGACTCCCACAAGGAAATTCAATGGGGAAGCCGGCAGGAAGTCAGTAATTGATTTTTCTCCATTGCTTTTTTGCCCACCCTTGGTCATTCTGTTTCTCTATTTAGTTAAGGAACTATCTCTTTAACGATGATCCACCAGGGCACAAGTTGTCTAGTTTACTCATAAATCTAAGTTGCCATTCTTAAATCAGGAACCTAAATGCAATAAAGATGATGTGTAAAATGGGCACATGCCCAATGATTTACTTTACATGGCAGAGTTGACATGCGCCATTAGGTGATGCATGAAGGAGGAATTAATCTACTTTGACTTGCAACCTTGCCTTGAAGAAAGAGGCTTGTAGGACATTAATATACTTTTGCCAAAGATAATTTGGCTGGTAGAATCAAAGCAATAATATTGCTCTTCTCTCTTCCTGAGAAGTTGGGGGATGCCTTAAGGCTTTTTTTGGTTTTTGTTTAGCTTTTTTAAAATGAAGGCAAGATTTGCTTTAATATTTTCTATACCTTAACTTTTGATTTCACAGCATTTCCAAATGTGTGAACGGTTCTTTGATGAACAAAAACACAATTTTGTATGCATATACAGACATGCATGAAAAATACATATACATTCTTAAAAAATGTCATGGAAAAAATAGGATGGGTTAAATAGTGAATACTTGGTAAAGTGCCTGACTGATTTGAATTTACATGTCTCTATAAACAATGTTGGAGTGCAGTCATATCAGCATGAATGATACAAAACTATAAGCATTCCTGAGGGGTTTTGAGGGGCAAATGTAAGTTAAGAGATGAGACCTTCATATTAACCTCTATAAAATGTTACCTGTTTCATTTCAAGACAAGATTAGAAATGTTGGGATGTGGAAAAAATGATGTTTTAGGAATTATAGGTTTAGATTTGTCAGGCATTAAAGGACCATTCTGAGAAAAATGAAGCTTGCATTAAAGGAATGTTTTCCAGATTTTTGGCACTTCACGTTCAAATGTGAAACAGTCTAGGCGGATTTTTGGGGAAAGCTAATAGATGCTTGGAAGCATCTGGCTCAGGAAAATTAATTGCCCAAATGGGAGCTGATATAAACATACAAACACTGATAGGGAGTTAAAGAGGATAAATGGCCATATAAGAAAATATTACACATCAAAGACAACAGGAGATAGAGAACTCTGTGAGGGAGACGGGTGGTTCAGAAATGTGAAATATAAATAAACATTTGCATGTGTTTTTATATTCTAAATATGACTTTAAAGTAGAACCTGAGGTTATCAGAAATCGACTAGAACGCAAATAACCTGTTGGCTATGGTTTTCTATAGAAATCAATTCTACAGAGTAGACCATATAGAGGACAGCACAATAAACAAGCTAGAAATGTCAGACAGCTCCAGACATTTTGGTACTGCAGGCAATAACGGTCAAAACAAGATCAGCACACTCTTGAAAAGAATAAAATCAGGAAGGCACAAAAAGTAGGAAGAAATTTAGTAATGCTTGACTATATAAAATACATGTTCTTATTGCAAAAAGAAGCAATATTTACAGATACTCACAAGATACTCTCTAAGTTCCAGATGTGTTTACCAGCCCCAAATGACTGGAAATCACTAAAGCATGCAGATAGCTATGTAAGTTGATGTTGTTTCTGTCATGAATAACTCTGCCAGACATCCAGATTTCCTTTCATTTTATTTCTACCTCCTTTACTACATTCTTTGAATATGATTATTGTATGTTCTTATATAAGAGGACAGTTTAATTAAACCGCATCAGCTTTACTAATTAAAAATAAACTGTCTTAAATAATAAATTTTTATTAAAGCATAATTCTACTATCTACTATCACCAAAGTATTTTGCATTTTAGTAGTATCTGCAATTCCCTCTTTTGGGGACACTGATAATTAATCAAGATAAAAATTGACCGTCAGTTTTGAGACAGATCTATTCATATCAAAGGTTATGATATGATTTCTTATTCCTGAAGGTATTTCAAGCCACGAGCATTTCCTCAGGAGAACAAAGCGTACTAACACATTTTATCATCAATGAATTTCTTGATGCACTCATCTTAATTTTTCCATATCATTGCATCTCACTTCAATCTAAGTAAGAGTTTTTACAGGGCTCTGTATCTTGCCAGTATAGCAATGACGAGTTAGAAAAATATTCAACATTTCATCTGAATAACTAGTATAGTTTTAATTGGAGGAAGGATATCTAAAAAGAATTGCAAGAGATAAATAAAGAATTTAAACATCAGGACTCATTAGTTGCAGCTGTCATACTTGTTTCAAAAAAGATAATATTCTCTTCAATTACATCTATGTAACTCTTCAGTTCCTTTATGAAAATCACACTGAATTATTTTTGTTTCATCCAGTACAGATATAATTTTCATTATATAAGAGAATCTTTATTAAAAAATAAAGAGCTTCCTCTAAATGGGATATACTTTCAGTGCAGCATCATGCCTTATTGGAACTATGAGTTGGATAAAGGCTTATACATATTTAAAAGCAGCTCCACTAAAAATTATACATAACTTATTTCACTATCTTAAGTTATACCTACACCAATTAATCAAGTTTTGGTATTCTTAGCCATGGAATCTCTTCTGAAGGTTCCTGATTAAAATACATAAACCACATTTGCACTGCATGCTTAGTCTTGGTTAACTCAATCACGGCTGATCACTTGTCTGGGTTCGATATTCACACATTGAATCATACACAGGCTGAGTTTGTGCAAGACAAAGCTAAAATATGATTATTGGATTTGCATTGTAAAAACAAAGTTATGTAGTAGCTTTTGAATTGGATTACCAGTAAATCCTCTGCCTGAGAGTAATGCTATTTCTGGTTATATTATTTGTTTGATTGCTTTAATATATACACCAGAGAGAAGCAAAAAAGAATCAAAGAGAGGGAATGCACATTCAAACAGACAAAAGGGGAAAAGGAAATAACAAAAAATTATATTACATACAAGAAATCATTTAGCCTAGTTTTTGAACACTCATTATAGAATAATGTTCACTATTCTGCTGAGGAGGTGGCACAAGAGTGGAAAATGTTAGATTACTTTCATAAGAAAGATACCCTTTACTCATGAGGTAGTCATCCAGTTGACTATTAGGTAAGAAGAGTTGAACCAGACAGCAAAAGAATTGGTGAGGTCACCTCACTGGATTCCTTTAAGTGGAAAATGGACAACTACAGTACCTATTAAGAATGCTTCAATCTGGATTTTTTTTTCCTCCAAAAGTCAATTGCAAAATTTCCTGTAGTTTTGGAGTGTAAAACATGATAAAGCTTATTATAATTACCAGAGTAAGTATCATATTAAAAATATATATACTCCCCTAAAGTACATGATGCAGCTCCAGCTACTCTGGGTTAATGACTTCCTTAACTAAAATTATATGCAAGGAACATCCATCCCACAAGTTGCCTCTGAAAAGTAACTCTTCTCCAGATGCTTTCCACAATCTCTTTCCATTGCACATGTGAGATAATCAAAACTGAAGTCTGAGATATTTAGCTATTTAGCTCCTAAGCAATCAGCATTATCTGAGAATATTCACAGGTTGGAAATAGAGAGAAGCTTTCACATCAAAGAGGAATAGTACCGGTATTCTTTCTCCCCCCATTCCTCCCAAACAACCAAAACTATAAGATCAACACAATTTATAATTCACTCCAATCTTGGTAAGACTTAGAATGGTGAAGAAATAACAGTGAAAAACAAAGAAAATGAAAGTTACCCAACAAAATATATAAAGCTAACAAAATCCTATGCTGACTCTGAAAATCATCTTGGAATAAATTACTATTTTAACTAGACTAATTTAACTTACTTGCAAAATGCAAAGATGATTTTATGCACAAACTGCTAAGGGGAGTAAGTTCTAAAGAGTTTACATACTTATTAGATTTACAATATATCCTACTTACTTATTATTTGATTTGTATCCCAACATTATTACTTTATAAGTACCTCAAGGTGGCAAACATAAATAATGCTCCTCCCGTCTCCTATTTTCACAACAACCACCCTGTGAGGTGAGGTGGTCTGAAAGAGTGACTGGCCCAAGGTCACCCAAGCTGGCTTTCATGCCAAAGATGAGACTAGAAGTCACAGTCTCCTGGTTCTGGCTTGTGCCTTAACCACTAGGCCACCCTGCTATACTTTAGAACTCTTTTCTTCCATGTCTGTGGAGATTCTCAGTCAACCAGGTCATAGTTATCCCAAAGGTGCTTTTTTCACGAAGCAACTGGACTTTCTTGTTTTTCTTTGAAGTAATTTTGCTTCTTATCCAAGAAGTTTCTTCAGCTCAGAATGTGAAGAATCTTCTTGGATGAGAAGCGAAATGTCTTCAAAGAAAAACAAGAAAGTCCAGTTGCCTTGTGAAAAAGCACCACTAGGATCTTTTCTTCCATTTTTCTCCATAGCAACTGGGGGAAGTAGATTGGACAGAGAAAAAAAATTACTGGACCAAAATCCCTCATTGAGCTTCTGTGGACTAAGACTTGGCTTATCACAATCCTACTCTAAGACTTTAATTAATGTGTCACATTGGCTCTCAGTTTGCAATGTTTCTGTTGCTAAAACACTTTACCAGAAACAAGACAGATTTATTAGCTGACCTGATAAAACCTCAAGGTTTACAAGAGAAGAAAATCTACAGGGAAAACAAAAAAAACAGCATACTGGTAGTCCTCAAGTTATGACCATTTGCCTTTTACAGTTGTAAGTTATGATGGGCATAAATCTGATTTTATGACCATTTTTGCAATGATCATTAAACACAGTGGTTATAAAGCAAATGAGGCAATCATTGACTAAGTCAAGTTTACTATGGGTTTTAGTTTAGTTTAGTTTAGCCAAAACTAAAAATAATCCAACCAGCAGTATTTTCAGCCCTATTGCTACTATCCTATTTTTAAAAACAAAGAAACCTTGCTTGAAATGTCCAATTAAACAACTTTTGTTTGCTGCAACTCTCAATTAAGCTTTCCACATTTTTTGAAATAAATTCTGAAGGCTCATTTTGCCTGGAAACAGGGGGAGGGGACCAAAACCATCTTTTTAAAATTAGATCTCTATTTTATTGTTGTTAAAGGGACTTCTTTCCCTCTTTTCCAATTAAAGAGCATGCTGGGAAATATGCAGAAGGCCTTTTCAAGAGGGCACCTATACTCTAGTGATCTTTTTAGTCTTTTGAAGAACATTAATTATGACCCAAACTTTCTTTGGTAAGAAACAAATATGTCTGCCTCCAATCTGATGCCCTCCAAATAGAGTGGAACTATTATTCCCTTCACCTTATTATTCTCTTAACCTCCAGCCATTCTAGCTGGGAAAATAAATGGAGCTGTAGTGCTCCATATGGAGGGAGGGTAGCAGGGCAATGCTAGCTGGTGATCATAGGAGAGCAAGCACAGCATGCTTGAAATGTACCATATTGGGAATTCCTAGAATAGGAAATTATTCTTCAGTCAGTAGGCATTGAGGTCAACCAGCAGACCATCTGGCGAAATATATAATTAATTAACATACGGTTATTTTTCTTTCGCCTAAGAAAATTAAGCTTTAATCCTTTATTTATGCTTTACTCCTTCTACTCTGTTATGTAACTCAGGAAAGTAAGGTAATAGTTTTACCTCTCAAAGATAGTCAGTGCTCTGGATTCAGAGCACACCTGCCAGGACTTCACATTCACTACATGTTGATATATCTTTACATATTTCCAGGGACAGAGACATTTAGAAAATCTGGGGTATTTTGTCGTCCCCTAAAGGTTGACTGATTGTGTTGTTGATTGTTTCCAGCTCTTAGTAACCATGCAGATTTTGTTCCAGATGATCTCTTCCACTAAAGGTTACTCAAGATACTCTATCCAAGTTATCCATGCTACCAAATATGATCAAAGTATTCTATATTTATCAGGCTTTCAGGTGTACCAAACAATTGTGCAGTAGTATATTTCATTTGCACAGCTAAACAGATACCCATTTTACCTTCTTCAGGCGAAAGGGACATTTTTATCCAAAACTTGCCTAAGACTTTTTATTCCCCCACTACCTCCTCACGATCAGTGATTTTACTGAAGAGAAGCTTTTTAATTACGGGGGGGCCGTTTTCCCCGCTCCAAAAAAGCCACAGACAATCACTAGGTCCGAAATAGGCAGAAGCCATCACTGCATCTGAAACATCCAGCCTGCAAATGCTTTCTTTCCCACCACCCGAAGGCTCTCCTCTTTCGCTACCTGCCCAGGGCGGGAGGGAAGAAGGAGCCCTGAGGCTCGGGAAGACCCCGAGTCTGAGCCCAAGGAAGCACCCTTCAGCCGAGCGAGGGAGGCCACTCTCGCACCAGCGCGGTCCAATTACCTGTGCGGCCATGAAGGAGAGGTCCATGATGCTGTTGGAATCAGAGCTGCTGCTGCTGTTGCTGCTGCTGCTGTTGTTCGTCGAGACGATGGTGGCGAGGCCGCTCTCGCCGTCGCCGTTTCCCGGCCGGGACGCCTCTTTGGGTTGCTGGCGAGCGGCTTCCCGCAGGACCAACTTGGGCCGCGTTACCAATTCCAGCTCACTAGGATGGCGGCGGGGCCGTGGCGTCTGCCCGGCTGCAATCAGCTTTCTCTGAACATGGTCGGCCGACAAGCTGGCCAGGCGAGACAGGCGAGGGCACCAGCGCCCGCAAGATCGACGCCGAGGCTCCAGTCTCCGGCGAGAACAAAAGCCGCGCGTGGAGTCGCCTGGGCGCCCCGAGTGGTCACGCCCTCCCCTCCGATGCCGCGTCCGAAAGAGCGGAGATGAGCTCGCCAGCCCGCCCGCTCCTTCAAGGGAGGCTTCGGGGAAGAAAATGGGGCAGCCGCGGGGTGGCTGGCTTCTGCCCACCACCTGCTGACTGATGTAGTCGTGAGTGTCCCCCGCCCCCGGAAGCCCGCTTCCTTTCCAGTAGCAGACGGCTTGTTTGGGGACGCCCGATTCGAATGATCCATGGACGTCGGATACAGGGCGTGCTTTTCAACCTTAGGAACTTGAAGATGCGTGGACTTCAACTCCCAGAATTCCCCAGCCAGCTGGCTGGGGAATTCTGGGAGTTGAAGTCCACGCATCTTCAAGTTCCTAAGGTTGGGAAACACTTTAGTCCAGCGTTTCCCAACCTTAGGAACTTGAAGATGCGTGGACTTCAACTCCCAGAATTCCCCAGCCAGCTATGCTGGCTAGGGAATTCTGGGAGTTGAAGTCCACGCATCTTCAAGTTCCTAAGGTTGGGAAACACTTTAGTCAACTGAAAGGCAGGTGTATTATCCTCAACAGGGATAATTCTGGGAGTTGAAGTCCACGCATCTTCAAGTTCCTAAGGTTGGGAAACACTTTAGTCCAGCGTTTCCCAACCTTATGAACTTGAAGATGCGTGGACTTCAACTCCCAGAATTCCCCAGCCAGTTATGCTGGCTGGGGAATTCTGGGAGTTGAAGTCCACGCATCTTCAAGTTCCTAAGGTTGGGAAACACTTTAGTCAACTGAAAGGCAGGTGTATTATCCTCAACAGGTGTCAGCCGCTGCCACTTGTCAAGCGGGTAGCGTCTTTACTGGGAAGAAGGTTCACACTGCGCAGTCTTATAGGAGAAGGGTTCTTTTTCTTCTGGTTGAACACATCTGACAGATTTAATCCAAATGAAGAGGTCATGTCCTTGATATACTGAACTCCCGCGAATGATTACCCAATTCTAGATTAGAAAGAAACAATTATTGGGGGTCATTAACCAGCATAATGGAATTGATATTCGAATGTCCACAACTAAATCGATGGTATCTGGACAAGTAGGAAAGGTGCAAAACAACAAAGAATTTTGGCTAAAAGACAATAGATATTCAATCAAAATATGCTAGGGGATGTGCTTAGGCTTCAAAGACGGAACAAAGGAGAAAATATATGAAAGTTAGCAATCCAGATAATACAAACTTTGAAACAGCAATATAAAATACAAATATATTGTAGATAAAACAATAAAATTACCCCAAATGATTTTAAAAATTATAAATATACATAGCATATACATAGAATGAAGGCTACTGCTAAGCTTGTAAGCCGCCCTGAGTCTTCGGAGACGGGCGGGATATAAATGTAATAAAAATAAATAAATAAAAATAAAATAAATAAATTTCTTATACAGGTCCCTGTCAAACCTGAAAGAAAATTTAATATAATAACTCTCATGGCATATGGCGCCCGACCTTCGCTCCTTCCGACGGGATCTAAAGACCTACTTGTTTGAACAAGCCGGCCTGGCCTGATGGGTTTGGGTTTTATTACTGTTTTACCGTATTTTAACTTATTGTTATAAGGCACTGGGCACTTTGTTTAATCTTTTCTTAATTTTTGTACTTTTGCATTTTAGTATTTATTGCCCTGTTCACCACCCTGAGTCCTTCGGGAGAAGGGCGGTATACAAATAAAATTATTATTATTATTATTATTATTATTATTATTATTATTATTATTATTATTATTATTATTATTATTATTATTATTATTTTATTTATTTAGACACCAAAGCATAAACAAAATTAAAATCAATGCTAACCTTTATTGCTCTTAATTATTCTTTGCCTAATTTTGCATGTGCCATGCAAAATCTGTCAACTTTGTGTTTCATTTCAACATTGATGTTGAAAATAGAAATTGCTTATAGGGTTGATTGTTGTATTGTGTTTTGCTAGCCAGGAGTCAGGCATTTGGGACATTGCAAGATTTTATATAAAATTGGCAATACAGAACTATCATACAGATGTTAGATGGTTTCTACCTTTCCTGAATCACAAGGACATATTCATAATGTAGTTGTCTTTTTGTATCTTCCAGCCAGAAATCTTGAAGGGAGAGTCTTACATCACGCTAAGCTAAAGGCTCTTCTCTGATTTGGAATCTTAAGCTGTGTCATACACATAGGTGGTGCCAGAGCTTCCTGTCATAGGAAGCTAAGTAGTATTTCTGGTAATACTTAAGCTCCACTTATGTATATGATAAACCAGCATCTGTTTGATGGTCTGTGTCAAGGAACTTTGCTGTGTACACATAAGGAAATCCTTGTAGGAACCACGTATAGAGTTTCATCGTGAGCACCAAGTGTGGAATTTAAGTCTATCTGTCTATACACACAGCATTCCAGTTTCTTCCATAAGCACCTGATATCATATTTTCTTCTCATTGGTGGAAAGTACACATCAGACATGTCAAACTTGCAACGTCACGTGACGTCGTGCAACGTATTGGAGGCTTTTCACCATTGCCGGCAATGGGGTGGATGCGCCTTCTGGATGACGCATCCAGCCCGCGGGCCAGCAGTTTGACACCCCTGGTATACATTAACTACTTTAAGGTACAGATCCTGATTGGTTATTTACTGATATTTAAATGGCATTAGTTGTTAGGCTCAGGTTGGTGATTTTCAATATACTTAAACCAACCTTTAGGTTTACCTCTACCTTCCCCAGCTACAGCATTTAGGGAATAAGCTGTGTGTTTAGTGCCAAGTCAGTTTGAAGCCAGGTTTCTTGCAACAAGCTGAACAGATGGATTACATCCCAGAGTTAGCAGATATTATACATCTGAAAGAGTTAGCAGATATTATCTCAGAACCATTGTACCGTATCTTTCAAAGATCCTGGAGCACTGGGGAACTACTAGAGGACTGGAAAAGAACTGACATGGTTCCCATCTTCAAAAAAAGGGAAAAATGGATCCAGGAAACTACAGACCAATCAGCCTGACATCAATACCTGGGAAAATCCTGGAAAAGATAATCAAGAAACATATCTGTGAACACCTGGAAGCAAACAAAGTTATAATTAGAGGCCAATACAAGTTTGTCAAAAACATATCATGTCAAACAAATATTATTTGATTCTTTGACAAAGAGACTAAATTAATGGACCAGTGAAATGCTTTAAAAATATAATAATAATAATAATAATAATAATAATAATAATAATAATAATAATAATAATAACAACAACAAAACAACAACAACAACAACAACAACAACAACAACAACAATAATAATAATAATAATAATAATAATAATAATAATAATAATAATAATAATAATAATTGCAGATCAATGGTGAAAGACTGGGAGAGGTTAATATCAAGAGAGGAATATTTCAAGGAGATTCATTATCACCACTACTATTTGTTATTGCACTGTTTCCTCTGTCAACAATACCGAATAACTCAGGACATGGCTATCAAACATCAAAAACATCTGCCAGACTATCCCACCTCCTTTACATGGAAGATCTGAAGCTGTATGGAAAAACATCATCTGAAATAGAATCGCTGCTGAGCACTGTCCGTATATATAGCAAGATATTGCAATGGAGTTTGGCTTGGACAAATGTACCACACTTACTCTCTAACAAAGAAAAATAGTGAAAACTGAAGGAATAAAGATGCCCCACGAAAATAACATTAAGAGTCTGGATGAGGAAGATTTCTACAAATACTTGGGTATCCTTCAAGCTGACAACATCAAGCACACTGAAGTCAAGAAAAAGATTAGAGGTGAATACATCAAGAGAGTGAACATCTTAAAGTCCAAACTCAATGGAGGAAATACCGTGAAGGGAATCAACACCTGGGCAATTCCAGTCATTAGATACACAGCTGGAATAGTGAACTGGACTCAAGCAGAACTAAAAGCAATGGATAGGAAGACCAGAAAAATAATAACAATGAATCATACCCTTCATCCATGCAGTGACATTGACAGACTCTATCTACCAAGGCAAATAGGTGGACATGGAATGCTGCAAGTACATCAGATGGTTGAAGAAGAAAAAATGGTTTTGGAAGAATATCTGAAGGACAATGATGAAGATGCACTGAAATTAGTATATCAGGAAGGCTTACTGACTACTGGAAAGACCAAACTGGCCTACAAGAAAGATCAAATGAAGAACAGAATAGAGGCGTGGGAAGACAAAGCACTACATGGCCAGTACATTAAAAAATAGCTGTGAAATCAGATAATAACAAGACCTGGCAATGGCTAAGAGCAGGAAAGTTGAAGAAAGAGACTGAGGGACTAATTCTGGCTGCACAAGACCAAACCTTAGGGACAAATGCATACAAAGTCAAAATTGAGAAGACAGCAAAAGACAGTAAGTGCCGCCTATGCAAAGAAGCTGAAGAAACAGTGGACACCTAGTAAGCTGCTGTAAGAAGATCCCACAGACTGACTACAAGCAGCGGCATGACAAAGTAGCAACAATGGTGCATTGGAAGATCTGCAAGAAATATCATTTGCCTGTAAGCAAGAACTGGTGGGATCATAAAATAGAGAAAGTCATAGAAAATGATAAAGTTAAACTGCTCTGGGACTTCAGAATTCAAACAGACAAGAACCTGCAACATAACACCCCAGACTTAACAATTGTCGATAAGAAAGACAAAAAAGTCTGGATAGCGGACATGGCAGTGCCTGGAGACAGCAGAATAGATGAGAAAGAACTGGAAAAGATAACAAAATACAAAGACCTACAAATAGAAATAGAAAGACTGTGGCAAAGGCAAGCAAGGGTAGTACCAATGGTAATAGGCACCTTGGATGCAATCCCAAAACAACTGGAGCACCACTTGAACACCATTGGCATTGACAAATTTGCCATTAGTCAATTGCAAAAGGTGGCCTTACTAGGAACTGCTTCCATCCTGCGATGATATCTATAATACCATCAAACATCCACATCTGCCTATCCCAGGTCTTTGGTAAGGACTCGATAGGTAGACAAAAATGCCAAATCCAGTCTGAACATCTGGCTGACTGATCAATAATAATAATAATAATAATAATAATAATAATAATAATAATAATAATAATAATGATGATGATGATGATGATGATGATGATGATGATGATGATGATGGATCCAGGAAACTACAGTATTTCTCTTGCAGATCTCTTAGAAAAGAATTAAAAAAAATAATATTTAGAAAAGAATGTTGCATGTGATTTCTTACCACTTTTAGATGTATATGCAATCTCCATTTTCATCAAACCAACCAGTCTTATATTCCAGACACTATAGTCTTATATATCTCTTATCTTTATGAACAATCCAAAATGTTCAGTCATTTAAAAACAATCCAGTAATTTCTCACCTAGAAGAATAGCCAAAAGGTCAAAGTTTTTCCTTTCTCTGCAGACTATTCTTAAACTTAAATATTGCAGCTCAGTAAGTATTTATAATCCAAGAAGGTCAGCAGTTTTCATAAACAATTGTTTTTCTCATTCTGCAATAGATAACCCAGTGTGTTTTCTTTCTTTTATTCCCAGCTGTTCTCTGTTTAGCTACGAATCCTTAAGGATCAAAAGGATAAAAGCATTCTGTTTCTGGGTGTCTTGCCAATTTCTGAGGCAGAACAGCTATAATTCTACACTCTGTTCTACCACTAGATTTCAGTATCTGTTTATTTTCCAGCTTTTTAAATGAAAAGATTATTTTCTTGTAATTCCATCAATATTCTTTTAAGTAGAAAATCTTAACAATTTCCATAATTTTCAGTTTCCATAATTTTACATTAGTCCATTTCAATGTATTTCTGTCCAACATAAAAATTAAATTGCCACTTCCATCTATGGAAGGCTGGGGTTATAGTTCCCTTCCTTCTCACTTTTGGAGGATTTTTTGCTTCTTGGGGATCTTTTCCAGTAAATCAGTTTCAAAATAGAGAAGAGAAGATCAATATTCTCACCCAGCTACATCACACTGTTCAGTTGTTCTTGGTGTTTTTGGACTTTGGATGCCAGTAGCTTTGCCTAGTCAACAGTGCAGTTAGCCTTTCTCTTGTCAGGTTGGAGGGCTTCCTCCAGATCAAACTGATTGACTGCCACAGTTCTGCAAGCATCAGGGTGCCCTTCCTTCTTTGTCGCTTTTCTGGGGTGACTTTCAACCCATTTAGGGTCTCCAGGCAGGGAGAAACCAGCCATGGGGTGTGAAGCCCTGCAATCCATCAGCTGTGTCACTACAATGCAAAACTGGAAGTTCCACTTCACCAGTCTCTTGATGGCTGTAGGAGGTAGAGGGGAAAATGTTACATAGCAATTCTGTCTAGCCTGGGAACCATTGGTTTTCAGCTTGCTCCCTTCAGTCATTGTACACAATCTCTTTACTTTTGTGCTTTCTTTTGTAACTCTGTTTCAGTCTGCCCCACCCCTGCCTAACGTGCCTCTACTTTTCTGGAGTCAAGTGTAGTGTCCTCCATTTCAATTACCCTAAATGAACCTGTTGAAGGCCTAACTAGTCCAATTTCTTTTTCTTTGAGTAGCCAAGTAAACTTCACTTTAAAAATGAAAGCAGGATATTTGCACAAGAACCTCTAGGTTTCGGGGGAACTAAATTTAATTGTGTCAAAAGAGGAAATGCAATTAATACATGTAGACTTGTTCATTTAAAGGAAATCATAAGGCAGGTGAGTAAAGGCTATTTCCCCTTCATGGATTACTGCCTTGTCGTGGCGAAGTGGTTTGTGTAATTCAATGAAGCTATGAGCTATGCTGGGCAGGGCCACCCAAGAAGGACAGGTCATAGCAGAGAGTTCTGACAAAATGTGATCCACTGGAGAAGGAAATGGCAACCCACTCCAGTATCTTTGCCATGAAAACCCTGTGGATAGTACCAAAAGGCAAAAAGATATGATGCTGGAAGATAAGCCCCTCAGGTTAGAAGGCGTCCAATATGCTACTGGAGAAGAGCTGAGGGCTAGTACTAGTAGCACCAGAAAGAATGAAGCGACTGGGCCAAAGCCAAAAGGATGCTCAGCTGTGGATGTATCTGGTGGTGAAAGGAAAGTCCGATGCTGTAAAGATTTTTTCTCCATAGGAACCTGGAATGTAAGATCCATGAATGAAGGAAAGCTGGACATGGTCAAACAAGAGATGACAAGACTAAACATCGACATCTTAGGTATCAGTGAACTAAAATGGACAGGAATGGGTGAATTTAATTCAGATGACCATCAGGTATACTACTGCAGGCAAGAATCCCTCAGAAGAAATGGAGTAGCCTTCGTAGTCAATAAAAGAGTAGGAAAAGCAATACTGGGATACAATCCTCAAAATGACAGAATGATCTCAGTTCGAATCCAAGGCAAACCATTCAATATCACAGTAGTCCAAGTCTATGCCCCATCCACCGGTGCTGAAGAGGATGAAACTGACTGGTTCTATGAAGCCCTACAGCACCTTATAGAACTGGGGGATTGGAATGCTAAAGTAGGAAGCCAAAAGATAACCAGAATAACAGGCAAGTTTGGCCTTGGAGTACAAAATGAAGCAGGGCACAGGCTGACAGAATTTTGTCAAGAGAATACGATGGTCATTGCAAACACTCTTTTTCAACAACCCAAGAGATGGCTCTACACATGGACATCACCAGACAGTCAACACATAAATGAGATTGACTATATGCTCTGCAGCCAAAGATGGAGAAGCTCTATACAGTCAGTAAAAACAAGAGCAGGAGCTGACTGTGGCTCAGACCATGAGCTTCTCGTTGCAAAATTTAGGCTTAAGTTGAAGAAAGTAGGGAAAAGCACTAGGCCACTCAGATATGAACTAAATCATATCCCTGATAAATACACAGTAGAGGTGACAAATAGATTTAAGGAATTAGATCTGATAGACAGAGTGCCTGAAGAACTATGGATGGAGGTTCACAACATTGTACAAGAGGTAGCAACTAAAGCCATCCCAAAGAAAAAGAAATGCAAGAAAGCAAAATGGCTTTCTGAGGAAGCTTTGCAAATAGCTGAGGAAAGGAGGGAAGTGAAAGGCAAGGGAGAAAAAGAAAGATACACCCAATTGAATGCAGAATTCCAGAGAATAGCTAGAAGATATAAGATAAGATAAGAAACTGGAGAGATGAAGGGAACGTTTCATGCAAAAACGGGCATGATAAAGGACCAAAATGGCAGGGACCTAACAGAGGCAGAAGAGATTAAGAAGAGGTGGCAAAATTACACAGAAGTACTATACAAGAATGAGCTTAACGTTCCTGATAACCATGATGAGGTGGTCACTGACCTCGAACCAGACATCCTAGAATGTGAAGTGGGCCTTAGGAAAGCTGAGCAACAACAAAGCTAGTGGAGGTGACAGTATTCCAGCTGAGCTATTCAAAATCTTAAAAGACAATGCAGTAAAACTGCTACACTCAATTTGCCAGCAAATTTGGAAAACTTAACATTGGCCACTGGATTGGAAAAGATCATTTTATATTCCAAATCCAAAGAAAGGCAGTGCCAAAGAATGTTCAAACTATCACACCATTGAACTCATTTCACATGGTAGTAAAGTTATGCTTAAAATCCTACAAGCTAGACTCCAGCAGTATGTGGATTGAGAACTACCAGAAGTACAGGCAGGATTTCAAAGAGGCAGAGGAACTAGAGATCAAATTGCCAACATACGCTGGATCATGGAGAAAGCTAGGGAGTTCCAGAAAAACATCTACTTCTGCTTCATTGACTATGCTAAAGCCTTTGATTGTGTGGATCACAACAAACTGTGGCAAGTTCTTAAAGAGATGGGAGTACCAGACCATCTTATTTGTCTCTTGAGAAATCTATATGCGGATCAAGAAGCAACAGTGAGAACTGGACACAGAACCACTGTTTGGTTCAAAATTGGGAAAGGAGTCCAGCAAGGCTGTATACTGTCGCCCAGCCTATTTAACTTATATGCAGAGCACATCATGAGAAAGGCAGGGCTAGATGAATCAAAAGTTGGAATTGAGATTGCCGGGAGATATATCAACAACCTAAGATATGCAGATGATACCACTCTAATGGCAGAAAGTGATGAGGGACTAAAGAGCCTCTTGTTGCGGGTGAAGAAGGAAAGTGCAAAATTTGGCTTAAAACGTAACATTAAGAAAACCAAGATCATGGCATCCGGCCCTCTCAATTCCTGGCAAATAGATGGGGAAGAAATGGAGGTAGTGACAGATATTATTTTCCTGGGCTCCAAGATCACCGCAGATGGGGACTGTAGCCAAGAAATTAAAAGACGCTAGCTTTTGGGGAGGAAAGCCATGGCAAATCTAGACAGCACACTAAAAAGCAGAGACATCACCCTGCCAACAAAAGTGCATATAGTCAAGGCTATGGTCTTCCCAGTTGCAATCTATAGCTGTGAAAGTTGGACCATAAGGAAGGCTGAGTGCCAAAGAATTGAGGCCTTTGAACTATGGTGCTGGAGAAGACTCCTGCGAGTCCCTTGGACTGCAAGGCAATCAAACCGGTCAGTCCTAGAGGAGATCAACCCTGACTTCTCTTTAGAAGGCCAGATCCTGAAGTTGAAACTCAAATACTTTGGCAACCTAATGAGAAGGAAGGACTCACTGGAGAAGAGCCTAATGCTGGGAAAGATTGAGGGCAAGAGAAGAAGGGGACAACAGAGAATGAGGTGTCTGGATGGAGTCACTGAAGCAGTAGGTTTGAGCTTAAATGGACTCCAGAAGATGGTAGAGGACAAGAAGACCTGGAGGAACGTTGTCCATAGGGTCGCGATGGGTCGGACATGACTTCGCAACTAACAACAACAACAAAAGGGCTGTTTACACACATGGAACATTAATTTTAAAATGAATGTATTAGACTGGAATGTGCAGTCAGTTTTCTTCTCAGATCATCTTCCACATTTGCATTCATATGTTGTATAAAAGAAAAGAAAACACCCTCATGATATCACTCTGCTAAAAAAATAATTCCCACAGCACTTTTCCTATGCCCTGGGATGTCAAACCACCTAACAGAGCTGTAATACTATTACTATTATCCTTCTCATCTTTCCTATTACATATTTCCTTAGCTCAGGGGTGTCAAACTGTTGGCCCATGCGCTGGTTGCCTCATGCGGAGGCCGCACCCACCCCAGCTCCAGCAATGCAAAAAAAGTCGTGATACATTGCAACACATCACATGATGTGGTCAGTATGACACCCGTGCCTTAGCTTCTTATACAATAACTTCATTGTTTGTATTTCATGATTTATGTTAATTGCTTTTATTAGTACCCTATTATGATTTATGTTGATTGATTATTTAGTATCCTATGATTATCACGGAGTGTTGTATCTTATGATTTGTGGTGATTTTATGATTATAATAATGATTTATCACTTGTTCCTTGTATGTACGCTAAGTGCTTATGCACCAGAGAGACAAATTCCTTGTGTCTCTAATCACATTTGGACAAATAAAGGATTCTATTCTATTCTATTCTATTCTATTCTATTCTATTCTATTCTATTCTATTCTATTCTATTCTATTCTATTCTATTCTATTCTATTCTATTCTATTCTATTCTATTCTATTATCACAAATCCCAAGAAAACAAATCAAACAATGAGATAGGCAGTGTTGACAGGGCGAACTAGAAGCAATAGTACATGAGGGAGGGTATGACATAGTTGGCATGACAGAAACCTGGTGGGATGAAACCCATGAATGGAATGGACTGATAGATGGTTACAAATTGTTTAAAAGAAACAGGTCTACAAAAAGAGGAGGGGGACTCACACTATACGTAAGAGAACACTATATATCTGTAGAAATGCACATGATCCAAGACAAAATCTCTCCAGAATGTATATGGGTCAATATAAAAGAGAAAAAAAGTGACATTACCATAGGTGTATATTACAGGCCACCCAACCAATCAGAAGAAATAGATGAACTCTTTGCCAACCATTTAACAAATGTATGCAGGAAGCATACCACAGTAGTAATGGGAGACTTCAACTATCCAGATATCAAACAGATTCCTAACCAACCTAGCCAACAACTCTGACACCCAAAAGGTGGAGGAGGGAACTAGACGCAAAGCTATATTGGACTTAATCCTTACAAATAGAGAAGAAGTGATAGAGTTGCGGAACTTGGGTTTGGCTAGTCTAAAGAAAAGAAGAAATAGGGGAGACATGATAGCAGTATTCCATTATCTGAGGGGCTGCCACAAGGAACAGGGGGTCAGGTTATTCACAAGAGCACCAGAGGGAAGGACGAGAAACAATGGTTGGAAACTGATCAAAGAGAGAAGCAACCTGGAATTAAGGAGAAACTTCCTGACAGTGAGGACAATCAACCAGTGGAACAGCTTGCCCCCAGAAATCATGGGTGCTTCATCACAGGAAATTTTCAAGAAGAGAATGG
Source organism: Vipera ursinii (assembly GCF_947247035.1). NCBI lineage: Eukaryota > Metazoa > Chordata > Lepidosauria > Squamata > Viperidae > Vipera > Vipera ursinii. The sequence goes on from NC_139512.1 coordinate 39,525,498, forward strand.
ACAATCACCTGTCTGGGATGGTATAGGTTCTCCTGCTTGAGCAGGGGGCTGGACTAGAAGACCTCCAAGGTCCCTTCCAGCTTCTCTTCTCTTCTCTTCTCTTCTCTTCTCTTCTCTTCTCTTCTCTTCTCTTCTCTTCTCTTCTCTTCTCTTCTAGTGCCAAATCAAGTGGTGGACATGCAAGAATGATAGTAATGTACTAAGTTACTTTAAAGCAAGGTTGGCCAATCTTGGCAGCTGTCAAATCTCTGGGAGACTTCAACTCCCAGAATTCCCCAACCAAAAAATCCTAAAATTGCCAAGGTTGGATACCCTGCTTTAAAGTTTCCACTGGAGTTGGTGGCTTATAAATTCAAACAAAGAAACAAATGCAGACAGGGCAAATTGTACCCCATCACCCCACCCATACTTCCCCAGCACAGCTTACCTATCTCTTAAACCTTTTTTATCCTCAGAACTGTCCTACGATTCACAGAAGCACTTGTCAGAAACTTAATAGGATGGTTTCCCATCAATTTGAAGTGGGAAAGCAAAGAAAATCAAAACGATTGAAGGTGCACTGTTTAATTAAAATATTATCTTTCTCTTTAAAACCTTTCTTTGCCACATGGCAGTGATAAGGGATATAAAGCCAGAAGGTGGCCTTTTTAATATTTTACATTACATTTTTTACATTATTAACCATGATTTATATCTTAGTTTGGCAATATAGGTAATCCATACATATTAAGTTTCTAACATTTATATATGTTTAGTAAACAAAGAATTTCCTTCCTTCAAAAATGTGAAAGAAAACAAAATTCAGTTTCATCCTCATGTATATTTTACTTTATCCCCATAGCACGATAGCCCTCACCTTCCCTCAATGTATAAAGCATAGATCACAAACACGAAAAGGTAGCCAACCATTTATTATAATAACATTTGGGATACATATGATCAGGCATTTCTCAGGATTTCTTCTGTTTGAACATCATGGACTACTTAATTAGAAGCATCTAAAGATCCATGCCTTAAAAATATAAAATCACTATGTTTAATTAATGTCATTCATTGCTGACATTTAGTATGTAAGCTTAGTGGATTGATGTAACTGATGTTTAATTTAGGTTCAGTCCATTTTTGCTAAATAAATTACATTTGTGATGTTTCCATGGGAACAAAATAATTGGCAAGTTGCATATTAATACAGGATCATTCGAAGCAATATTATGTTTTAGGGAAATTCAGATGGAATGCCATCCTCCTCATTAACTGCATTGAAATTCAAGTATCTGCTTGTAAAGAGAAGGCTACAACTTAGGATAAACTGGCTTTAGATAAACAGGCTTTAGATCCATAAATTATCAGTATTGGTGGTCGTTGTTGTCTCCTTAGCTACCTGATTTAGAACCAGCGGATTCAAAAGTGTAAGAGCTGTAATGGATCAGCTCAAAGGTCTATTTAATCCAACATATTCTTCTAACAGTGGCCAATAAGAACCTGTGTTCCCCAGTTATTTTTTTCAGTACTAGTCTAATATTAGTCAAGGTTGGGGACCATCATAACTCCTTGTAGCATCAAACTCTATACACTATATGAAAAATATTTCATAACTGTCCTACATTTAATTTATGGGTTGATTCAGTATGAGAAGGTCTATACACTTTCATCAATCAATGAGAAGGGTTGCAGGTGTTCATCAATTTGCAAACAACAGCATAACTTCCAGTCTAGGCTACATGCAACATTTAGCTGGGCCCAAAAATTAGTATTTGGAATAACCAGTAAAAAATGATATGAGAGGTCAGATTAATATTTTCCAACCTTGATAGCTTTGTAACTTGTAAATACATTATAGTGGAGGGAACAACAGTTAGTGATGGATGGCTATAAAAACTGACTAATCCCTTCCCCATCTTTGGCTTCCTTGTACATATTCTGTCCATACAGAGATAATGGGAAAGGGCCTTTGTATGATCCTGAACAGGAATCCTCAGGTATTTTTTACATAATACACATAAGTTTCATTTTGATGAGGTTGATTTTAATATTGTCTTCATTTCTTACAAACAAGAGTATCCCAGGTACAAAGATGAGTTGACGTAATTGCACAGAGTTGTATTCTAAGTGTAGTTTGACCAAAAAAGCCTATGTTTTTAAATAATGCTGCATAAAAAGTTACTTTGTTTAAATTATGGTTGAAGACACAAAGCTTATTTGCCCTTGTGTGTCCTTGCCTTCTAATTCTTTTTCTAATATATAAAAGTGGGATTAAATTTACACATGAACGACATAAAAAACCAAAATACTGAATAAATGGCAATACTAAACCAGTTCACAGAATAATGTTACTTTTATGATTGTGGCCAATATTATTTTCCATGCCTCTATGCAACTTGTATTGGTGTGAGGGCACTGTCTGGTTAAAATCAGGCAATAATGGATAATTTTCATCAGCCTCTGGAGAGTTGCTGATTCCATACTGTAGACCCTCAAGCCAGTATAAATGAGAAATGGAGGTCACAGGAGGACCCATTGCTTGACTACAAATCCACTTCCACATTTCTGGATCCAATCTAATTTTTTTCACTTTCAGCAATGTACTGCATACTGGTTTTAAAATGGCCTCTGAAATATCACTGACAATTGCCATCTGGCTTATACTAGCTTTTGAATGAATACATCTGAATAGTAGTACTTGAAAAAGTAAAAGCAAGCTGTGTATGCTTACCTGGGAGCAACAGTGTCTATAGGGTTATGGCATCAATTATATAGTTTTTGCATCACTCAGAAAAATTGGTTGCTTGCCAGTAAAAGGTTAGAGATTCATTACTGTTATTTTCATTGCAAAGGAATGTAGCATATTTTAACGAATATCTAGGCTATCTGATTTTTTATGGCACTTAGGAAATCTTGTGATGCTGAATGTGAAGATAAAGTCAGCTTTTGCTTTATAAAAACAATCTAACAGTATTTGAAAAATCAAATCTTTTTTTCCCAAAAATCCTTTTATTGAAGGTCATGTTTTACTCCCCGAGAATTTCCATTTCTTTAGTTCATGAAGTTTATTTAATAGAACTCTGGAATTACTTATTTCAGTTAGGCCTGAAAAAGAAAATGCATCAAAAAGAAAGCAACAATGTGCATAGCATTTGCATAGGATAATACAGAATATTTTACCGTAGTGTGGAAAACTTTGATCATGTTGTGACTCAGGGCCAGCCTGTGGGCCCGACAGCCGGGTCCGATGTATCGGAGGACTCAGATGTGGGGGAGGAGGGAAACGAACCGGCTGATGATGATTTGGAGACTTTGCAGAGTCCTCAGCCGGGAACCTCTTCTCAGCTGTGTGAGCCCGAGAGTGCGGAGGATGATGACCCACAGCTGGCCCTGTTCAAGGACGCCCGACGCAGGAGGCAGACGAGCAGGGACAAACAAAGGAAGGCTATGGGACTCCTCGGGAGGAGGCACAGGGAGACCACGCCCTGAGCTCTCTATAAAAGAAGTGTTTGGGGAGGGGCTAGTTGCTGAAAGCAACTTTTTCTTTGAGAAGTCAAGCTCTTGTATTTTTGTAACAGTGTAATTAAAACTTGGCAGAAGCCTTTTGATCTTGGACGCTTTCCAGACTCTTCCTTTGATTAGGGGTGCGAGAAGAGGGCTGGTTTAGAACAGTTTGCTTTCAGCCACCCACCCCTTAATACTACGATGGAGCAGCTTCTTGCCGAGAATGTCCAGCTCAACCAGCAACTCACCTTGCTGGCCACTCAGGTGGCACAACTGCAGGCTCAGGTACATGCTGCCCCCCCACCCAGGAGGAAATGTCAGATAGCTATGCCGGATAAATTCGCTGGTAATCCAGAACTGTTTCCTGCCTTCCTGGGACAATGCCAGCTTTATATCAGCGTGAAAGCAGCTGATTTCCCCACTGACCGAGATAAGGTGGGATACGTGTTGAGCCTTTTGTCGGGAGATGCAGCTCGTTGGGGCACGCCTCTGTTGGCACAGCCTAGCCCTTTGTTGGATAACTTTGGGGGGTTTTGTGACCATATGCGCCTCATGTACGAGGACCCGATTAAGGCACAGACGGCCACCCGACGCCTGAAAGCTTTGAGGCAGGGTCAGCGCCCTCTACAGGCCTATATCAGCGATTTCCGGCTGCTTAGCCAGGATTCCGCCTGGAATGAGGCTGCGCTCGTGGATGCCTTTCAGGATGGCTTGTCAGAGGAGATGTTGGATGAGCTGGCCCGCGTGGACATTCCCTCAGACCTGAATGGGCTGATCCATCTTTGTCTGCGGATCGATGCCCGGCTGCAGCAGCGTAAGAGTCGCCGTGCCACCCCACAGACCCCTGCCGCCCCTGTTGTGCGTGAGCCCCCGGTCCAGAGGGAGGAGCCAATGGAGCTGGGTGCCGCCAGGTCCCGTCTATCGGTGACGGAAATGGACAGACGACGATCGGAGGGGTTGTGTTTTTACTGTGGGGACCCTGGACATTTGGCTGCTTCTTGCCCGAAGAAGCGTCAGCGGGCGTCAGTGACCAAGCCTGCCCTGAGAAAGTCCCCTGCTTTGTTATCGGGAAACGGCCCGAGCCCGATCTAGACGGTGTGAAAGATCGGGCGACCCACAACATCCACTCCGAGCGACGCCGTTCCAACGGTGCCTGTGAACCTCCACGGCATTTGATTTTGGAGGCACGTCTGATCCTCCCTGGCAAGTCAGAGGGGATTCCAGTCCATGCCTTAATTGACTCTGGGGCTACCACTAACTTTATGGATTCGGCCTTTGTGGCCAAATGGGCTGTTCCCCAGTGTCCAGTGGATCCGCCCATGCTTGTGGAGACCATCGATGGTCGAGTGCTCCTGTCCGGGCCTATCACGGCCGCCACGCAACCCGTGTGTATGGCCATCAGTACCCATGTGGAGGCCATTCAGTTCTACGTCACTTCGGATCTGCACTTCCCCGTGGTCTTGGGACTGGCGTGGCTCCGGGCGCATGATCCACAGATCTATTGGTCTCAGAACTTGGTCACCTTCCCAAGTTTGCAGTGCGTGGACCACACCCGCCATATCTGTGCCGGCCAGGTGGAGGGTTCCTCAGGGGTTTCCTTGCCTCCCGAACTGTCCGACTTTGCTGACGTGTTCAGCGAGTCAGAGGCGGACCAATTACCCCCGCACAGGCCCTACGACTGCTCCATTGACCTAGTCCCTGATGCGCCTCTCCCAGTGGGGCGTTTGTACTCCATGTCGGAGCCCGAGTTGGCTGCATTGCGGGACTTCCTGACGAAGAACTTGGCTCGTGGTTTCATCCGGCCCTCGTCCTCGCCAGTGTCTGCGCCCGTGCTCTTCGTCAAAAAGAAGTCGGGCGAGTTACGGCTTTGCTGTGACTACCGGAAACTCAACGCTATCACGGTGCGTAACCGCTACCCGCTGCCCCTCATCCCCGAGCTCTTGGACCGACTCCGGGAGGCTAAGATCTTCACGAAACTGGACCTGCGTGGAGCTTACAACCTCGTCAGGGTTCGGCCGGGTGATGAGTGGAAGACGGCGTTTGGTACTCGCTATGGACATTTCGAGTACACGGTGATGCCGTTTGGCCTGACCAACGCCCCCGCTGTGTTTCAGCATTTTATGAATGACGTCTTTCGGGATCTGTTGGACCAGTTTGTTGTGATTTACCTGGACGACATCCTGATTTACTCCCCGTCGCGTGAAGCGCATCATCAGCATCTCCGTCAGGTCCTGCAGCGCCTCCGGAATCATCGGCTGTTTGCCAAGTTGGAGAAGTGCCAGTTCTACCAGGTGACCATTGATTTCCTGGGTCACCGCATTTCTCCTGAGGGCATCGCCATGGAACCGAGTAAAGTTGAGTCATTGCAGAGTTGGCAACCCCCGCGTCGCGTGAAGGATATTCAGCGACTTCTTGGATTTGCCAACTACTATCGGACATTCATCCCTGGCTTTGCTGCCTTGACAGCCCCCCTCACCCGGCTCCTGCAGAAGAAGACTCGGTTCCAGTGGAACGCCCCCGAACAACAGGCGTTCCAAGCTCTGAAGGACGCCTTCATGAAGGAGCCCATCTTGAAGCATCCTGACCCGCAACGGCCGTTTGTCGTGGAGGCGGACGCCTCCGACATTGCCATTGGGGCCGTGTTACTTCAGGCAGCGACGCCCAACGGTACCCTTTTCCCTTGCGCGTATCACTCACGGAAATTGAATCCCTCGGAGCGCAACTATACCATCTGGGAGAAGGAGCTGCTGGCCATCAAGGCGGCGTTCGAGGCTTGGAGGCATCATCTGGAGGGGGCGCGGCATCAAATCGAGGTCCGGACGGACCACAAGAATCTGGAAAGCCTGCAGACCGCTCGGAATTTGAACCAACGCCAGATCCGGTGGTCCCTCTTCTTTGCGAGGTTTGACTTCCGGGTGCGGTACATACCAAGCGGGCACAACCAGAGAGCGGATGCTCTGTCCAGGAAGCCCGAGTACACCCGAGTGGAAGACAAGCTTCCGCCCAGGACCGTGATCCCCGTCGAGTCTTTTGCTGCGGTGCGGGAGCCGGTGGATATACGGGCTCGGATCCGGGAGGCGCAGCAGCAGGAGGCGTGGGTGGCTCAGCGGAAGGAAGAGGTGGGGCCAGATTCGCCTTGGTCGGTCACGGATGGACTCCTGTATTATCGTGACCGGCTCTATGTTCCAGGAGGGCCACTCAGGGGACTCGTCCTCAGCCAATGTCATGATAACCCGGCTGCGGGGCATTTTGGCCTGTTCAAGACTCTGAACCTGGTCTCCCGTACATTCTGGTGGCCCCGAGTCCGACACGATGTCCAGTCTTATGTCACCTCCTGCGTCCCATGCAGGCAGGCCAAGTCAGCGACAGGGGCCCCGCCTGGTTTACTGCAGCCTTTGCCAACGCCCAAGAGACCCTGGGGGGCTGTGTCCATGGACTTTCTGACGGATCTACCCCCATCCTCCGGCTTCACGACAGTGTTTGTGGTGGTGGACATGTTGACCAAGATGGCGCACTTCATCCCCTGTCGCGGCTTACCGTCAGCTCGCGCCACTAGTCGCATGTTCATCCAACAGGTGTTCCGGCTGCACGGCCTTCCCGATAGAGTCGTCTCCGATAGGGGGGCCCAGTTTACAGCCCGCTTCTGGCAGGAGTTGATGCGGGCGTTGGACATTAAGGTTTGCCTCTCGTCCGCGCATCATCCTCAGACCGACGGGGGTACCGAGAAGGTCATCGGCATTTTGGAGCAGTATCTGCGCTGCTACGTTAACCTGCAGCAGGACAATTGGGTGGACTATTTGGCCATAGCCGAGTTTGCCTTTAACAACTCGCAGCACACCTCCACGCAGATGACACCGTTCTTGGCCAATGTGGGTTATCACCCTCGGTTTTTCCCCCTTTCTCCCGTGGACTCACCGGAGCCGGCAGCGAACGAATTCATGGCGGAGTTACAGGCGATCCATCGGTTGGTGCGACGGCAGCTGGAGAAGGCCAAGGCCGACTACAAGAGGTTCGCCGATCGGTCGAGAAGGGATACGCCTCCATTATCGGTGGGGGATCGGGTCTGGCTGTCCACCAGGAACCTACCATCCACTCGGCCGGCGAGGAAGCTGGACCACCGTTACCTTGGACCGTTCCCAGTCGAGGCCGTCATCAACCCGGTCGCCTATCGTTTAACTCTGCCACGTTCCCTGCGCGTGCACCCCGTCTTCCATCGGTCCTTGTTGGTCCCCGAACAACCGGCTTGTCCACTTCGCCAAGCGGAACCTCCCCCATCAGGACCTCGTGATGGCGACAGCACCCCCGAGTACGAGGTCGCCAGCATCAGGGATTCCCGCTGGCTGAAAGGTCGCTTCCAGTACCTGATCGAGTGGAAAGGGTACGGGCCGGAGGACTTCACATGGGAAGACGCGACCGCCGTTCATGCCCCTGCGTTGGTGACTGCTTTTCACGAACAGTTCCCATCCCGACCGCATCCGGATCGGCAGACCCGGGGGAAGGGCCCTGCGGTGCGGGATAGTGTTGTGACTCAGGGCCAGCCTGTGGGCCCGACAGCCGGGTCCGATGTATCGGAGGACTCAGATGTGGGGGAGGAGGGAAACGAACCGGCTGATGATGATTTGGAGACTTTGCAGAGTCCTCAGCCGGGAACCTCTTCTCAGCTGTGTGAGCCCGAGAGTGCGGAGGATGATGACCCACAGCTGGCCCTGTTCAAGGACGCCCGACGCAGGAGGCAGACGAGCAGGGACAAACAAAGGAAGGCTATGGGACTCCTCGGGAGGAGGCACAGGGAGACCACGCCCTGAGCTCTCTATAAAAGAAGTGTTTGGGGAGGGGCTAGTTGCTGAAAGCAACTTTTTCTTTGAGAAGTCAAGCTCTTGTATTTTTGTAACAGTGTAATTAAAACTTGGCAGAAGCCTTTTGATCTTGGACGCTTTCCAGACTCTTCCTTTGATTAGGGGTGCGAGAAGAGGGCTGGTTTAGAACAGTTTGCTTTCAGCCACCCACCCCTTAATACTACGATGGAGCAGCTTCTTGCCGAGAATGTCCAGCTCAACCAGCAACTCACCTTGCTGGCCACTCAGGTGGCACAACTGCAGGCTCAGGTACATGCTGCCCCCCCACCCAGGAGGAAATGTCAGATAGCTATGCCGGATAAATTCGCTGGTAATCCAGAACTGTTTCCTGCCTTCCTGGGACAATGCCAGCTTTATATCAGCGTGAAAGCAGCTGATTTCCCCACTGACCGAGATAAGGTGGGATTCGTGTTGAGCCTTCTGTCGGGAGATGCAGCTCGTTGGGGCACGCCTCTGTTGGCACAGCCTAGCCCTTTGTTGGATAACTTTGGGGGGTTTTGTGACCATATGCGCCTCATGTACGAGGACCCGATTAAGGCACAGACGGCCACCCGACGCCTGAAAGCTTTGAGGCAGGGTCAGCGCCCTCTACAGGCCTATATCAGCGATTTCCGGCTGCTTAGCCAGGATTCCGCCTGGAATGAGGCTGCGCTCGTGGATGCCTTTCAGGATGGCTTGTCAGAGGAGATGTTGGATGAGCTGGCCCGCGTGGACATTCCCTCAGACCTGAATGGGCTGATCCATCTTTGTCTGCGGATCGATGCCCGGCTGCAGCAGCGTAAGAGTCGCCGTGCCACCCCACAGACCCCTGCCGCCCCTGTTGTGCGTGAGCCCCCGGTCCAGAGGGAGGAGCCAATGGAGCTGGGTGCCGCCAGGTCCCGTCTATCGGTGACGGAAATGGACAGACGACGATCGGAGGGGTTGTGTTTTTACTGTGGGGACCCTGGACATTTGGCTGCTTCTTGCCCGAAGAAGCGTCAGCGGGCGTCAGTGACCAAGCCTGCCCTGAGAAAGTCCCCTGCTTTGTTATCGGGAAACGGCCCGAGCCCGATCTAGACGGTGTGAAAGATCGGGCGACCCACAACATCCACTCCGAGCGACGCCGTTCCAACGGTGCCTGTGAACCTCCACGGCATTTGATTTTGGAGGCACGTCTGATCCTCCCTGGCAAGTCAGAGGGGATTCCAGTCCATGCCTTAATTGACTCTGGGGCTACCACTAACTTTATGGATTCGGCCTTTGTGGCCAAATGGGCTGTTCCCCAGTGTCCAGTGGATCCGCCCATGCTTGTGGAGACCATCGATGGTCGAGTGCTCCTGTCCGGGCCTATCACGGCCGCCACGCAACCCGTGTGTATGGCCATCAGTACCCATGTGGAGGCCATTCAGTTCTACGTCACTTCGGATCTGCACTTCCCCGTGGTCTTGGGACTGGCGTGGCTCCGGGCGCATGATCCACAGATCTATTGGTCTCAGAACTTGGTCACCTTCCCAAGTTTGCAGTGCGTGGACCACACCCGCCATATCTGTGCCGGCCAGGTGGAGGGTTCCTCAGGGGTTTCCTTGCCTCCCGAACTGTCCGACTTTGCTGACGTGTTCAGCGAGTCAGAGGCGGACCAATTACCCCCGCACAGGCCCTACGACTGCTCCATTGACCTAGTCCCTGATGCGCCTCTCCCAGTGGGGCGTTTGTACTCCATGTCGGAGCCCGAGTTGGCTGCATTGCGGGACTTCCTGACGAAGAACTTGGCTCGTGGTTTCATCCGGCCCTCGTCCTCGCCAGTGTCTGCGCCCGTGCTCTTCGTCAAAAAGAAGTCGGGCGAGTTACGACTTTGCTGTGACTACCGGAAACTCAACGCTATCACGGTGCGTAACCGCTACCCGCTGCCCCTCATCCCCGAGCTCTTGGACCGACTCTGGGAGGCTAAGATCTTCACGAAACTGGACCTGCGTGGAGCTTACAACCTCGTCAGGGTTCGGCCGGGTGATGAGTGGAAGACGGCGTTTGGTACTCGCTATGGACATTTCGAGTACACGGTGATGCCGTTTGGCCTGACCAACGCCCCCGCTGTGTTTCAGCATTTTATGAATGACGTCTTTCGGGATCTGTTGGACCAGTTTGTTGTGATTTACCTGGACGACATCCTGATTTACTCCCCGTCGCGTGAAGCGCATCATCAGCATCTCCGTCAGGTCCTGCAGCGCCTCCGGAATCATCGGCTGTTTGCCAAGTTGGAGAAGTGCCAGTTCTACCAGGTGACCATTGATTTCCTGGGTCACCGCATTTCTCCTGAGGGCATCGCCATGGAACCGAGTAAAGTTGAGTCATTGCAGAGTTGGCAACCCCCGCGTCGCGTGAAGGATATTCAGCGACTTCTTGGATTTGCCAACTACTATCGGACATTCATCCCTGGCTTTGCTGCCTTGACAGCCCCCCTCACCCGGCTCCTGCAGAAGAAGACTCGGTTCCAGTGGAACGCCCCCGAACAACAGGCGTTCCAAGCTCTGAAGGACGCCTTCATGAAGGAGCCCATCTTGAAGCATCCTGACCCGCAACGGCCATTTGTCGTGGAGGCGGACGCCTCCGACATTGCCATTGGGGCCGTGTTACTTCAGGCAGCGACGCCCAACGGTACCCTTTTCCCTTGCGCGTATCACTCACGGAAATTGAATCCCTCGGAGCGCAACTATACCATCTGGGAGAAGGAGCTGCTGGCCATCAAGGCGGCGTTCGAGGCTTGGAGGCATCATCTGGAGGGGGCGCGGCATCAAATCGAGGTCCGGACGGACCACAAGAATCTGGAAAGCCTGCAGACCGCTCGGAATTTGAACCAACGCCAGATCCGGTGGTCCCTCTTCTTTGCGAGGTTTGACTTCCGGGTGCGGTACATACCAAGCGGGCACAACCAGAGAGCGGATGCTCTGTCCAGGAAGCCCGAGTACACCCGAGTGGAAGACAAGCTTCCGCCCAGGACCGTGATCCCCGTCGAGTCTTTTGCTGCGGTGCGGGAGCCGGTGGATATACGGGCTCGGATCCGGGAGGCGCAGCAGCAGGAGGCGTGGGTGGCTCAGCGGAAGGAAGAGGTGGGGCCAGATTCGCCTTGGTCGGTCACGGATGGACTCCTGTATTATCGTGACCGGCTCTATGTTCCAGGAGGGCCACTCAGGGGACTCGTCCTCAGCCAATGTCATGATAACCCGGCTGCGGGGCATTTTGGCCTGTTCAAGACTCTGAACCTGGTCTCCCGTACATTCTGGTGGCCCCGAGTCCGACACGATGTCCAGTCTTATGTCACCTCCTGCGTCCCATGCAGGCAGGCCAAGTCAGCGACAGGGGCCCCGCCTGGTTTACTGCAGCCTTTGCCAACGCCCAAGAGACCCTGGGGGGCTGTGTCCATGGACTTTCTGACGGATCTACCCCCATCCTCCGGCTTCACGACAGTGTTTGTGGTGGTGGACATGTTGACCAAGATGGCGCACTTCATCCCCTGTCGCGGCTTACCGTCAGCTCGCGCCACTAGTCGCATGTTCATCCAACAGGTGTTCCGGCTGCACGGCCTTCCCGATAGAGTCGTCTCCGATAGGGGGGCCCAGTTTACAGCCCGCTTCTGGCAGGAGTTGATGCGGGCGTTGGACATTAAGGTTTGCCTCTCGTCCGCGCATCATCCTCAGACCGACGGGGGTACCGAGAAGGTCATCGGCATTTTGGAGCAGTATCTGCGCTGCTACGTTAACCTGCAGCAGGACAATTGGGTGGACTATTTGGCCATAGCCGAGTTTGCCTTTAACAACTCGCAGCACACCTCCACGCAGATGACACCGTTCTTGGCCAATGTGGGTTATCACCCTCGGTTTTTCCCCCTTTCTCCCGTGGACTCACCGGAGCCGGCAGCGAACGAATTCATGGCGGAGTTACAGGCGATCCATCGGTTGGTGCGACGGCAGCTGGAGAAGGCCAAGGCCGACTACAAGAGGTTCGCCGATCGGTCGAGAAGGGATACGCCTCCATTATCGGTGGGGGATCGGGTCTGGCTGTCCACCAGGAACCTACCATCCACTCGGCCGGCGAGGAAGCTGGACCACCGTTACCTTGGACCGTTCCCAGTCGAGGCCGTCATCAACCCGGTCGCCTATCGTTTAACTCTGCCACGTTCCCTGCGCGTGCACCCCGTCTTCCATCGGTCCTTGTTGGTCCCCGAACAACCGGCTTGTCCACTTCGCCAAGCGGAACCTCCCCCATCAGGACCTCGTGATGGCGACAGCACCCCCGAGTACGAGGTCGCCAGCATCAGGGATTCCCGCTGGCTGAAAGGTCGCTTCCAGTACCTGATCGAGTGGAAAGGGTACGGGCCGGAGGACTTCACATGGGAAGACGCGACCGCCGTTCATGCCCCTGCGTTGGTGACTGCTTTTCACGAACAGTTCCCATCCCGACCGCATCCGGATCGGCAGACCCGGGGGAAGGGCCCTGCGGTGCGGGATAGTGTTGTGACTCAGGGCCAGCCTGTGGGCCCGACAGCCGGGTCCGATGTATCGGAGGACTCAGATGTGGGGGAGGAGGGAAACGAACCGGCTGATGATGATTTGGAGACTTTGCAGAGTCCTCAGCCGGGAACCTCTTCTCAGCTGTGTGAGCCCGAGAGTGCGGAGGATGATGACCCACAGCTGGCCCTGTTCAAGGACGCCCGACGCAGGAGGCAGACGAGCAGGGACAAACAAAGGAAGGCTATGGGACTCCTCGGGAGGAGGCACAGGGAGACCACGCCCTGAGCTCTCTATAAAAGAAGTGTTTGGGGAGGGGCTAGTTGCTGAAAGCAACTTTTTGTATTTTTGTAACAGTGTAATTAAAACTTGGCAGAAGCCTTTTGATCTTGGACGCTTTCCAGACTCTTCCTTTGATTAGGGGTGCGAGAAGAGGGCTGGTTTAGAACAGATCAGTCAACTTTTGTATTTTTACAGCTGCTATCCAAAGCCTCTGTTCTATCTATCTATGTATCTATGTATCTATGTATCTATGTATCTATCTATGTATCTATCTATCTATCTATCTATCTATCTATCTATCTATCTATCTATCTGTCACGACGTCCTCCTCCAGAAAACACAAGCACTCCAAAAGGAACGGGTGACCAGGTTTATTTCTTGCACAAATCAAACCGCGGTAAAGTCAGCGTTGAGGCACCTAGCCTCAACGCTCTTTTATCATGTTACCACACCCTAACCCCACCCCTTCAAAGCAAACCGGCATCCGCCTGCCTCCCCATAAATGCCCCACCCATCACCTTGCATAGCCACCACCCACCGTGTGCACTGCTGCGGCCCGCCAAGCCCCCTCCCAGGTAAGCCTCCCTCACACGCCCCAGTCCGTGCCGGCGTTGCGGCTGTTAGCTCCCCCCCGAGTCCATCCAAGCGCCCAGTGAGTGAGGGTGGCGAAACGGGCACAGCCACACCCCCCTCTATGTTTTGCTGGGGCGGGCCTGACTGTCCGTTTGGCCGTACGTCGCCTCCAGTCCGTTTCTGCCCGGCCGCCGCCTGCAGCTCAGAGTCCTGCAGCTCAGAGTCCCGAGAAGTTAAAGGGTCCTGGGCGGACGCCAGCGCTAGTCCGGTGGGCGCCCGGCGCCGTCCCCACTGACGAGGCGAGCGCGCGTCCGCCGGCCATCTGGAAGCGGACGCGCCGATCAGCTGGGCGCCGGCCAGCTGCATGGCGGGGTTGCGGCGCGCTCCGCAGAGTTCGGGCGAAGCCACGCCCACCAACCGAGTGTCCGGGGCCTGTCGGAGTTGATGTCCTGGAGCGGGCGCGCCGATCAGCTGGGCGCCAGCCAGCTGCTCGGCGGGGCTGCGGCGCGCTCCGCGGAGCCCGGGCGAAGCCACGCCCACCTTCTGAACGACTGGGGCTCGACGGAGGCGATGTCGAGGCCCGAGCGGGCGGCAGGCCGGCGGGGCTTGACACTATCTATCTATCTATCTATCCATCCAATGTGGAAATAAACCTCCATTTGGTTATCAATGACAGACACTCGCAGATACAGAATTTTTATTATACACGTTAGAAAACTACAACTTTACATTCTTTTTGACATAATCACCATTCAAATTGTCATAACGTCTTGCAAGGTTTGAAATTCCTTAGTAGCAGTCACTCGGCACCAAATCTGGGCTATTGGGGGACGGGTTTGATCAAAAACATCCAAACAGAACTGCTTCAAAAGTTCTTGGGTGCATCTAGTGGTGTGTGGGTGAGCATTATCATGAACCAACACCACACTGGAAGTCAGCATGCCCTGATGCTTGTTATGGATGGCTCATCTGAGTTTTTGTAATGTTTCACAGTAGTCTTCTGAACTGAAGGTTGAACCATGCTCCATTAACTTCATTAGCAGTACTTCTTTGGCATCTTCACATTTGGTGGGATTTTCTATGGCAGCACTTCTGTGCCTCAATTTGAATGGCGATTATGTCAAAAAGTAATGTAATGTTGTAGTTTTCTAATGTGTATAATAAACGTTCTGTATCTGTGAGTGTCTGTCACTAATAACCAAACAGAGGTTTATTTTATTTTATTGCCCTCGTATCTATCTATCTATCTATCTATCTATCTATCTATCTATCTATCTATCTATCTATCTATCTATCTGTTAAGGAATTTGTTGTGCAGAGGTCTCTTTGTACAACCAAAGAGTTGCACAGACAAGGAAGGGTACTGAGAGCAGTAAAAGTCACACACAGGAGTACACTGAGTTCTAAAAGCAAAGAGTATTTTACTTTTGAGGTGGTGTAAAAACAAAAATGCACAGTCAAAAAATAAACAGTCCAGGTCATAAACAATAGCAACAGTCCAAACTACAAAGTCTTCTTACCGGTCCAGAGGTCAATACACAGTTCAGGTTTACAACAGTAGTAAACCAACAGCAGAGCAAAAACAGTAATAGTAGAGATCAGTGAATTCAGAGAGAGAGAGAAGCTACGTTCCTAGCTTCCTCTTACGGCCATGAGAACACTTACACACCCATTGGCCAATTAACATCTTAAAGACATAGCATTATGGTTAATATATTTTCAACTCAACATTGTAGGCTAACACCATATGCCTAACATTCTCCCCTTTGGGTAGAATAATATATAACTCTTACAATCTTATGCACATTCTTTCACAATTAGCATTGTGTTTCACAGCACTTTGTACCTTCGTAAAATGGTCTGCAATATTTACATCAGATGAACAATACTCTAGCTGTATTAATTTATCCTTGACACATTGTCTGACATTTAAATAACGAAGATCAGTATATTTAGATCTTGTTCTTACTGCAGCATTATTTGCCATCTTTATTGCAGCTTTCCATGATGCCTGTTCCTTTTCAGGATACATCCTGATCTCATCATAGTTAGAAGGTACTGAACTAACTTGACATATTAAACTTGCTTTATAGCGATCAGGTGGACGTCTGATGCGCGTTGAACGCCAAGGAACTACAGGGCTTTGAATTTCTGACTCCTTTTCTTCCTCTGATTCATCTTTTATCTCCCCTATCTCCTCTTCATCTTTTATATTTATAGGAGATGTATCATCATTACTAGTTATGTTATCAGAGGAGTCCTCAAACACTAGAGGATCAGTATTAACAGTTTCTTGCTCTAACCTATCACAACCAACGTGCTCAAGGAATTTTGCACTCGCACTGTTATATACATTAGTTGTGCCTCGTTCCCAGAAACGATAGGATCTATGGTTAGCTTCGTAACCTACGAAGTATAATTGCCTAGCCCTATGTTGGCCTTTCACCCTCTTGTTGCGGGTGAAGAAGGAGAGTGCAAAACTTGGGTTGAAACTAAACATTAAAAAAACCAAGATCATGGCATCTGGCCCTCTCAATTCCTGGCAAATAGATGGGGAAGAAATGGAGGTAGTGACAGATTTTATTTTCCTGGGCTCCAAGATCACTGCAGATGGGGACTGTAGCCAAGAAATTAAAAGACGCTTGCTCCTTGGGAGGAAAGCCATGGCAAATCTAGACAGCACACTAAAAAGCAGAGACATCACCCTGTCAACAAAAGTGCGTATAGTCAAGGCTATGGTCTTCCGAGTTGCAATGTATGGCAGTGAAAGCTGGACCATAAGAAAGGCTGAGCGCCAAAGAATTGAAGCCTTTGAACTATGGTGCTGGAGAAGACTCCTGCGAGTTCCTTGGACTGCAAGGCGATCAAACCGGTCAGTCCTAGAGGAGATCAACCCTGACTGCTCTTTAGAAGGCCAGATCCTGAAGCTAAAACTCAAATACTTTGGCCACCTAATGAGAAGGAAGGACTCACTGGAGAAGAGCCTAATGCTGGGAAAGATTGAGGGCAATAGAAGAAGGGGACGACAGAGAATGAGGTGGCTGGATGGAGTCACTGAAGCAGTAGGCGTGAGCCTAGATGGACTCCAGAAGATGGTAGAGGACAGGAAGGCCTGGAGCAGACATGTCAAACACAAGGCCCGGGGGCCGGATGCGGCCCGCAAAGTGGTTTCATGTGGCCCGCGAAGCCATCCTGGAAACAGTGAGGGAGCGGCCCCCACTGCCTTGGCCCTGGCCCAGAGACCCTCCTTCTGCCAGAGACCCTCAGATCTGTCCCACTCTTGCCCAGGCCCCCATAGGCACCCTTGATGAGAATAATGTAGAGCTGGCCACGCCCACCCAGTAGGCCACACGCACTCTAGCCACACCCACCCAGTAGGCCACGCCCACCCTGGCCATACCCACCCAGCCCCCTGAGGGCAACCGCAATGCTGATGCGGCCCTCAATGAAATTGAGTTTGACACCCCTGGCCTGGAGGAACATTGTCCATAGGGTCGCGATGGGTCGGACACGACTTCGCAACTAACAACAACAACAACAACATGTTGGCCTTTACTCCTGAGTTGTGCAGGAATGTGGACCCAAGCTGGGGTGCCACACGTGTGCAAGTAATCAAGGTTTGGTCTTCTACCATGCCATATTGTATATGGTATTTTACCAGTAGAAGTATTAACAACTAAATTCAGAACATGGTTTGCACATTTTGCTGCCTCCCCCCACAGTCTATCTGTTAAGCCAGAATCTTGTAACATGGTTCTCATCATGGCTTGTAATGTTTGCCCACGTCTCTCAACAAATGCATTATGTTCAGGTCTATAAGGCGCTGAACGTTTATGCTCAATGCCAGCAGATTCTAACATATCAACAAAACGCTTGTTTGTAAATTCAGTACCATTATCAGTAATTATGCACTGAACCTTTCTCTTTGTTTTCCTTTCCACAAACTTCAGCCAGTTTGCAAATTGTTGGAAAGTGTCTGCCTTTGACTTAAGCAGATAACAAAATCCATAACGAGAGTAGTGGTCCAATATACTTAAAATATAACATGACCCTCCTAAACTTGGTTTCATGGGTCCAATTAACTCAGCAAACACAACTTCCAAAGGTACAGTTGTTTTGAAGCTGTTTATCCTGTTTGCAAATTGCCTTGCTCTTTTCCTGATTACAAGATATCCTTTCTCCCCGGATATTTTCCATTTTGGGCTGGTACAGCTTAATAATCTATGATGGATTAATCCTCCATGGGCTTTGTCTAATGATTTTTCTCAAATGACCTGCATTTATAGCCATAGGGCGTTCTCAGCTCTTGTGCTCCATTTATGAAATACTGTCCCTGGAGAGCTTTACCTGGTGCCTGCTTCAATCTAATTTTGGCACTCAGAACACTTTTTCATTTTCCTAGGATTGTTTGGACTCAAGCTCTTTTCATGCGCAATAAGTTTGCCTGATTTATTTTTGAACTGTGACATTATTTCTCCTCAGTAGGTTTGATAATGAGCTTCTCTGGATATGCCTCTATATTAAAGGGCAGGATAACTATGTGAACATATAAACAGAAGAATTTGTATCCTGAAAGAAAACCCTCATCTTTGGATGCATTCATTCATATGTAAATACACCCCATCCTATTTTTTATTCTGCCATCTTCTCTCCTGATCAAATCCTGCATTGTTTTTTAGTAGAGGAATTGGCAGCTTATTGCCTTTGGTAAACATCATCCAAGTGGATGTGGAATCCTGCTTGGAGATCAAGTGCTTCATCCTTATCAGTCTGGCTGCTTTTCTTGCCCAACAGCATAAAGCAGGCACAGGATGTTGAATTATTTATAAAGAAAAGACTTGCTGGACTGCATTACCAAATGACAGGAGACTGTTCATTCATACTTCAGTCCTAGTTCAAAGCTAGTATGAAACTGAGTAAAAAGTCAATAGTTTGTTAAAAGCCCATCTATTTAATTTGAGAACAATGTACCTGAGTAAATATCTTAGAGAATTATTGGGGAAGCAGCCCTGGATAATTTTTAAATGCTCTGCCAGGGAAAATGCTGAAAGAGGCTTGTTATTCTCCACACTTTCTCCACCCTATATAACCCAAAGGCCCTTTATGGTTTCATGTACAAGTAGACAATCCTGTCCACAGAATGCATGCACCTCTCACTGCTTAGACCACAGAGTTACAGTATATGAAAGCATATCAATGATCTTCTACTATCACACACACACACACACACACACACACACACACACACACACACACACACACACAAAGAGAGAGAGAGAGAGAAAGAGAGAGAGAGAGCATTCTGAGACAGGAATGTTGGTAGAGATACTTTGCAGACATTTTAATTCATTGCAAGCTGTTCTATATTTATTTGTGCAACAGTGTGTGCTTGTTAAGCTTTGATTACTGTAATACATATCCTGGACAGTCCACAATTATAGTTAGAACAATTAACCAGTGAAACAACCTGCCTCTGGAAGCTGTGAATGCACCAACACTGGAAGTTTTTAAGAAGAGACTAGACAGTCATTTGTCTGAAATGGTATAGGGTTTCTTGCTTGAGTAGGGGGTTGGACTAGATGACAGATGTTCAGACTGGATTTGGCATTTTTGTCTACCTGTTGAGTCCTTACCAAGGACCTAGAATAGGCAGATGTGGATGTTTGATGGTATTACAGATATTGTCGCAGGATGGAAGCAGTTCCTAGTAAGGCCGCCTTTTGCAATTGACTAATGGTGAATTTGTCAATGCCAATGGTGTTCAAGTGGTGCTCCAGGTTTTTGGGATTGCATCCAAGGTGCCTATTACTATTGGTACTACCCTTGCTTGCCTTTGCCACAGTCTTTCTATTTGTATTTGTAAAGGTAAAGGTTCCCCCACACATGCGTGCTAGTCGTTTCCGACTCTAGGGGCCAGTGCTCATCTCCGTTTCAAAGCCGAAGAGCCAGCACTTGTCCGAGGACATCTCTGTGGTCATGTGGCCGGCATGACTGGACGCCAAAGGCGCATGGAACGCTGTTACCTTCCCACTGTAGTGGTCCCTATTTTTCTACTTGCATTTTTATGTGCTTTCGAACTGCTAGGTTGGCAGTAGGTGGGACGAGTAACAGGCGCTCACTCTGTTATGCGGCACTCGGGATTCAACCCGCCAAACTGCTGACCTTCTGATCGACAGGCTCAGCGTCCTAACCCACTGAGCCACCGTGTCCCTATTATTTCTATTTGTAGGTCTTTGTATTTTGTTATCTTCTCCAGTTCTTTCTTGTCTATTCTGTTGTCTCCAGGCACTGCCACATCCACTATCCAGACTTTTTTTTAAGGCAAATGATATTTCTTGCACATCTTCCAATGCACCATTGTTGCTACTTTGTCATGCCGCTGCTTATAGTCAGTCTGTGCGATCTTGCAGCAGCTTACCAGGTGGTCCACTGTTTCTTCAGGTTCTTTGCATAGGCGGCACTTACTGTCTGTTGCTGTCTTCTCAATTTTGACTTTGTATGCATTTGTCCCTAAGGCTTGGTCTTGTGCAGCCAGAATTAGTCCCTCGGTCTCTTTCTTCAACTTTCCTACTCTTAGTCATTGCTAGGTCTTGTTATTATCTGCTTTCCCAGCTATTTTTTAATGTACTGGCCATGTAGTGCTTTGTCTTCCCATGCCTCTATTCTGTTCTTCATTTGGTCTTTCTTGTAGGCCAGTTTGGTCTTTCCAGTAGTCAGTAAGCCTTCCTGATATACTAATTTCAGTGCATCTTCATCATTGTCCTTCTGATATTCTTCCAAAACCATTTTTTCTTCTTCAACCATCTGATGTACTTGCAGCATTCCATGTCCACCTATTTGCCTTGGTAGTTGTTTGATAGCCATGTCCTGAGTTATTCAGTATTGTTGACAGAGGAAACAATGCAATAACAAATAGTAGTGGTGATAATGAATCTCCTTGAAATATTCCTCTCTTGATATTAACCTCTCCCAGTGTGCAACTGTGCCTTCCGTTTTGCCATCGATCGTTGC
This sequence comes from Vipera ursinii, assembly GCF_947247035.1. NCBI lineage: Eukaryota > Metazoa > Chordata > Lepidosauria > Squamata > Viperidae > Vipera > Vipera ursinii. Next base: position 39,546,187 of record NC_139512.1, read on the forward strand.
ACAAATTTTCTGATGTTTCTACTGACTCCTTTTATTTCTAGGCACTTGATTATCCAGTCATATGGCAGAGAGTCAGATGCATTTTTGTAGTCAATCCATGCCACATTCAGGTTGGTCTTCCTTTTCTTGCAGTTTTCCAAGATCATTTTGTCTATTAGGAGTTGATCTTTTGTTCCTCTGCTATTCGGGTGGTTTCTTTTCTTCTGTTTGGGTGGAAAGAGATTGTTTTCAACTAGATGCTGTTGTACTGCATCAGCTACCACACCAGTTAGCAATTTGAAAGTTGTTGGTAAGCAGATATTGGCCTGTAGTTGCCTGGTATTGCCCCTTTTGCTGAATTTTTGATTATTAGGTAGGTTTTCTCAGTTGTTAGCCACTTTTCAATTTCTCCTCCTTATAGTATGTTGTTGAACTGCTTGGCAATGGGTAGGTATGTAACACTTAGATGTTTCAACCAAAACCCATGCAGTTCTTCTTCACCTGGTGCTGACCAATTTTTGATCCTCCTTGCTGTTTTTTCTACCATTTTTGTTGTTATTACTAGTTCTTTCATTTCAACTTCTGTTTTATTTGCATCCACCTCTTTTAACCAAGCTGCATCCTTGTTGTGTTTCTTTGGGTTATCCCATATCTTCTCCCAGAACTGCATTGTTTCTACCCTGTCAGGTACTGTCTGATTCACTGCAGTTTCTCCATTGATGGATTGGTAGAAACGTTTCTGATTGGATTGAAATTGGAGGTTCTGCCTATAATTTGCAATTTGAGCTTCGTATCTACTGATTTTCCTGGCTATAGCTGTTATTTGCTGCTTTATTATTTCCAGTGCTTCCTTGATCTTCCTTGTTTCTAAGTGGTATTTCTTGATTAGTTATTCTTTGGTCTTCTTGTTCTTCTTTTCTTTCATCTGTTCTAGCTTGCTTGCATGTGATCTTAACTTGCTGATTTTATTTTCTAGTCTAACCTTCCATTTTTGTGGTGCACTGTTTGTTTGTTTTTCTTCTTTGTTGATTTTGCATCCGAGGTATTCAGTTATAACTACAACTGTGCTGTACATTAGTTGGTTTGTTTCTTGCAGTGAATTGGTGCTTAGACTTGATATTGCAGTATTTGCATCTTTTAATGCTTTTGCTAGCTTGTTTCTTTGGAACAAGCTTCAATGCAGGCAGCCTTATTCTGTTGTTTTTGTGCTGTTCTAGATGCTCAGTTATTCTTTGTTTCAATTCTTTTATTTCTTTAGTTAGAGGGCTTTGTTCTTCCTGAGGAAGAGGTGCCTGGTTTCCAAATGAGAACAGTTGTATATCTCTGCTGGATTCCTTCACTGCCAACTCCCCCTGGCTTGCCTCTACATTCTGAATTACTTCTGGCAAGGCTTTGATTTCTTTGCCTTGGGTAAACCTTTGCAGTTCGTCCAATTCTGTTTCTGTAAATACTTTATTTCGTATTATAAATCGGCATTGATCTGCTAGTCTCTGTTCTGTTATTTCTGATTCTGGATTTTGTTCTTTCCAGAAGTGGTGCATTCGTTTTAGATATCCTCTTCTTGTTGAACTTGATCTGTAATAACAAATTATTATTTCTTTGTTTTCAATCACTGTGTATTTGTGACGGGTAAACACCTTTTCTTCCAGTAGTTCTGCAGCTGCTGGCCCTGGTTGCTCAGCCAACAGTCCTGAGTCCTGTAACTCATTTTTCACCAGATATCCAGGAACTCCAACATCTAGCATGAACCTTGTTAACCCAGGTGACATCCGAGCTGGTATGGCATTCTGAAATTCACGTCTCACCATATTTTTTATGGGAGAGACATTCTTTGTCTGACTCCTCTGATGAGACCTGTCCAGTATGATTGAACCTCTTGCATAGCTCTCATCTTCCTGAGAGTACACAAGCCCCACAACCATATCAAGGTAGTGCCTCACTGGGGGTTGTTGTTGTTGTTATTATACAACTTAGGTCTATCAAAACTATCATATAAAAATCACAAAACTGAATTTAACCACAGGATCAACAGACAATACCAGCACCCCAGAAAGGCTTGGACAAAGAACAACATTTGAGCTCCTTCTGCAAAATTAAAAGGGGTAGAGGATCAATTTAATTTGTGCTTAGATTGTAAGCCGCCCTGAGTCTTCGGAGAAGGGCGGGATATAAATGGGATTAAAATTTAAAAAAAATCATCACATGGGATAAGCTGTTTCATAAGCTGGGACATCCACAGAGAACTCTGGCATGTTATAGTTAAGGGTGTGTTTTCCAATGTTTGAATTCCTTTGAAATTATAGAGAAAATATAGGTACCTGTTTTTTCTTTTTGTTTTTGAACATACTGAAAACCTATGTTTCACACACGGGTCTTCCTCTTTTTTTTATTTCTCTGTCAAAAGCTGGGGTTGAATCTCCTTGCCATCTTCAGACACTTTAAAAGAAGTATTTGTCTTGAACCAGCATGCATCCTTTAAATCAGATTTTGTGCACGTGCTCTGGGATCTTTATCCCAATACAAACAATCTGTGAGTTGTGGCTCTTAATCACTTTGTTAAAAGGATGTCCTAATATCAGGTTTTCTGGGGAATTTTATCAAAGAGTTTAGAAGGTATGAAATTGGTTGAACAAGAAGCAACAGCCATTGCTATACTACTAAACACCCTGCATTTCTCTTTTTGTACAAAAGATGGCCCTCAGTGCTTAAGAATTGGGAACATCCTCAGAATTAAAGCCTATCCTTTTTGTGTGAATGCATAAGCAAGATATTCTCCTTCTATTAATGTATTATCATTGGAAACAACTTCATGAGAAACAATGCCAACATAAAGATTTATAAACAATGCTGCCATGCTTTTGGAATTGACAAAGAAAGCCCAAAAAAGAATATACAGTCATATTTGTATGGCCACCTGAATAATTACACACCCAATTTGAACACTGAATTTATTTTCAACACATTTTTCCAATCCTGAATTTCAGTTTAAGTTACTCTTCTTTCAGTAGAGTTATTTGGTGTATGTGTTTGTGTGCTTGTATCTCTGTGTGTGTATATACTGTACATGTATACATATATATGTGTGTGTGTGTGTATGTGTGTATGTATGTAAGTAAGTATATACACACACACATACTGTATATATATATATTGTATATATATTGTATATACATGTGTATGCATATACATACACACATGCACACTCACACACATACATAATTGATTATGTGATTAATTGACTGATTGATTATGAAAGATTGCAGAGAAAAGCAACAAAGAGGATAAGAGGTCTGTTCACCATAGGATGAACAGTTGTGGAACTAGATATGTCTAGTTCCAACCAATAAACTACAGCATCTCTGTTAGGGTTAGATAAGGTAATAAGGACATGTTTACAAAACATGAATACATAGGACACATTACCTTGCTGGAACAATTACAGTAAATCTGAAGAAATGGCTTGCTCATTAAAAACTTAGAGTCAGTAATAAGCATTATATGCTTGAAATTCAGTTATGTTATTAAAAAGTGTGAAATTGAAAGAGGGACATAATTTTATGCGAAAATCTCTTGTTGGTTGCATATTGCTCCCAACAATCTGGGTCCTCATTTTACTAGCTTTGAAAGGATGGAAGGCTGTGTCAATCTTGAGCCGGTCAGGATCAAGCTCCTGGCAGTGGGCAGAATTAATCAATATGGGACATCCAGCTTTCTCTTTTGTAGTTTTTCTGCTATTTTTTTTTCTTTTCCCCTAAGCACAGGGCTATATGGAGACCTGCAAAAAACCCTGAATAATCATAGTTCCCCCCCCCCAAAAAAAAAACCTTTATGTGTACCTCTTTGCTGTCAGCTAGTGGTCATCCAGATTCTGAAGTTTAAATATGGCACTGTTTGAGTGTAAAGTGCTTTTGAAAAAAACAAAGTCTACACAAAATTATGCCGTGGAGCAGCGACTCTCCAATCTTTTTGAGCTAGTTTAGAATTTAGAATTTTGAAACCATTGGACTGGTCCCCAAAGGCTGCTATTCAGGTGGTCATGAGTTACAAAAGCTGTTTATCAGATGCTAGTGTAGTTGGAGAAGTTGCTTTGGAACAATCCCCAAATGATCTATAACTTCTTTCTGAGCAGACTTCCAAAGAAAGCCTTGAACTGCAGGATGATATCTTTATTCTTTTCTCAGATGCAGCTGAAATGTATGTGGGCCAGGATTCTTCTTGAAAATGAAGATTATGCCTGAGGCTGATAATTGCTTTAAAGTTTGCTAACTTTCCATTTATTTATTTTTAATTAAAATTAAAATCAGGCACTGCCTGGTGCCTAGTGAGTAGCAAAGGAAGGTAGCTGTCATACAATAGCTCCTATAGAAGCCACATTAAGGACTTGGGGCTCTTCAGTTCTACTTTAAATCCTAGTTTAAAGGCAAAGAACAAAGCAGAGGCTTTCATCTGAATTTGCTTACAAATCTTGCACATTTATGCAAATCTATGCCTTCTCTTGTCCTCGTTGGAAAATATTTTCTCGAACTTTCTAGTAGGATGTAAGCAGCCATTCTGACTGAGTTTCAGTCTTATGTTGGAAGGGTTTCTCATTTCTTCCATGAGCTGCCCTGACTCCCAATAAGCTTCCCAGTCCAATTCAAGGGGGCTGATCATCCCTTATAAATCTCCCCATTTTTATTTATTTTATTTTAATTCCATTTATATCCCGCCCTTCTCCGAAGACTCAGGGCGGCTTACAAGCTTAGCAGTAGCCTTCATTCTATGTATATGCCTGCTTATTAGGGCTTTCGCCCCCCCCCAAGCGGCATTATTACAAAGTCAGCTTATTTGCCCCCAACAATCTGGGTCCTCATTTTACCTACCTTGAAAGGATGGGTCAACCTTGAGCCTGGTGGGATGCAAACCTGCACTAATTGCAGGCAGCTGGTGTTACTTAAGGAGGCATTAGCCCACTGTTCCACCAAGGCTCTGGTACATGTAAGGCTATCTTTCTCTAGTAGAGAGGGCATGGTCCAGGTCCCTTATAATAAACAATGTTAACATGGAGTTGGATTTTAACTCCCAGAACTCCATAGCCAGTCAAAGCCCACGCTTCTGAAAATTACTGAGATTGAGAAACACTGAGTTTAATGGTTAAAACCCCCAAACCAGAAAGCAAAGATGGAAAAAAAGTTTTTTTTCCCCTCCATCACCACCCACTTCATATGTATTCAGTATAGAGTATGGTGAAGATATTAGCCTGCAACTGGGAAGACTGAGGTTTAAGGTTCACTTGACGATGGAGTCCCTGGGGGACTTTGAGCCCATCATTATCTCTTAGTCCATTGTTTCTCACTCTTTGCAACTTTTAAAATGTCTGGACTTCAATTCCCAGAATTCCCCAGCCAGAAAGCCTTGTTGTGATTATGGTGAAAGAAAAGAAAGCTCCACAGAAATTACCTTATATTCCCAGAGGAAAGTTGGTATCAGGCCCCGTCCGACGAATCGCCCAAAGAGAGAAACCGGAACGGGAGCTGGTTCTTCCAAGCTGTGTTTATTATCCGCATAAACGTTCGCTCAAAGACAAATGAAGTCAGCGTTGACTTTACAGCACAGTCAACGCTGTTAAATAACCAACAAGGCTAACTCCCACCACCACACCCGTAATTACAGCACCACGCCCCCACCCTACTTAAACCCCACCTCCCATGGTTCCCTCCTTTTGGCTCCCGTCCCACCACCAATGCAGCCGGTAAGTTATTCCCCAGCCTAACCCTCCCTCCTTTTCCCCGGAGTCCTGCCTTGACCCCACGTTCCCCGCACCACCCCAGAACGCCGCGAGCTGCTCGCTAAATCCCTTCCCGGCCCACCGGTTGTCTCCAGCACCCCCTGACCCACCCAGGCACTCATTCGTGCCCTGCGGCTCGGGCGCCGGGCAGCCACCGCCTCGTTCTTTGCACGGCCCCTTCCCGGCCTGTAAGTAGCTTCTGGAGCCCGGCTGGCTGGTCCGCGGCCTCCCCAGCTGACAGGCGGCCCGCTGCTGCGCCGTTCTGCTCACTGTCCCTGTTCCCGATCCGTTGGAGCAGCGTGGGCGTGGCCAACCGTCGCTGGAAGCTGGCAGCATGGCGACGGGACGAGGAGGCCTGTGAACGACCCTGCGGCCTGGTACGTTGCTCCGGGCGGTTACCGGGTCGCTGGGAAGGGCTGCGTGTTGGCCCGGGCCTCCGGATGACGACGGGCGACGGCGGGAGGCTTCGGGGCCTGACAGGGTGTTTCCGGAGTGCTGGGGAGGGCCGTGTGCCGTCCCGGCCCTCCGGTGGACGACTGCCGCCGGCGGGAGGCTTCGGGGCCTGACGGGGCGTTTCCGGAGCGCTGGGGAGGGTCGGATGCTGTCCTGGCCCTCCGAGAGACGACGGCCGCCGGCAGGAGGCTCCGGGGGCCGACGGGTTGCTTCCGGAGTGCCGAGGAGGGCCGAATGCCTTCGGGGCCTGACGGGGTGCTTGGAGGGGGCCTGGCGGCCTGGTGAGCCACCCCGCGGCCCGTCCGGATGTCGGGCGTGCTCGGCCCGACATGCCGCCCCCCCTACCAAGGGTCCTCCTGCGGATGCAGAAAACAGGGTTATAGCATCATTCACTGTGCACACACCCCCGTGACCCCCACCCCCTGCCAGGATGGGCTCGATGGAAGGCCCGGATCAAACGTGGAGCATGGACATCCTCCCGCGACACCCACGTCGCCTCTTCCACCGGGTACCCCTTCCACCGAAGGAGATATTGTAGGGCGCCCCTCCGCACTCTGGAGTCCAAGACCTCCTGTACCTCATATTGATCGGCGTGAACCGGTCCGGGACCCTCCTCCCCTGCTGCCGCGGTAGCTGCTGGAGCAGGTTTCAGCAAGCTACTATGGAACACCGGGTGGACCTTACCCAAAAACTTAGGCAGCCGCAGCCGTACCGTCACCGGGTTTATTACCTGCACCACCCGGAACGGCCCGAGGTATTTGGGTCCTAGCTTACGGCACGGAACCTGTAACCGTAAATACTTGGTAGACAAGTAAACCAGGTCCCCCACCCGCGGCGTAGCAAAGGGTTTTCGTTTCTTGTCTGCCTGTGCTTTGGAAGCTACGGCAGACCGATCCAACGCTTCTTTCGCTGCCCCCCAGACAGCCGTGATCTGGTGCATCCAGTCAGTCGGTGAGCTCGGAGATCCGTCGTCCTGGGGACACTCAGCGAAGGGAACGAATTCGTGACCGGTGACCACCCGGAATGGAGAGAAGCCAGTACTACTGTGAACCGCGTTATTGTATGCAACCTCAGCAAGCGCTAACAGGTCCACCCAGTCTGTCTGCCGAAAAGAAACATAGCTTCGTAAATAGCGCTCAACAGCAGCGTTGGCTCGTTCTGCGGCCCCGTTGGTACTGGGGTGATAAGCGGTACTCAATCCCTGGGACGAGCCAATATGTCGCAAGAACTCTCTCCAAAACCGGGCCGTGAACTGCACCCCTCTATCCGAAATCACACGCCGCGGTACTCCATGCAGTCGATATATTTGTGTTAGGAACAACCAAGCTAGGCGCCGGGCTGATGGCAACCCTTTACACGGGACAAAGTGCGCCTGTTTAGAAAACAGGTCAACTACTGTCCAGATAACGGTGTGACCCCTACTCTCTGGGAGGTCCACAACGAAGTCCATGGCGATGTCCTGCCAAGGCCGAGTCGGGTCAGCTACCTGTTGCAATAACCCCAAAGGCTTCCCAACCTGGGGTTTTGTAGTGGCACAAATATGACAATGCCGTACGTACTGCTCGATGTCGCTTTTCATGCGAGGCCACCAGAATTGACGGCGTGCCAGGTGTAAGGTTTTCACAAACCCAAAATGTCCCGCCTGTTTGGCGTCGTGGCACCCATGTAGAACGCGTGGCCGCACGGTTTCGGGCACATACAGTCGTGTACCATGCCACGCTAAACCGTTCCGCATTGTCAAGAGTCCCGGATTACTCCGCAACCAGGCATCCTCCTGCAATGTCCTTTGGATGGCCTGGTTCAACGTCTCCTCCGATGCCTGCCTAGCACTCTCCGAACCAATCCCTCCGGTTGCCAGTGCCGGGATGAGTGCCTGCACTACCTCCTCCCGCTTGCTGTCAAACTGAGGCATGCGCGACAAGGCATCTGCCAGAAAGTTCCGACCCCCCGGCACATACTTCAGTACAAAACGGAAACGACGGAAGTATAAGGCCCATCGGACATGTTTAGGCGACAAGCGACGAGGGGTTTGTAGGGCTTCCAGGTTTTTATGGTCCGTCCACAGTTCGAACGGGTGGGAAGCCCCCTCCAGCAGATGTCGCCAGGTTTCCAAAGCCCAACGGACCGCATACGCCTCCTTCTCCCACACCGCCCAGGCCCGTTCGGTGGGAGTCAATTTCTTAGAAGCGTAAGCACATGGCTGCAGAACCCCGGCACTGTTCCGCTGAAGGAGGACGGCCCCAAGAGCAACATCGCTCGCATCCGCCTGCACGACATAAGCTAGCGTGGGATCGGGATGTCTCAAAACGGGCTCTTTAGCAAAGAGGGACTTCAGTTCCTCAAACGCCCGCTGACACGCGATAGACCACTCCAATTTCAACCCCGGACGCGGGCGTGTCTTCAACTGTCGTGTGCGCAGTAGATCTGTTAACGGCAGGGCGATAGCTGCGAAACGTGGGATGAAATGTCTATAGAAGTTGGCAAAGCCAAGGAAACTCTGCAACTGTCGCCTGGTCTGCGGAGCTTGCCACTGTTGAATGGCCTGTACCTTTTTAGGGTCCATCTCCACCCCCGCCGACGATATGCGATACCCAAGGTAGTCCAGCTGGGCCTTATGGAACTCGCACTTGGACAGTTTAACATAGAGTTGCGCTTCCAGCAACCGTGACAACACCTGCCGCACAAGAAGCACATGCTCCTCCAATGTGTCCGAGTAGATCAGGATGTCGTCTAAGTATACCAAAACACCCCGATACAGGAACTCATGCAGGACCTGATTGATCAATTGCATGAACACAGCGGGAGCTCCCTGTAGGCCAAATGGCATCACGCGGAACTGAAAACTGCCAAGAGGACAATTGAATGCGGTCTTCCATTCGTCCCCGGCTTTGATTCTCACCCGGTAATAGGCTTCCCTGAGGTCCAACTTGGTGAATACCCGGCCTGTCGCCAAATGGGCCAGCATGTCCTTCATCAAAGGGAGGGGATAGAGGTGCTCCACGCACACCGCATTAACCCCCCGGTAGTCCACACATAAACGTAAGCCCCCATCCTTCTTTTCACGAAAAAGAACTGGTGCCGCCACCCGGGATCGTGCTGGTTGAATAAACCCTCTTTCCAAGTTCTTATCTATGTACCGCCGTAACTCCTGCATCTCTTTTGGAGACATGGCGTACATACGGGGTTTAGGTAGTCTGGCCCCCGGTTCGAACTCAATAGCACAATCCGTCGGCCGATGAGGTGGTAACAAATCGCACTCCCGCTCATCGAAGACGTCCATTAAATCCGAGTAGTCCCGGGGTACGTGCACCTTTGAATCATCCGTGACCCCGCAAACCTTCTCCCGCATCCCCGTGTCCTCCGGCCCCAGGAAGGAATGGTGGAGAGGGGGCTCGGGACCCAGACCCACCCGAAGATGACGACTACCCCCCTCCCACCAAATCGTGGGGCCCCATTTATCAAGCCACGTAAGGCCCAGAATAAGAGCTTCAGTCATAGAGGGCACCACAACGAAACGCAAAACCTCCCAGTGGGCCCCCAATTCCAGCCGGACAGGTTCGGTGACGTGGGTGATAGGAGCCCCCCCAAGGAGCGACCCATCCACTTGTTGGAAACGCAGAGGGGTTACCAGTCGTTGCAACCGGATACCGACTGCAGTCGCCGTTTTCCGGTTGATAAGACACCGGGTGCTCCCCGAATCGACCAAAGCCCTGACCGCCCGCCTTTGCCCAGATACAGGACTCACCAATACCACGGGGAACACAAAAGGGCATACCGGAGCGCTTACCATCGGGTCGTCCTCCAGCTCCAGATCCTCAAGGTCTCCCGTCGGCACGGTCTGGGTAGTTACGGGGCCGGTCGCCAAAGGACGTGTCGTGTCCCGACGGCTGTCGTCAGCGGCTTGATATGCAGTTCGGGACCGCTCCGAGGTCTTCCTGGCAGGCAAAGCCCGTGTCGAAGTCGCTGGAGGAACCATCCGGGCTGGCGGGAGCGGGCATTCAGCCGCCCGGTGACCCGGCTGGTCACATCGGAAACACCTAATACCCGGACGTGGTGGTGGTACAGGGTTGGCCTTGGCCATCGGCAAGCCGGGCCGCTCCTCCACCTTCACCTTTTCAGCCGGCCGCCGGCCCCCGGTCACCCCCTCAGACCTTCCTCGAGTATCCTGCAAGCCAATGTCCAGCTCAATAGCCACCCGGAACCAGTCCTGCAGACGGGCCGGAACCCCTCTTACCACACAAGCTCGTCGCAAAGCACCATCCAGTCCAGCCTTAAAGTGGTGCACAAGAAGGCGTTCAGGCCATGATCGTAGCCTCCCGGCCACCTTCCGGAACTCCCCAACGTAACGTACGGCCGGTCTTCCTTGTTGGCGCAGATCCAACACTTCGGCCTCGGCACGGAGCACCCGTGAGATATCCTCAAAACGAGCGCGTAAAGCCTCCAGGAAAAGACCAAGGTCCCCGAGTTCACGGGCATGATCGCCGTATAGGTCAGCCGCCCAGGCTGCAGCCTCCCCTTGTAGACACGCTGTGACAGCCACCACCATCGCCCACTGGGACGCATAGGCCGGGCCGTATTGGTCCATGTGATTAATCACCTGCCCCAAAAACATTGCCAGGCGATCTGGATGACCGTCATAGACCACGGTCAGGGGCGGAGGACCCCACGCCAGCCCTTGACCCCAAGGACCCAACGGCATCCCCTGGGCTGGAACCCCCCCATCTGGTCGTAACGGCTGCTGTCTTGGTCTTCCGGTTACGCTGTCCCAGGAAGTCGTGCCGCCCGGTACCGCCGTAATGGGAGCCGAAACCCCGGGACCTCTGGGAACCTCAGGCTGGCGAGCTGCTCCCTGGTACCTTGGGCTGTCCATACGAAAGCGGGGTGGGCTAGACCGTCGAGCAAGACCACCTGAGAGGGACCACTGCCCCTGATCAGACTCTTCTGGAGCAGACCAAAGCCTAGGCTCCCGACCCCTCACTTCCCCAAACCGCTCTCTGAGAACCTCCATAGTACGGTTGCCCGGAACGGTGGAGTAACTCCATTCTTCACCGCTGTCCTCCATGAAACACCGCTCCCTCCACTCAGTAGACGCACCTTTAGGCCGGTTCATCAGGCCTTGGCCGAGTCCACGATGATCCCCATCAGAATACGTCCACCGATCACTGCTGCGACCCCGCACTGCAGCCTCCTGAAGCCCCGAACCAGGGCCTTCGAGTGGAGGGGGTTTTTCCTTCCGCCGCACCGAGGGCACCGCCTCCTCCCCCACTTCCACCGACTCCAAGAGCCCAGCCGCTGCTCCAGCTTCCTCCTGCCCCTCGGCCAGTGGTACAGCATCCTCCGTGCCCTCTGCCATGGCAACTTCTGAGGGAAAAGCTCCCCGCAAAGATAAAGGAACGCTGACTTACTATCAGGCCCCGTCCGACGAATCGCCCAAAGAGAGAAACCGGAACGGGAGCTGGTTCTTCCAAGCTGTGTTTATTATCCGCATAAACGTTCGCTCAAAGACAAATGAAGTCAGCGTTGACTTTACAGCACAGTCAACGCTGTTAAATAACCAACAAGGCTAACTCCCACCACCACACCCGTAATTACAGCACCACGCCCCCACCCTACTTAAACCCCACCTCCCATGGTTCCCTCCTTTTGGCTCCCGTCCCACCACCAATGCAGCCGGTAAGTTATTCCCCAGCCTAACCCTCCCTCCTTTTCCCCGGAGTCCTGCCTTGACCCCACGTTCCCCGCACCACCCCAGAACGCCGCGAGCTGCTCGCTAAATCCCTTCCCGGCCCACCGGTTGTCTCCAGCACCCCCTGACCCACCCAGGCACTCATTCGTGCCCTGCGGCTCGGGCGCCGGGCAGCCACCGCCTCGTTCTTTGCACGGCCCCTTCCCGGCCTGTAAGTAGCTTCTGGAGCCCGGCTGGCTGGTCCGCGGCCTCCCCAGCTGACAGGCGGCCCGCTGCTGCGCCGTTCTGCTCACTGTCCCTGTTCCCGATCCGTTGGAGCAGCGTGGGCGTGGCCAACCGTCGCTGGAAGCTGGCAGCATGGCGACGGGACGAGGAGGCCTGTGAACGACCCTGCGGCCTGGTACGTTGCTCCGGGCGGTTACCGGGTCGCTGGGAAGGGCTGCGTGTTGGCCCGGGCCTCCGGATGACGACGGGCGACGGCGGGAGGCTTCGGGGCCTGACAGGGTGTTTCCGGAGTGCTGGGGAGGGCCGTGTGCCGTCCCGGCCCTCCGGTGGACGACTGCCGCCGGCGGGAGGCTTCGGGGCCTGACGGGGCGTTTCCGGAGCGCTGGGGAGGGTCGGATGCTGTCCTGGCCCTCCGAGAGACGACGGCCGCCGGCAGGAGGCTCCGGGGGCCGACGGGTTGCTTCCGGAGTGCCGAGGAGGGCCGAATGCCTTCGGGGCCTGACGGGGTGCTTGGAGGGGGCCTGGCGGCCTGGTGAGCCACCCCGCGGCCCGTCCGGATGTCGGGCGTGCTCGGCCCGACAGTTGGGCTATAAATATAATATCATGGGATATGAAAATGAAATAAAAGTAACAATTTGAGTCTGTTAATAGCATCTTTCCAACTATTTTGTAATTCCAACGTGAACTTCTATATTTCAAGAAAGCAGATTTTGCTTTGTTGATGCTCTCCTGATGATAAACTACATGGAGGCGTACATACTTACCACACTATTCATTTTATTGTGCTTTGCAAACCCAATATTATGCAAAGCACAGAAAAGGAATAAAACTTAGTAAGACAAAGAAATTAAAGGCAGGAGAAAAAGAAAACTAAATATGGCTGTTTTGTTTTCTTTACACTTTCTTTATGCACCGCTATACCATTTTGTGAATAAACTTGCTCAAATTTGTTCTGAGATGGAACCAAGAAAGACAAAATCTACTGAGATGATACAGTGATATCTTCTACTGTTACCTGGGAGGGCTTCACTCTGAATACTGAGGAACTGGATAGAGTTTTCTTCAGTGTAAGTTCCATTATTTGTGGATTGGACCACTGCCCCACATAAAAACAGACAGGAAGAAACAGACTGGGACTTGTGTTTGGCTTGAAGTCAATGCTTCCTTGAGAGAGGGGAAGGTTTCAAAGACCTTTAAAAATTCACTCTTTAGTCTCCATCAAAAGTCTAGGCCTGGATCTAATAAAATTGGACAACTACTGTTCTATTTTTCCCTTCCCCTTTGGGGACAACATAATTGAGAAAGTGGTGGAGCTGCAACTGCAGAGGATTCTGAAGGATATGGATTATCTAGATTTGTGGCAAACTTGGTTCAGACCTGAGTAGAATTGAAAACATATCAGTTATTGTCATGGATGATCTAGGTTGAGACATTGTTGGAGGAGGTGTAACCATTCTATTTTCTCAGATCTTTCAGCAATTTTTGATAGTGTTACTCATAGTACTTGGACTATCACCAAAGGTTGGGATTTCTGGGCATGGTGTTAAAGTGATTGTACTCCTACATGAGCTGGCATGCCAAGTGTAATGGTAGGAATGGTCAGACCTTCAGACATTTCATTACAGGGTGCCCCATGTAATGGAATAAGGAAATACTTCCATTTACATGTATACTTACTGTTAAAGATCTCCACTCCTAACCTGATGGGAGATATGGTGGAAGTCTTGACTCAATGTCTGGAGACTGTCAGGGTCTGGATGAGGAAAAAGAGACTCAGAGCAAAATAGAATAACTATTGATTCAGAAGATGACTGATTACAGGATTGTATCATATTTGACTCTTGATGGGACTGTGCTCCCCTAGAAAAAGCAGTATCACAATTTGGAAGTCCTCTTGGTTATATGTCCTGCTTGAAGAGCAGGTAAAACTTGTGGGGGTTTTGCACATCTTTGGTTGGTGCACCAGTTGCAAATTTACCTGGAATAGAATGCACCACAGATGATTACTCATATCCTTTTCATCTAAATTAGATTGTTGTAATTCACTCTATATTATATCAGGCTGTCATTCAAGACCACTGGAGACTTCAACTGGTCGAGAACATAATAACATGTGAGCTTAGTGGTTAGTCACAAACTGTCACATTGTATATTTGTTATGAGAGTTGTACTGATTGCTGGTAGACTTCTGGGTACAATTTAAGGTACTGGTTACTACCTATAATGCCCTATTTCAGAGGTTTCCAACCTTTTGGGCACCAGGGACCGATTCCATGGAGAGAAGTTCTTCTGTGGACTGGAGAGTGTGTGGTTTTGTATGCTGCCTGCAATCCATGGATAGGGCTTTGCTTGTTTGTGTGGACCGGTTGCTGGCTTGCCGCAGCCTGGTACTGGCCCACGGACTGGGGGTTGGGGACCCCTTCCTTATATAATAGATTCTGCTTGCCTTACTGAAGACATGCAGAGCTCCTGGCAAGAGTCTTACTTACTAGGAGGCATGGCAGGAGGCGTTCTCTGTAATAGCTCCCCTTCTTTCAAGTAGCTTGTCTACTATGGCAAAGATAGCTCCTACTTGGATGGCCTTCTGAAAGTATAGGAAAGCCTGACTCTTCTGGAAAAACATGGGGATTAATCATAACCAGTAGTGACATATCAAACAAATTTTTAGTTTATTAGTTTTAGTGCCTAAATCGTGAGATTGGATTTTGGAAGATATTATAATTAATTATAATATAATATTTCAGCCCATTCACCCTCCCTTCCTTCACAACCAATGCATCTGGTAAGAGGCAGAATTCTTTGGATAGTCAAGCACAACTAATGAAATAGACAAACTACTACTGGTCTATTTCAATGACTATGCCATAAAGAAATTGTCAGGGGTACAGAAAATTAATTAACCATGAAAAAAAAATAGGCCAACTTCTTTTATTTTGTGATAGCAGTCACAGTCGCAAAAGAACTATTCTGCCAATGAGCCAGTTCAAGGCAGTGCAGAAGGAATACACCATTTATAAAATGTATTGTTTAGAAGGGAGAAGAAGAAACCCTGTTATTTAGTATGTGTGCTTGTGAAAAGATCTACTTATGAAAGTAAGTCCTTTAATTTCTCACTGGTCTCATTCTGAACTTGCTCAGTGATGCCCAGAAGACCAAGAGGTATGCTTTATCCATCTCCACTTCTGTGAGGGAATCATCTTCTCTCTTTGGATCTAGCCTAGTTTTCTTTGTTTCTACTTGTAAGAGACCCAAAACAATACAACCAACAGAATATCATCTGACAATAAACAAGCACCAGCTTTCAACAGCTTTCTAAAGCATAAGACAAACAACCGAGTGACATCTTTATGTGCTTGGCTTATTCAGAGCATTTCTACTTTGTCTTTCCTCAGGGTGGCAACAGCAAGGAAACCAATGGATTTAAAATGTACAACTCTTATAGTATAGCAGCACGATAAAGAGCAGCAGAAAATGTCAGCTGTAAAAAACAACCCAATTTTTACATTTTTAACATGTAAGTCTGGTTGGAGTTTTTTTTCCCCACGTTGTAGTTCTTTGTTTGGAGAAGGAAAGTGCTTTTCTTGGATGGAGATTCTAAACTTCATAGTCTTAGTTCATCTTAGACATTGCAACTTCTTTCTCTGCTCAATCTTCCATAGGTAAAAGGCAAGATGCCAGTTAATGTTTAAATAAGTGATTTTCAAACTTGGTGACTTTAAGATGTGTGGACTTCAACTTGCAGAATTCCCCAGCCAGCATGGGGTTTAAATTGATCAAGCAATAATGGATTTTCCAGATGGGGTGATATGATGATGATGATGTTATTCATTCAATCATGTCCAATTCTTGGTGATTCTATGGGCCAGGCATCTCCAGGTCTTCCAATCTTGCCTTCTTTGAATTGTTCTATGCTTTAGCTGGTGTCAGCTTTGATTGTGTCCAATCACTGTGTTCTTTGGTGGCCTGGTTTCCTTTTACCACAAACTCTTCCAAACTCAGATTGGGGTAGGGCTACATTTCTGTAGCAAAAGGAATATTCTTTTTAAAATGATATCTTGAACTATCAATAACCATAGTAATGTCACTATTTTTTTTCCTGTTCTCAATTTTTCTCTTTCATTTTTCTCAGTGTGGTGGCTTCTAAATAAGTAAGATCAATAATGCCATCTAACTGGACAGCTCCAGAAACTATATAAAAAAGAGGCTCTTGGGCCATGTGTGGCTAGCAGCCTGCATTTCACTGCTCTCCAATTCTGACTATATCCTAAGGGCAAAAAAGAAAATCAGTCCAAATTAATTTAGTATCTCATGTTTTCTATTATGAGTTATTTAGTCCATTACCATATCAATTTGTGAAATCTTTTTTTTTTACAAACATAGACATCAAAAAGAAGGCATGTGCATTCTTATAAGTGTTTCTCTCAACATGTGTGTATTTGTGCATACTTTCCCCTAATACATAAATCCAGTAAAAGTGTTGTTGTTGTTGTTGTTGTTGTTGTTGTTGTTGTTGTTGTTGTTGTTACATATGAGCATGAGCTCTTTCATACTTCTGGAAACCAAGTGATGCCTGAGGATGGTGGTTAAAAAAGTCAAGCTTGTGGCTTCAATCATGAGGACATGGCTATCACCTGGAAAAATTTTTGTAACTACCTCCCTTTATCTTGGGCATCCCCAAACTCATCAGCTTTAATAGTACTACAAATAATTATTTTTATTTTTAGATTTTTATCCCTCTTTTTCAAAATATGTATTTTCATCAATTCAAGATAGTGTACATACCAAATGCTCCTGTCTTCTATTTTTTTTCCTCAACAACAACTGACTGCCCAAAGACACCCAGCCAGCTTTCAACCTAAGAGAGGCCTAGAACTCCTGTCTCCTGATTTCTAGGCTAGTACCTGATCACTAGACCAAGGTGGCTCTTAATAACAATCATAATGAATCCCATTGCCCCTTTGGGGTCAATGTTGACTTCTTTGGAAAACCCTAGTTTAACCTCTGTTCAATGCCTGTGCCACCAGTATCCATCACCTGTTGTAGGATGGGTAACTGCACAATATCTTCTGTTCTACTTAAACAATTTTGCACTTGACTTTAAAACTCAGAAAACTCAGTTTCCAACTTGGCTATAGAGCTGTTGAGCTACACGGTTGTCATTCATTTCCTAACTTGTGGAGTAAAATTTATTTTTTATTTATCACATTTTGGAACTGCCAAGCTCCCTTAGAGAGAGACAATGGTCATAAATGGGGCAGGGCCATTATGCCCTTTCCTGCTTAGCCTCCCGTATCTTCCTTCTCTGACCTTGGGGGACTATAACTATTTAACTCATTTTTTGCATCTGTCTTTACACAAAGGGAAAAAACAGACCAACCTACCAAAAACAGTACCATAAAAAACAGAATAGAAAGACAAGTTAAGATAGGTAAGAAAATGGTAATTGAGCACCTGTCCAGCCTAGACGAGTTCAAATCACCAGGACCAGATGGATTACACCCAAAGGTTCTCAAGGAACTGGCAGACAGGATCTCAGAACCACTGAACTATATTTTTCAAAGATCCTGGAGCACTGGGGAACTACCAAGAGGACTGGAAGAGAGCTGATGTAGTTCCCATCTTCAAAAAAAGGAAAAAAATGGATCCAGGAAATTACAGACCTATCAGCCTGACCTCAATACCTGGGAAGATTCTGGAAAAGGTAATCAAACAACAAATCAGCGAACACCTTGATGCAAACAAAGTTATCACTAAAAGCCAACATGGGTTTGTCAAAAACAGATCATGTCAGACAAATCTTATTGCATTCTTTGACCAAGTGACAAAACTAGTGGATCAGAGGAATGCTGTTGTTGTGTATTAAACAAGTGGAAACCGACATAACTGCCATGTGGGAAAAGCGCGGCAAGCCCATTGACAGTTGACAGCTATCAAAAGGGCTGCCGCTCAGTAACACGCATGTGCGGCAGCCGGCTGACAGTGACAGCTGTCAAAGGTGGCCACGCAGGCGCAGTCAAATGACAGCTGTCAAGCTGCCTGTGGCCACACATGTGCAGTAGCTCCGAGCTGTCAAACAAGGCCGACCAGCTGGAAAAGAAGCGTGGCGATTGTTGACAGCTCCTGGCTGTCAGAGCTCGCCGCCTGATTGGCTGAAGCCACACGGCGGGAGAACTCCACAATGTTATGTATAAATAGCAGAAAGCCCCGGCAATGTTCAGCCCGGTGCTCTCCTCAAATAAAGGTTCGAGAAATGTGCCTGCTGCCTCTCGGTCTTTGCTTCCCAAAAATTCACCTGTGGATATAATTTACTTGGACTTCAGTAAGGCATTTGATAAAGTAGATCACAAACTACTACTTGATAAGATAGAAAAATGTGGGTTAGAGAGTATCACCACCAGATGGATTCATAGCTGGCTGACCGGCTGTACTCAGCATGTGATCCTCAATGGAACTGCATCAACATGGAGGGAAGTGTGTAGTGGGGTGCCCTAGGGCTCTGTTCTGAGCCCAGTGCTCTTCAACATCTACATCAACGATTTGGACAAAGGGATAGATGGGGAACTCATCAAATTTGCAGATGACACCAAGCTGGCAGGAATAGCCAACACTCCAGAAGACAGGCTTAAGATACAGGAGGATCTGGACAGACCTGAACACTAACAAAATGAAATTCAATGGTGAAAAAAGTAAGGTTCTACATTTAGACAAGAAAAAACAAATGTACAGGTATAGTATAGGTGGTACCTTGCTTAATAGTAGTAACTGTGAGAGGGATCTCGGAGTCCTAGTGGACAATCACTTAAATATGAGCCAGCAGTGTGCTGCAGCTGCCAAAAAAGCCAACACAGTGCTAGGCTGCATTAACAGAGGGATAGAATCAAGATCATGTGAAGTATTAATGCCACTTTATAATGCCTTGGCAAGGCCACACTTGGAATACTGCATCCAGTTTTGGTCACCACGATGTAAAAAAGATGTTGAGATTCTGGAAAGAGTACAGAGAAGCGCAGCAAAGATGATTAGGGGACTGGAGACTAAAACATATAAGGAACGGTTGCTGGAATTGGGTATGTCTAGTTTAACGAAGAGAAGAGTGAGGGGTGACAGGATAGCAGCGTTCCAATATCTCAGGGGCTGCCACAAAGAAGAGGGAGCCAAGCTATTCTCCAAAGCACCTGAAAGCAGGACAAGAAGCAATGGATGGAAACTAGTCAAGGAGAGAAACAACCTAGAACTAAGGAGAAACTTCCTGACAGTTAGAACTATTAACCAGTGGAACAACCTGCCTCCAGAAGTGGTGAATGCTCCAACACTGGAAGTTTTTAAGAAGAGACTTGACAGCCATTTGTCTGAAATGCTATAGGGTTTCCTGCCTCAGCAGGGGGTTGGACTAGATGACCTCCAATGTCCCTTCCAACTTTACTATTATGATTATATGATTATGAAGAAGAAGAATTTGCCGGAGATCATTTCTTTGTTTCTTTTTCTTCTGGCACAGATTCAATCATATTTATGTGCAGGAAATACTCCACTGGCAGAGATTGGATCCATCCCATCTTTATTAATCAGACTGCATCTCTCATTTGAAACATTCAGTACTTTAATACCTAATTACAGTAAATTATTTAGCAGTCATTTAAAGGATGGGATGCAAACAAAGCCACCAATTTCAGCAGTATCTTTAATCACACTGTACAGCCAGAGACTTCTGAGCAAATATTAACACAATTAATCAATGTCATCATGCCAGTCACATACAAAGCATTTTCATTGAATTATGCAGACATTCCTTTTCTCCCTCCAGAATGTGGGGGCTCAGCCTAATGGTACTTGGGTGAAGGTGACCCTTTGATATCAAGACATTTCCCTTCAGTGTTCAAAGCTACTTTGATGACTCCTGGAGGAGTCTTTCTCTCCATTTCGGTTGCCACTGTCAATGAATGAAATGCTATCTTTCTATCTCTGTGGAGTAGTTTAAACATAACCTTTAAATAACCTCCAGTAATTGGATTATAATTGACTTTCATGCAACTGTTTATAGATAGTGATAGAATTACTTTGACAATGTGCTGGATTTTCTTTGGAAGCAATTCTTTGTTGGTAAACGTTTTGTGGATTGCTTTTTTCTATCAAGAGTTACATCCTGCTTTATTGATGAAACCTCAGAAGGGCTAAAGCAGTGCACATATGATCCAAAACAAAGAGAAAAAGTAATTAGACAAACAGGCTATTAAGAACAAATGGACCAGGAGACAAAATACAAAGTAGAAGCAGTAAAAAAAACTAACTTATGGAGCAATAAGTCATAAATCTATGTACAAATAATACTCACCTTATGACTGATCATGTAACAACTACTGACAGCTAGGGTGGACTTGAACAAAGTTACTGTAATGTATTGGGCTTTGTCTTGTTAAGGGAACACCATGTGGGTTAATTGCTGGAAGGTTGCTTAAGCAGGGAAGCTGGCTAACGGCTCCCAGCTCCTCAGAAAACCCATCTCTAGCGCCTCCATTGGCTGCCTCTAGGGCGGCAATAGGTTGCTTTAAACCTATTGGCCGCTGCCTAGAGGCCAAGGTATAAATTGCTGCATTTGCAGCCCTGTTTCCCAGTTCAGATCCTGCAAGCAATAAACAATGATCTTTGCTGAACTCACTCGCCTTGTCTCGTCATTGAAGCAACGAACCCAGTATCTAACACTGGCGACGAGGATGGGATCCTGCTCCTCCAACTGAGCTGAAGAGTCACTAGGGGAGAGGCAGCGCATGCCTGGTGGGAAAAGCAATTCCCCCCCCATGATCGGCTAGCACAGCCACGCTAGCGACCACATACCCAGAGGGCCAGTCCCTGGGCAACGGAGGAGCAGGATTCGAAGATGCTGAGCACCAGCCGCAAAGACCAGCAGAAATGGCCAAGGTTGGAAAGCTGGAAGAATTCAACATAACTCAGCCAGAAGGGTGGTCCTTGTACCTGTCCAGGGTCGAGAACTACCTTCGAGCGAACCAGGTCACCGAGGATGGATTGAAGGCCACCACGCTACTCTCTGTGTGTAGCCCAGCAATGTTCGACACAGCGGAGAACCTGTTCGCACCAACGCCATTGGAGTCCGTATCATTCACGGACTTGAAGAAGAAGCTCGGAGACCACTTTCAGCCCAAGCTGTCAGTAATCGCTTGGTGCTATGCATTCGAGCAAAGAGTTCAGCAACCAGGTGAAACTGCATCTGAGTTCATCGCAGCCTTGAGGCAGGCCGCACGCCTGTGTCAGTTTTCCGACATCGAGGAGAGGCTACGATACTGGTTTGTCTGCGGTCTCCGAAACTGAGAGCTACAGCAAAAGCTCTTTGCCAAAGAGACTCTGTCATTCCCAGACACGCTGAAGGAAGTCATGGCGGACAAAGCTGCCGGCGGGGCTGTATGAGCCATGCGGTCCGCCAAAACTACACAATGCGAAGAAGCTGTCCACCACGAGGACGGTGAACACACAGAAGACCCCAAAGATGACACAGAAGTCGACAAGCTACACCGACACCATGACCAACAGCATCACAGTGACAAGCAACATGGGGACACTTACAAGGCAGATCCCTTCCTTAGATGCCCAGGTTGTGGCGGTCGCCACCAACACTTGGACTGTAGGTTCCGGACAGCCACATGTCGGGCCCGCAGAAAGTTGGGCCACATCACATCCATCTGCAGAGGTCACCAGAGGAAGATCCGACCAGGAGAGGTACTGCTCCGGGACAGTATAGCGTGGGGTTTTGCTCCAGCCGCCTGATTAAGCCAAAGTATAGACTTCAGGTGGAGCTGCAAGGGGTCCCCTGCAAGATGGAGCTGGACACGGGCTCTGCCGTTTCTATTATTTCCCTTGAAACATTTAATTTTGTTTGTAGTCGCAGTAAGAGATGGGCCAAGCTGAGGCCATCTAATATTGTACTAACTGATTTTCAGAATGCCAGAGTTGCAGTCAAGGGTGAGGCCACACTAGCCGTTAAATTTAAGGGGTTTGGGGGGGCACCTGGATGTTGTCATAGTAGGGGGGCAGCGAACGAGCCTGATCGGGCTCTATTGGTTTGATGCACTAGGCATCCAAGTAACCGGGATCAACTGGACACAAGTTGCAAATCTAGCAACAGTATGCTAGGAATTTGCAGATGTGTTTGATTCAGCTCTGGGGACATACACGGGCATGCCAATAGCATTTAAACTAGATCCAAATGTAGTACCAGTCAGGATTAAGCCTCATAGGGTTCCATTTGCTCTTAAACACAAGATAGACACTGAACTAGATAAACTTGTTGAACAGGGCGTACTGCAGCCAGAAGATGGGGGTGAGTGGGAGACCCCAATCATAACGCCACTTAAAGCCAACGGGGAGGTCAGAATCTGTGCAGATTACAAATGCACAGTTAACTGTGCACTCAAACAGCACGTATACCCAGTACCAGTAGTAAACCACATCCTGGCATCTTTGCAGGGTGGCACCATTTTTGCAAAATTAGATTTGGTCAGGCCTACCAGCATCTCCCTGTTGATGAGGCCACAGCTGCGGCACAGACTATTGTAACCCATAGGGGGGCGTTTAAAGTAAAGTGCCTGCAATTTGGGGTCAGTGTAGCCCCCGGCATTTTTCAGGGCATCATGGAACGTACACTCAAGGGTATTCTGGGGGTTTGCCCCTATTTTGATGACATGCTCATCACCGATGAATCCACTGAGGTGCTAGCTAGGAGGCTCAGAGCGTCCTGCAAAGGCTGCGCAAAGCAGGCCTCAAGCTTAAAAAGAATGTGCAGTATTGGAGTTCCCTCAACTGAGTTCTTAGGGTTTCACATTGATGCTGGTGGCATCCACCCTGCTGAGTCTAAAGTAAAAGCCATTCAGATGGCACCCAGCCTCACTAAGAGACAGGGTTTTGCAATCACTTCATGAAGGTCATCCAGGTATTTTTTGCATGAAAGCTTTGGCAAGAAGCTATTTATGGTGGCCAGGATTAGATAAAGCCATTGAGGACCAGGTGCATGGGTGTTATACATGCCAACAATCAAGGCCTGAAATGCCGCATGCTCCAGTTCACAGGTGGGAGGAGACTCACACTCCCTGGTCTAGGATTCATATAGACTTCACTGGGCCCTTTCAGGGACAGCTCTTTCTTATAGTGGTCGACAGCCACTGTAAATGGCTAGAAGTTAAACCAATCACAAATATGACTACTGCTAGGACCATCCAGGTGCTTAGGAAACTCTTTGCCATGCATGGGCTGCCGGACGTCGTAGTGTCCGATAACGGGGCCCAATTTACTGAGGCAGAATTTCAGGCATTCCTTAGAGCAAACCTCATTAGGCATGTGACATCGGCTCCATTTCATCCATCTACTAATGGTCAAGCCGAACGTATGGTTCACACCTCAAAGGAGTCATTGAGGCGTATAGTGACTGGAGACTGGCACCACAGACTGGATGACTTTTTGCTCTGCCATCATTCAAAGCCTTGCAGGGCAACAGGGAAAAGCCCAGCAGAGCTGCGCTGGGGGAGGTGCCTAATCACGAAGCTGGACAGGCTGCACCCAGACTGGGTGGCAGCTGAGGCCTCTTGCCCAAAACCCCTGAGGGGGCTGCAAGTGGGTGACGGGATGTGGTCCAGGAACTATGGGCATGGGAACTTGTGGGTGCCAGGGAAGATTACCAAAATGTCAGGCCCTCTCTCATACAAAGTAGGCCTAGAGGGAGGGCGAGTTGTCCATCGCCATATCGATCAGCTTAGGAAGCATTTTCCAGAACAGCCACAAAGCGAGGAGTTCATCACTGGTCCTTTCCACAGACCACAACCTGGCAGCCAGACTGAGCAATGCATAGGCTCTGAGGGTTCAAGCAGCCAGAGCAACAGGGAGGTGGCCGTAGGGTAGGAAAGTGCAGGAGTGCAACATGGGTCCCCTGATGGAGAAAGCCAACCAGAACACTACAGCCACTGTGCTAACTCTGCGGAGCAAACTGACTCTGGGGTGGGCCAACCTGGAAAGGCCAGCCAGAGAATTCTGAGTCAACCAGACTCACTTGAACTTAAAGACACTGGTCTACCCAGCCCAGCAGGCAAGCTGGTAGTCCAGGAAACCTCCTGCATATCTACAAGATTTTGTTCTGAAATAACGAAGCTATAATGTTGTCTGTATTATTATTGTGCTGCTAGCTAGGAAGCATTTGTATTAGCCAGGATGGAAAATGTGTAAATGCACACTATTGTTGTACCCTTGTAAACTTGTATTGCTGTAATCATTTTCCTTTGTTGTTATAATGTTTGTACATTCTAGGGGGGAGTGGTGTAATGTATTGGGCTTTGTCTTGTTAAGGGAACACCACGTGGGTTAATTGCTGGAAAGTTATTAAGCAGGGAAGCTGGCTAACGACTCCCAGCTCCTCAGACAACCCATGTCCCGCACCGCCATTGGCTGCCTCTAGGGCAGCAATAGGTTGCTTTAAACCTGTTGGCTGCCACCTAGAGGCCAGGGTATAAATTTCTGCATTTGCAGCCCTGTTTCCCAGTTCAGATCCTCCAAGCAATGAACAATGATCTTTGCTGAACTCACTCACCTCGTCTCGTCATTGAAGCAATGAACCCAGTATCTAACAGTTACTTACAACCTCTCCTTGAAGTTATGACTACTTCACCATCCCTGTAGTCATGGGATCACATTTTGGGTGTTTGGAAACTGGCTTATATTTACAAATGGTTGCAACATCCTGTGGTCACATGATTGCTTTTTGCAGCATGTTTTGCCATTTTTTCAGCACAAAAAGCAAAAAACCCACTGGTTTGGACATGAGTCATCTACATCTAACTAATGCTCTGCCTATTTACATTAACAGTAATGCAGTGCAGATGACAGCATGTGTATGTGTGTGTGTGTATTTTATTGTAATGTTATTGTGATGCTCCTTTTAGAGAGTGCCATAAGTAATAATAATAATAACAACAACAACAATAATTAAGTTGGAGGGGACCTTGGAGGTCATCTAGTCCAACCCCCTACTCAGGCAGGAAACCCTATACCATTTCAGACAAATGGCTGTACAGTCTCCTCTTAAAAACTTCCAGTGTTGGAGCATTCAGCACTTCTGGAGGCAGGTTGTTCCACTAGTTAATTGTTCTAACTGTCAGGAAGTTTCTCCTTAGTTCTAGGTTGCTTCTCTCCTTGACTGGTTTCCATCCATTGCTTCTTGTCCTGCTTTCAGGTGCTTTGGAGAATAGCTTGACTCCCTCTTCTGTGTGGCAGCCCCTGAGATATTGGACTACTGCTATCATGTCACCCCTCACGCTTCTCTTCGTTAAACTACACATACCCAATTCCAGCAACCGTTCCCTATATGTTTTAGCCTCCAGTCCCCCAATCATCTTTGTTGCCCTTCTCTGTACTCTTTCTAGAGTCTCAACATCCTTTTTACATCGTGGTGACCAAAACTGGATGCAGTATTCCAGGTGTGGCCTTACCAAGGCATTGTAAAGTGGTATTAGTACTTCACGTGATCTTGATTTTGTCCCTCTGTTAATGCAGCCTAGCACTGTGTTGGCTTTTTTGGCAGCTGCAGCACACTGCTGGCTCATATTGAAATGATTGTCTACTAGGACTCCAAGATCCCTCTCACAGTTACTACTATTGAGCAAGGTACCACCTATACTATACCTGTGCATTTGATTTTTCCTGCATAAATGTAGAGCCTTACTTTTTTCACCATTGAATTTCATTTTGTTAGATAGCACCCAGTGTTCGAGTCTGTCCAGATCCTCCTGTATTTTAAGCCTATCTTCTGGAGTATTGGCTATTCCTGCCAGCTTGGTGTCGTCTGCAAATTTGATGAGTTCCCCATCTATCCCTTCATCCAAATCGTTGATGAAGATGTTGAAGAGCACTGGGCCCAGAACAGAGCCCTGGGGCACCCCACTACACACTTCCTTCCATGTAGATGGAAGACTGAGTGGCTGTGCATATCAGCATCTTGGGTTAACCAGAGTATTCCATCTCTAACGATGGGGGGTGAGGTGTTACCCCCCGTTGATAGGGCTCGCAACTTGGGGGTCCTCCTGGATTCACGACTCAATTTTGAAGACCATATAGGAGCTGTGACCAGGGGGGCTTTTGCCCAGGTTCGCCTGGTGCACCAGTTGCGACCCTATCTGGACCGAGATGCCCTACGCACAGTCACTCATGCACTCGTGACCTCCCGTTTAGACTACTGCAACGCTCTCTACATGGGGCTGCCCTTGAGGACCACTCGGAGGCTTCAACTGGTGCAGAATGCAGCCGCACGAGTTGTGATGGGGGTTTCCCGATACTCCCATGTAACACCTCTACTCCGCGAGCTGCATTGGCTCCCGGTTGCCCTCCGGGTGAGATTCAAGGTGCTGGTGATGACCTATAAAGCCCTAAATGGCTTGGGTCCGGGATATCTGAGGGAACACCTGCTGCCGGCATCAAGCTCCCTTCGTCCAGTGCGCTCCCACAGGGAGGGTCTTCTCAGGGTGCCACCAGTAAAAGATTGCTGGCGGACGACACCCAGGGATAGGGCCTTCTCAGTGGGTGCGCCTGCCCTTTGGAACCAGCTGCCAGTGGAGCTTAGGACTGCCCCCGACCTCTGTTCATTCCGCCGGGACCTGAAGACCTGGCTCTTCGAGCTCTCTGGCCCAGGCTGAGAATTTTAATTTTAGTTTTAATTTTAATTTTAACTGGGGTTTTACTTATGCAGGGACGAATATAATTTTTTAATCTGTTTTTAACTTTTGTATTTTTGTTTTTAATCACCCTGTAAACTGCCCTGAGTCCTTCGGGAAAGGGCTGTATATAAATGTAATAAAATAAATAAATAAATAAAATAAATAAATAGATGCAGTTCCATTGAGGACCACACGCTGAGTACAGCCTGTCAGCCAGCTATGAATCCATTTGGTGGTGATGCTATCTAACCCACATTTTTCTATCTTATCAAGTAGTAGGTTGTGATCTACTTTATCAAATGCCTTACTGAAGTCCAAATAAATTATATCTACAGCATTCCTCTGGTCCACTAATTTTGTCACTTGGTTAAAGAATGCAATAAGATTTGTCTGGCATGATCTGTTTTTGACAAACCCATGTTGACTTTTAGTGATGACTTTGTTTGCATCAAGGTGCATGTGCAAACTGCATCAGTTTAAAAAAACTCTTCACGTATAAAATATGCCACTACAACTGTACTTTAGTACAGTCAGTCAGGTCAATGCTCCTGGATGAGGAAAGAGAATAGCAACAGGCTCATCAATGGCACTCTCTAAAAGGAGCATTACAATAAAATTACAATAAAAGCCCATCAGAGATGCTCTGTGTCCTGGATGTTCAGGAATTTTGTCCTTGACTTTGGAAAATGAGACTCATCAAAATGAATCTTATATTTATGGTAAGTATAGAGATCATCAGACTCAGCATGAATATAAAACTAATTTAAAAATAGTGGCAGCATATGAGAAAATGACTTGAAGTGTAGGTGCAACCCATAGTCAAGGTAACTAGGATTTATTAAAAAGAGTTAGAAAAGATATGCACATTCTTATATATTGAGCATGAATAGCATAAATCATCTGCACTGCCTTACTGTTAATGTTATTAGATATACAATAGATCGATCGATAGATAGATAGATAGATAGATGATAGATAGATAGATAGATAGATAGATAGATAGATAGATAGATAGATAGATAGATAGATGATACTATATGTCTCATCCTACGGCTTTCTATAGAAACATACTGTATATATCTAAAATTAGATCAGGATGTACACTTTGCTCACAATTAAGCCTGGTTGCTTAAGGAAGGAACCACTTTCTTGTCTCTTAGTCAATGGTGATATGATTATTAGGGAGTGGAAATTCTAGGATTCTGCAAATGTTTGTTGTGCCAAATGAAAGAACCTGACAATTTAAGCCATCAAATCAATTTATTCTACTGGATCAAACATCCTTCTTTAGATAATTAAAAATTGTTCTATCCTTATACAAAAGACCCTTTTATTGTCTGAACTAAAACAACCTGATGTATAACTTGGGAACAATTATTCAAAATTGTTCATTTGAACCAAACTGATCCAATTTGACAAACAGAAGAGACTAAAAATATCTTCTATTACGCTGGGAAAAGGCTGTTGTAATAATATTGTGTTTGAAGTTTTTCCCAATGTACACATGTGGTTAATCCACATTGGCCTGTTACAGGGCTGTTCAATTTTATAAAGGGTAGATCACTGTGTATAATTTGTGTATATTTGTTCAGAAGCTATCCATTATTGGATTAGTGTAGCTGTTAACTGGTTATGGTATAATTTAAAATATAATCTTAAATATCAATGAAATTATCTCTCATTGGATGTAGAGTAGATGCATTGTGGCCTTATAAATGTAGGTTTCAATAGAAACTAGTTAAATATGACCCAACAGAATGTAAATGCCTGACAGGAGAGATAGGATTGAGGAGATTGGGAGGGGATAGCTGATAGTATACATCTAGTTCCAGATATTTGTTAATACATATGAATGTATTACACCTATATCCTTTTCATTTTGAAATCTGTTATATTGAGTTTGTATAGATTTATCTGTGTGAATCAGAGGCCAAAAACAAATGACAGAAACAATGAGCAATTTCAGAATGTTTGAATGTGTAGAAGACCTCCAAGGTCCCTTCCAACTCTTGTTATTTTGTATTGGCTGATAACTGCAACTCCTTGTGCAAAAATAAGAGAAGCTACTGCTGGAATTCTCCTATATATTTACACTGTATTTGTACAAATGCAATGCCAATTTTTGGTTTTAACTTAGCAGGTTCTATGAACTCGTCTGGAATAATTTGTAAATCATGGTTATATATTTTGGAGCATTCTATAAACTAATTCAATAACCATAGCTTAGTGTGATGTCTAAACTCAGACTTAATGATTGACCCCCAAAATGTAATCTTCCTTTTCATTACTCCCCACTTGTTTAATACTAGATCAGAATCCACCCGATTTTCTGCATTCAGAATAAAGTCATTTATTTATGGTTTGAATTCTTCTAAACAGAACTTTGTGAAAGTAGCAACATACATTTGTTTGAGGTATTTTTTTTCCCTAGGAAAGTAAGACAGTGACCTGACACTTGCTCTACATTTGCTGACAGACTCATGATAAATTGATATAGTCTTAGCTAGCTAATAACTCCCAAACAGGTGTGGTTAGAATAGTTCTAAATCACCTTGAGAACAATGGAAAAGTGTACTCAGTAGATAGCTAGCAAAAGTATTTCCTGGGAGGGAAACTCTTGAATTACTCAAGGTGACAGAATTGGAGGCATTGTTTGCAATAGTCTCTGGAAGGGGATAGGAAAGGTGGAAGTTTTCAATACATTTCCACCCTGGAAAAATAAGAGCAAAAGAGGATTTATAGATTATGAAGGGTAAGAGCCTTGGTGGAGCAGTGGGCTTAAGTAACACCAGCTGCCTGCAATTAGTGCAGGTTCGCATCCCACCAAGCTCAAGGTTGACTCAGCCTTCCATCCTTCCGAGGTAGGTAAATTGAGGACCCAGATTGTTGGGGGCAATTAAGCTGACTTTGTAATAATGCCGCTGGGGGTGTGTGTATGTAAGCCCTAATAAGCAGGCATATACATAGAATGAAGGCTACTGCTAAGCTTGTAAGCCGCCCTGAGTCTTCGGAGAAGGGCGGGATATAAATGGAATTAAAATAAAATAAATAAATAAGGTACACTGTAAAACAAAGATAACAATAGAGAAGGAAAAAATCTCTAGTGCACAAAGGAAAGCAAATGAAAAACATTCAAGGCAATCTTTCAGCTTTTTGTCTGAGATTCCTGAATTGTGCTCTATGATCTGAGATGTTGCTATGGAAGGAATAGAGAAAAGAACCTGGATAATAGCACACTATCCATTAAATTTCCTCCTCCTCCTCCTGAGTTTTTTTTTTTTGAAGGGAACATTTCTAAATGTAAATTTGTAAACTGTGAGTGAGACAAAGATGCTCTTGAAAATAGATATATATCCAATGTTTATTGTCAGAAAGATGACTGTGGATTTTGTCTGCATGAGCTGTTAGTAGCTGCCTACAGATTTGATAGTAAAGACATCTCCTATTCACATTCAGGCCCTACAGATTGGTTACTGCTTTTGTCACTATATGCCCTGTAATAGCAGATTTGTGATGCACTTAGAAGGTAAAATTGTCCATCATTTTGATGATTTGAACCAAATATTGATAAAATGCATACTAAGATATCTAATGCAGTATTTACTCTAATTGTTGCTTTCAGTTTTGGGAATATGAATTTCTGATACATGTAGCTGTCTAGTCTATTACATGCTATCCTGATCCCTGCTCATCTTGGCTTTTTTGAGTTAGCCAATGGGGATGGATTCAGTGAATCTATGATGAGGTAAACACATTTTTGTATGATGGAAAGGTACCACTGGCCTGAAGGGAAATGATCTGCCCACTCCTGAACAAACCCTCCCTAAAACCAGAAGACTTAAATAATTGCAAATACTGTGTAATCAAAAAGATGCTTGAGAAGATATTGTTGATCCAACTGCAGATCTTCATGGAGGAGATCAATTTTCTATTTTTTCAGCCTGGATTTTTGCCTAACTTTGGGACAGAAAGAGGAAAAGTCATTTTGATGAATAACCTGCTGCAGGAGAGAAGCAATGGAAATGTAACTATTTTGATTCTGCTTGATTTCTCAGCAGCTTTTGATAAAAATAACCACTATGGCATCCTCCTGGATTGTCTCCATGAATTGTGTTATGGTTGTTCTGCTCCCATTTGCTTGAATAGTCCCAGACATTTCATCTTGCAGCACAATTCTTGAGAAGTAGGGACCAGAGGAAGCCTTTTTGTGATGCAAGGTGAAACCTATGGTAGCACTGATCTCCCTAAGTCTGGAGTATCTCAACTAAAACTATAGAGAGAGACTCCACTGAAGCAGCCCTTGGGTTATAGCCCTTGGATCCAGGCTGCCAGTTACTTCTAGCTATCTGGGAAAATAAAAAAGTAATCAAAAATGAATTTGTCACTTACTTCAGAGCAGTGGTGGGATTCAAATATGTGAGCAACTGGTTGTCTGTGTGGATGCCACTTCTGGAAGTCTGTTCTGGGCCTGGGCAACAAAGAATTAGCTACTGGTTCTGCCGAACTGGTGCGAACCGGCTGAATCCCACCACTGCTTCAGAGGTGTCCAACCTTGGCAACTTTAAAATTTCCAGACTTCAATTTCCAGAATTCCCCAGCCAGTCAGGCTGGCTGGGGAATTCTGGGAGTTGAAATCTAGAAAATTAAACTTGCCAAGGTTGGACACCCCTGATTTACTTGTAATTTCTTCTGTTGCTTTGCTTCAACCCTATTATATTTTAATATGCAGGGCTTGAGGGAAATGCCAGGATGGGGGTTAAGATAATGAGGGGGAACAACGTGCCTTGCATTTTGAGAAACAAAAGCTATAAATAAATGTGTAACATTTCAGAACTAGTGTTTTTATGGTTACACACATCTCAAATCTCAGTCATCTTACAGCTGAGTGATGGAAAAATACTTGCTTATTGATTGTTTCTTTAATTAGTTTCTAGGCAGTGGAATCCCAGCACTAGGATTAATTGTTTCCAGTGAGTTGTAAAATTCTGAAACTGAACAAAAGCACGAGTGAATCTTCTAGAGGCTGACAAGCTGGTATGTGGGCATGTGGAAGAACTGAAATTGCATCTGATTTTTGCTAGGAAGAGACGTTGCATCTAAGTTCATCTGAGCTAGGCTTCTGGGTGTATAATGAGAAGCTTGCTCAGCAGACCTGGGACTTCATTTAGATTTGGCTTCCCACTATTTTTACTGTGATTAATAAGTCATTATTTCTTTTCATCTTCCCTCCCCCTGCCACTTAATGTAGGTAGGTTTGAATATAAAATATAATAATTTTTTTTAAAAAAAATCAATTGCTTAAAATATTACCTAATTACTGATTTGAAGTCTTTTGTTCCCCCTCCTCAATCGCATATTTATTTTTATTTTTTTTTTAAAAATGAAATAATGTTTTGGATAAGGAAAAAAATAGTGGGTGAGTTTGTGGCTATTAGATATCTCAGAAGGGAGCCCCCCCCCTAGTTTCTTTGGCTATAAAGGTGACAGGGGAGAAATGTACTTTCAGTCTTGCAAGATTCAGTTACGCTAATGTTACAATGAACTACAATTTGTTCGTCTTGTCTGGACTACCTTGCAAGGCTGAGAGTATTACTGCTTGACCTATGTAGATATCCTCACATTAAATTGTGCTATCAACAAAGAACAGGGGTGTCAAACTCAATTTCATTGAGGGCCGCATCAGCATTGCAGTTGCCCTCAGGGGGCCGGGTGGGTATGGCCAGGGTGGGGCGTGGCCTACTGGGTGGGCGTTGCTAGAGTGAGTATGGCCTACTGGGTGGGCGTGGCCAGCTCTACATCGTTCGCATCAAGGGTGCCTATGGGGGCCTGGGCAGGAGTGGGACAGATCTGAGGGTCTCTGGCAGAAGGAGGGTCTCTGGGCCAGGGCCAAGGCAGTGGAGGCCGTTCCCTCACTGTTTCCAGGATGGCTTCGCAGGCCACATGAAACCACTTCGCGGGCCGGATCCGGCCCCCGGGCCTTGTGTTTGACATGTCTGACAAAGAATGTATTATTAGATGAAAATAAATCCAGAGAAAGATTAATTATCGGAGATTGTTGACAAATAACGAATATAATTATCTCCATCTAATACTACTTTTTAGTTCGTGTCACTTATTTATTTAGATTTGCTATGATCGAAGTGCTGGAACTTTGGTCTGATCCAGGGAAGCTACTGTCATTCTGTTCCACTATTTGTCAAGAGAGAAAAACCAGGCAACTTTAAACGTACAGTATTTAGTAGGTATGGATCTAATTTGGGAGGATTGCTTTTTGAAAACAACGTTTGAACCTACTGAGGCTCTGGGAAAAGGCAAAGCCTAGCAGAATCCAGAAAAATAGGGAGCAAAGTCTGGCAATAAGATCGAAAAGCCTGATAAAAAGTGACATATCATGAATGGTGCTGGAGGGGAAACTAATATATGAAGAATAGAACCAAATTGGAACCTGGCATCTGCAAAAGGCTTCTTTGAGTGGGGAGGTTTTATTATGATTGGGTTGAAATGTTCAATTCTCAAAGGTGATTTAGTAATAAGATGGTTTTTGTGGATTACTGCAATGTACTTTATAAGGGGCTGCCTTTGAGGGCCATTCAAAAGCTACATGATGTACCAGCACAAGCAGTTATGGGCACATCTTGCTATGCCGAGGCATTATTTTTGGTATGAGAACTTCACTGTTATTAGTGACCTTCAAGTTGTTGGTATCTGCTATAAAGCCCTTCATGGCGCAGGGCCTGGCTAGCTGTGGGATCACTTCTTTTCCATCATTTCAGACCATCCCATAAGATCCAACAGTGTGGGTGTGTTTTATGTTCCATTCATTAAATAATGACATCTGACAGGACCTACAAAATATATTTTCTCTGTCATGGTATCAGCTGCTTGGAATAACATCATCTAAGAGTTCTAGCTCGCACGTTCTTGCACACTTTTAAATTAGTTTTGAATTTCCTCCCCATCAAATTCTGGAATGAGTTGATCCAGAGTGTGTATACTTTGGTTAAGGTGTGCTTGCCCCCTCCCACCCCTCTCCAATTAGTTACTATTATGCTATTCTTGTTTTTAATCTGGATACTCCCCAGAGCCAGTATTAAAGGGGGTGGCTGAATCAACCAGTCAGTCAATCAATCAATCAATCAATCAATCAATCAATCAATCAATCAATCAGATAACTGGTTTTTTTTAATTAAATTCCACACGTGAGGATAAAATGTGTCTAACCCTAATTCAAGGTTGACTCAGCCTTCCATCCTTCCGAGGTAGGTAAAATGAGGACCCAGATTGTTGGGGGCAATTAAGCTGACTTTGTAATAATGCCGCTTGGGGTGTGTGTGAAAGCCCTAATAAGCAGGCATATACATAGAATGAAGGCTACTGCTAAGCTTGTAAGCCGCCCTGAGTCTTCGGAGAAGGGCGGGATATAAATGGAATTAAAAATAAAAATAAATAAAATACATTAGGAGAGTGTCATCTTGGGAAAGACTTACCATAGTTTCCATACATTAAAATTTAGTTCTCAGCCATTTTCAACATAGTGACCCTATATGTTGGACAGGTCTGATTAATCACAGACTAGACTACCCTACGAATGGCAGCCCTCGAAGATTTCAACAACAGCATAGATATTTGCTTGGGGCTTTATGCAAGATAGGAGTGATACAATGCAACCTGACTGTAAGTTTAAACGGAATCTAGACTCTTCTATCTGCTTCGGGCTTCCAAATAAATAAATCACATTTTAATATTGAAATATGGGGTGGGAAGCCAGGTTTTAGGGATCTATATTTCAAAGATTTCAATTTACTGCAAAGTATTCAATTCTCCACCCATCTGGGTGGGATCATTTGTTACAGCACACTTGCCAATTATATGCTCAAAATTCCATCCCAGTTTATAAGAAGTCTTGATTTGATTTTTCAGCCTCAGGCTCGTTCTTTCATTCTGTGTGTTTTCAATTTCTTCCTCTGCCTCCTGCTAGACAGACACACGCAGAAGCCTGTACGCATAAGCATACACAAATCACAGCAACTACAAGCACGAATGAACTCACAAAAATGGTGGAAAAGCGTTTCTTATTTCAGAAGAAAAATAGATGTTTCACACTAATCTCAGCTTTAAAATATAAAAGAAAAATTAAAAGACACTAGGATTAGTATTCAAGTGGTGCATTTTGAGACTGATTTGTTTTTTCCTTGAACTTATTTAGTAACAATTGTAGGGAGAACCCTCTACCTCCTCCTTTAATCTAAGTCCCATATTAGCAAAGAAATCTCCCCGCCTGAAGAGAAACCACTCACATCTCTTCACCATAGAAAAGCACTCCAAGCAAGTCTCCCTAGAGCCGTGGTGGCAAACCTATGGCATGCATGCCACAGGTGGCACGCAGAGCCCTCTCTGTGGGCACGTGCGCCGTCGCCCCAGTCCTAGGCCTTCAGCTGGGTTTTATAAAACCTTTTCAATTTAGGCCTCTGCCGCCGTGTGCAAGAAAAAAAAAAGGTTCAATCAATCAATCAATTTCAACTTCTAGCGGGAAAAAAAAAGATCTCGCAAAGTTGGAATTGATTGATTGAACTTTTTAGTCCCACCCAGTCTGCCGTTACCACTGCAGCCATGCCCACCCAATGGGCCATGCCCGCCCAGCACCCGACGATACATAAGTGGGTTTTGGGTTGCAGTTTGGGCACTCGGTCTCTAAAAGGTTCGCCATCACTGCCCTAGAGGCTAGGTTTATGAATGAAATACTTTGAATCCATTCAGGAGACCTGAGCACTTCACTCAAGTGGCTGACCCCCTGTGAATGGATATTTAGCTTCCATTCACCAACACAAACTATTCCATTCATAAACAAAATGCCTTCAGCTACAGCTTCCACAGAAGGCTGGAACTGATGGATTAAAAGACAAAGACACCTAAAATCTACCTTCTCCATCCAGCTCCAAAGACAGAGCATGACCTCTCAGCCTCAATAGGAGTCAGGCAACAACAATTAGAATATTAAAAAAAAACACGCTCTTGTACAAATCAAAGTGCATTTTGCGAGGAACCTGGACA
The DNA here is from genome assembly GCF_947247035.1 of Vipera ursinii. Classification (NCBI taxonomy): domain Eukaryota; kingdom Metazoa; phylum Chordata; class Lepidosauria; order Squamata; family Viperidae; genus Vipera; species Vipera ursinii. The sequence continues at coordinate 39,582,050 of NC_139512.1, forward strand.
TTTAAATCAAAAAGCCTCAAAGTCATATAAAAACTCCAGACCACTTTGTCAGCTGTCCCAGAACCAATTGCTGTGTCACTGCACTTCTGAACTTGAATAAAGGGATTTCCTTTCCAGCAGTCTCTATTCACCACAGCAGCATTTTAATTTGTTCTCCTGGCTGAAGAAGCAAGGCTATTTTCTTCCAATAAAATAATTTATAAATAGATGAGATGCAAATGTACACAGATCCCTAGCCTGCCTCTTATAATGAAGAATAAAAATTGATATCAGGAAGTACAGAAGGAGTAATATGCTATATTGTGGCAAACATTGGTAAGATCTCAGCTGGAGGTCAGACATGTTGGATGAGAGAATTAGTGGCACACCGAGAAATTCTCTTACATTTCTCTTCTACCAGATTTCATTCAATTTGCTAAATCAGACTTTGTTTTTGGAATTTCTTTCAAAATATAAGAGAATTTTAATAAAATTAATATGGATAAAGTATTGCATGGTTATCCTTAGTATGTGATGAGGTGACCAAGGAGTATCTTTCCTTCAGCATATTGTTGTTCTTTGTTTGTTTGTTTGTATCCTACCTTTATTATTTTTACAAATAATTCAAGGCACCAAACATAGCTAACACAACTTCCTCCTTTTATTTTCCCCACAACAACAACCCTGTGAGGTGAGTTGGGCTGGGAAAGAGTGACTGGCCCAAAGTCACATGATCATCTCTATAGCAGCATGAAGTTTCCCTGGCTTTCTGCATTTTCCTAAAACCTCAAAAGAAAGACATCAAGAGAGAACTTCTCCCACTGGGCTTTTTCCACAGCATTTTCTATATATAAAACATTTCAGGGTGATTCCCCAAAGGAAAACATCACAAGGAGGTTTCTTTTCAACATTCTATGCCTAGAGATGGTCCTCAGTCCAAATAGTACAAAGTGATGATGAAGCTACATAAAATTGCAAACGTCCTTTTCTCCCTGAGCATCCTGAGTTTTTACAAAATCTCAAGGAAACTAACGAAATAAAATCTATTGGTGTCACTTGACCTGTTTTGTTGGTGAATTTTACTAGTTGTCTTTGAACAAACAGTACAATATTAGTATCTGGACTGGACTGAGAGGGATTTTAATTTATGTTTTTAATTTTTTAACTCTAATTTTTAATTTATTTTAATTTTAATTTATTGTACAGGGGCCTTTAATTTTATTTATCGTATGTTATTGTTGTTAGCCGCCCTGAGTCCTTCGGGAGATAGGGCGGCATATAAGTCCCAATAATAAATAAACAAACAAACAAACAAACAAACAAACAAACAAACAAATAAATAAATAAATAAATAAATAAATCTCACGGTTCAGATCCCATTTCCCATTGCAACTATCATTCATATATATATATATATATATATATATATATATATATATATATATATATATATATATATATATATATATATATATATATATATATATATATATATTTTTGTTGTTAGCTGCGAAGTCGTGTCCGACCCATCGCGACCCTATGGACAATGTTCCTCCAGGCCTTCCTGTCCTCTACCATCTTCTGGAGTCCATTTAAGCTCACGCCTACTGCTTCAGTGACTCCATCCAGCCACCTCATTCTCTGTCGTCCCCTTCTTCTATTGCCCTCGATCTTTCCCAGCATTAGGCTCTTCTCCAGTGAGTCTTTCCTTCTCATTAGGTGGCCAAAGTATTTGAGTTTTAATATATATATATATATATATATATATATATGTATGTATATATATATATATATATATATATATATATATATATATATATATATATATATGGATCCTTGGTTTTTCGGGTTTTTCCCCGCGTAGAACTAGAGGTGTAGGCGCAACGTTTCGACGGAATCCCATCCGTCATCATCAGGCTTTAGCTTCCTTCTTCTGGGAGAAGCATGTGGCTGTTTGTTCCTCTTTTTTAAACTGCCAGAGGGGGTGTGTTCTGTGGAGGTGTGCTCTGATTGGGTAGGGGACCAAGTGTGTTCTGATTGGGTGGGAGTGTGTTTTGAATGGTGGGTGTGTTCTGATTGGGTGGGGGGGTGTTCTGAGTGGATGGGCTGGTCTCAGCTGCTAGCTCCAGACCTGAGCTGGTGAGTTGTGCTGCTTTTGTTCGGCTTCGTGTTTGTGGTGGTGCCATGTTTTTATAGTGGGTGTCAGTTTGCTTATTGTGTGGTTTGGAGGGGTTTAAAGTGGCTGATGTTGCAGCTGTAGTTAGGTTTCTGTTTTGTGGTTGTGTGTCTTTATCGTTGTGGGTTCGGATTTGCTTTTTGAATGGTTGTGTGGTGGTGATGTCATGTGATGTTATGGCTGTGGGGGCGTTTTTCTATCTCAATGGCTTCTCTGATTATTCTGTTGTTAAAATGTTCAATTTTGGCGATAGTTTTGGCCCCCACAGCATGAATAAACGAGATGATACCTCTCGTCTACCAGCCATTTGGAAACCCGCCTTGATTGACAGACGAGGCCCAACCACCAAGAATGATACCAGACTCAAACTCATGATAACATCACATGACATCACCACCACACAACCATTCAAAAAGCAAATCCGAACCCACAACGATAAAGACACACAACCACAAAACAGAAACCTAACTACAGCTGCAACATCAGCCACTTTAAACCCCTCCAAACCACACAATAAGCAAACTGACACCCACTATAAAAACATGGCACCACCACAAACACGAAGCCGAACAAAAGCAGCACAACTCACCAGCTCAGGTCTGGAGCTGGCAGCTGAGACCAGCCCATCCACTCAGAACACCCCCCCACCCAATCAGAACACACCCACCATTCAAAACACACTCCCACCCAATCAGAACACACTTGGTCCCCTACCCAATCAGAGCACACCTCCACAGAACACACCCCCTCTGGCAGTTTAAAAAAGAGGAACAAACAGCCACATGCTTCTCCCAGAAGAAGGAAGCTAAAGCCTGATGATGACGGATGGGATTCCGTCGAAACGTTACGCCTACACCTCTAGTTCTACGCGGGGAAAAACCCGAAAAACCAAGGATCCACATACAGGCACCCGCGAAAACCTCAGAAAACATATATATATATATATATATATATATATATATATATATATATATATATATATATATATATATATATATATATATATATATATATATATATGTGTGTGTGTGTGTGTGTGTGTGTGTGTGTGTGTGTGTGTGTGTGTGTAAATTTTAGATTGCTAACAAAGAATTAAAGGGAGACTGATATGCATTTCAAACTTATATGCATTTCAAACTTAATTTATATATATATATATATATATATATATATATATATATATATATATATATATATATATATATATATATTCGATAGTCTCTGAAGAGTAAATTACTGACAAACTTTGTATGGTTTTTTTTTGACAAATAAATAGACAATGGAAGACTCTTCCCTCCCCCCATTCTTTATTCATATGTTGTTGTTTTTTTCATTCAAAATAAGTGGGGAAATTTGCAACATTATCTAATTTGGCCTTTAAAATCATTTACCTGACCATGCTAAATTCAGAGAGCCGTCACCAAACAGTGCATTATTAGCACTGGGAAGCTTTTTCTGTATGAAGGAGCCAGCCTGCCCTCCCTTGCTTATCTGCTTGTGGGGCTATAACTGTAATACTAGTCCATTCAGTGTGTGACAATACAGCCATCCCATGATGAATGTGCCAGTGCTAGTGCTTGTGTGGCGCAGACTAGTTTCTTTTGTATTACGTGTGGGAGAATCTGGGCTGGCTAAGATAGCCTTCCTTTGTTACATTGTGCATTTTGCATTGCAGCTAGCTTTGAATCACAAAATAGCAAACAAAGCCACACAGTCATCAGATTGTATCCTTTGATAGCTCCCCCATAGCAAAGTGCTTTTTCAACTTTAAACTTCTTATCACCCCACTGAGAAAAAGATACATTCTTATTCAAAGTGAAGCGAGGTTAACTGTCTTTCCCTTGGCATGCTGGCAACAAAAGGTAAACACAAACTAAACTATAATATTTTTGTTATCGCTTCTCAGCTCTAAAATGGAACCCAAGTTTGTACCTGTCATAGGGACATGTTCCAAAACAATTAATTGTCTCAAATTAGCAGAATATTTTCCATAGATATGAACTTTGACAAATTGAAATGTTATCTGGAAGTAACCTTACGAGACCAGGTGAAAAGATGCTGCCTAGGCAACAATCAAACAAGAGACACCATAGCCTGTAGTGCAAACTGGGTGGATCAAGAGGTCCACAAGGGAACCTCCCAAAGTTATTGGGCTGTAAAGCTGATGGCAGGAGAATTGCACTTTCAAACTTGCAAGTTTCAGGTTTACAACAACACATTGACAATAGCTTATCTTATCTAACAATAGCTCATCTGCTTGTGTTTCCTGTCTGGTCAACCTGGTAAAGCTGACAACAACACACCTGATTTATAATTAGGAGACAGAATAAGAGAACTGGAACTCATTCACACGTCCATATTGAGGTGCTTTACTTTTGGCTAGGAGATGCTGGTGGTGTTCCTATCTGCACAGAGAATAACATGAATTACTTTCAGGGCAGTTGGGGGTTCTCCAAAAAGCAGCTCCAATTGAAGAAAACTCCTACACTTCCTCCCCCCTCCCCCCACAACAGGGATATCCACATTAAGCCCTGATTTAAGGCACAACACTGAAAATGCCCTGTCCTGATTAACTTTGAATTAACTGTCTTTTGCTATTTGGATATTTGTTTCCAGAAACTGTCTCCCCATCAGTGACAGGAGCAAAACAGTGAAAGAAGGCACTTTTAGTCCACAAAAATGCAAAGGGGAGGTCTGTTTTACATCTTTATAAGTGTGGCTGCCTTGTGTCAAGCACCAGGGAGATCAGGAAGTCCAGACAGTTCAAATGGATGTAAAGATTTATTGTAAGCTTGAGCTCTCTACAAGAATCTGAACTACTAATGGCCAAGGGAAATTAGCAGGAGATAAGAGTAGCAGGCATTCAAGGTGGGCTGAAGTTAGATCACTGTGAGCACTAAGGGACCGATGACGTATTTGACCTCTCCCTTGGGTTCAGCCTGGTCATCTCCTATACCTTGAAGACCTATTATATGGACAAAAAAAAATACAGGTAGCTTTGTTTGTCCTCTTCCCCACAATTCCCCACAATTCTGCTGGCAGAATTCTACTTCTTGACAATTGGGCAAAAACCTATATATCCCTTTCTTTGCCCCCATGCGTGTGACCTCTGCTTTGGAGCAAGCAAACACAGCATCTGGAAAGCCATAGAGCTTGACTGGAGCTCATATTCTTCTCACAACTTTTCTCTATGAGCCAGAATTGATTGCCAAACATCTGAGTCAACACAGTTTGCATTTCTGTCATGGATGCTGTTTATTTGCACCAACTCTATGGGAAACAGAGGTCTCCAAAGTACTTAAGAAAGGATTTTTGGGAAATCCTTTCATTTTCTTTTTTTAAAAATTTATTACACATTTTTTAAAACAGAAGACAAAAACATTTGTTTATATTTATAAACAAAAATAAAGTAAGAAGGAAAGAAAAATGAATAAAGAAAACAGAAAGCTCAAAGTTCAAGAGAGGGAAAAAATAAAAGAAAAAGAAAAAAGAAAGAAAAAAAGATATAAAGAAGTGGATTCCAATCTTCTTTACTGTCATTATAAATACAATTATAAATTTACCTCTTTTTAATGGTTATAACATGCCCCTCTTCTTTCTATAATCTATTGTGTTTAATCATCAAAACCATAAATCAATGATTAAGTTTTCCACAAAAAGTCCATAAGGGGCTTCCAGTCAGCAGAAAACATAGATATTGTTTTTTCTCTAATCAAAGAACTCAACATAGGAGGAACTGCTGAATCTTTCCATTGTTGTGCATACAAAAACAAAATTCCATGCCTTTTTTCACCTGTTTGTCTATAAGTCCCAATAGAAAGATCTCTGACCTCAATTGTAGATTAATCTGCAAAATGCTTTGATTCAGTGTATGTATTTGAATCTAAAATTTTCTAGCTTTCTTACATGTCTACCACACATGATAAAATGTCCCTTCAAATACACCACATGAATTTGAAGCACCTATATACATTCTAAACAATGTCTCTGGTTGACATACTGTACCAATCATTTTGTAAAAATTCTCTTTAAAATTATATCATAGTACAAATTCAGTCCTTTCAGCCACATATTTTCCCATTGTTCCATCTGTAATTATAAACAACATTTGAACCCTCCTTATCCTATATTTTTTCACTTGTTCATTTTCTGTTTCACATTTCAGTAGAGGTTTATATATTATATATTAACAACTACATGTTCATCTTTTCTACATAATTCCATTCCAAACTCAGTCTTAAATTTCAAAACCATGAAAGCCTTTCTCTACTTTAAATCTTTTTAATAATTATGAATAAGAAAACCATTGGTAGTTATGCCCCTCTGCCCACCAGTTCTTCCTTTGATTTAATTTTGTATCCCACTTAAGAAAATTCTAGAATCTCATGATAACTTAGCCATTTTGCTTTATACCAGTTAGAATAATAATGATGAAATGCTTTTTGTACCCATTAATACAGTATCTCCCTCTTGTAGCTTCAATATCATTTTCTTTTCTTTTCATAATTCATATGGCAATCATTTCCCTTGTTTGTTTGCAACTTCAAATGTTTTTGCTTGACATGGTTCATTTTTATTTCCATTTTTCTTACTGTCAGCATAGACAACTGTTGTAAAAGCTTAATTTATTGAGAAATACTTATCTTCTCTGGAAATGTCTTTAATCTTTTCTCTTTCAAAATCTTTCTCTTTAGCATCTTCTCTTGACTCTTCTTTTTGAGTTCACTTTTATATTGTATAAATTGTATTATATAAAATAACTTTTAATAAATGCTGTACTTGAGTTCCAAACAATTCTTAAACTTTATTTAAATTATTTTCAAAAAGTATTTTAATTTCTTTTTACATTATTTACTATTGCTTCTTTCTGTAACAACATTTCCTTTAGTCTCTGAAAGAACTGGATTTTCTTCTATAAACCAAATCTACAAAATTATGATCTGAAATATTTTTGGTAATCTCTTTTTTAGAAATCTCAGTAGCCAAATTCTTCAAAGCCCATATTATGTCTATTTTTGAAAAGGAACTGTGTCTTTCAGAAAAGTAGGTGTACTCTCTTGAATTTCCATTTGCTCATCTTTATATGTCTATAATCCATAAACTGTCCATCAAATTAAAAAAAGCATTTCTTATTTTTGCAAATGTTCTATTTATTCTGTATACCTTATTTATTTCTGCTTCTATACTCTTCTCATCCCAAGCCATATAATTTGCCAAAGCTTTAACAACTGTTTCTGTAATATCTTCACCAGAATCTCATGGAATTGCTCTAAATCTCAAACAAAAATTCCTTCTTTTTCAATCCCAGTGCTGACAAATTATCTATTTCTCTGTCCATAACTTCTGTCTTACTCTCCAAAATTTCCACTTTATCAACAATTTGTTTCTCCCCCTCCCTCTGTTTTGTCTTCCTGTCTCCTTAATGCTTTCATCTCAAATGGCACACTGTACTTATAATCAGCATCACAGTCTGGCTCACATTATCTTTACTTTTTGTTTTGTAAAATCCACCAAATGTCTGCATTCTTTAAAATAAACAGAAAACATTCCCACAAAGGTCAGGTTCATTTCTCTATTTTAATTCCAATAGAAAGCATATTTTTTAAAAAAGTTTCAGAATAATTATCACCTTTATCCATTTTAAACTTCTTCCATCTACTTCTTAAGCTTTTTGCCCCAAATTTAAACCTTTAAACCTTTTTTCCTTTCACTTACCAAGTGGAAATCTTTTATCCTTCTGCTCAGAAAAATCTCTCTTTAGCTGTAATTTAATTGCATTCAAAAGCTTTTAAGAAAGGAACATTTGTGTGAACCTTGCATTGATATAGGTTGCACTACATCTGTAAAATTGACTGAAATCCTTCAATTCTCAGCCACTCAACTCACAAGTCAACTACAAAAACTGCAGTTCCTGCAGTCTTCTCATGAGTGGCTTTTGGCTTGAGCACAAGTGGGTGATCTCACAATCTCTTCTTTATCCTAAAATACTGTGCTGGCCTGAATTTGCCATCTGGTCACTGATCTCTGCCACAATGCCATCACTGCTCCTTCAGGGATGTATAGTCAGCTATAGATTCTCACCTGGAAGCCAAATTTTAGGATGTCCTTTCAAAGTAGTTTCTGAAGGCAGGGAAGCAGTATGATTCCTAGTTTGACACAATTTTATGCCAGATGACAGAGTACTGTACAGTACATTATAGGCATGGTTTCTCCAATAATGAAATATACCAATGGGAATATTACCAAAGAAAATAGTTGCTCAGAGAGGTTATGCAGTGTTCCTCAGTCAAAACAGAAAATAAAAGCTAGTAAACAAATAGAAGGGAAAGGTCCTCTAGCAGGTCAGTTAGAGCCCTTCAGCTTAACAGCCAATCTTTTCATAGGTTTTTCTCTATTTTCACATGAAAAGCTCCTAATTCTGGCCAGGTCACCTTGACCTCCCTTCACCTTGTCTCAGCAGTGGGCTGACAATAACATGGAGGCTCTGCTTTGAAAATTAATACTCTCAAAATACTTTGTGCTCTTGAATTGGAGTAAGGGTCATGTACAGAAGAACATGTTCAGAACCTCATCCATTAACTGGAATAGGGGGATTTTTCTATTTTCCTTGACTTGACACAAGGAATAAAGTTGAAATGTGTTCTTTCTTGGTAGAAGCTTTTAACTCTTGTTCTATGCTTCATTTAGGGCTCTCAGACTCAGACAGTCATGAGAAGAAAGTAAATAGATACAGACAGGGCCAATTCTTCTGTTTGCAGAGTTTTGTAGCACACATGTGATAGCCCTATTTCAGGCTCAACAGTACATGTCAAAGTGTAAAGCCCTTCACAGTGTGGCATGATCAAGAAGCAACTAATACAAAGAATTTGATGAGGTGTGTTTTAATGTAAAAATTGTAGAGTACAGAATTTTGGAAACTGTAGTAGGATTCTTTGGTATTCATTCATTAGTAAATTCATTAAGGCAGCAAGTGTTTGAACATTTTAATAATCTTCTTCCCAAGGTTTTTGCAGGCCAGACTCAACTCTACTTGAGATAAGTACTATGAATTTATCTTCATTCTACCTTCCATAACTGATAGGCAAATGTTGTTATTTGATGTTTTAAAGCTATTGTAGGATGTAAGCTACTACTACTACTACTATTATTATGGTTAATCTTCAATTCTGGGACTGGTAAAATCTTAAGAGTTCAAGTCCTAACCAAGGATCTAAGAGCTGTTAAGGTAGCATCTAAGTATATAGACAGTTCTGAGTAGGATGGTGTTTTTTTTTTTGCAAAGTCAAGATATTCAAGTCTAATAAGTTCAAAAAGTCCATGTATCTAGGCAGCCCAAGGGCACATTATTATTGGTACAACCATTGATTTCTTCCTCCATAATCACTCAACTTTAATTTGCAAATCACGACATTTTATTATTTTTTCTAGCTCTTTCTCCACAATTCTTGCATTGGTATTGCAATATCAATGAACCAGGCTTTTTTCTTTTCCACAAAAGTGATGTCATGCATGTTGTGGGCCAGGTGTCTGTTTGTATCCAAAAGTCCCAATTAAATGTATTGGCTACATAATTCTAGTGGACTCTTTAATAGTATGATTAATTATTAACAATAGTAAGTTACTTAAAATAGTATATATTCTATTGCATTATTTTAGAATAATAAATACTGTTAGAATTATGGACTTTGTCAATCCAGTTTTGGGGCCTCAAGGATTTATTTCCTTTGCGCAAGTTTTTAGCATATATGGGCATCACCAAGAAACCAGGAATATCACGGTCAGGAGATATATTTCAACAAAGATGATTGGGGGACTGGAGGCTAAAACATATCGGGAACGGTTGCTGGAATTGGGTATGTCTAGTTTAATGAAGAGAAGGGTGAGGGGTGACATGATAGCAGTGTTCCAATATCTCAGGGGCTACCACAAAGAAGAGGGAGTCAAGCTATTCTCCAAAGCACCTGAAAGCAGGACAAGAAGCAACGGATGGAAACTAGTCAAGGAGAGAAGCAACCTAGAACTAGGGAGAAACTTCCTGACAGTTAGAACAATTAACCTGTGGAACAACCTGCCTCCAGAGGTGGTAAATGCCCCAACACTGGAGGTTTTTAAGAAGAGACTGGACAGCCATTTGCCTGAAATGGTATAAGGTTTCCTGCCTGAGCAGGGGGTTGGACTAGATGACCTCCAAGGTCCCTTCCAACTTTATTATTATTATTATTATTATTATTATTATTATTATTATTATTATTATTATTATTATTATTATTATTATTATTATGTTTGACAGAGGATCCTATTAATAAGGGTCACGGTGTTTTCTTGCTCATTAAATTTGTTCAAGCAATGGATAGAGACCCATCTGCTGGGATGTTGAATAAGCAGGTGATATAATCAGCAGTGTTTTCAAGATGAGGTCAAAATAGGCAAGAGGAGGATGTGGTGTTCAGATCCAAACCCAACCCCTTTTGAATGTGCAGGTTATCAGCACCCAGAAAAACAGTAAGCACAATTGGAGCACAATTCCACAGCTAACATATTTCTTATCTGATTTCCGTACTCTGTGGACATCATCGGCTAGGGCTCAGTAATATAAATTTGCTATTTCAAATGTATAGTTATATGGGTTTCATCTGACTAAAACTGACCATGATAACAAAAAGCTCTAGTGTACAGACTTACTGTAGATAGCAAAGGTTGGTAAATTTGTCCTTTTCAGTCTCTGAAAAGCTATGATCATTTGGAAACAATAGTACTGAAAAAAGATTCTGAGATGAAAACAACTGAAAAGATTGGACAGAATTTCTTCCTAATTTCTCACCATTAGTTATGCTGGTGAAGGTTGATGAGAACTGAACTTCAACAATCTGTGAATGCTCAACTGACCCTCTCAAACGAACAAGGGCTTTGCATAATGGGCCCAAAATATGATAATTTGAACGTGATTTTCCTCAAATGAGAATTCTGATCTGTTCTAGGGTCCATTTGTTTCCTTGGCTACCATTTTATTTATTTATTTATTTATAACATTTCTAGATTGCCCCTTTTACCTGAAGGTAACTCTGGGTGGCTTACAGTCATGAAAAAAAACCTATATAAAACTAAAAATATAAATAAAAACATAAATATGTTAGTACAAAATCCATGGTATTGTCAGGAATCCTCTCCTATGCTAAAGTTCAAAGATATCAATATGCTTTCCATTTTTTTGCTTCCATAGAATGCCACAGGGAACATCACTGCTCGCGCAGTTCTGATCTTTGTACGTATGTATAGGCCCACCATGGCATCTGAATATCTTCTGCCAGGCCTTCATGGCTACTCAATAGAATGCTAATCTACAGCATATTAAATTAATTTTTCACTGTGCTCCTTGACTTCCATAAACATTAGATAAGGACATTACAACATGCAGTTTTGAAAGATGTGTGGTGGGAGGGATGGCAGTTATTTCATGGGAGAGATTTAGGTTGATCAAATAATGTAAGCATGGCCAAAGAGTTTACTTCATGCTAAAAATATAGCACATTTATTAAAAATATATATTTATAAACATTAGTATGAATGGATACCAATGACAAGATAATAAGATAAAATGAAAAAGAAGTGATGCTACTTACTTTGTTCAAAGTTTTATCTTTTGTTTGCTCAGGTAACTCATCAGAATCCATCTTTCCCTCGTTTCTCATTTGTGACTACACTGTGCAAGTTCACTTGAAGCTAAAAAGCCCACTTGCCATAACCTAACTTGAACCCCAAAGAAATGTTAAGACCTAATGAAATATGAAAGAAAGCTATCTAGCTATCCTTGGTACACATTTTGACATAGAAATGCTATACATTTGTCACTATTATCATAGTGTCCAGTCTTTGGCTGAATTGAAATGCTGTTTCCCAAATCAGATATTTACATATTTGCAGCCATTTCTCTGGAATGAATGAAAACAGAGAAAGAGAAAAAAGTAAATTTCCTTGTAACTACAGGGAGCAAAAACCTGGCCCAGTTAATATGCGTCAGCCTGCACCATTTGCAAGCAATCCTTTAGCGACCATTTCATATACTAAAGAGTCAGTTCTCATTAAGCGGTTCGCCAGGGTCTCTTCTCAGATGTCATCGGCGGGTTGCCTCAGCAACTCACAATGTTGTATAGATGTACACAAAAATGATTACAATAAGGTTTAGAATTGTCCCAATAATCCCCAGCAAAGCGAGAATGGATTCTTCCTTGCTCTCCTTCTCTTGATTTCCTTTTTCTTCTTCATTTCCATTAGTAATTACCATCTTGTTTGCCAGTTTCTCAAACGTTCTTCTCAGAGTAACCTACAGTTTAAAGAAAGAGAGTGAAGGATAATTGACCATTTGCAATCAGAATTTACGATAGGATTACAACACATTTCCCCACCCTGGTGCTTTCCAGACAAACTAGGATCAAACTTTCAGTTCTGACTATCTTCTGCACCCAGAATAAAAGTATTACTTACTGCTCATCTGAGTAAGCAACAAACTGTTCTTGCTATAGATTAGACCTAAATGCATGGAGGAGGCAGAAATTATACTCAGGGATGCTTGAAACAGAAGAGAAGCTCAGGTTATCTGCCCCTGTTTTAAATATGAATACTAAGCCTTTTGAGTGAAAGCTCAGTTGAAACCTCAGCCACCTCTGGTCAGATAACTGAACTGCTATTTTTTATATCAGCTGCCATTTCCAAATGCTTATCAAATCCAGCTCTACTTTTTAATTTCAAAAATGTGTACCCTATAAAACACTAATGGAATAGGTGGCGGATACCTCCTAAAAACAAACAATCTTGGAGGCTTGTTCTCCCACTATAGAGGCTTGCCTTCAGCAAAGAAAAAATGGGTTAATCATTGTTTGGCTTATTTCTTCTGTTAGACTTGCAAGCTAATTGTTTTTAAAATGGTTTGTCCTCTTTTTGCATAGTTATAGATATCAGAATGATACTGAGTAATCAAGACAATACCAGAACAATTGATGCCCATAAAAAGAGGAAAGTGTTCAGTTGTGTGGCTGTAGCTGGCATATTACGTTTTTAAATCTCCTTGAAGACATCAATCCATGGATACATTGGTCCAGGGATGATAGATACAAAGAAAAACTTTTTTACAGGAAAAAAATTAAAATAGAAGCTTCAGAAAGAGACAAACAATAAATAGGAAGTCAAATCCACAAGCCAAACAGCTAGACTTTGCAAACAGGAAAAGTTCCTGGGGACTTTCAGGAAACAACCCACTATTCTGTTAGCATCTCCCTAGAGAAGCACATTGTTAATCGAGATAGTCTATTTTCTCAGAACCATACTTTATAAAACAGGGTTACAAATTCTTGTCTCAGAGCCCATAGATAGAACCATGGATGTAGTTTGTGAGGCAATGTTGTCACGAGCGTTGTCAATATTAGGTCTAAGCAAACTGGCTAGGATTTGTTTCAATGAGATGCTTTGTCTTATGGAGATTCATCATGGCATAATCAACAAAGGATGAGGTATAACCCATATTCCTCAATAACTGATTTTGCTTCAGTGTTGGAAGCATCTACACAAAGGGAGTGCATATACAGAACTCTGTTAGACAAAAAGGTGGGACAGACATGATTATTCTTTAGACAGTATTTTCTGACCAAAATTTTCAGAGCTGTAAACTTGGAAAAAATAGTTTCTCATTTATGCCCACTGAGAGGCAGAGACATAAAAAACATAAGAAACTGAAACTACAATCAAAACTATAAAATAAAAAATAGCTGAACAAACAACAAACACAACGAAAGCAAAACTCATAAAATGCCTTTAAAAGGTAAAGGTTCCCCTGCACACGCATGCTAGTCGTTTCCAACTCTAGGGGCCGGTGCTCATCTCCGTTTCAAAGCCGAAGAGCCAGCGCTTGTCCGAGGACGTCTCCGTGATCATGTGGCCGGCATGACTAGATGCCAAAGGCGCACGGAACGCTGTTACCTTCCCACCGTATTGGTCCCTATTTTTCTACTTGCATTTTTACGTGCTTTCGAACTGCTAGGTTGGCAGAAGCTGGGACGAGAAACAGGTGCTCATCTAAAAAGAAGTGCAATTGCGGCTCTTTGGATATCTTGGAGGATGCAGTTCCAGAGGGCAGATGCCATGAAAGAGAAGGCATGCCTCCTCAGTCCAATCAACAGCTGCTGCTTGATAGATGGGACTCAAATTATGTGAACTCTGTTAAATCTTATAGGATGGGTACATACTACAGGAGAAAGGGGACACCTAAGAAAGGCTGTTAACAGCAGATGCAATAAGGGCAGAATAAGCATGCTTTGCACAGCAAAAAACTGCATAGGAGCAATCCAATCTAAGGTCAGATTAACCTGGTCATTCCAGGTGGAAACTAAGTTGAACTGTCCAATTAACCCCAACTGGGGGGGCGGCACGAAGGGAATCAACAAATTGCTTCTGAAACTCAGCAGACTTCTGAGCCAATAGGTCCTATCTTACCAGCAAGTCAAAAAGCAATTGATTGTCTGACAATGACCAAAGGACTGTTGTTGATGTCGTCCATCTTTAAACTGCATTTCAGTTGTCTTAGTAGATCTAGTTAGTATATGTGAATCAGGTCCCTGATGATCTGGGAAATGTTGATAGTCACATTGATAGTCAGGAATTCCTAAACAGAGTCAGACCCAAAGGGCAGGTCGAACTCCTCCAGAATTAACAGTTCATTACCAACCAACTCCTTGACATAAAACACAGGCTGACACACAGATGGGCATAATAGCAACCAGTCTTATCTGCTCCTTCAAACCCAGCAATTGACTTACTATCTGCACTGTAACTCTGAAAATCATTAAATCCTCTCAGGTGACAAATGTCACACACCATCATCCTAAGGAAATGGCTAGTGCCATACTTGAAACTCCGGTCGACAATCTCAGAAGGAAACAGTGCTCTTTCAGTGTTTTCCAAGAAGGAATCCCCCAGTGTTTCTGAGTGCCCTTTCAGAGGCACTGCCATGCAGTTAGTAAGACAGATGAAAAGAGTCTTCTATAAACTGATCTGGTGTTTTATCAACAACTGAAGACTAGGACAACTGAGGATCCAGTGACCAAATGCATTTACTGAGAGCTAACAGATGAAATCAGTCTCAAAAATAAGTTTTATCTGCTCCATGAGTGGTCTGCCTCCAGATTCTCATCATTTCTCCCTCTGCTCGTTACAATAATCATTACCTGTTCTTACTCCCACAAACCTTGCCCTACTTCCTAAGTCATAAGCTGTATCTAGCACACATTCAACTCCAAAACTAATCATGTATGCCTGGAAAGTAACTGTGGCAAACCATTCGTTGGACAGAGCATGAATTTCACATCAGAATTACACACACACACACACACACACAAACACACACACGACCATTAACTGATTTTATCTTTTATTATCTATCCTGAATATAAAGTGAAACATGTGACAGTTTGATAAATGGCAAGAAGTCATTGTTTTCAGGAAATTCGTTTGATCACAGTAAAAGGAAGCTTTATCATATAACCAGCAATGGGTATTTGAAATGCAGACATTCAGCCTACATCCCAATGTACTAGGTTAAATATTTATTGTGACACGGTGCTAGGATGCCAGATTTTGTCACAGCAAAATACTTAGCCTCAGCCAGAGAACTAATAATTATTGAAATCAGGACTTGGCTACTTCTTGTAGATATTTTCTATGTAATTGTTATATTTATTTTATGAAATCATAGAATTAGGATGGTCTTTGGAGGCATCTGGTCCATCTCTTTGCTGTTCACTGTGTAAATCAACCACATTTTGGCGGTCTCCCAAAATAACTAATAGAAAAGCAATAGATTCTAGATGTTTCCTAATTATGTCCTAAGTATGTTCACAAGTACATCTGGAACTAAATCAAGTATTGAAAATACCACCCTTGCTAAAGCTGAACTCCACACTGTCAAAGGAATAAAAGTAGATATAATAATATTAGACATATTGCCATGTTTTTTAAAAAAATCACAATGAGAACATTCGTATACAATACCTGTGCACTAAGAATAAACAAGTACAAGTTTATGCAAAATGAAAAAAAAAAGTGTTTTGATTCAAACTCAAAGCAAAGGTTTTCATTCCAAAACTTTTATGCTGGCTATGGCTTAACAGAAACAAAGGTTGAAATATAGTTTGGACTGTCACAAGGAAGAGGGGGTAAACCTATTTTCCAAAGAATCTGAAGGCAAGACAAGAAGCAATGGATGGAAACTAATCAAGGAGAAAAGCAACCTAGAACTAAGGAGAAATTTTCTGACAATTAGAGCAATTAATCAGTGGAACAACCTGCTTCCAGAAGTTGTGAATGCTCCAACACTGGAAGTTTTTAAGAAGAGACTGGGCAACCATTTGTCTGAAATGGTGTAGGGCTTCCTGCTTGAGCAGAGGGTTGGACTAGAAGACCTCCAAGGTCCCTTCCAACTATGTTATTCTGTTTTTAATCTTAGTGAAATCAAAACTTAAAATAGATTGAGATATTTGGGCTGACAGAAACAGTGGAATTCAGAACAAGGGTCTTGGGTTGCAAAATGCCAAAAACTCTTATAGATCCAGTAGCCTTAATATAATCTTTGCTAAATATAAAGCAACCATTCGCCCTAGTTTTATTGGTATTTTAACTGAAAGGAATGTGAGGACAGAGAAGCTAATTCTATATTTTTGATTTGATACACAAACCTTCCAGAAAATCACCTTCCTCAAAGAAGGACATCTTGACAAAACGTAATCATTTCATTTCATTTCATTATTTCATTTTATTTCATTTCATTTCACTGTTTATTAAATGCAGATAGGAACATGTAACATCTATCACCAACCCAATATTTAAGTTCAATTGAAGATTTATATTTATTTATTGGCAGGGAGGCAGGCAGGAATGCTGCTGTCAAGAAGAGAAATACAAAAATTCCCTTTCGCCTGGCTGTCATTATTTGCATCTTAAGTGTCAATGGCTTTAATATCTTCAGAACTCAGTAGTACATAGAACAAAAGAGTTATTATGAATCCTTCATTCAACCTTGCTTTGCAAATTCTTTTAAACTTGAAAAATGACAATAAATAAGCTAAACTAACTTCAGTTAGAGTTTTGCAGCAAAATACACTATCAACTACATACACAGTATACCAAGGTGTGAATAGAGTGCACACTCCTATATTTAAGTCTAGCAGGCAACCAGTGTGTCATATTTTGCATTTTTAATTGTACTCTGAGGTCTCTACAACAAACCTGGTAAAACAGGGTGAAACACAGAGGGTAAGAATGAACACAAAAGTTAAGAATTCTGAAAGAGTCAATCAAATCAAAACAAGCCATCACTATAATATTTGGGAGCTGGATGGGGGATATGACGGTTTCCTGAGTTACAGCTTATGTTCTTTTTCCTCTTGACTGTGGAGCTTTCAGAGTGCCTTTGAGAATGACACATGGCACAATCACTGCTTATATGAAAGCATCCTGAAACTCAATTTTTTTTTAAAAAAATCACATTATTGCACAGAATGGTCGTAAGTAACTGATTAACAAAATCAAAGTGTATTATTACTTTCTGCAGTTGTATCATTTGTGTGTGAAATAAGCACAAATGCATACCCTTTAAATGCCACCTGCAATAGTCTTGATACTTTTCTTTTGAAAACTTCTGTTTTCCCCTTGGAATCTTCACAAAAGATTCCCAAGTTTCCAATTCACAGCAGTAATTTACTTTTTAGCTAGAAAGAAAGTGACACAATGAGTGACAAAAAAAATGTCTTCTATTTTCTTCTGGCTGGGCTCTGTGGTTTGCTAGCCAGAGAACAATCTGGGTCTTCATTTTACTGACCTTGAAAGGATGAAAGGCTGAGTCAACCTTGAGCCCCATCAGGATTGAACTCCTGGCAGTGAAAGGCAGAGTTAGCCTGCAATATTGCATTCTAACCACTGTAGCACCACAGCTCTTAGAACCAAAACGTCCAATGCACTTTTATCTGGAATATCCATATTTCAGATCATATCTAAAACCATCCAGTTCTGTTTCGATCTATTTCCAGACCAAACATCTGAAAAATGCATGCTTTGGTTTGGGCAGAGATCATTTGAAACCCACAGTTTATTTTCTGGAAGGTTTCAAACACCCCCACAGCTTTGCTTTTTGAGCTCTCGGTCTGAGTATGATTCAACCTTTTATTACTTAGAAATTCTCAAATAACACCAAATTAGAATAATTCCTCAGAACAGGTCAACTGATAAAAAGAATTTCCAGGCATCCTTTTTTTAAAGAGAGGGTGGCGTTGGGGGCAGGTGTGAAATAAGAAACATTATAAGGGAACAACATCAAATTTGTAAGGGAGGGAGGAATATTAATAGCAACCAACCAGAATGAATAACATGAGGGTTGGTAAAGGATGCCTGTGTGGGAAAATTGTCCACGTTCAGAATTGAAGATCTTGGATTTGTGACAATTTTCACTTCTTCTCTTATATCAGCTCTGTATTTCTTCTTTGTTAATCTGTCAGGCAATAACACACTGCCTCATTACCAAAACTATGAGAAAGGAGGATACCAATTTGAATTGCCCAAATTAATTTGCATGTTGTGATGGACACTGGAAAAAGATTACTATAATTTAGGTAAAAAATAATGCATCTCCCCATCAATACAATTGTGGCTGAGTAAGCTATGTACCTGCCCAGTTTGCTGTCTAGAAACAACTATTAGTTAGCAACTTCAAGCCCCTAACTTCAGCCACAAAACCAACAATGACCTGGGGCAATTCTTTCAAGCTGAGGGTTCTAGTGTTTCACGTCTATAGACAAAAACTTCCAGACTGAGAACTCTACTATCTGCATCAATAATATACTCTGGGAACTATTAAGGAGGGACTGTCCTCACCCTCTTTCTCTCATACAAAAAATCTAAGCTTAGAAAAGAGAACTAGACTTATACTGGGTAGTTTTTCAATTGATTTTGTTTGCATTTTAATAAAACTCATAATTCTTGAACTAAAATGTGAATGAAAATGCAATTGTCCTTTAATGTTTTTGCAGTTCTGAAAATGTGGCAATGGAATTATCCAATTTAAAAAGACGTACAAAGCTTTTTTTGTATATTTGGGGAAATTATGTATAAAATGCAAGATATACTAAGCTCATTAATGCAAAAAGTATGTAATAAGTATTAATAGAGGTCAAACTACCAAATACATGGACAGAAGCCAATATTACTTTAATACCAAGAGAAGATTCAGATTTGACTCAGATAAAGAATTATAGACCAATAGCTCTATTAAATGTGGATTGTAAACTTTTTGCTTCAATAATAGTAGAAAGACTGAAGAGATTTTTGATTCAATTTATACATCTAGACCAAAATGGATTTTTACCAAGAGACAAATAAAGAACAACCTAAGAATGATTTTAGATACTCTGGATTATTACAAAATGCATCCAGGGAAACAAATGGCATTAATTTTCTTAGAAGCTCAAAAAGCTTTTGATAATGTTAACTGGCAATTTATGCTACAACAATTAAACTACATGGATTTTGGAGAAAAATTTATAAATATAATCAAAACAATTTATCATAGACAAACAGCTAAAGTATTTGTAAATGTAGATTTTACAGAGAATTTTAGTATTTAAAAAGGCACAAGAAAAGAGTGTCCACTATCTCCATGATCATTTATTTTAACTCTGGAAGTGCTGAATAGAAATGTAAGACAGGACCCAGAAATTAAAGGTATGGAGATAAAAGATGAAAAATATAAATTACAAGCATTTCTGTATGATTTGGTATTTATACTAGAAGATCCCTTGGAGAAAAGCCCTAAATTATTGACAAAGATTGAAGAATTTGGAGAAGTAGCAGGATTGAAAATAAACAGAGATAAGACTAAAGTGATAGTAAAAAAACCTTACAGATAAACAAAAAAACCAACTGTCAGAAAAAACAGATCTCCAGATAATTAAGAAAGTTAAATACCTGGGGATATGTTTAACAGCAAGGTGTGCAACATTAAAAGAAGATAATTATCTTAAACTATTAAAACAAATAAAATTAGATTTGGAAAGATGGAAAAATCTACAATTATCAATGTTGGGAAGAATAGTGACAGTAAAAATGAATATTTTACCAAAACTACTTTTTCTATTCCAAACAATACCTATAAAATTAGAGAAACTTTTTTGATGAGTTAAATGCATTGATTTTGAAATTTATCTGGCAAGGGATAAAGCCAGAATAAGACTGAAATTACAGAAAATTATGACAAATATATATATATATATATATATATATATATATATATATATATATATATATATATATATATATATATATTAATATTACATGTATTAGCAGCAAGAATTACATTTGCACAGTATTGGAAAAATGAAGAAACACCATCAGAAGAAGACATAATTAGGAAAATCTTGGATCGTGTGGAAATGGATAGTCTTACATTGGAAATGAAAGGGAAAGAAGATACAGAATATTTTCAAACATGGGATAAATTTTTATAAATGGCTAGAAAAATGTAGTAGATAGGAATGGAAGTTGTATATTACTATTAATGTCAAATATGTGAACCCAGACAACATGTTGTTTATCAAGCACTAAAGATTTGTAACTATAAAAACTTAATAAAATATCTATATTAAAAAATGTACAAAGCTTTTTTGTATATTTGGGGAAATTATGTGTAAAATGCATATTCCAGTGACAATTGCACACAAAATTGTGTACATAAGTGAAAATGTACATAAAATACATATATTAGCGCTAAGTAAAATTACCTACAAAATGAACACATAGGAGCACATTCACAGCACCATTTTTTTTTAAAAAACCCAGAACCTACAAACTGATGTAGGACTAGCAGTTTTAACAAAATTAAAATTACTTACTTACAAATATTAGCACAATCCTCTTTGATATTTAAATCAATTATTACTTTCAATATTTTGATTTCTTATTTTTGTTGTGTTGGGAGCTGTTTTGTTTTCTATATTAATGCATTTTAAAATAATATTTTAATTATTTAAAATGGCTATCTAGAACAGAGTTTCTTAACCTCAGCAACATTAAGATGCGCAGACTTCAACTCCCAGAATTGCTAGCTGGGAAATTCTGGAAGGAGAAGTTGCACATCTTACTATTACTGAGGTTGAGAAACATTGATCTAAAATAATGAGGAAAATAAGCTGTGATAACAGTGAAGTGGTAGAAAGTGAAACAAAACTGTGGATTTCAAGGCTAATATATTACACGGTTGGTATCCTTTCTGCCCTGTGCTCTGTTTACTGAATAAAGCTTTGCTTTCTATATTAACTGATTACAGTCATGCTTTTAATGGGTGATAATAGCATTTCCTCCGGTCATTTTTTTTTTCTGGCACAAGGGCCACTCACAGCATTTTTAATTGGTTGGCTTCACTATTCCTCTGATATCTGTTACTTACCCCCACCCCCACCTCTTTTTTATTGCAGTTAGTAGTTTTTGTTGACCATCAGGCTGCTGTGCTTTCAATAGTGCATAACAATTAGAAAATAAATGTCTCCCACAGGGAGATTAGTTCATAATAAATGGCTCAATGTCTAAACTTATATTTTTCAATAAAGCTTTTACATGTACAAGGAGGTTTTCAAGAGAACAGCAACAACACACAGTGACAACATAGTGCACACATAGTATAGTCACAGATAGTTCAAATTCTAGAAAATGCTATGCCTCTTCAGCAATACAGATTTCTGCACAATCCAAGACCCTAATCAATAGATTTCCAGACAATTAGGAACATGCTATACAGCCTTACTTCAGACTTGCAGCTGGATATTTGGAGGCCATGGAGAAAAAGAGATGAAAGCCACAAGCGTGCCCTGTGATCCCCACAGTCTGTAGCCCTCCACAACTACAACTGAATCTCTGAAGAAGGCAGTTTTTGCTACCAGGTGTATAAATGAAGTCAGGAGGTGAAAAAAGACCATGAGGTTTTTAACCTACTGTATGAACATGTAGCAAAATTAGGAACTCCTGCCATTTTATTTTGTCAACTCTTACTTTCCTCATCCCAAATTCTGCTTAGTCTTGATGCTTACGAACTTGGGAAAGTAAGCTCTACTAATGATTGTATAATGTTATGATCATTTTTTTAAAAAAATAGCTCAGTCAGTTAATTTTCAATGAAATGCACAGCTTGCAAGTGGGGGACAGGGTGACTTCCATTTTCAGAATGCAAACTTCACACTCACTAGCACTGATGGTGTTACCTAGTTAGGTAATGGAATGACTGTAAGCAGAGAACCAAATTCAAAGAGCATGAAGGACTTCATAGACATGAGTGGTATAAATTCTGTACCAGTTTTCCAACCCCATTCAGTAATAATAAATTACTTTTAATGGTAACAATTATTAACTTAAAATAAATATTTAATGCCTACTCTGGGTTTTTTGGGTGTCTCTGGGGAATCCCTGTCCTTGTTGGTCCTTGTTGTGGGGAACCTGATAGCAACAGTATGAAGGCTTGTGTATTAAATTTGTACACTAAATTTGTACTCCAGTGATTCTGGATAGTTAGCCACTGTTCCTTCCTTGATATTTGTTGAAGTTTCAATCTAACCTACAGCTCTGATAGTCCCTCAAGTTCTCCCTGTCAAGCTGCGAAGATCCTTGATTTAGAACTGCCATGCTGCTTTTAGCTTGCCTACAGCCCGGCGTGGGGGGGGGGGGGAAGGGGAAGAAGGTTTGGATTACACAGGTGGTTGCTATCAGTGTGAGAGCCGAGGTCATCAAAGAGATGTTTTGGCGAATAGAGGCTTTCTTCTCTTAACAAACGTTTGAAGACTAATTGGACAATGTGACCTGAACTATCAGAGAGGGGAGGGAAAGTTTTACTCTTTTAATTAACTTTTTCCCACCATATTGCCAGAGCTGGTACTCCTTCTATTGTGCCAGTATGCTTTGCCTAATAAAGGATTACATTAGAGATCTCAATGTCTCTGGTGTGTTTACTTCGTTGGGCTTTTCAGCCAGGATTGTGACACTCCAATTGGGCAGACCTAACTTGGCTTCACTTCACTTCCCAATGCAGACAAATTCAGTCAGGTATTGTTCATTGTTGAGTAGAGTTCATTGGACTTGTGAAATTCATAGTCTTTGAGATACAGATACAATGAAAATCACTCTCTAAGTTCTGCCCAATCACATTCATATCTGATTAGCAATTTTAATATAGAATTCTAGGTGCCACAGAGTGGATAAAGGACCAATAGGGACTGTGAAGTAAGAAGAAAGAATCTATAGATGACATGAAAGCAATTGTGATTTCATAAGGTGATTTCATATAAAATATCTCTGTCACAAGACTTTTCTGAATGAATAATGAAGGATTTAAGACAATGGTGAGTTTCAGTCTGAATGATATATTTTAATATATAAGACAACATGTAAACCATGTCATCTCAAGATTATATACTGTAGGTAGTCCTTGACTTATGACAATTGAGCCCCAAATTTATGTTGCTAAGTGAGAAATTTGCTAAATGAGTTTTATCCCACTTTACAACTTTTCTTGCCACATTTGTTAAGTGAATCACTGCAGTTATTAAATTAATAACACGGTTGTTAAGTGAATCTGGCTTTTCCACTGACTTTGCTTGTCAGAAGGTCACAAAAGAGGATCAAATGACCCCAGGATGCTGCAATGGTCATAAATATGAACCAGTTGCCAAGCATTTTAATCTTGATCATGTGATCATGGGGATGCTGCAACGGTCATAAGTGTGAAAAAATAGTCGCTTTTTGCAGTGCCGCTTTGAGCAGTCACTAAACACACAGTTAAAAGTTGAGGACCACGTGTAATAGGCTGTATCACAGGTCACAGTAGCACCATATCCTGTCAGTAATTTTGAAACCTTCTACTAGCATTTCTACAGTCCTGGTCTCACTAAATGTTTTGTGCTTGAGTGAGGTCAGTGCTTTTTTTGTAAAAGAAAAAGGTGCCGGAACTCACACATGTCATACAACCTGCCTTGCCTACCCTACAAGGTTCCATCCAAAAAAGGTGCCGGAACTCCTTTGTGAGCGTTCTATGAGGAAAAAAGCCCTGAGTGAGGTAAAAACTGAATTTACCTTTGATGTAGAATGCTGGCTTCACATAAGCAATTTAACATTTGATGCTCCTTTTAGGGTTGACTCAATTGCTCTAGTTTCCCTTGATTGCAATTGGCAGGCTGATGAGTATAAAATCTACAGCAGTGACTATACATAAAAGAAAAGGATCACAATTTATTTCTTTGGGAAAGGTTGGCATGGTCTCTGTCACCTTAGATTATTTACAACTTAATGCCACCTGTGCGTGATAGAGTGACTCAGAGTCTCTCTTAAGCAGGTCATGAAATGTTAACTCTTTATATCTGGCCTTTGAAACATTGGGAAGGCTATTATAATGTGCTGCATTTTTTTATCTTGGCCTGTTTTCATGATTTCTTGAATGTAGGCTTCATGCCACTGCTTCCTCAATTTTTTTAAAAATGCAGTTTTTTTAAAAAAAAATTAAGACTTCAGGGCTTGTGGTTAGTATTTACTCCTAAGTAAAGTTGTATAAAAGATGTGGAAGTGAAACCTGCCTCTCTTTATTTGGAAATAAGTGTCCAAGAGTTCACTGGCGTTTGTTGCCAAATATAACTGCATAAGACTGCAGTGTGGCTGGAGGCTTTTTCTCTGACAGGAGAAAGGAGGAGAAAAACCCCTACTGACAGACGAATTCAGGCATTAAATGTCTTGATTTGCAGAGCAGCTCTATTAAAAAGACTATGCATCATATAAGAGGAGGGGAAAAATCTCTCAACTTAGTATTTAGATAAAAAAATTAAGGCATGGGCCAAACAAACATATAAAATTACAGCAGCACTGAAATTTAGGTTGAAGAGGGTTTTTTTTAATATATACAATACATATACATATACATATACATATACATATACATACACACACACTGAATTGAGCAATTCAGTTTTAATTATTTGTCTGTCTATTGAATCCAGCAATGAGCTCTCCTTTCACAAGCCTCTAATATGTATTGTTTTTGTTTCATGAAGGTCTCTTCTGGGATGCATAAGCTCGCTCTGTGCTTTAATTAGATTGGTGCCTTGTTATATGTTCTGTGCATAGAGTGAGGAGGAAAAAAGACCTTGTAAACTTACTTCAGCCTAGCTGTGAGGAGGCCAGGTTTAAAACCATCTGCTATGTTCAGGGATCTATCTGCTCTCTACTATCTGCAGGGATGAGCAAGATTGGCTTGTCTACTTGTTGCTTAATTGTTGTTTGAGCATTTTCTCCCTTAAAAAAGTGGCTTCTTTAGTGCATGAGCACACAAATTAAGCTGATTTGCCACTGGCAATCAGAATTTAGTTTAACTTTCTCCAGTCAGTGGCTTTCTAGTTATGTTAGATAAGATAGATAAGATTCAGCCACACTTTTGTTCCATACAGCATTAACCTTGTGAACTCTCAAGCTTCCTCCTTCCATTATATATTCAAGATGGACAGTGTTTAATGTTCATTTGTTATGTATATGTAGGGGTGTAGGTCTATACATATGTTGTATATAGCATGTAAATGTTGTATATAGTAGGTTTAGGTATGTGCCATGTATGTGTTCACCTTGAGTGCAGGCAACTAAATTTCATTTTTGATGTGTGTCATTGTGCCCACAGTAAAAATGACAATAAAGGCTATCTTGTCTTGTCTTGCCTCTCTCTCATGCTTAGACAACAAGCTTTTAGAATACCCTGAGCTTGGCATTTCATTTGCACATATTTCATTACCTTTTGGGGTAACTTCTTAAGCATTATAAGCTACCATTGAAGATAACAGAATTATAACAAAATAGAATAACAGGGTTGGAAAGGACTTTGGAGGTCTTCTAGTCCAACCCCCTGCTCAGACAGGAAACCCTATACCATTTCAGACAAATGGGTGTCCAATCTCTTCTTAAAAACTTCCAGCATTGGGGCATTCACAACTTCTGGAGGCAGGTTGTTCCACCGATTAATTGTTCTAAGTGCTAGGAAATTTCTCCTTAGTTCTGGTTACTTTTCTCCTTGATTAGTCCATCCATTACTTCTTGTCCTGCCTTCAGATGCTTTGGAGAATAGCTTGACTCCCTCTTCTTTGTGGTAACCCCTGAGACATTGGAACACTGCTATCATGTCACTCCTCATCCTTCTCTTCATTTTAGCAACCATTCCTTAAATGTTTTAGCCTCCAGTCCCCTAATCATCTTTGTTTTTCTTCTCTGCACTCTTTCTAATGTCTCAACATCATTTTACATCGTGGTGACCAAAATTAGATGCAGTATTGCAAGTGTGACTTTACCAAGGCATTGTAAGTGGTATTAGTACTTCACGTGATCTTGATTCTATTCCTCTGTTAATGCAGCCTAGCACTTTGTTGGCTTTTGGGCAGCTACAACACACTGCTGGTTCATATTGAAGTGATTGTCCACTAGGACTCTAAGATCCCTCTCAGAGTTACTACTGTTGAGCCAGTACCACCTGTACTATACCTGTGCATTTGTTTTTTTCCTGCCTAAATGTAGAGCCTTACTTTTTCACCATTGAATTTCATTTTGTTAGATAGGACCCAATGTTCAAGTCTGTCAAGAATCTTCTGTATCTTAAGCCTATTCTGGAGTGCTGGCTATTCCTGCCAGCTTGGCTTTCTCTTCAAATTTGATGAGTTCCCCATCTATCCCCTCATCCAAATCATTGATGAAGATGTTGAAGAGCACTGGGCCTAAACAGAGCCTTGGGATACCCCACTGCATACCTCCCTCTATGTAGATGCAGTTCCATTGAGGACTACATGTTGAGTGCTAGTTATGAATCCATTTGGTAATAATGCTGCCTAACTCACATTTTTCTATCTTTTAAAGTAGTAGGTTGTGGTCTATTGTATCAAATGTCTTACTGAACACCAAGTAAATTATATCTAAAGCATTCCTCTGGTCCACTAATTTTGTCACTTTGTCAAAGAATGTAATAAGATTTGTCTGGTATGATCTGTTTTTGACAAACCCATGTTGACTTTTAGTGACGACTTTGTTTGCCTCTAGGTATTCACTGATTCGTTGCTTGATTATCTTTTCCAGAATCTTCCTAGGTAATGAGATGAGGCTGATAGGTCTGTAGTTTCCTGGATCTAATTTTTTTCTCCTTTTTTGAAGATGGGAATTACATTAGCTATTTTCCAGTCCTTGGGTAGTTCTCCGGTGTGTTAGGATCTTTGAAAAATATTGTTCAGGGGTTCTGAGATCACACCTGCCAGTTCCTTGAGAACCTTGGGGTATAAAGCATCTGGTCCTGGTGAGTTGAACTTGTCTAAGGTGGGCAGGTGTTCACTTACCATTTTCTTGCCTATTTTAGCTTGTATTCCTGATCTGTTTTTTACGGTACTGTTTTTGATAGGTTGGACTGTTTTTCCCTTTGTGTAAAGATGGATGTAAACAACGAGTTAAATAGTTCTGTTTTCTCCCTGTTGCATGTCACCTTCTTGCCATTTTCTTCCATCAATGAACCAATTGTTTCCTTCACTTTGTTTACATGTTGAAAGAAGCTTTTTTGTTATTTTTTACTTTTGTCACAAGCCTTAGTTCATTTTGAGCCTTAGCTTTCCTCACTTCATCTTTGCAGGCTCGGGCTATTTGCTGATATTCTGCCTTAGTTATGTGCTTCTCTTTCCACTTGTTATACTTGTCTTTTTTGTTTTTGTTTTTCAATTTATCAGAGAGTTCTTTATGTTACCATGCTGGTGTCTTTTGAGAGCTGTTATTTTTCTTCTTTGTTGGTATTGTGCCAGACTGGTCTTTTATAATCTCACTTTTCAAAGTTCCCCAAGCTTCTTGGATTGTTTTCCCCTTGAGGATTCTCATCCATGGTATAAACTTATGGCAATGTCATTTTACTTATAGTACCAAGGTAGTATTGATGCATTGTTTATGAATAGAATAGAATAGAATAGAATAGAATAGAATAGAATAGAATAGAATAGAATAGAATAGAATAGAATAGAATAGAATAGAATAGAATAACAGAGTTCTAGTTCAACGCTCAGGTAGGAAACCCTATACGATTTCAGACAAATGGTTGTCCAATCTTTTCTTTAAAAATTCCAGTGGTGGAGCATTCACAATTTCTGGAGGTTGTTCCACCAGTTAGTTGTTCTAATTGTCAGGTTAATCGTTCTAATTGTCAGGGTGAATACCTCTGGTCAATCCTACTGCATTTCTGAATCAGCAAAAATAAATATTTGTAATATTTCATTGTTTGAATGAAAAAAGGTAAACCAGGAAAAGGAAAGGAAAAGGAAAACCTTTATTTGTTGTTTTAAAAAACAACAATCTTAGCATTTTCTTTTCTTTCACAGTTTGTGCCAGAAACAAAATAGCTTTTATATCAGAGTGCTCTTAATTCTCAATCCCGCAATTTAAATGTGCCCTTATAATGACCTGCAATGATTAAGATTAAAAAGCCAGATGCATCAACCAATTAAGGCTATAACTCTATATATTCTTATCTGAGGGTTAATATAGTTCACTAAAATAGGTTTGAATTCCAAGTAAATACACAAAGGGTTGAAATGTTCAAATGTAATCTTAAACATAGTGGGGAGTATGCCCTGAAAGGAATATTCTTCCAAAGATTAACTGACCAACTAAACTGATTAAAGTTTGTGTAGGGAAAAGAATTCAGACCCGGGTCGATAGAGATGCTCTGAACCAGCCAGGCAGCCTCGTCTCTCTAAAAAAACCCTGAGCAACTGCCTGCTGAACTTTTATTCACCTCCTTTTTCTGAATACCAAA
Source organism: Vipera ursinii (assembly GCF_947247035.1). Classification (NCBI taxonomy): domain Eukaryota; kingdom Metazoa; phylum Chordata; class Lepidosauria; order Squamata; family Viperidae; genus Vipera; species Vipera ursinii. The sequence goes on from NC_139512.1 coordinate 39,611,083, forward strand.
TACAACATTACATAAACCCCATCAATCTAAAAAAATAGGATACATAGTGATAATTGGATACATAGTGAGAACTACTCAGGTGCCTATGAGATCATAACAAAAACAAGATACTAAAAGATATATGTGAAAGCTCTATCATAGCGTTTCCCAAACCTCCCACATGCCATCCTGTGCGAACCAGGAGAGTGTGCTCATCACTGTAATTCATGTAGAGGCCGATAAGAAACGTTTGGGAAAGCTGAAGGTTGGGAGGCCAAAAACTGGCCATTCCCACAGTTTGTAGCTCTCAGGTTTGTATCAATTGAGGTTAAATTAGGTACCCAACATGCTTCCTTCTTTAAGTACTATTTGCCATTTGTATCCCAAGATAACTTGCTAACTATTTTAAAATGTATATTAATTAACAGGCTATCTGAACTGCAAATATTAGGGAGATCATTATAGGACAGCAAAGACTGTCTTATCTCTTTGTTGCCTTCTCATTGTACCCAGATAAAATTTACCCCCCCCCCCATCATAGACTCAAGAATTCATTAATATACATGACTTATCCTTTTAGAATTTGAACATCTATGTCTAGATATTCTGAAATATATTCATTTTGTTCACACATGGACTAATGAAAAACTGGACAATCTTAACCCCCCTTGCAGAAATAATTTAAATTTTCCATCATCTCTTGTACCACAGCAAAATTATGTAACAGCTTTGTAATTCACCAGTTGTATTATAATATGGTGAGTAGAATCATCTTAGCATTTATTGAGATGTATTGTTGTGATTCAGGGTCAGCCTGTGGGTTCGGCAGTTGGGTCGGATGACGACTCAGAGGAGGAGGGGGGTGTTGAAGATCTTGCTGATGATAGCCCTCAGGCAGGCCCCTCCCACTTGGTCACCATGGAGACCCAGCTGTGTGAGCCTGACAGTGTGGATGAAGATGACCCACAGCTGGCCCTGTTCAAGGACGCCCGACGCAGGAGGCAGTCAAGTAGGAGCAAACAGAGGAAGGCTGTGGGGCTTCTCAGAAGGAGGCAAAGAGAGGCCACGCCCTGAACTCTTTATAAAGGGAATGTTTGGGGAGGGCTGGTTTGCTGAAAGAAACCGCTCAGATAGTGTTTCAAAGCTCCTGTATCTTGGTATGTGTTTTGTTTGTTTTTGTAATAAATTTGGCAGACGTTTTCCAGCCTCTTGCCGTTTATAAAGGGGTTGCCTTTTCTGCAAGGCCGGTAGCAGGCTGGTACAGAACATGTATACCTATGCATACCTGAGCTTAACGTCCCTGATAATCACAATGAGGTGGTCACTGACCTCGAGCCAGACATCCTAGAATGTGAAGTGAAGTGGGCCTTAGAAAAGCTGAGCAACAACAAAGCTAGTGGAGGTGACAGTATTCCAGCTGAGCTATTCAAAATCTTAAAAGACAGTGCAGTAAAAGTGTGTGGAATTGGGTGAGAATATCAATACTTTCTCTATTCCTTTGATACTTGGATAAGACAAACTCCCATAGATCAAGAAATCCCCATAAATCAAGTGCGAGAAGGAAGGGGACTTTTCCCTCACCCTTCCAGAGAAACAAAAACAAAGTAGAACATAATACCAAAGTGGAAATACAATAAAGACAGAGTGCAGAATTGAGAAAACTTTTAAAGGTTTTCTGTTTAGAAAGAATATTGGGGTAAAATTTAAGAAACTGAAGTGGAAATAACTGTTTGTGACTACTGCCTGTTGATGGCCTTTGGTTAGGCTGAAACAGGAAATAAAGATTTGTCCCATGTTTGGGGCCTAGCAAGGTAATCTAAATAGTTAACAAGCATTTAACACATATCTCCCCTTGCTTCTCAGCTAACAAAGCGAGAGAGAGCCTGTGGCCTAGAGGTGAAAATAACTGCCTAATGTGCAATCAGCCCAGGTTCGAATCTCAGAAGGGTATGGCTGACTGATGAAAACTAATAAGTTTGAAATGCATATCAGTCTCCCTTAATTCTTTGTTAGCAATTTAAAATTTACACAAATATGAGCTGTCACCGGTGTGACTACTGCCTGTCGATGGCCTTCAGGTGGGGGTTGATGCACCCTGTCAACCCAAATATGGGAGAAATCTTATATAGTTTCTTTAGGCAGTTGTTTTTACCTCTAGGCCACAAGCTCTATCTCACTTTGTTAGCTGAGAAGCAAGGGAGATATGTGTTAAATGCTTGTTAACTATTTAGATTACCTTGCTATTTAGATTACCTTGCTATATATATTTGGGGGACAGAAGGTTTAGACTCTTTATTAAAGACATCAGTTATCCATCCATTTTCCAGTTTGTGCACAAATAATGCTATTAATATTCTGTACCAGTTTTATAAAATAAATAGCTTTTCCTTGTTATTTCTCAGCAGGATAGTTTTTCATTATTACATTGACTTTATTTATTAGTATTCTCGAATACCTGCATAAATTCAAAAGTATTATTATTTTTTTTATTGAAAAGTTTTAAAATACAATTTTCCTTTGAAAAACCCCCCTTCCCCCTCCCTCCTCCCCTCCCAACCTCCCCCCTATCTCCCCCCCTCCCCCTCTCCCTCCTCCCTCCCCTGCCTCCCCCCCCTCTACTTCCCCTCCTCCCCCCCTCCCCCCCGACTTCCCAGAGCAAAATACAAGGTATATATCTAAAAAGCAATCATAAACAATCATATACTAACAATTATAAACTCTAAAATCCATCACTCTCTAGCTTATATAGAGTAAACCAATCCTTAACAATACTAAATATGTATAAAGAACTAAAATAAAAGAAAACTAGCATCATTCCCATCTATGTTCTTCCACAATTCACTATTACCTAGACATATTCTCACTTACACATCACAAGCACCTATCCCTATTAACCTCTCTAGCCAAAATAGGCTATAATAGATAGTTCTTACACAAATTAACCCGCATTAACCCACAAAGCTTTCTTCCTCTTCCTCTGTAGTAAATTGTCCATTAATTCCAAATTAAAAATTCTGTTACCATACATATCATCCCAAAACTCTTAAAAACACAACTACCACTTGACTATAAGTATATTGTGGAAGTTCCATAGATTTCTACTGGTCTTATTTTTTTATCTTTTTTGAGCGTTTTAAGGCAGCACGCGTCACCCTCTGTTCTCTAGGATCATCCAAAAGAGTTGCAGCTTGATCTCCTCCTGTACCCTTCTCGTCTATCTGTCCATCTTCATCCTCTTGATGTTCTCCTTCTCCAGATCCCTCTGCAGCTTCCAGAAGTGTTGATGGGGTTGCTTTTAAAACATTGTTGTAAAAATCATGCGCTTGCTTCACAGTACCCAAACAGTACCTTTTGCCATCATACATGAAGCTCAACCCAGCTGGGATCTCCCATCTGAACCTTATATCTCTTTGCTTGAGCTCTTGCACAAGAAATATAAAGTCCTTCCTTCTCTTTAAAATCTTTGGAGGAATTTCTTTTAGAACCAAAACTTCTTGACCAGCAATCACAACTTTAGTATCATAGGCAGCTTGTATAACTTCATCTCTAATTTCCCTTTTTACAAAATAAACCACCACATCTCTAGGCAACTTTCTCTGCTTAGCAATCCACGAATTCACACGAAACACTTTGTCCATGCCTTGTTTTATTTCAGATGCTGGATGGTTCAATACCCCCTCAAAAGCCTCAGAAACCAGCTGCTTTAAATCTTCTTTAATATTCTCTTTTAGGCCTCTAATTCTAACAGCAAACTGCATCTGGTAAAATTGAGCCAGACTCTGTTCGCTATCCATTTTGTCTTTTAAATCTTCAATTTCCAATACTTTTGCTTCTAATATAGCATTCTTTTGAGTCAAGTCTTCCACTTGGTCATCCAGCACCTCCACACATTTAGCTACTTTATGCACTGAGGACAAAATGTCTACCTTCATCTCTCTAAGTTTCTGCTCCATCCTTTCTTCCATTCTCTGCTCCAATTTCTCCAATTTCTCCTCCATCTGTACAAATTTAACACCCATTGACTCCAAAATTAACTGGGTATGTTTTTCAAGATCCTTTGATGTCAATACATCAGGAGAATGCAACGCCTGCAGTAATGATTGTTGTTGCACCGGAGAATTTCCAGCACTCCGAAAAGTTCTAGGGGGAGGTTTAGCCGCCATCTTTTACTTACAATTGTGACGCACTTTCACTTTAAGTTTTAAGCAAAGTCCATCAAGCTTGAGAGTAAAATAAAATAATCCTCTTCATCTCTTCATCTTTCCCTCTTGTACTGCTCTGCCTGCTCTTTTCCTTTCATAGTCTCTCCTTCAAGCAGGGATGGTCGCAGACGCCTGGCTCTGCTCCATAAAGTCCGGAGCAGAGACGCTAGCCAGCTGGGAGCAGCCCAGGCTACGGGGGAGTTCAATCCTTCAGCCGCCCAAGCTCCAAGCTCAGGCGGCCCCGGAGAACTCGACCCCTACCTGGGGGCTCACCCCCTCCTCTTCTCCCGAGGAGGGGGCTTCAAATTCGCCCGAACAGCTGATCGGCGCTGTTTCGGGCGAAAAATCACACAGCTGAGCCGCGGGCAGCCCGGGAAGGCTGTCTCCGGCGCCGCGGAGCCACCGGAAGTCAAATTCAAAATTATTTAGCTCATCTCCTAGAGACTCTATAGAAGGAGGTGCTTACAAGACATTCTTATCAGACTTGCAGATGACACCCAGATTCACCAGCACTTTATGCAATAAAATCTTTATTCAGAATAACCTATCCAGTTTTATCAATGGGGCAAATGCAATGGGATGCTGATCATTACAGATACAGAGAGAGATAGTTTGGTGGGAGTGATTGAGAAGAATCTAGGAGTTTAGTGGAATGCCATCTGAACATAAGAAAGCTATGTCATGCAACATCTTGAAGGGCTGGTGCATTTTGAGCTTCATTAACACGGTATCCCTATCACAGGAGACAATAGTTCCGTTATGCTTGTGCTGATGATCCCATATAGACGTAGAGTAGGAGATGGTTTCAGAGAACATCTATCAAGTTGCTGGGGAGACTGGGAACCAAGACCTATGAGGAACAGTTAAATAATCTGGGCATGTTTGGTTTTGCTAAAGGGAAGACTATGGGAAATATGACAGCAGTCAATAAATGGCTAAAAGGCAGTCACATGCAAGAGAGAATACTTCTGATATGTGTTAAAACTGAGAGCAAGATAAAGTGACGAAAGGAGATTCACGCTGAATCAGGAAGAATTTATTGAATTTATATTAATAACTGAAAGTCTGGCTGGATTCCCTACCCCTTTCCTTTCCCCACCCCCACCCCCTCCCTGTATTTTCAAATGAGAGCAAGATACCCATCTGTTAGAATTCATAAATCACCTGCAGGAAGCAGAGCCTTAACCTAGATGGTCCTTTCATCTAAACAATCTATAATTTTATGATTTTATACCTTATCTATTGCATTCAGCTATTCCTACCTAAATTAATAAGGCAAAAAAGAAAAATAGATGAGAAAAAATAAAAACAAGCTCATTTTGTATGCTATAAAGTAGAGTTCCTCAACCTTTTGGTGTTGGCAGCCTGGAGTAGGGGGAGGGGGAAAAAGGGATGGTTTGGGGGGGAGGGTGAACATGCATGAACACCCGTTGCTCATGCAAGTGGAGCCATGAGTGCGCGCATGAGTGGGGCCGCAAAAGCTTGTGATGCTCTCACCATGAACACCCATGGCGCTTATGCCAACACGTGAGGCTGGGAATGCCTGGGCTGCTTGTGCTGATGCTTGTGTGAGTGGGGCGATGCATGCATGCATGTACACCCACATGTGCCAGCCAGCCACTCACATGGCCTGGTGGCCAATAACCCATGGCTTAGTAGCGGCCGTGGCCCACAGGTTGGGGACCCCTGCTATAAAGCTCCTAAAAATCCACTTCAAACTTATAGCACCAATGTAACAGTAACAGTATGTATTTATATACATATCAGTAACAGATATGTATTTATATTAATGCCAAAGACTGCTTACTACAACTAATCTGACATCAGCTTTGAGGAGGGAGGAAGGTTAGAAAGAAGTAAAAAAGATTCATTATTTTTAAAGTGGCAATTGCAGAATCCATTGCAGAATCCATTGCATAATACATCCAAAATAGGTGGGTTTAATCTTCTAGTGCAGAGTTCCCCAACCTTTCAGGATTGGCAGCCTGGAGTGAGGCGAGGGGGTGAAGAAGGGATGGTTTTGTGTCTGGGACTGAATGTATGCCCATGGGTGTGCCCGTGCACAAACACCCATTGCTTGCACAAGTGGGGCCATGAATACCTGCAACACTCACACGAGTGGGGTCACAAATGCCCATATTGCTCGTGATGAAGCTCACATGCGAATGCCCATGGCGACACTTGCACAAGTGGGGCCATGGACGCCTGCATTGCTCCCGCAAGTGAGCCCGCACACACCAGCCAGCTATTCATGTGGCCTGGTGGCCAATAGGCCATGGCCCAGTAATGGGCAACAGCCCACAAGTTGGGACCCTTGTTCTAGTGGAACTGAGATGCTTCTCCAGCAGGAGCTGGGAAGTTCTTCCCTCATAAATATATCTATAAAATACGAGCAGTTGGTAAAGGCCTGTTCCCTAAATCATTGTAGAATTTTAATCAGTTTTTCTTCTTCTAGGATTGGCACCATGAGGAAAGGAGGAAAAGGAGAGAAACTTTGTCTAATAGTGATTAGACAATTCTAATAAATGATTACAATTGCACACAGTACGGGGAAAATCCATTATCACATTAGCACTTCATGTGCAGTGGGGTTTTCTCCTCTATTTCTTTATCTCCAACTTCTTACGCCTGCCTTTAGAACACTGTTTCTCAACCTTGCCAACTTTAAGATGTGTGGACTTCAGCTCCCAGAGTTCCCAAGCCAGCCACTTGAAGTCCACACGTCTTAAAGTTGGCAAGGTTGAGAAACACTGATTTAGGTAAATTCTCAACCCTCTGCATTACATTTTGAGAGCACAAGGGAAGTAAAATCATCGGAAGCATTCAGTAGATATTAAAGATAATGAAAGTCACATTTTTTTCTTTTTGAATGAAATTTAGATTTTACTTTTGCACCAAAAGAAGGGCAATTAAGACATCTAACAATAAACAAAGTTAAAAAAACCTAAAAAAATAAACTGAGAGCTAAACAATAAATTATAACATAATACAAGCAAAATGTTCGAAAGAACGGAGCTTTTGGAAAGTCTGCTGAGTCCTCAGCTCAGTCCTCTACTTAGCAAAGCAGCTTCACTACAAAATCACAAGACACTTCTAACATTCTTCTGTAATTAAACAGTGATCTGCAATGATAATTTTGAGTTTGGGAAATGAACAGTAATCTATTCCAGCTTAGATCCTCTTCTTTTGTGTCATTATATATTTATTTTGAAGATGTATGAATTATTAACATTTATACAAATTATTATGATTGACACACATTTATTTTCATATGCCATTGATCCTGTGATAACAGCAAACTCTTCAGTATAAAAATTGACTACTGCTAAAAATGCTTTTTACAGAAGCTTAAAAATACTGAGATATCCATTACTGACCTAGTTTGCTTATTGTAATCATATAATAAATAAGATTTATATGAGCAAAAATAATGTTATTAAAGTGAACTACTTTGGGAGAGAGGAAACAGAATTATGCCCCAAGCTTTAATAACTCTGCTGCCATGACAATCAAAGAGCTTGATTTGACAAAACTTTTATCCACATGAGTTGTTTTTATTCGCTTCTTAGCTTCTCTTCTCATCTCTTTTGAATAGGTGCCATAAATCACTGTGCCTCAATGTTAAGGTCAGTCAACAAGAATTTCATTTAAAAAAGGTAGAAGGAAGAATACATATGTTGTATATGACAAAAATGTTATGAGATCACATATCCTACAGTGGTGCTTAAAAGTTTGTGAGCCTTTTTTTTACTTTTCAATATTTCTGCATAAAAATGACCCAAAATGTAGTCTGTTCTGTCCACAAGTCATAAGTAAAGATAAAGTCATAGATAAAGAGAATCTGGTTAAATCAATTAATTAAAACATACTTGTTTGTTGATTTATTGGGGGAAATTATCAAAAGCTACATATTTGTATATGGCAAAACTGTTGTGGCCCCTTGGGCAGCAATAACTACAGCTACACATTTCTGTTAACTGTTCAGCAGTCATGCACATTGGCTTGAAGGAATTTTAGCACATTCCTCCTTACAGAACAGCTTCAGCTGAGGAATGTTGGTGGGCTTCCTCACATGAACTGTTCTTCCACAATATTTCTATAGAATTCCAAAGCATCAACTTTCTACTACTTTAACCCTTCTTTGGCTGCTTTTTTGCATTATCTTGCCTCTTGACTCACTTTCTTTTGTGTTTTAGTTCACAGACAGTCATCCAAACTTCTTTTTGTAGAATTTGCTGGTACAATTCAGAATTCATAGTTCCATCAATGATGGCAAGATCTGAGTGAGGCATAGTGAGCTAAGGTGTCTCTGGAAAAGTGAAGATGACAGCACAGCTAAGACTGAAGTAAATGAGGGGTCCTTGGTGTTCTTTGAGCTTGGTTGTTTTTCTTCATACATTTCATTACCCAAACTAGATAACATTATCATGATGTTGATGATGATGTTACCTAGTTGGGTAATGAAACATCTTCAAGAAAACAACCAAGCTCTGAAAGCACCAATAAGCCCTCATTTCAGGCTTGAGCTACAAATATTATCCTCTGTCACTGAGCTAAGTGTCCAGCTTGGTCCAAGGGAACATCTCCATATAAGGAGAGGATAAGAGATTGTCCACTTGTGCTTCAGACTGCTACTCTTCATAAGGAGACTGCAGGACATTGGTTGGTTGGTGGAAGACAAGGGAAGCCACTAAACTCTCACCAATGTCAGAGCATTTAAGGACTCTGGGTTCATCCAACATCACTTTCTAAACACTTTTGAATTTATAGTTAAAATAATTATACATTAAAAGAGGTCTTCCAAGAACAAACTCTGAAAACTACCTGGTGAAAAAAAATCATCCCATACAGAAGAAAACTTAATAGCTTAAAGAATTTAAGAATAAATAGCCAGAAGCTAAATATGAATTTAATTCAAAAACATTTTAAGCAAATTAAGGGACCAGAAGAATTTGGAATATTAGGGGTTTTGCTAAGATTTTTGAACTAAATAACTAAATATATTTGTGGGACCATAAATTCTTCAGTGTACGGGGAAAGAGATGAGTGGCTGAAATTTCCTGACATAAAGTCAGGAAACCAAAGGCTCAGAATGAACAAAGACTTGCAACAAAAGTCAAAGATAATAAAAAGTTTCTTTCAACATATAAATAACAAGAAAAAAAGTCAAGGAAAAAGCTGGTCCACTAAAGAGACAAGATGGCATGGAAGTAACAGGCAGTAGAGAGAAAGCAGAGCTGTTTAACTCATTCTTTGCATCAGTCTTCACACAAAAAGAAACTATAGCCCAACCTACCAAAAATATCTATAGAAGACAGACTAGAAATAAAAATTAAAATAAGCAAGAAAATGATAAGAGAACATTTGTCTGATCTTGATGAATATAAATCACTGGGACCTGATGGATTACATCCCAGAGTTCGGAAGGAGCTGGCAGATGTTATCTCAGAACCATCGTACCATATCTTTAAAAAATCCTGGAGCTGCAGGGAACTTCAGAGGATTGGAAAAGAGCTGATGTGGTTCCCATCTTCAAAAAAGGAAAACAGACCCAGGAAACTACAGACCAATCAGCCTAACATCAATACCTGGGAAGATACTGGAAAAAATAATCAAAAAACAGATATGTGAACACATAGAAACAAATGAAGTTATAAGTAGTAGCCAGCCAGGGTTTATTAAAAACAGATCATGCCAAACCAACCTTATTTCATTCTTTGACAAAAATGGCTCAATTAGTCGCTGTGGACGTAATATACTTAGACTTCAGCAAGGCATTCGACAAAGTAGACCACAACTTACTTCTTGGTAAACTAGAAAAATGTGTGATAGACAGCATCATCACCAGAAAGATTTATAACTGCCTGTACTCAATGAGTAGTCCTTAATGGTACTACATCTACATGGAGGGAAGTAAGAAATGGGTACCACAAGGTTCCATCTTAGGCCCAGTATTCTTCAATATCTTCATAAATGATTTAGGTGAGGGAATAGAAGGGGAACTCATCAAATTTGCAGATGACACTAAGCTGACAGGAATAGCCAACACTCCAGAAGACAAGCTCAGGATCCAAAAAGAACTTGGCAGACTTGAACACTAGGCCTATCCAACAATATGAAAATTAATTTGGAGAAAAGCAAGGTTTTACACCTAGGCAGGAAAAACCAAAGGTATAAGTACAGATTAGGCGAAACCTGTCTCAAAAACAGTAACTGTGAGAGGGACCTTGGAGTCCTAGTGGACAATCACTTAAACATAAGCCAGCAGTGTGTGACAGCAGCCAAAAAAGCTAATACAATCTTTGGTTGTATAAACAGAGGCACAGAATCAAAATCACATGAATTATTAGTACTGCTTTATAAATCCTCAGTAAGACCACACCTGGAATACTGCATCCAGTTTTGGTCACCATATTACAAAAAAGATTTTGAGACTTTGGAAAAAGTGCAAAGAACAACTATGATGATTAGGGGCCTGGAGACAAAAACATATGAAGAAAAGTTGCAGGGATTGGGTGAGGCCAATCTAGAGAAAAGAAGGACTGGGGTGACATGGTAGCAGTGTTCCAGTATTTGAGGGGCTGCCACAAACTTATTTTCCAAAGCACCAGAAGGCAAGACAATAAACAATGGATGGAAACTACTCAAGGAAAGAAGCAATCATAGTTATGTTTCTGTGTGACCTAAAATATACAATATTGTTTACTGTTGGAGGGGAAGGATCTCTGTTGTGAAGCAGCCTAACCTACTGTACTAAACCTTCTTAGGTCATTGACTAGAGCTGTACAAAGCCCAAGCCCGTTCTTGATTTCATCCCCACTAGACTCCACAGAGGCTGAAAAGAAGAGAGCCATTTCATGGGTAGGGTGTGAGGAATAGAATATTGCACATCTGAATGTTTGCATGTAGTCTCAAAATACACTCCTGTGTTCCACAGAGCACTATCTTCTCCTTTGATGTGGCTCAAAACTTCATCCATATGCTACCAAAACTCTGATTGTTATGATCTTTAAGTGGGTTAAAAACAATGCATCACAGGGCAACAAATTTTGAACCAAAGTACCTCAGATAGGCTAACTTACACAATGTGTTCCAAATCCAGGACCCTTGACGTCTAAGGGAATGAAATTTGGGGATGTGGTGGCTGTTTTAGTGCTATTAGCTCTGCTGCACTTGGCTTGCTGTTGCTGCTGCTGCCACATGATGCTCATTTCAAATATTGCATTTCCTAGCCATTCTCGCAATCTCTTGCTTTCTCCCCCTCCCCCCAGCAATAACAATTTACCTGCCTGATGGGAAGGGAAGGAAGGGAAGGGGGGGAAGCAATATAGAATGGAGGAAGGAATCTGAAGGGTGGAAGGCAGAGAGGAAGTCTAGTGGGGAGGGAGGAAGCCCCACATATCCTTCTCAGCCAATGCTGCCCCCTGTGTGCTCCCCTGACCTGCATCATACACCTGCATCTCCCCTTACCCATGCAGCATGCCATGTGCACTCCCACACACTCTCTCCACAACCCACCCCTTCCTTTGTGTCTTTCATGACCCACGTATAGGCACCCCCATACACCTTTCTCAATGTAGGCTGTCACACACACACACACACACACACACACACACACACCGCTGTCCCTGACCTGCACAGCATCTCTTGTGCAATCCCAAGCAGCTCCAGGTATTTTTCCCAACCTGTGCTTACCTGAAAGCCCTCCTTGACCTGTTCAATCTAAACTTCCTTTCCAACACTTATGGTACCTATCACACAGCTTCACATACTCTTTCCTAATCTATATACACACACCCCTGAAAAAAACACTCCTTTCTTATTTCCCCAGCCAGCAGCAGATACTTACTAGCCTTCTGGACTTGAACCGGATGCTTTTTTGCTGGCTTCCCCACTGGTTTTCTCCCAGCAAGCTTCCCACAATTAATGTGAATGGAGAAGCTGGCAGGACTTTTAGGGAGGGAGAGGGAGGGAGGAAGAAAAAGACAGAACAATAGGGAGAGAGGGAGAAAGGAAAGAATGAATGAAGGTGGAGGGAGAGACAGTGTGAAGGACTGAAGGAGGCAGGGAAGGAAGGAGGAGTGAGGGAGGAAAGGAAGGGAAGAAGGTGGAAAGGGAAGAGAGATAGATCAGAGATGGAAAAGAAAGGGAGGGGAAAAGGAAGGAAGAGGGACGACCAGGGAGGACAAAATGAAGGGAAGAATGAAAAAAGGAAGGATGGGAGGGAGGGAAGGGAAGAAGGAAGGAAGATTTCTGATTTCCACAAGGAAACCCAATGGAGAACCTGGCAGGAAGTCAGAAATGGTGCCCATTCTCACTGCTTTTTTTGCCCACACGTGGTCGTTCTGTCCCTCTATTTAAGTAGGGAAATAACTCTTTAATGAAGGGACGCGGTGGCTCAGTGGGTTAGGACGCTGAGCTTGTCGATCAGAAGGTCGGCGGGTCGAATTATGAGTGCCACGTAACAGAGTGAGCACCTGTTACTTGTCCCAGCTTCTGCCAACCTAGCAGTTCGAAAGCACGTAAAAATGCAAGTAGAAAAATAGGGACCACTACGGTGGGAAGGTAACAGCGTTCTGTGCGCCTTTGGCATCTAGTCATGCCGGCCACATGACCACGGAGACGTCCTCGGACAAGCGCTGTCTCTTCGGCTTTGAAACGGAGATGAGCACTGGCCCCTAGAGTCAGAAACGACTAGCACGCATGTGCGGGGGAACCTTTACCTTTACCTCTTTAATAATGACTCAGTGAGACATGGGTTGTCTAGGCAATCTTATGGAGCTTTGATTTTAAAGAATGTTGCCCTGAATGACATCAAAGGGTGTGTGTGTTACTTTTCAAGGGCTCCTTAGGGAGGCCTTAGTTCTTAAAGCACTCTTTGTATTCTATTTCTGCATCTTCTGGCCTTTATCACAATAGGTGCAGTTTTTGATGGAGGAAATTGGACTGCTGCTTTCATTGGAACCTGCTATTAAGAGAAATGTCAGAAGTTAAGGGAGAGTAAGGTATGGAAAAATGTCTGGGAAAGAGTGTTGAACTTCCTGGATAGGGGGAGATATGATAGGAGGATGCAACCAGTCATTGCAGAGAAAGCAGGACAGAAAGCTGTCTAGTCTTACTTCCTTTCTAACCAAGGGAGTTAAGATGACAACCAAAATGGCTCTTCCAACCAATTCAATGCCAGATCCACTGCCGACAAACCATAAACCATTGACTGAGCTGTGGTGACACGATGCTTAGAATACATTAAAGGTAAAGGTAAAGGTTCCCCGCACATGTGTGCTAGTCGTTTCCAACTCTAGGGGCCAGTGCTTATCTCCGTTTCAAAGCCAAAGAGCCAGCGCTTGTCCGAGGACATCTCCGTGGTCATGTGGCCGGCATGACTAGACACCAAAGGCGCACGGAACGCTGTTACCTTCCCACCGTAGTGGTCCCTATTTTTCTACTTGCATTATTACGTGCTTCCAAACTGCTAGGTTGGCAGAAGCTGGGACGAGTAACAGGCGCTCACTCTGTTACGCGGCACTTGGGATTCGACCCGCCAAACTGCAGACCTTCTGATCAACAAGCTCAGCAACCTAACCCACTGAGCCACTGCATCCCTTAGAATACAGTATTGCAGCCTAATTCTGCCAGCTGCCAGTAGTTCGATTCTGACTGGCTCAAGGTTGACTCAGCCTTCTATCCTTCCAAAGTCAGTAAAATGAGGATTCAGATTGTTGGGGGTGGGGTGGATATCCTGACTTTGTGAAATGTTTAGAGAGGGCTGTAAAGCACCGTGAAGTGGTATATAATTCTAATTGCTATTACTATTGCTATCTTTTATTTCAGACTTCATCCTGGATGAGAATTCTATCCTGGTGTGTATCAGAGACATCTGACTAGAGGAAGTGGAGGTGAGAGGAGTTTATTTCTTCCCAACTGTCTTCTCTGGGCTACTTTGAGGTGCAGAATTTTAGAACTGGAAGGCAAGGAGGGATGCGAGTCCTGGCACATAAAATTCCACTAACTAGATGCTCTAATCAATAGATTCCAAAATTTTGAGTGCATGCTATTGTCCAGGAAATTCCCAGGATAGAGAAGGTATATAGTTATCCCCATTGTCCTCCCTGCTGTCTAGCTGTCTCCTGAGCTAGTTAGATTAATCTCAGGCATGGTATAAATGACCCATCTTCGCCTGGGGGATTTCAGTGTTCACACACTGAGGTTGCCTTGTCAGAGCTGGCAAAGAATTTCCTGCCTACAGTAATTAATTATAGATCTACCCCAGCTGGTTCCTGGCATCAGCATGTAGTGGAACACAGGCTGAGCTTAGTATTTTAACCAGATGGAGTTGGTGATCAGAAGACTGTGGAGCTGACTAAATGAGACATTATTGAAATAGACTGGGTACTTGATATTATCAGCCTTAAGTGCCCTTTTCTTTCTTGTGGAGTCAGATCATCATTTTGCTTTACTAGGGAGCTGAGAGTGATATCCTTATGACTTCTGTTGTGGACTGGAATTTTGGGGTCTCTTCCCTAGTTGTTCTGCTTCTTGCTGGTTATGCCAGAAGATTTTGCTGGAGGACACTTAGTGCATTGACCTACTTGATATGTTCATATAAAACATGCAGGTAGGTAAGATTACGTCAGACATATGTCTAAACCATTCGGCTCTGAAATTAGGGAGGGAAAGATTTAACTTTAAGTAGCTACAAATTTATATTGGGCTAAACCTTCAGCAGATCAGCCATGTTGCATAAATACCATATGATAGCCCTGTGCAAATAACACATTTGCCTTACACCACCTGCTCTGCCTGCCTGCCTGCCCAGAAACGAATTAGAGAGAAACAGCAATAGGAAAAGCCAGGCTCTCAGTTATAGACCTCATTGCCACAGTCCTGGTAGACACTGAACGCGGCTTCCTTCTAACCCTGATTGGCTGCAGGGGCAACTAAATCATACTAGGCTTGAAGTCAGTCCTCCTGCAAGTGCTTATAACAAAAAATGACTGTAAAAGAGAAAAAAAACAACAAAACGTCTTGGCAGAACTTCTTGCATCTGAGCTCTGAATATACTGACAGACACTACAACAAACATTGTTGTTCCTATTTGGGAGCACTGTTTGCATCCCTGGTGTCAGCTGTCTTGTTTTACAGTCCTTGCCAGCTCTCTCAATGTGCAAGGAAAATGCTCGTGCCTGTGTTCCTTTTTTCTACCTTCTTGGCACCTTATGAGGGGTTTATTACGGAAAGGGAAGTCTGTCTTTTCTGCAGCTATTTGTCTTCTTCATTAAAAGGCTTGCTTTTCCTGCAAGGAACTTGGGTGCAATTTTCTTCTGGGGAGCCAATTTGTGAAGATTGACCAAATGGTGGGAGTTGGGAGGGAATCTTCTCCCTTCTGTCAAGTGATGCTGGGAAGATAATGTATGATGGACACTGGGGGAGAAAGGGCATCGCTGGAAGGAAGGCAGTCAGAATGTATGTATGTGTGTAGGAATATGTAGAAGATTTTTTTTCTTCACTTTTTGACTTCCTTTTGAAGTCCTGAGCATGGACTCAGTGCTGCTTTTCTAGAACAAAAATATTTTACAGTACTGTTATGAAATCTGGTACAAGGACTGTCTTTCCTGGAAAAAAATATAGGTTGGGTTAGCTTGTGGTTGTATGCGTTGTGGGAAATCCAGCCATTGTCTTAGTATGCTATGCACACCAGGCCACCATGTGGCATTTTTAACGACCATTTCGCAAAAGTACAACCACTGTGATGTGTTAACCCAGACTCTACTTGCTGACTGAAGTTTTATGTCTTCCCAATTTGTCTCTTATATAAGTCTATAATGTTCAAATCTCTCATTCAATGTCATCTGTTCAGGTTTTTTTCCCCCTCCATCCTTTGAACAATCCAGAATTGTTTTCTTTTCTGACCTTGTTCTCATACTTACCTTTTCAGGGTTTCAACTTAGAATAAAGCTCAGGGTTTTCAAAGGGTTTCAACTTACCAAGAGAAGAAAATACTTGTAGCTCAAGGTTGAACTGAGCTTTTGGGGGCTTTTGGTGCTCTCTGGGCTTGCTTGTTGTCTTGCAGATGTTTCATTACCCAGTTGGATAACATCAGTGCTAGTTTGGTAATGAAATGTCTGTGAGAAAACGACTGAACTTAGAGAGCATCGAGGACTCTGTGGTTTTAATTTAGCGCCTTTCTCTCTTGTGCCTACATTGTAGTTCCTCATTAATAGTAAATAATACAGAACAGAACAGAATAACAGAGTTGGAAAGGAACCTTGGAGGTCTTCCAGTCCAACCCTCTGCTCAGGCAGGAAATCCTATACCATTTTAGACAAATGACCAGGATTAATTTATCCTACATTATCTGAAGACAAAGTCTCTTGAAAAGGCTCTAACACTGGGAAAAGTAGAAGGAAACAGAGGAAGAAGGCCCTCAACAACAAGGTGGATGGACTCTGTTACAGTGATGATGAATGCACTTTTGAAAGACCAGATTAGAAAAGAAAATCTATCTGTGTGGTTGGTTGGAGTTGAAAACAAGTTGATGGTGCATAATCAATCAATCAATCAATCAATCAGTTATACTGACTAACATGGATCCTCTCAATTAAGCTTAGGATGAAATTTGAAATTCCTTTAAAAAGTGGCAGAAATGAAATGCCTTTCAACATCTGTCCTTTAGTGTTATCAAGGAAATATGTTTACAAATATGAAATCCTTCACTTAGGACTTTTTAATTAAAGAATGATTCACACATTTCTTATATAAAGTTATATTCTGGCCATCCTTTTATCTGACTAATCTAGTCACCAATGTTTGCTAATTCAAAAATATACAAAGACCCAAAGTCATCTACCACAGCATAAGATATATTTCTTTATCAAAAGGAAACCTTCCGTTTGATTCCAAACAAATTTATCTAACTTCAGTGGGATTTAGCCTCTCTGTAGGTTTGCTTAACATTCTAGTATGAGATAAGAAAAATCTTATACTTTTCTCAGCTGTGAGGAAAAAGTGTAAAGTTCATATTTTACCTACAGAACAGGCCACAGTTACTTTTGCTTCATTGTGACTTTTTTTTTAACATGCACCATTCTAAACAACGGAACATGTGGTGAAAATATGGCTTTTCCAGAAACTCTTGAAGATGCTTTGTGGTGATTTCTGTTATAAGAAACTACAGCTGCAATTGTGGAAATTGCTGGAAAACAGCATCTGTATGATTGATGGCTCACACATTCCTTCATTGTCTATGGGGATTCTCAGCCATGCAGGTCATAGTTATCCCAAAGATGCTTTTTCATGAGACAACTGGACTCTCTTGTTTTGCTTTGAAGATGTTTCACTTCTCATCCAAGAGCTGAAGAAGCTTCTTGGATGAGAAGCAAAAAGTTTTCAAAGAAAAACAAGAAAGTCCAGTTGCCTCGCGAAAAAGCATCTTTGGGATTCTTTTGTTGTGTGGTCATTGGTATGCATGATATCATGTACAGAAAATGAGAGGCAATGGTGGTTAATCAGTCTTGAATTAAAAAATACAATCATCCTCTCTTTCTCCACACCTACGGAGTCAAACATTTCTTTATATCGTGCTTTCTAAATAGAAGTAACTTTACAGGTATTATAGTTTTAGACCAGTTTTTATCTTGTTATCTATATTTTTATATTCACAGGGCATTTTGTGGGCTTATCATTTATTATATGCAGAAGAGTGAGACTGCAGAAGACTATTTGAAAGTACCAAGCTAGACTCACAGGAGAATTAAAAAAAACATTCTTTGCTCCATTTTTTCATTTATAGACGTAATTGAAATCAATGAACAACTCATAAATATATGCACAGTAGGGTCACTAACTCATCACCCAAAATCTCAAACTACTACAATACACCACACTGATACTACTTTAAAATCAGTGTAATAAATATTTGATTGATAAAGCTAAGCACTGATACTCATCAGAAGAATAATGGAAGGAAGAGCATTTTTACACGTTTTAGAATTAAAATGGAAACAACAACCACGACAACAATTGGTGCACCACAAATAACATTCTTTGTGTGGAAAGAACTGGCCTTACCATGCAGTGCATCAGGAGGAGAAAATCTGCCAGCATGCCACAGCAATTAAACTCAGTGTAGAATCTAAATTCCCTTTGGAAGGTGTGAAGATTATCCAGCTCATCTTTTTCTGCCAAGTGGGCAGGTTTTCTCTAGGCTTCAATCTTTCACCAGTAGTCAAAGCCTTAGCGTGCATCCTACTTCAGTCACTGAGAGGAATATTTCCTCCAGCTTTGCAATGCAATTTCTCATCAGCCTGGAGAAGTTCTTCATTCCTCTGCTGGCATCAGAGAGACTCCAAGAGAAACAGTTAAAGATAGGGAGAGGGGGAGAAAAGGTAAGAGAGAGAGAGAGAGAAAGATCTTAGTAATGTATATTGAGGCAGCTCTCTGAAAAGGAAAGAGGCATTCTATTTTCATACTCCGAGCAATCCACTTTTATCCATTTTACCTGCAGAGAGGCAATTATTTTGTAATGAACAAACATTCACAATTCCCAGTTGGCACACATTCTGCAAATACAAATCAATTTTGTATCATTAATGAATATTCTCCCAGCCATCAACAAGGAAAAGGAAAGATATCTCTACACTTGCCCTTATTCACCTTTCATAACTCATGTTAGCTTAGGCAGACAAAATTGTATATTGGCATTGGAGAGCACTTGGGGAAAACAGGCATAATATTCAGTAAAATCTTCCTATCAAGAGAAAAAAGGCCACAGTTACGTGTCTCAACCGCCCCGGGATGAGGTTCTAATTCTGATTTCCAAAAGGGTTAGGTGTGAAAAATAGGAGTGGGGGAAGGACATCTGGAAATGGGTGGCTTTTTTGAGCTGCTCTCTTCCCATTACTAATAACTTTGAGTTTCCCAGATCTTTCTGCAGAATTTGTTAGCTGACTGTGGTTGCTAAGCAGTTAATTCCAGCACAGCCAGAATATCACCAAGAAGAGGAAGATGCCAAGTGTATATGAGAGGTTTCTTTCTCTATCTTCAACTGTAAAGATGTGTTAATGTTAATCTCTTTTCTGCCTGGTGTCTGTATATATCTGTGCCTGTCTTAAGAATGAAAGAATGTTGACATTCACATAATTTAATACATACACACACAATCCCTTGCATCTAATTATTCCTGCAGTAGGCACAGCTAAGAAACCCTTGTGAGGTTAGGCAAATAATAAGGCTGCTGCCATTCAACTAGAGTTCTTCAGTATTCATCAGTTTCCATAAGGTTGATTCTAATTTTACAGTTAGAACCCCATCAGAGTCATAGGTGTGGTATCCTGTGATTAACCTGAATCTTGAGGCGGCTTAGAAAAGCTAGTTCTTCCTATTTATTCTCTCAAGTTGTGAAATAACATTTATTTTGTTCCAGTCCCAATTAGATCCTGTAACCAGTTCCCTCTTTTATTGTACCAAGTGCCCAATACCAACTAGACACTTAATCTTCATTAATATATAGCCTTCTCTTGCTGATGTCTAAATCAGTGGTCCCCAACCTTTTGGGTACCAGGGACCGGGTTTGTGATTTTTCTGAGGACTGGAGGGGGCATGGTTTAGCATGCTGGCTGCATCCCGTGGATGAGCTTCCCTTGTTTGCACAGCCCTGTTATTGGAATGTCACAGACTGGTGCCTGTCCGAGGGCTGGGGGTTGGGGACCCCGATCTAAACTAAGCAACTAAGGGGGAGGGGGAGAAAGAGGTTGCAGGGTTATAAAACTTGCCCAGTGAAATCAACCCCTTCATCAGTCAAATACTGAGGCCCACCACTTGGGCTCATTATGGGAGATTGGGAAAGATCCCCTGGTGCTGTAAGCGGGTGAGGACAATTTAAATAAACATGAAGCTGTTTGTTTCAATCCTGGTACTCACTTTAATGTTTTCCTGCCTTAGTATCCATCCTGCAAATCCTAAATTAGCCAGCAACACAAGAATTTCAGAAAACATGTGCAGAAGGATAGGTGAGAGAGGGGAAACACAATATAATATTTGCACGGGCAAAGACATAGTGTGCATTTTAGGCATAGAAATGTGAACTCCCCTTTTAACTCACCACAGCATTTGTCAATAGCGACCCATTATTTAAATGTTTAACTGAGTATGGATTACAATTACAGAGGGAAGTTCTCAACCTCTAATGATTAAATTGTTCCTGTCATTAAAAATGGAGCCTCCTGTTCTCTGCAGAAATGGATCATTTAAAATGTTGAGAAATGTCCTTCTCTTAAAAAAGTAAAGAAAAACTACTAATATTAGTATTAGGTTGGATATAGTTCATCTGAAACTTTTTAATTGAGGTTCATATTCCATTATGTAGCCACTTCCTTGATAAAATCAATATAAAAACTTACTTTTAGATATAACAGGACCCATGCTTTATCTCAATGAGTACTGCCTAACATTAGTGTGGTTCTCTAGAATCTCTGGTATAAAGCCTTTAGCTGGGGATGTGTAGGATTTTGTCCTCATTTTCTTTTCCCTTTCTCATAGTCTGTATAATTCACTGACAGGTGACCTTTAGATTGCTTTCTGCCTGCAATTGCCCTTTTTTCTGTTTAACCATACCTTCATCTGGTGTATTTGGACTCTTGTGCTGTTTTTGTATGATAGACTAAGCTGAAAAGCTCAGTAATTAGCATTTGTTACAGTACACATCTCCCTCAATTACATATGAATTTAGAATGTCCTGTGCCTTGCTATGAACTTAAAATAACGACTCTCTGGGATTTATGGAAACTAAATTGTGTAATCTAGGGAAACCTTGGATATGATGGAGGCATAGCCTTCTAAATACAAAGGGGCAGTAGAAAAAACATTCAGAATTAAGTATTTGTTCCTTTTATTGCTGTCTGTTCTTTGTCTAGCCAATTGCTAATCCATAGTTACTTCTTTTTACCTTACTTCCTAAGCAAATGGAGTACACGGTTGGATTTTCCTCCTGATAGGATGTAGTTACCTAGGCTCTAGACTTTGCCTATAATTGTTGTTGTTGTTGTTGTTAGTTGCGAAGTCGTGTCCGACCCATCGCGACCCTATGGACAATGTTCCTCCAGGCTTTCCTGTCCTCTACCATCTTCTGGAGTCCATCTAAACTCACGCCTACTGCTTCAGTGACTCCATCCAGCCACCTCATTCTCTGTCGTCCCCTTCTTCTATTGCCCTCAATCTTTCCCAGCATTAGGCTCTTCTCCAGTGAGCCCTTCCTCCTCATTAGGTGGCCAAAGTATTTGAGTTTTAGCTTCAGGATCTGGCCTTCTAAAGAGCAGTCAGGGTTGATCTCCTCTAGGACTGACCGGTTTGATCGCCTTGCAGTCCAAGGGACTCGCAGGAGTCTTCTCCAGCACCAGAGTTCAAAGGCTTCAATTCTTCTGCGCTCAGCCTTTCTTATGGTCCAACTTTCACTGCCATACATTGCAACTGGGAAGACCATAGCCTTGACTATACGCACTTTTGTTGACAGGGTGATGTCTCTGCTTTTTAGTGTGCTGTCTAGATTTGCCATGGCTTTCCTCCCGAGGAGCAAGCGTCTTTTAATTTCTTGACTACAGTCCCCATCTGCAGTGATCTTGGAGCCCAGGAAAATAAAATCTGTCACTACCTCCATTTCTTCCCCATCTATTTGCCAGGAATTGAGAGGGCCGGATGCCATGATCTTGGTTTTCTTAATGTTTAGTTTCAACCCAACTTTTGCACTCTCCATCTTCACTCGCAACAAGAGACTCTTCAGTTCCTCTTCACTTTCTGCCATTAGAGTGGTATCATCTGCATATCTTAGGTTGTTGATATTTCTTCCGGCAATCTTAATTCCAACTTTTGATTCATCTAGCCCTGCCTGTCTCATGTTGTGCTCTGCATATAAGTTAAACAGGCAGGGCGACAGTATACAGCCTTGCCGGACTCCTTTCCCAATTTGGAACCAATCAGTGGTTCCGTGTCCAGTTCTCACTGTTGCTTCTTGGCCCGCATATAGGTTTCTCAAGAGACAAATAAGATGTTCTGGTACTCCCATCTCTTTAAGAACTTGCCACAGTTTGTTATGATCCACACAATCAAAGGCTTTAGCATAGTCAATGAAGCAGAAGTAGATGTTTTTCTGGAACTCTCTAGCTTTCTCCATGATCCAGCGTATGTTGGCTATTTGATCTCTAGTTCCTCTGCCTCTTCGAAATCCTGCCTGTACTTCTGGTAGTTCTCGATCGACATACTGCTGGAGTCTAGCTTGTAGGATTTTAAGCATAACTTTACTAGCATGAGAAATGAGTGCAATGGTGCGATAGTTTGAACATTCTTTGGCACTGCCTTTCTTTGGAATTGGAATATAAACTGATCTTTTCCAATCCTGTGGCCACTGTTGAGTTTTCCAAATTTGCTGGCAAATTGAGTGTAGCACTTTTACTGCATTGTCTTTTAAGATTTTGAATAGCTCAGCTGGAATACTGTCACCTCCACTAGCTTTGTTGTTGCTCAGCTTTTCTAAGGCCCACTTCACTTCACATTCTAGGATGTCTGGCTCGAGGTCAGTGACCACCTCATTGTGATTATCAGGGACGTTAAGCTCATTCTTGTACAGTTCTTCTGTGTAATTTTGCCATCTCTTCTTAATCTCTTCTGCCTCTGTTAGGTCCCTGCCATTTTGATCCTTTATCATGCCCATTTTTGCATTGAACGTTCCCTTCATCTCTCCAATTTTCTTGAAAAGATCTCTGGTCCTCCCTATTCTATTGTTTTCTTCTATTTCTTTGCACTGTTCATTTAAGAAGGCATTCTTATCTCTTCTAGCTATTCTCTGGAATTCTGCATTCAATTGGGCATATCTTTCTTTTTCTCCCTTGCCTTTTGCTTCCCTCCTTTCCTCAGCTATTTGCAAAGCTTCCTCAGACAGCCATTTTGCTTTCTTGCATTTCTTTTTCTTCGGGATGGTTTTGGTTGCTACCTCTTGTACAATGTTGCGAACCTCTGTCCATAGTTCTTCAGGCACTCTGTCTATCAGATCTAATTCCTTAAATCTATTTGTCACCTCTACTGTATATTCAACGGGGATATGATTTAATTCATACCTGACTGGCCTGGTGCTTTTCCCTACTTTCTTCAGTTTAAGCCTAAACTTTGCAATGAGAAGCTCATGGTCTGAGCCACAGTCAGCTCCTGGTCTTGTTTTTACTGACTGTATAGAGCTTCTCCATCTTTGGCTGCAGAGCATATAGTCAATCTGATTTCTGTGTTGACCGTCGGGTGATGTCCATGTGTAGAGCCGTCTCTTGGGTTGTTGGAAAAGAGTGTTTGCTATGACCATCGTATTCTCTTGACAAAATTCTATCAGCCTGTGCCCTGCTTCATTTTGTACTCCAAGGCCAAACTTGCCTGTTATTCCGGTTATCTTTTGGTTTCCTACTTTAGCATTCCAATCCCCCATGATGATAAGGACATCATTTTTTGGTGTTAGTTCTATAAGGTGCTGTAGGGCTTCATAGAACCGGTCAATTTCATCCTCTTCAGCACCGGTGGTTGGGGCATAGACTTGGACTACTGTGATATTGAATGGTTTGCCTTGGATTCGAACTGAGATCATTCTGTCATTTTGAGGATTGTATCCCTATAATGTGTTCCCTAAAATAAATGACTTGTTATAAATCCTGCCTCACTAATTATTGATGATATCATATTCCCATACTTTCAGGAACATTCTCATGTTGCAGAATACTTCAAGCTCCAACATTGTAAAGGTGACAATTCCTAGAACCAGGGCTTTTTTTCTCATTGAATGCTCAGAACGGAGTTCCGGCACCTTTTTTGGATGGAACCTTGTAGGGTAGGCAAGGTGGGTTGTATAACATGTGTGAGTTCCGGCACCTTTTTCTTTTACAAAAAAAGCACTGCCTAGAACCCTGAAAAATAGTTTTATTTATTTATAATAATTAATCAGCTAGCGCTTCCTTTGCCCCAAACAACTTTAAGTCACCACTTTAATTATTTTCCCTCAATGAATCATTGGGGGAGGACTGTTTAGTTTCCCACAGTGCTTTGAAGCATTGCCATAACCTGCCATTTTGGAAGGTAATTGAAATGGCACCTGCAGGCTTCCCAGGACAGGCTGCAGTGCTACTTCGTGATAGGTTTTTTTTTAGTACTCTGGCTGGCAGGCAAGCCAACAGGCCCCACAATTTTAGGAACCAATTAAAGAAGGCATTTTGTCCAGGGCCCTCACTGAAAAACTGGAGCCAGCTCTATTGGGAAACACTGACACCAAGCATCCTCTAGCCTTCCTCTTATAACTGATGTTTCAGCAAAATGCTTTCTGCATTTTCTACACTTCTGCCATTCTGTTTTAGCAGGAATCTTAAATATGGTATGGGGGGAGGGAGAGACTGGGGAGGAATCCAGTTTTGTTTTCATCCACATATTGCAGTCTTAATTTCAATTCAAGATGTTTCTTTTTTCCTTTATTGAATTTGACTGCCTACTTTGCAGTTCTTTACAAAAATAACTTCTCAGCTTACCCCTACACGGTATCCCTGACTCAGAATCTGTGTTTGTAAAAATATCACACTCTGCAATATATAAAAGAGCATCTAAATGCCTTCTCACAAATGTGTCCGTTTTTTAAATTCAAAAATAGAGCTGTAATCTGTCTCTAATAAATCAAAGCATTTCTTGAGGTTGAAACAGTGAAGATAAAATGAAAGGAAAGTCTCTTTAGGAAATATTGGGTTCTTATAGAAAAGAACAGGATATAAATGAAAACAATCAATGCAATTTCTAAGGTGCTTCAGATTCATGCCCCCCAAATGGTGTTTTGAAGCACAGAAGGTACAAATGTAGCCCTTTTGCAATGTTTTGACACAAGAGCATCATTTTTCAGAATCACATAAAATCTCTTGGAAGACATTGCTGTGTTTTAACATAGCCTTCAAAAATAAACCTAAATACAGTGTACAGGAATTATCTAATATTGCACAAAGAACTGAATTATCATCACTGCGCAGAATAAATGTCCCCAGGCTATCTCTGTTTTGGAGTGTGGTTATAACCGAAGAGCCAGTCTCAAAAAATGGAAGTGGTTTTATACCATGGCATCTCTTAGACTTTTAAAATCAGATCAATCTTTATCTTCAGATTGTGAATCAGATACTTCAGGAGAAGATAGAGAATCATCCAGAACTAAGCGCATGTCAAAAATCATCTTCTAAATTTCCCTTTTAGGCAACTATTCAGCCAGCCTTTAATTCTAATCAGTTCAATTAGCCATTTTCCCACCCTCTAGATTGTGTTGTTTAGGTCTTAGCCTTGTAATCATATTTCAATCAAAATGTCTGATGCCTTCTTTTAAGAAATTATTTTGTGCAGTTAAATCATTTCTGATTTTTATAAATGCCTTACTGAATGGAGAGAAATTCATGTTAAATTGGCACTAAACTACTGTAAAGAGATTTTCTAACATCTTAGATAATGAAAGTATAATTCAAAATGACCTTGATAGACAGTTCAAATACAACAGGATAATGTTTAACTATAACAGATATAAAGAGCTATATCAAGGTTGGGAAAATCAAACACACAGGTTCAAGTTTAGAAGAATATAGACATCCCAGTAGACCATGAGCAGGATATGAGCAAGAATTTGGTACCTTAGTTGCACTTGGAATATTGTGTTCAGTTCTTGGGAGCACAGTTTAAAAGGAAAAAGCCGGAACAGGTTTAGAGGATTACTGCTAGGATAATCAGAGGAGAAGTCCTATGAAGAATCGTCAATAGAATTGTGCATATTTGGCAAAAAAGGAGACTATAGAGGGAGATGTCTTCAGTTTGTCAACCTAAATTATTGCTCTGGAAAAGGGGAAAACTGTTTTTCTAGGGGAAAGAATCAATAAATTAAAATTAAAAGAGAGGTTGAACATTAAAAAGAATCTCCTGACATTCATTGTGTTACGTGATGGATACCCTATTTAGAGGTTTCCAAATGGGGGCTGGGGATGATTTAGTAGATTGTTTTATTGGATAAAGGATTGAATTTGGCAACTTATAGGATTATATGATTATGTCCCATTATAAGATTCTTCATTATGTTCATGCCTCCTAGAATTGGTAACAGCAAACCATCAAAACATAGGCCAATTTTTCAAAATATTAAACTTAACTAAGATTCATTCTTAACTGATCTTTATAGAACAAGCACAAAGCTTTTTCCAAAAATGAAATGATGATTGATATTATTGTAACTGAGAATTGCTCTCAAGTAATACTTAAAAAAAAGTTAAGAAGAAAATCAGCTAGATCAGGGGTGTCAAACTCTCAACATCACATGACGTGTCATGACGTATCACGACTTTTTTTCCACTGCCGGCAATGGGGTGGGAGCGGTTTTGCTATGATGCATCCGGCCCGCGGGCCAGCAGTTTGACACCCCTGAGCTAGATGAATGAAGGAAGAGAAATATAGAGAAATATTGCAGTTAATGAGAAAAAATACCTCACAATGATAAATCTGAGGTCTTGGAAATAATATATTTTTAAAATTAAAATGAGATGAGAGAATCATATTTGTTCTTTATTGATGATATATCAATGAAACCAGATTTGCCACCACGTATATATTCAGCTGAAGTCTGCATTGAAACCTCTTCTCTGATGAGCATTCTTGCATATTTTCAAAAAAGTATTTGTTACAGAATACTTCACATTGATAAGTATATATAAACATATAAAGTGGGTGCTACTTCAGTAGAACAGATTTATGAGAAGAAAATCAAATGCCAGTCTGAAGAGGAAAAAGCTGAGAAAGGATTCCAGAAAAAGGAGAGAAAGCAAAGAAATTTACAGTAGAAAGAGACTTCACTAGTACTAGGCAGAAAAAAATATGCTGCATTTTCCCCTATCAGATCTCACTAAGTCTGATTAAAAGGCCTTTGCTCTTGAAATTTTCTTTGTGAAATTTTCACAGTGGAGTGTGATCTTGGACTTACTTCAATGATTGGTGACTCATGGGTGTATATGAATGGTGTGTCGTTAATTATATAATAATCTCTCCAGCAATTTGCATCCTCTGTGTTGTTGTTGTTAGCTGCGAAGTCATGTCCGACCCATTGTGACCCTATGGACAACGTTCCTCCAGGCCTTCCTGTCCTCTACCATCTGCTGGAGTCCATTTAAGCTCACGCCTACTGCTCACGCCTCTCTGCCTTCTCCCAATTCAATGAAATCTTAAATAAATATTTCCTAAAGGAATTCCTCCTGGAATTATTTTCCAGACTGAGTACTGAGGACAGTCAGAGAAACTATACGGTAGCAGAAAAATGTGGAACAGCAATAGCATGGTAAAATAAACTAAAAATACTGGTAAAAATACTGTCTTCCGGGTGAGGTTCAAGATGTTAGTAATGACCTACAAAGCCCTACATGGCATGGGTCCGGAATACCTTGGGGAGCACCTGCGGCTGGCATCAACTTCCCTCCGCCCAGTACGCTCCCACAGAGAGGGCCTCCTCAGGGTGCCACCGGTCAAAGAATGCCGACTGGTGGCCCCCAGGGGGAGGGCGTTCTCTGTGGGTGCACCAGATTTATGGAACCATCTTCCGGTCGAGCTCTGGATGGCGCCCGATCTCCGCTCCTTCCGGCGCGATCTTAAAACCCATCTCTTTGAACAAGCTGGCCTGGCCTGATGGGACGGGGTGGGATTTTTATAAACGGATTTTAATTTTTAATCTGTATTAATTTATTATGGGCACTGTTTAATTACTTTTTAATAATTTTTAATTTTTGTATCTTGTTTTTTATGTATTGCCCTGTTCACCGCCCTGAGTCCTTCGGGAGAAGGGCGGTATATAAATTAAATAAATAAATAAATAAATAAATAAATAATAAATAAAAGAAAAAGAATTTCTCACGTGCTTTGAAATATGATTAAAAAAAACACCCAAAAGGAGTTTTTCAAAGAAAAAGAAAACTTCTGAGAAATGGCAAAAATTTAAACTAGACTATACATTTTAACTCTTTTATAATTTTCTAATTAAAATCAAACCAACTAACAACTCTGGACAGCATAACTTTCCAAGAAACTAGAAAATTACCCCATAGTTTAAAAATAACTGTCTGTAAGAAATGTATTTATGTACTTCCCAGCAAGTTAATGTTGTAATGTCCTGCACAGTTCAATGGCTGCTTTATTGAAAAAAAAAGTTTACCTCAGTTTCCCAAAACTATAAGGAGAAAGAAGGAGATTGGCTCTGGAGAGAACTTGGATACACCAGCAGTTTTTGAGGAAAGTTACTGATATATAGTATCATTTGTGAAATTCCACTCTCAAGCCATCTGTTCTACTGTTACATAAACTATGAAATATTATGTAATATAAACTATGAAAAAAGCAAATAATTATATATGTTTTACTGCAATTGACAGATGAGTAGATTAAACTGACAAAGATTAATGTTGTATGGATTCATGGCTAATGTAAGACATGCTTCCAATGTGAGTAGCAAAATGGAGCTATCTCTTCCATTCTGTGTACAAAACTGATTTGACTGACAGTTGAATCTTGGTTCAATATTATCCCAGATATCTTCACTATCCTAATAAGGCAACATCTTTGTATCTAGAGGACACAAGGAAAGCTGAATGGCATGCAGTTCTTTCTTTTTTATAAACACAAGCTGATTGTCTCCACTTGTTTATTGGTAAAACTAGTTTTCCATGGCCAGATCCAATTCATTCTTAAAAAACAGTTTCTATTTACCTAAAATGGGAAAAGTCATTAAAAATTAACATGATGCCTCTAGTTTCCTTTCAAGCAATAAATATCAATTTTTAGTGTCACAATAGTGTAATATATTAGAACAGCTACATGGGGAAATAGATTAATCCCATTCATCTGGCATCACAAACAATCAACTTCAGGCCTTATATACATATAGCTGTATTTAATTTTTACTGGATAGCTGTTCTTGGACAATTCCATAACAGTCAAGAGAAGCAGATAACTTCTGCTATCAGATCTCCTACAACATTGGCAGGAAGCGGGGTTCAGATCATATCCTAAAATTTGCAGATGAGGTTTCAGAGTGGAGGAATTTGTCCTAAACTAATGATGTTCTTAATCTGCCTAGCTAAAAGCTATGGCACATTTGCAATCAGCTACCTAAAGCAGCATCCAAAACAAAAAGGTGCCCCAAAACACCTTGCAGAAGTGATGGGTGGCTCTTTTTAGATTTTATATAGCAGCCTCTCACAGGCAAAACGAAACAAAAGTAATATTTTCATCAGTTTGATTTTAAAATGTCCATTTCCTTGAATGCCATTAGAGGTGTCCAAGTCTTCTGCTATATCCCCTCTTTCCTGCTACATGCACAGAACTTTCCTCTACTAATGGGCAGAGGAAACGACTATGTTATAGGGCTGAAATGGAATCACAGTGTTCAGTCAAATGGTATCATCATCATCATTATCATCATCATCATCACCACCACCACCACCATCCATTTATTTATATAAAAAAGACATATAAAACTGCAGGAATAATCTACTTAAATTTGCAGGATTGCCATGTAAAAACATCCAAAGTGGATCAAATTATCTCTAAATTTGACAGTTGTATTTTCTCTCTTTCTGAAGCTCGTGACAGAAACAATAATCCCCAATAAAGAATTGGGGCTATTTTTTTCCTGCATTGAATCACTCCAAGAAAATAAAAGAAAATTGTGCTTTAAATTGAGAAATCAGTCTGTATAGTGCCCCTCCACCCATCCAAAATCAGAATTTATTGTAAAAACTGAGACTGTGAGATAAATATTTTGGATCCCTCTTTGTAATACTAAATAATCTTACTTAGACTTCCAATGCTCGAAATGCAGATATTGTCAATATTTGAAATTATTTGACTGAACTTTAAAAGTAGGAGTGGAAAACTGAATTTTAAAGATTACTTTTAAAGAAGTCACTCTCATTAATAATATTAAATGGTTTGTCTTTTCTATGCAGCTCTTTTCACTTTCAATTAAATTTTCAACCCTATTTTTAATAAACACACACGTATGAATTCACTTAATAATGTTTGCAGAAAGGATGCTGAAGTTTTAAGCCAAAGCACACTAAGTATGCCAGAGTAAACATGCTCAGATCTGTGATGCAACTCCTTCAAGCACCATCTCTTGAAAACAAATAAGTATGTTCCACTGGTTGTGTCTGAACTTACTTCCAGGGAAATGCAGTTAAACATACATTAGAAAATTGAGAGGACTAAACAAATTTCATATTCAGATTTTTTTTTACTTAATTAGTTATGCTATTAGTTTTGCTCAGAGTCCAACAGAATCTATTAGGAAAAGGAACTAATATCAAATAAATTCCTGCAGAATTCTCATATTGTAGGGGTTTTTTTTACTGATAAAGAGCAATATTATAGATTTCTTGTTTATTTGTTCTTTACAAAAACACACACTTTCACTTCAAGATTCTTATTTCTCTCTATCGTTCTAAGTTCTTTTAAATCTTTATGTGTTAATAGCTCACCTCCTTTCTTTGACTGCTCATGAGTTAGTTTTGAATTGTAAACATGCATGAGGAAAGGTGCTAAAATATCATCCAACGGAGAAAATGTAATAGTGTCTGCTGTTAATTAAGCATACAGCTAATCATACAATTCAGTTATAATTTTCCTCTGTTGGTAGGCTGGTGTTCAGATTTCATAAGATTTCATAACTAAAATATAAACTAATTTTAAAAGTATTGCTTCTTATAAGCAGATATACTTTTTTCCTGTTTTACAAAGATACAATTAATATTTATCTTCAATATTGCCTCTTATTAGCCATTCCTCTGAAGTCAGTCTTAAAATGGTATTGTAAGCCTATTGTAACTTTGTTTTATAATAATTTTATGACAAAAGGTACTGAATGAAAATTGAATTAAAATACAAATATTCTTTTTTTTAATTGAAAATAACTCTCATAATCAAAACTACAACGTATATACAACCTACCTTTTAAAAAGCAATATGTGTTGTTCTTGCAAATGCAATATTTCTTCATTAACAAAAAAAATCTAATGATCTTTTTGTTTTAAAATGTGAACCCTTAAAGTATGGACTCTCAGTCTTTCAGTAGTTTCAGAGATGAATCAAGTAGCACAGATTAACTATAAACCCTATTCACAAACTTCATTTTAATCTAAGGCTTCTATTCCCCTTCTATTCCCGTTCAAAATAATGGAATGGTAAAATGAATGGAATTCTGGTTTGTGTGAAAACCCAGTGACGTCAAAGCTTTGGTATAGCAAAGGTTGAGAAAGAAAATGAAAATATGCATTTTGGAATCATGCAGACCAATCCCATGTTTTTTTACCTAAAAACAGGTACAACATCAGTAAGATTTATTTCAGAAGAGAAGAGTCTAATATCCTAGCATCCAAACTTATCCAGCTTAATAATACCTTTGCTTGCATAGATGATTTTAAGCATGGCTAAGATACAATAGCAAAAAAAGTGCCACTCTGGCAATTGCCAGAGTGTTATAATAGTGGATTGTTAAGAATTAGTATCATACCATTTTCCTCTTGCAGATTAAAAGAAGACTTAAGACTCACCTATTCCACTAACAAAACGTTTTAAAAGTTTAATCCATCAGCATTTTCAGGTCTTATCTTTTCCAGGATATCAGCTCTTTAAATTAATCTGATGTGGAAAGAATAACATTCTCTCCAGCTCTTATCCCGCTTGGTTAGTGACAGCTCTTTATGGATATCAGCAGCCTTGCTGAAGTATTATTGTAATCCATCCAAGCTTCCCAAGATTGCTCAAGAGATTGAGTCTGAAATATACATCATCTTTCATTTTGGAAGCTGCTCGATGTTCTTCCTGCTGTATGTCTCTCTTCTGAGATGCTTGGATTATCTCAAACTGGAGGTAGCACAGACTTGGCTATTTATACAGCTTCTGCCTTGGCTGCCTGGAAAGAGAAGGAAGGCAGCAAATGAATCTGAACTCTTCAGAGATGCAAAATGCTCTCACAGGCGTGGGCATTTCCCAAATCAAACAGTTTGTATTCATCAAACTGGAAGGCAGCCCCTGGGTTCGAATAACTAAGGAAAGCAGGCAAAGATACACATGGCTGTGTGGAGATTCATTTCAGAATAACAAGCAAAAGGAACAAGTAGCAGCAGAAGAAACAGCAGGAGAGGTTGAGCATCTTGTGATTGCCTTGAATTACACTCTTTGGGGAGGGGGGAATTTTTTTAAAAAAAAACCCTGTTCAAATACAGCAAAACTGTCTTGGGAAAAAAATCCATTAGATGAGCTAAATTGTTCTACCACATTTATACAACATATGTTTTTATTTTGCTGATGTTTAAGCCTCACAGTTGTACTGAAAAAGAACTAGATTCATCTCTGAGTTATACACACACACACACACACACACACACACACACACACAGAGAGAGAGAGAGAGAGAGAGAGAGAGAGAGAGAGAGAGAGAGAGAGATCTACAGGGGTTATCCTGAGATGAAATCATTAAAATAATTAGACTAGTAAACATCACAGTTCAAATTCATGAGAAGATCTTTTGAAATATCAAAAGATAATTAACATTCTATGATTTCTGATAAAATGATATGGTTCATTCTCTCTCTCTTTTTAGAGCTAACAACCTTTCTGGCCACAGGGCTGACCTGGAAGAGGTACTGCAATCAAACTGGTTTCTAAATCTTACTTCAATATTGGCCTCTGCAATATCAGAGGGTAGTAGGGGGGAGAGGCCAGATTCATCAAAATTGAATTGAACAGGGGTCTGGAGAGAAAATTGTAGAGATTTTCCCCTCCCATCCTTTTGGTTCATTTACCTAAGGCTACTATTTCATTCTGTATAGAGAGAGGAGGAGGAGGAGGAGGAGGAGGAGGAGGAGGAGGAGGAGGAGGAGGAGGAGGAGGAGGAGGAGGAGGAGGAGGAGGAATGTAACCCAATTCTCATCAAACACTACAAAGTCTTCTGCAGAAACAGCTTTAATGGGATTCTACTGATCAATGCTACAAAACTACAGTTTTCTAACAGATCTACGAAAATGATTATACTATTCAAACAGAACTTCAACATATTATAAGGTGTGTTACAAAAGCAATGAAAACAGCTGAAAAGATTCTTTCTTAAACACTTAAAGATGGACCAAACAGGAAGAAAACTATCTATCAGACTGCACAACCATTTCCTGGCTATAAAAAGACATGACGCATTATCCCTCATGTTCATCCACAAAAACTCAGAAGGACACAAGCTTGATCTAACCAAGACTACAGTTGTAACCCAAGCAAAATCAAGGGGAGAAGGAGAATTCCTTGAAGTTTGGTTCTCCACTAATAAGTCAATAAACAGATACATTGACATCGACCTAATCTACCAACCGCTGAGAACAAAAGTACTACTTCAACCACAATCTTGAAGACAGCATTTAAAATGAACAAATAGGCACCCCACCACACAGCAACAAAAATCACAATCCGTCCAGAAGAAATCAGACCATATCTCAACAACAACCAGCCAGCCAGCCAGCCAAACAACCCAAAACCAGAGCATGACTCAGAGGCAACCAAATGAACAAACACCATTTGCATCACACAGATGATACTTAAACATCAAAGACTATGGCCCAGCAACAACAACCAGCTAATCAAACAGCCTGAAAACAGACTATGACTCAGAAACATTTGGACAAGTAACATCCATGCCAATTTACATCACAGAAAAAGGTATTTAAAGGCCAGTGCTCTGACAGAAAAGCACAATTCAAAGCATACTGAAGATGCCCCCCTGAATGGAGATGAAATATTTGCAGCCAAATTGCCAAGCTTGGAGATCAAACCAACAGCCTAACTATCAAACCGAGCTACTAATATTCAAACACATCTCAAAGGTGACAATTTTCTTGTAATTTTTGTCTGGTACAATTAACAAAATTATCAGGAGAGATAATTTTTATCTGCGTACATGAATCCATGAATGGAAAACTATATTATACAGCCTTATCTGTTCCATAAATAATAAAATATCGATGTAGACTGAAGTTGATCAAGAAATTCTACATACCTTCATGTTAGCAGTCTGAAAACATCAGACTACAAAATTGCCCCTTTGCTGTCTGAAATACAAGCTAAACAGAGATGTCCCAATGTAAAGTGTGAGGACCAGTCATAAGTCACATTTTTCTGTATGGTCATAACTTTCAAGGGTTGCTAAACAAATTATTGTAAGTTGAGCATTACCTGTAGTTGCAAACATAAATGAGTTGTACCATTGCTTTTGTAAAAGAGGAAGCCTGTTTTGATTTTGTCTTGAAGTCAGCAGAGTTAAAACCAGTGGTATAAATTGCAGAATACTAAATGTCAGATTCCATGCTAACAATTAGAGCAATTTTATGATAGAAAATGAGAGGGGGTGATGAGTAAGTCCCTTGGAAGTACTTAACTAACTAAATGGGCATCTTTTGGGCATCTTTTGGGGATGCTGTAGTTTTTCCCCCACATTACCTGGAAGAGCTCCTAGTTTCCCTACAAATGCTACAGTTTTATGGATGTTTTATGTGACTATCATTAGATATTGAAAAACACTGGAAAAACAATGGGACTGTGAGGAGCACTACATAATTCATCCTGTTTTGAGAAGCAGCTGCTTTCAAATGACATGGTCTGACATATTCCTGAAAGAGAGGAACAGAACCATTCTAAACCTTCAGTTCTTATGGTTGCTGAAGGGTACAGAAAGAACAGCAGAGTCAGACTTAATCTACTAATTCCCATATAGTGTTCATCCTTGATGTCATTATTTGCTTTTTTTCAGGATTGCCTGAAATTTAGAAATAATATCTCCCGGTCACTTTGTCTGACCACTGAAGTTTATATACTGTCCTAATTCTGCCCATCTCAGAAAAATCCAATATAGGCTCCTTAAAAAGAAATCCGATAGCGTGCCTTATCTCAAGAAGGCATTAAATGCTTCTAATTACTTTCTGATTAGAAGTTACAAACCATGTTTGACTACAGTCTAGAAATTAAGTGGGATGTACCCCTCCAAATAGCGTGTTCCCAGCATGTCACAATCTGAAACTGATCCAGCCTTTTTGTTAGATGTAGTCTCCTAAAAGTAATGATGATTTTAGCTTATTTTATATGATGTTCTACTCCAAGGCCCAATCTACTGGTGACATCTTCCTGGCCAGGTTTTCTGCAGTGTGGTAAAATAGTGAATTGGTTAACTTAAGTAAACATGGCATTAAGTCAATTTTCTGGCTCCTGCCCATTCACTGTAATAATTTTGATATACAAGTTCTGTGTCAATGGGTTACTCTAACTCCTACTTAACCTGCTACACTTATAATGGTCCCAATTACTTTTTAGATTGCTACTTTGTGAGCTAAAAGCACAACTAACACAGAATTTACTTAATTAAGTTTTTCAAGGATTTATCACATTTCTGTCTATAATGGAGGAGAAGCCGAAGTGATTAACATTTCATTCATGTTTCTGCACACTGAAATGAACATGGAAGAGCAATTTGGGATGCCTGCACACCAAAGAGATATTGATAACAAAGGAATGGCTCAGTTCTTGCTGTAGAATATAGAATATTGTACAGAGGAGCTGCAGACCTAGTTGAGCAGCACCTAACTTTTTTTCTTCTAAAATGACAGATCTGTCAGCTCCCTTCTCAGTGTTGTTGTGATTTAATGTGAATCCTGACATTTGGGTGTCTAGTCAAATGAGGACGTGCACATTCATGTAAAGGCAATTCCAATCTCTTCTTAATGAAACATCCTTATGGAAACGTGAGCAACTGCATGAGCTGAACTGCAGGTGATTTCTGATGTACCTGGGGAAACCTCTTTAGAGATAGATGGTTTAAAATTGTCCTCAGTCTTCTGACTATCAACATGTTATTAGAGGACCTACATTCCTTGGATTTTTCCTAGAGCTAGTAGAACTACAGTAATTGAGTATTTGAATTCAAGAATAGATTCTCGTTATTAATGACTAAAAATAAAATTCTTCTAAATACTTTAATGTGTTCCTAACTGTGTGCAGGATGTCTTGTTCTTGGCACAACATTGCTTCTATCTTGGACAATTCCAATGTTGATATCAATCTCTTTTCCAAATAAAGTGTTTCAGATAATTGGCTCTCCTGAGCAATAGGTTCAATAGCCTTGATAACTAGAACTTGAGCATTCCTTTGATGCAGCTTTGCCTATCAATTTAAGAATTTGCTATTCTAGATAATTTAAGAAAATATAAGCACTGAAGTTCAGTATATATGTAAACATATTTGAGCCATCCCTATGGAATACATTAAGTCAACCCTTTTGACTTACGATCAAAATCCTGAGCTCAATTCTGGTCATAAATCAAGAACTACCAGTACTGGCATTCTTGGAGAAGACTACAATATTGTCCACTATAGGCCGAAGCCACATTGCAGTGTGAATCTCCACTCAGGATTACACCCTATTAAGTTTTTAAGTGTGAATTTAAGTCTTTATTAAAACCACAATCCTGCAGAAAGCTAAAAGAAAAGAAGTTTGTAATATTAACAATGTCATAATTTCAGGAGATAAAATCCAAATATCCACAATATGATGAATTTGATTTTTTAAAAACTTAACTCATAATGTAAATTTGGATATTTTTCTTCATGCCAAATATCTGTGGAATTTGTAGAAAAGCCACAAGATGAATCTTGAGTTCTGAATCTTATAGAATACAGAATATTCTCTGTAATATCTACAGAGATTTAGAAGAATGTCTAATCTCAGCATTTAGTGCATATACCATTTTGGCAATTGTTCATGAATATGCTTAGAAAGCATTACTCCTGTGTTTGGAAAGTATTGGGCTATCAATTTGTTAGAAAGAATGGCTAGACCTGGAAGCTAGAGATGTTCTGTATGCATTTTAGGCATCCTCAGGGACTTTTGGAACAATTATGCCATAGAGTTTGGCTAAATTAGCTCATTCCAACTCAGGAGATATAGCTTAAAAGTTCAGAAGCTCATACAATGTGGAATAAATGAGATGTGTTGCGTAATTTATTATTGAATATTTGCCTAGCGTCAGGAAGAGAAAAGGTCAAGTGAAACAGGCCTGTGGCATTGCCAAGTTAGTCCATTATTTATCAGGGAGAAAAATCTGTTAAGCAGTTGATTTCATGGTTGCAGAACTTCAGTGATATGTTCTACTTTCTCTGGTGAAAATGGCAAATTAATAACGGATGGACAATATATAGAAGATGGAGTAGTGGGAGCATCTCTGCTGATCATATTGTTGATATGAGCACACTTCTCTGACCTGACCTGAATCTACAGATTCAGTTAAACTTTTTCAAAGGAGAAACCTGCACTCACATAGCTCTATGTCTAAATATGTTCCTTTTCAAGTATTATGTCAGACTTAGAGACATTGGGGAGTAATGCTAGTGATGGGCTAGCAAGCAAGCACAGTCCTACAGTATATCTACCTACAACAAGATTGTGTGAACAGTGGGAGATATTAATAAGAACATTCCTGTACAAAAACTGTTCTAAAAGAAGCTCTTTACAAAACTGACAGGTACTCTCTTTACCATTAATAAAGAATGCTACGTGCAGCATGGGCACATTAAGGCTAGTTGGATCATATATGCCAGTGATGGCGAATCTTTTAGAGACCGAGTGCCCAAACTGCAACCCAAAACCCACTTATGTATCATTGGGTGCTGCATGGGTGTGGCCCATTGGGTGGGTGTGGCCAATTGGGTGGTCATGGCCCATTGGATGGGCTTGGCTGCGGTGGTAATGGCAGACTGGGTGGGACTAAAAAGTTCAATCAATCAATTCCAACTTTGTGAGATCTTTTTTTTTCCCCATGACAAATTGAAATTGATTGATTGATTGAACCTTTTCACTTTTTTGCACACAGCGGTGGAGGCCTAAAGCGAAAAGGTTTTATAAAACCCAGCTGAAGGCCTAGGACTGGGGTGATGGTGCGCGTGCCCACAGAGAGCTTTCTGCATGCCACCTGTGGCACGCCTGCCATAAATTCGCCACCACGGATTTATGCCTTATCTATCTTGCTAAAAAGCATTATTCAGAACTTTCAATTCATTTTCCCTTGAGCTTAATTGATAAAGATCACGGCATACGGAGGACTATGACTGGGAAAGTGAGAGGAGAGAAATAAAAATATGTTGTATCCATGAAAATAAGAGAAACGAGGAACATAATAGATTTGGTCTGATCTAAGTGGAGTTGCTGACTACATTCAGGAAATCAAAGGTGTAGATTTAATAAGGAATGAAAGTGCTAAGATATGAGTCAGAAGGTAGAATTTTCATCATCTCGATTGTTGTGGGTGTGTATGAAATAAATATCCATAGTTGATTATGATAAGTGCATATCACACTAGTGAATAGTGATAAAAGAAAGAAGAATCTTGGAAAACTGCACAACATTCAGAATGAATGTGATTCATGGAAAATACTAGGAGAACATGAACAGGTGGTGGTAAATGAGAAGACTGTACAGAAAAGGAGTAAATGGTGATGCCACTTACTGTAGAAAAAACATGTTTTCAATTCATGTTTTGAGAGTAATTTTATACGTATAACTGCAAAAGTATGAGTGTAACTTTAAAACATAATTGATCTGATTGTTTATTATATAAGACAAAGAGAACTGAAGAAGATATGGGTAATAAGATATTCTGAATATA
This sequence comes from Vipera ursinii, assembly GCF_947247035.1. Taxonomy (NCBI): domain Eukaryota; kingdom Metazoa; phylum Chordata; class Lepidosauria; order Squamata; family Viperidae; genus Vipera; species Vipera ursinii. The sequence goes on from NC_139512.1 coordinate 39,650,024, forward strand.
GAAAAAACCATTTTAAAGTGGTGTCACTAGTGAATTTTGGAAAAAAAATGGGCTAGGAAGAAAAAGAAAAAATGAAAATCCCAAGAATAAAATGACTACATCAATGCCTGAAGATTGGAAGAATGCCATTATTGTTTCCTTATGTAAATGAAAAGGTAACAGGAGTGAGTGCTGAAAACTACATAGTAGCGACTTCAGTAGTGAGGCTGAAAGGGAATGAGATGTGCAGACCAGATTTTTGCTGTTTAACAAGTCACTACAAAATGTGCGCATTTAAGGAGGGTTCTTACATGTTGATTATGAATGAGGAACAGACCACACATATTATCTATGTAGGGAGAAGAAGGGGAAGACCAAAGTCATGGTAGGATGGACTTGATGAGAACTTCATCAAGTAGAGAGAGGTGATACATTTTAAGAAAAGAAGGAAGCAATGTATGGATGTGATAACAATAAAGATGATATTGTTGATGTGCTCATTTAAAATAAAAAACTAAAGCGATTGGAGAGATATGCAATAAAGTATATACTTTTTATTGGAATGCACTGTGGTGATCATTGAGCTTCTTGCCAACAGATAATGCGAAAGAGAGCCTGGAGTGATACATTTCTACAGATTACATAGGTAAAGGTAAAGGTAAAGGTTCCCCCGCACATGCGTGCTAGTCGTTTCCGACTCTAGGGGCCGGTGCTCATCTCCGTTTCAAAGCCGAACAGCCAGCGCTTGTCCGAGGACGTCTCCGTGGTCATGTGGCCGGCATGACTAGACGCCAATTATATTGGAAACAGAAAAATAAAAGAAGTAATACAATGACATTATGATCCTTCAGCTGGGATGCTTTGATGAACTAATAATGACTTCCCCATTATATCACATTTAATACTTGTAGAATGATAAAATCCTTCCTGCTACTATCAACATGTACAATGAACAGCACTGGTTATGTTGCAGTTTCCTTTAACATTATTTCACTCAGTCTCCCCAGGTAGGGCAGCAGTCTGACTTCTCTTCACTGTCTCCAATCCAGGATCACAGTACTAGGCACTGAGCCATACAAATATAATGCTGACAATTAACTACGGAAAGGTTTCTATCTGAATATATATTTAATTATAATAAGTTTAAAACAATGTGAAAAACAAGTGAGGGAGTTCAGCTAAGAATCCTTGATCATGATATAACAATAGGAACATTGCAAGAAATGTCAGAGGTTATGTCTTACACTTTGGAAAAGCAATAAAAAGGATTATTCTCTTTTATATTTTCTCTTTTATGCTTTCTTTTATAGTCTCTATATGGCTGACTTTATTTGCAGCATGCTTATAGTCTCTTGATCTATTTCCTTCATTTGAACACTTCTTACATTCCCCCCCCCCCGGAATTCAGGAATGGTGTTTGTCTCAATTTTTTCTTTTGTCTAGCAAAGTAAATTATGCTACTTAGACTGTAATCTACAGTGTATCTGTCTTCTGGGAGAAAGTCTGTCTGAAGCCAAATGGGTTCACTTATTGCAAAATGTTATGTATGCAGGCACCTGCATAGCAACAGCCACCAGGGGGCGTTGGCCTGAACGGTTTTGGCGGGAAACCCAGTTTCGGCGGGAAACCTAGGGCCAGCCCCATTGGCTGTCCGCTCACCTGGCTAGGTATTTAAGGAGGCCAGGTAAACCTCATTCCTCAGTACGCTACCCCCCCAATAAAAGAGCTGAACACGTACTCTGGCTGGCGTCTCTTCCTTGCGTCGGACCCACTACATTGCACAAAATATATTTAAGATCAGATCAATGCTTCTTGTACCCAATGTCCCTTTGTTCATATCTAACACTTTTAGCAATGAAACTATGCTGGTCTCTATCCCATAATATTATCAAATCAAGAGCAAACATAGCCCAAATATTAAAAGTTCTCCATACTCCTACCTAGATGTCTGATTGCTTTTAATTTATGTTTTTGCATACTTGTGAGAAGTCTGCAGAATTTTCTTTCAGAATCAGCCCCTAGGATTATTGCTTCACTCAAATCTGTTTAAGCACCATTCAGATATCTTGAGCAGATGTGATTTTTTATTAGCCAGATGTCTTCTCTTTTGAATTCTTCTCTAATTTCATGCCTGGAAGAAAAAAAAATCTGGACTTTTATATGAATATAAAATAGGTATGAAAAAGTGGCTGAAACTAGATGTTAAAAGTGAATCTAACCTAACAGGTTTATTTTATTTTTTTAGCATATCTTGAAAGAACGTTCAGAATTTTTCTGCTTGCTTAAACAAGTGGTAATTAAAGACTAAATGAGCATAAAAGATGGGATTAGACCTTAACAGCTGTTGAACCATTCTGAAATAAGTGGGCCAAATTTTCTTTTATTTTTTTTATTAAATATTATTTTCACATTCATTTTGTGAAAAGCACTAAGCACTTATTTCTTAAAGCCTCAAGTAAGGGAAAACTAAAATGAATTGTGAGAACCAGATCTCACTATACTATACATTACAAGAGAATAACGATTAGTGTGTGTATGTGGAATTGAATTACTGACATGATTTTGCATGCGTTTTAGCTAGGCAAAAAGGTTTTTGTTTTTTTTTTTAAAAAAAGATGAATTAAACCCTTCTGATCTATTTTATAAATTTTATTGCAGATTATGTATAGCCCACTTCAGTCTATGGGCCTATGTGCTGTGTTCATTAGGAACATGAGGGTTATGTGAAGCTATTGATAGATTTTGCTTATTGATAGATTTTCTTTTGGAAGTCCACATTTTTCCCAAGGCTTCCAGAATCATTATTTATTGGATTTGCCCTGAAGTTTCAAGATGAAAAAGAATGTTAAATTTTGGCCAAGAGGTACACATTGTAAAAGTGAAATGAGCAAGGCAAGAAAAGAAGAAAAGCAATGACATAGGAGGCTGTAAAGGCCTGGCAAAGGTGAAAGTAAAGGTTTCCCCTGTCCAATTGTGTCTGACTCTATACCAGGGGTGTCAAACTCAATTTCATTGAGGGCCGCATCAGCATTGCGGTTGTCCTCAGGGGGCCGGGTGGGTATGGCCAGGGTGGGCGTGGCCTACTGGGTGGGCATGGCTAGAGTGCGTATGGCCTACTGGGTGGGCGTGGCCAGCTCTACATCGTTCGCATTAAGGGTGCCTATGGGGGCCTGGGCAGGAGTGGGACAGATCTGAAGGTCTCTGGCAGAAGGAGGGTCTCTGGGCCAGGGCCAAGGCAGTGGGAGCCATTCCCTCACTGTTTCCAGGATGGCTTCGCGGGCCGCATGAAACCACTTCGCGGGCCGGATCTGGCCCCCGGGCCTTGTGTTTGACATGTCTGCTCTAGAGGGTGGTGTTCACCTCCCCTTCTAAGCCGAGGGAGCCAATGTTGTCTACTCACATTTGCATACTTTTGAACTGCTAGGTGGGCAAATCAAAAATTGACTTAACATTGCTAGGTGGGCAGGAGCTGGGGCAAGAATGGGAGCTCATCCTGTTGCGAGATGCTTGGGGCTCAAACCCAGGATGTCAGTGTCTTTAACCACAGAGCCATCACATCCCCTTAAAGGTCTTGTAAAGAATAAGTTTGGTGTAGTGGTCAAGATATCAGACTAGAAACCAGTAGACTGTAAATTTCAGTCCTGCCTTAGCTACAAACCAGTTGGGTGACTTTGGGCCAGTCATTCTTTCTCAGCCCTAGGAAGGAGGTAATGGCAAACCACTTCAGAAACACTTTCCCAAGAACACTGCAGGGACAAGTCAAGGCACAAAAGTTCACTCACACACACACACACACACACAAAGAGTTGTACTTCTGAATCTGAATTACTTCTGAATTACAGTAGAAATTAAGCATGGTGTTGAAATAGTTTAGATAAATCCACCTGTGTGACCATATAATTATTTATCCCTCCCTACTAGGTCACCATGCTAGCCATATCTTTGACATAAGTTCACTGAATAGAAATAATTTGGTTTACTGGGCAATGGGTTCCTGACTGAATCTGAACAATACTACACTGGGATATTGTGGAGGAGGTATAAAATGTTGGACTAGGTCAGTTTTTAGTCTTATCCAGTATGGTTCCTTCTATGTGCTTCTGCTGGACAAGTGTATGGCAATGCTATAACACTCTGGTTGTGGATTTTCAGATGTGTCCAATTGATGATTGTCAGAAAACAATAATGGAACAAGGTGGGGATATGGTCTGATGCTTCACCAATTGATCCCTGCAATATTATTTAGCAGTGTTTCTTGCAACCATGTGCTGTCTAGATGTGTGGGATTATAATTCCCAGAATTGTCGTGTTGAATAGGAAAGATAGCAGTTGCAGTCTCCATTCATCTGAAAAGTGTCAAGCTGGGAATGCTTGCCATACATATATACACGCTTTTAGGAGTAAGCTTCACTGAAATCAGTGGACTGGATTTCTGCAAACGTTATGGGCTCTTTTCCACTAAAAGCATTTAAGAGGCTAATTGACCATCTACAGCAGGAGTCCCCAACCTTGGCAACTTTAAGGCCTGTGGACTTCAACTCCCAGAATTCCCCAGCCAGAATGAGGTGGCTGGATGGAGTCACCGTAGCAGTAGACGTGAGCTTAAATGGACTCCAGAAGATGGTAGAGGACAGGAAGGCCTGGAGGAACATTGTCCATGGGGTCGCGATGGGTTGGACATGACTTCACAACTAACAACAACAACAATTCTTTGTTCTTCTCACAGCACATAGGCTTGGGTTTTATAATAATTATCTCCACTTTTACAAAGTAAATATCAAAAAGTAGATATTTGATCCACCTTCCCAGATATATATTTGGTATTCTTGTTCAACTGGAGCCATTAGCATTAGCCTTCCCTACCCAATGGTTGGGCATAAAGGCAGTCGTGCATAAGGCACACAACCTGATGACGTTAAAGGGTTTAGTTGCAAGTTCATTCTTAGTATTGGCTATAACATTGTTATGTAGAGGTCACTGTCCAATTTATCTCTTAGTGCACTTACAAGTCCTAAACTGTGGAGTGAGATTAACCAATGCAGCAGAAAAATACACAATGAATCATCATAGCAACAAAGCAGGACAAATTTATCAGAGATTTCAGCTGGTTGAATCCTTTGTAAAATAACAAGGAAACAAATTGTTTGGCTTGCTCTGTTTGTGACAAAGGAATGTGATGCAGATAAGAAGAAAACCATAGTTCTCACCCATTGCAATGTACACAAATTGTTATTTTGTGTACAAGAAAATATAATTTCTTTTTCCTATTGGATGGGATCGGTTTTCACTATTACCTTTTCAAATAGCTATTTTTTTTGTGAAAGGAAGCATATTTCACAAAATATTTTGTAAGGCAAAAACAAAGCAAGGAGAATATGATCTCAATCAATTAGGAGTAAATGGATAGATTTTATCATGAGATTTGTTGAACAAATAACTATTAATTTGTCTAAATTTATATCATTCTTTGATATAGCTGCTAAAAAAATCTGACCTTATCAGGATCTATCTTCCCCCTGTTCTGCAATTATTTGGAATATAATCTGGGATGACAGTTCTAGAATTTTCTCTCTAAGGATACCTCCTTGCTGGTAAATTAAGGGTAAAAGATGCCTAAGTGGAAGTTTTCTTCACTGTTTTCAGAAATGTTGAAGATCAGCACATGTTTATGTTTTAATATTGTAAGAAGACATAATAGACAAGTACATAGCTGACAACATACATTCTAAAGACTGTAACAGCCATTATTAATAATAATAATTAATAATTTAATTTGTATACCGCCCTTCTCCCGAAGGACTCAGGGCGGTGAACAGGGTAATACATAATAAAAAATAGAATACAAAAATTAAAAAGCAATTAAACCATTATGCCCATAATAATTAATACATATTAAAATTAAATCTATTTATAAAAACCCAACCCCATCCCATCAGACCAGGCCAGCTTGTTCGAAAAAGAAGGTTTTGAGATCGCGCCGGAAGGAGCGAAGGTCGGGGGCCATCCGGAGCTCAACCGGTAGGCGGTTCCAAAGGTCTGGCGCGCCCACAGAGAACGCTCTCCCCCTGGGGGCCACCAATCGGCATTCTTTGATCGGCGGCACCCTGAGGAGGCCCTCTCTGTGGGAGCGCACTGGACGGAGGGAAGTTGATGCCGGCCGCAGGTGTTGCTGTAGGTAATCCGGACCCATGCCATGAAGGGCTTTATAAGTCATCACTAACACCTTGAACCTCACCCGGAGAGCAACCGGTAGCCAATGCAGCTCGCAGAGCAAAGGTGTAACATGGGAGTATCGGGAAACCCCCAAGACAACTTGCGCGGCTGCATTCTGCACCAGCTGAAGTCTCCGGGTGGACCTCAAGGGCAGCCCCATGTAGAGAGCATTACAGTAGTCTAGACGAGAGGTCACGAGTGCATGAGTGACTGTACGCAAGGCATCCCGGTCTAGATAGGGCCGCAACTGGCGCACCAGGCGAACCTGAGCCAAGGCCCCCCTAGTCACAGCTCCAATATGCTCTTCCAAAGAGAGCTGTGAATCTAGAAGGACCCCCAAGTTGCGAGCCTATCTACGGGGGGTAATAGCTCACCCCCCATGGCCAAAGATGGAATAATCGGAATTTCCCGGGATGCCGGCACGAACAGCCACTCAGTCTTGTTATGTAGGACACACAGGGAGAAGACTAGCAGAGTACAACCATGAATACCAGCTGACAGTGAGAAGACACAATGAAATCTCCTTAATCTTGCAACACATGGACAGACTCAACCAGTTTCAACTAGGAAACTATTATCATCTTAGATTAAACCAAATGCAAAAATGCTAGGGAAGTCCAGGAAGTTTGGCATTCAGACAAATCAGCCATCAACAGACACATAGAGGTAAACTATAGTTGAATACTATTCAAAAGAAATAATAAAAAAGCTAAGAAGGAAACAAAAAGATCAGAATGCATCCTCTCCAGCAGTTGATATCCAGATAAGCATAGATTAATACCAGGCAAAGAATCAAGCAGCAAACAATACCCTAATCAATGGACTAGCAAAGAGAAAGTACACCTCTACCAAAACTGGCAATGCAAATTACTGTATGTTATCAGGGAACAAAATCCACACTCATTCACACCGATGATGTTATTTAGTTGAGTAGTGAAATACCTGCAAGGAAACAATCAAGTTCAGAAAGCACTAAAAACTCCACAGTTCAACCCTGAGTTATGTGCATTCTCTTCTACAGGTATTTAGAAGCCAAGGGCACAGTGGCACAAGGGATAAATGACCAACAATTTAATAGCCAGCCATCAACACTTTAATTAACAACTAAAAGCTACACACAACCAAGCACCCTATAAGTACAATGCATAAAACAGCCCATTGCACATATTCTGGAGAGAGAGTGAGTTATCTGATGATAGGCTCTGGCATGAGCTTGGAAAAATAAACTTTTTCAGTTTGGATCCTGCAACATTATCCTGGGCTATATATATTTGCCTTCATTCATGACATTCTCTTCTGTTGGTGGCTTTTATTCATATAATATTTGAGGAGGTGAAACAAGGATTTTATATGATTATCTGTAGTGCAAAATAGAATGATACTGATAATCTTTCAAATGTGTATTTCTACTGAATAAATTAGATTGATTTGATCAGTGCACAGAAGCATTTGGATTACTTAGTCTGTGCTCAGAACTTCAGCAGCATCAAATTTAATTAGTATTTGCATGAGAGACCTTCAGCAACAGTTAAGGCTGTAGGATCTCTCTCTCTCTCTCTCTTTCTCTCTCTCTCCTTCCTCCCTCCCTCCTTCCCCCTCTTCTTTTTCCTTTCCTTTCCATCTCAATCTCCATCCCCCCCTCCATTGCTGTCAAGAAATCTACACAGATGGTCAAATCAATAGGGCTTTAATTCAGTGGGGACTTCTATTCAGTTCCTTAAGAGTCACTTAACCTTTCCATATAGAAGTTGCTGTATGGTTTCCACACATATAACTTGATTCATAAATCTTCAGCTATTTGGTACAGCCCCCACTCCCCAATAATTAGCTAACTACAGAATCTTCACAGAGCCAAACAGGTTAGATAAACATTTTACTTACACAGTATATCAGCTATTACAAAATGGTTTTATTTTTCTTAGACTCTGATAACTTTATTGTTTCTTTCCCACTCATGTGGGAGCAGTGGGCTAATGCCTCCTTAAGTAACACCAGCTGCCTGCAATTAGTGCAGGTTCGCATCCCACCAGGCTCAAGGTTGACTCAGCCTTCCATCCTTCCGAGGTAGGTAAAATGAGGACCCAGATTGTTGGGGGCAATTAAGCTGACTTTGTAATAATGCCGCTTGTGTGTGTGTGTGAAAGCCCTAATAAGCAGGCATATACATAGAATGAAGGCTACTGCTAAGCTTGTAAGCCGCCCTGAGTCTTTGGAGAAGGGCGGGATATAAATGGAATTAAAATAAAAAATAAAATAAAATAAATAAATGTGTCTGGAGGACACTGCCATCTTTTTAAACAATGGTGTTGTCTGAGCTACATCTCATTGCTTTCTGTTTTTCCAGTTTCAGGACTAACGGTGGTTATCTTAAGGTACTTGGGAAAAATAACAAGCAAGATTCAAGATACTCTGCCGGGAAGATGGAAAATATAAAAAAATTAAAATTAGATTGCTTGTGATTTGGTATTGTGAGCAATCCAATGCAGCAACAGGTATCTAAGTTAGAGATGCCTGGATCAGCCTAAAATTACTATACCAGTGTCATGGGTATCATTAGATAATCTGCGAAGTTTTTTTTTTAAAAAAGTCTTTAAAAATATTAAGTCTACATATCTTTTCATACCTAATTTTCATAATTTAGAAACTTTTCTTTATTTACTGCAAGAAATACCAGGCTGCAGATTTGACTGATTGTAAAAGAAAAGCTTTAAAAAGGCCATACCCATGTTGCTGCCAAGAAAGCTACATGGGCACATCAATGAAGTCAGCAGCAGCCAAGCCAATTTGAACAGTATTTTACTGTAGGTTACCTTGTAGGTTACACAGAGAGAAAGAGAGAGAGAGAGAGAGATTTATAGCTAGAAATTACAAAACTTGATGCATATTTCCATGATTTTGAATATAGATTAAGAGATGCTAGGCAAAACTGTGTTGCTGCTTATTTGTATTGCAACTAACTGTGTCTTGGCAGATCATTCTGTTTTATTTTCAGACAAATCCATGATGGAGTCTTTTTTAAATCTGCACTAATAGGAAAGCATTACTAAACAATTCACATAGAGAAAATAGGAGCAAAAGATAAATCCTGTTAGATCCAAGTAATGATTTATCTAATATGATATTCTGTTTCCCTAAGCAACAAACCCCAAAACACTAATAATTCATAGGCTGTGAAATATGAAGCCTTCATAAAATTGTAATGACTGATACCCATGTATAACTTTGCTCTCATATATTATTATTATTATTATTATTATTATTATTATTATTATTATTATTATTATTACTGTATTATTATTATTATTATTATTATTATTATTATTATTATTATTATTATTATTATTATTATTTATTAGATTTTTATACCGCCCTTCTCCCAAAGGACTCAGGGCAGTGTACAGGGCAATAAATATTCAAATACAAAGTATAAAAGTTAAAAAAACAATTAAATAATTATGCCCAATATATACAATAGTTAAAACCATATTAAAACCCAACCCCGAAACCCATCAGACCAGGCTGGCTTGCTCAAATAAATAGGTTTTTAGATCCCGCCGGAAGGAGCGAAGGTCGGGGGCCATCTGGAGCTCAACCGGCAAGCGGTTCCACAGGTCTGGCACACCCAGAGAGAACGCCCTCCCCTGGGGGCCACCAGTCGACATTCTCTGATTGGAGGCACCCTGAGGAGGCCCTCTCTGTGGGAGCGCACTGGACGGAGGGAAGTTGATGCCGGCCGCAGGTGCTGCCGTAGGTAATCCGGACCCATGCCATGTAGGGCTTTGTAGGTCATTACCAGCACCTTGAATCTCACCCGGAGGGCAACCGGCAGCCAATTCAGCTCGTGGAGCAAAGGTGTAACATGGGAGTATTGGGAGACCCCCAACACAACTCACGCGGCTGCATTCTGCACCAGTTGAAGCCTCTGAGTGGTCTTCAAGGGCAGCCCCATGTAGAGAGCATTACAGTAGTCCAAACGAGAGGTCACGAGCGCATGAGTGACTGTATGCAAGGCATCCCGGTCCAGATAGGGCCGCAACTGGTGCACCAGGTGAACATGGGCAAAGGCCCCCCTAGTCACAGCTCCTATATGATCTTCTAAAGAGAGCTGTGAATCTAGGAGGACCCCCAAGTTGCACGCCCTATCTACGGGGGGCAATAACTCACCCCCCATAGTAAGAGATGGAATAATCTGAATTTCCCGGGATGCCGGCACGAACAGCCACTCAGTCTTGTCAGGGTTGAGCCGAAGCCTGTTCCTCCCCATCCAGACCTCCAGGCAATGGGACATCATGTCGAGGGCATCACTGGGGTGGTTTGAGGTTGAAATGAAAAGCTGGGTATCATCAGCATACTGATGATACCCAACTCCAAAACCACGAATGATCTCACCCAGAGGCTTCATATAGATGTTGAACAGGAGAGGCGAGAGGACCGATCCCTGGGGAACTCCACAAATGAGAGGCCTCAAGGTCGACCTCTGCCCCCCTGCCAACACCGACTGCGAACATCCCAGAAGGTAGGAGGAGAACCACTGAAAAACTGTGCCTCCCACTCCCAACCCTCTGAGACACCGCAGCAGGATACCATGGTCGATGGTATCGAAAGCCGCTGAGAGGTCTAACAGGACTAGGACAGAGGAACAACCCTGTCCCGAGCCCGCCAGAGATCATTCACCAGCGCGACCAATGCCGTCTCCGTGCTGTACCCGGGCCTGAAACCCGATTGGTACTGGTCCAGATAATCAGCTTCCTCCAAGAACAAAGGGAGCTGATGCGCCACTACGCTCTCGACAACCTTCGCAAGAAAGCGAAGGTTGGAGACCGGACAAAAGTTGTTTAATACAGATGGGTCCAGGGCAGGCTTCTTGAGGAGGGGTCTCACCACCGCCTCCTTCAAGGTGGCGGGAAAACTCCCCTCACTCAAGGAAGCAGTTATCACTGCCTGGAGCCAGCCTCGTGTCCCATCCCGGGCTGCATAAACCAGCCAGGAGGGGCATGGGTCCAATAAACATGTGGTGGAGCTCAGCTTCCCCATGATCCTGTCCACGTCTTCAGGAGTCACAGGATCAAACTCCTCCCAGATAACATCGACAAGACTGCCTGTGTCCTCATCGTCAGACTCTGCCCAGCCTGAATCCGAGCGATTTTGTCCGACAGATATCGGCTAAACTCCTCAGCAAGACCCTGTAAGGGCTCCTCCCTCACCTCCTGATTAAGGAGGGAGTGAGTCACCCTAAACATGGCGGCTGGGCGATTATCTGCGGATGCGATGAGGGTAGCAAAGTGGTTAGACCTTGCCATCCTCATCGCCGTGAGATAAGATCTCGTGAACAACCTTAGTCGCAACCGGTTGGATTCAGATCAGCTGGACCTCCAACAGCTCTCTAGGCCCCGTCTCCAACGCTTCATCTCCCGGAGCTCCATAGAAAACCATGGAGCCCATTGGGATCTGCACCGGGTCAAGGGCCGCATGGGTACAACTCGGTCGAGTGCCACTGTGGCTGCCTTTTCCCAGGCTTCCACTAGGGCATCGGCCGAGCTGTGGGCAAAGGAGGCAGGTGGGGACCCAAGCGCCGCCTGGAACCGCTCAGGGTCCATTAAGTGCCTAGGGCGGAACCATCTCATTGGTTCAACAGCCCCATGATGGGGGGTGGCAAAATGGAAAACCAGCCGCAGGAGATGATGATCGGTCCATGACAGGGGTATAACAATTGGAGAACCCCCACCCAGATCATCTAACCACCGTCCAGATAGAAAAACCAAATCGAGCGTGTGACCCCCCCATGAGTTGGACCCTGAATAACTTGCATCAGGTCCATGGCCATCATGGAAGCCATGAACTCCCGAGCTAACTCAGATGATCCCCCCAGGGATGGTAGATTGAAGTCACCCAAAACCATAAGTTTGGGGAACTCAATCACCAACCCTGAGAGGATGTCGAGAAGCTCAGGCAGGACTGGGTGAAAAGTACACCAGCAGCAAGCCCAACTGAGCTCTAGGGCCACATTTCTGCGGGAGGCCACCATTGTCCAAATAGTTGGGTGTGAGTCCCTCCCCCTGATTGTGAAACCAGGATCTTCAGAAATGCTGAATGAAAAATTGCTGCTTTGAATGGAAATGTTCAATACAATTATTGATTGTACAATGGTGTGCAAGAAAAAAATATTTCAATAATAAAATAAAATCAGCTGCTCCCTAGAAAGTAACATTATGAAGCTAAAAGGTAGATTTTAGCTGTCGTGTGTAAAAAATGTAATGCATTTGGAAGAGAGGCCAAGTAAAAACAAGGTGAGTAGATGCTACCACTGATATCACAAGCATGAGTTTACTGGAATTCAAACAGGTAATGATTGATAGATAATCCTTGCAAAATAATGTTTATCAGGTCAGAAACAATAGAAGCAAGTAAACAACTGAACAACACCCAAAAACTGAATATAATTGAAGAGGTAGTTTGGGTTTTAAGAAAAACAGATTTTAATTAACTCTAAGCAGTGGTAATTACAATTCATGACAGGAGAAGCTAATTAAAAAGGAGCTAAAGATGGGTGGGACTCCTAAAAACGGAGATAGTTGAAGCACAATAGCAAATGTTCCTATAAAGAGAAAAATGGAGCACTGCAGAAGAAGTACCAAAATTTAGAGATGATATTAAAAAAGAAATGGTCACACATGTGATCTTTGTAAGAGAGAGAGAGAGAGAGAGAGAGAGAGAGAGAGAGAGAGAGAGAGAGAGAGAGAGAGAGAGAGAGAGAGAGAGAGGGAGAGATGAAGTCAGAAAAGCTATAGTTTAAAATAAACTGAAGTTGGAGAAAGTTGCCTCCAGAAGTGGTGAATGCTCCAACACTTGAAGTTTTTAAGAAGAGACTGGACAGCCATTTGTCTGAAATGGTATAGGGTTTCCTGCCTGAGCAGTGGGTTGGACTAGATGACCTCCAAAGTCCCTTCCAACAACAACAACTTCTTCTTCTTCTTCTTCTTCTTCTGATGATGATGATGATAACTAAAAGAATTTTTGACACATTCAAAATATTAAGAAAAGAAAAATAAATCCAGTTGCCATTATATTTCAATGATCTTCAAAATGGGGCATGTTTTCCATTGGACAGTTGGATGAAGAGGTAGGTTATAGGATTAGGTTTCATAGACATGTAGGGTTAGGCTTCATGGAAACTTAAGCTTAAGTATCTATTTATCCTAAATGAGTTTAAATATTGAAGGTTAGAAGAATTTCCACCTGGGACATGAATTATATTTGAGAATATTCTAGAAAAATTGATGACTGAAAGAGAAAAAAAAATCACCATGTTCAGGAAAAAAAGGGAGGTTCCAGTATAAAGGGAAATTTTTACAGCAGATCAAATGCAGTCATTTTGAATATTAGTGATATTCTCCTGGATTGCCTTCACAAGCTAGGAGTGGGAGTATTTGATTGCAATGACTTTTCTTCTTTTTTTGGAGCAATCCGTAATAGTGGAGAGAAAAGTTTAGCCCTTGACTCCACACTCTCTCTTCTCCTAATCATCATGTGAGTCAATTTGCAGGTATGGGGTGGGATATCATAAGTATGCTGATGGTGCTCAGTTATACCTCTCTACCATGGGTTGACCAAGCAATGTTCTTTCCTACCAACTGGAGGCTGTGGAATCTGAATGGGGAAGAATAAGCTTAACACAAAAATAAATATTTCATAGAATTACAATCATTTGGCTAAATAAATGTTGCCTGGCAGTCACAGCAATTAATTAAATACATGAAAATTATACCCGGGATATACGTTCTCAGAAGAAAGATAAAGAGAACTAAGACTGTTCATTCTTAAGAGCAAAAGCTAGAGGAGAGCACTTCAAAATACTGGAAAGGCTGTACAGATGAAGGTCAAGACCCATCCCTTACATCCCTTCTGTAGTTCATAGCATAGAATAATGCAGCTGAAATACAGAGGAGCAGATTATATTAACAGACCCCAACATTAATAGCTGCTCATTATTCAGCAAGTAGGTGGTAGAGATTTTAAAACGACATTTCTCAAGGATTTTTTAAATTGGATTTCTGCTCTGAGCAGGAGGTTAGATTCTGGTCTGTGCACCATTTGAACTGTGTTTCATATCTATATTAAAGTATAAATATAATGCCATTGAGCACAAATAGTAGAGAAACCTTTCATCTCTTACATGTAGTTTTTCTAGAGATAGCGGACTGACTGCATTTGGAGAAAAAATTCTAGTCTATAAAAAGATTGGGATACCCAATCTTCAGGGACAAGAGTGAAATACTGGAAGGAGAGCAGCTATATGCCATCAGACAGAGGTATATTTCAAAGCAGATTGGCATTCTTTCCGAATATACTTTCTTAGATGCCTAGACTTGAAAGCTAAATGTACAGCAAACATTATTCACAGTCATTTATATACTTAGAGTCCTTTCACAATAGTTCTTTCAGTTATTGTCTTAAAACACCACAATTTTTTTTGGAAGTCACTTTTTCTGGATTTTGATAATGAGAATGAAGTTCCATCTTGATATATCTCTTTTGCTAACTTGCTTTATGGCCAGGTAGAAACTAGTCCTTTACATAACCAACTATTCCTGTTATGTGGACTAAGAAGAGGTTAGTAGATATCAGGAAACATAACATCTGAGCAGATGAGAAAAGTAAACCTGACTTCAATATATAGATCTTTGTGTGTGTATGTGTGTGTTTAGCTGGCACCTCAATTTGTGTGTGTTTAGCTGGCACCTCAATACCACATCCAGTCTTGGTTCCTATATCTTTTAAAGTGAGAAAAAGAGTGAAATATAAACTTATCATCAGAACTGAGAAAAGGATTATATCAGAACACCACAATTAACAAACAGAAGGAAACTGGTTCTGTAGTAAATCACTTACATGTCAACAGAATCTGCAATTATTTTGAGTGTTGGTTGATGATTCTTGTTACGAAAGCACAGCAGCTTATCCAAAGACTCCATTATTAGCACACTCTTCAGAATCATATCACATGAATATCACTGACTGGTTTCTGGATAGAAATGACACATCCCAAGGTGAAATCAACTTTTTTTTACAATAACAATAAAGCAAGCTTATTTGGCAATGCTGAACTTAAATAACCCAGACATGGACTTAGGTTTTGCCCCCTAAACCAACAGGATTTGCCAAGAAGTACACAGTGGTCGCAGAAGGGATTTGCTGTGAAGAATTGTCAATGAATTCTCTCACTACATAATGATAATGATCATCATCATCATCATCATCATCATCATCATAAAATAAAGTTGGGAGGGGCCTTGGAGGTCATCTAGTCCAACCCCCTGCTCAGGCAGGAAACCCTATACCATTTCAGACAAATGGCTGTCCAATCTCTTCTTAAAAAATTCCAGAGTTGGAGCATTCACCGCTTCTGGAGGCAGGTTGTTCCACTGGTTAGTTGTTCTGTCAGGAAGTTTCTCCTTAGTTCTAGGTTGCTTCTGTCCTTGATTAGTTTCCATCCGTTGCTTCTTGTCCTGCCCTCAGGTGCTTTGGAGAATAGCTTGAGTCCCTCCTCTTTGTGGCAGTCCCTGAGATATTGGAACACTGCTATCATGTCACCCTAGTGCTTGTCTTCACTGAACTAGACATACCCAATTCCAGCAGCCATTCCTTATATGTTTTAGCCTTCAGTCCCCTAATCATCTTTGTTGCTTTTCTCTGCACTCTTTCTCAACATCTTTTTTTTCCATCTTGGTGACCAAAACTGGATGCAGTATTCCAAGTGTGGCCTTACCAAGGCATAATTGTTTAGAATACAAGCAATAACAATGAGAGGTTAGTGCTAGTTTGGTTTTGTTTGAATTAAATTGTCCTTGAAATGAAAACTCTTGCTTATTAGATCCATCAACTTTTGCTAAAATCATGAAACAAGGCAGCACACTATCTAGTTGATTCAGACTTTCTGAATTATGCCTCAGGTTTTTAACATCTTGATCTGTTAATTTATCTCTGAAGTACTGTTAAGGATGCTTTTTAAGTAGTTTTGAAAGGTTAAGATTACCAGATTGAGTTGCAAAAATTTGGATGATCACTAGATCAGAAAAGAATTAAAAGAGTCATTGGTCTAAATGCTCCTATTCAAGAACTATCGATGATTTTGATTTGATAACCTTATGAATGATTATAATCAAACGACTTGACAAAATTGCCTAAACAAATGCTAATAGAAACATATGTGACATTTGCTTTCAGTCAGGAACTCAGCAAAAATTTAATTCCCCCAATTAATTATGCAGTTCTTCTACAGCTATTACTCTAGTACAGGGGTGTCAAACTGGTGGCCCACAGGCTAGATGCGTCCTGCTCAGGCCACACACACCCCAGCTCCAGAAAGGCAAAAAATATATTGATATGTCACGATATGTCACATGATGCGATTGAGTTTGTTAGTAGTACATGCTAACTACCTAAATTAAACTACTCTAAATTTTCGGTATTTGAAGGTATACCAAATGTACAAGGTATACCAAATGTACTTGTGTAAATAAGGTATACCCAAGTACATTTGAGATAGCAATACTGTTTCACAAGTATCATGCAATGGACCCTTATTCAATTCTCACTCTTCAGACACTCTTCAGTAGGAAACTTCAAAAAGGGCAGCGTTGCATATATATGTTACTGTTGACTAACTTGAGTATTGCCATCATAATTGAGTTCATCTTCTTCTCCTGTTCTCTTTCCTTCCACCTTTCCCAGCATTAGAGACTTCTCTAGAGAGCTAGGTCTTTGAATAATGTATCTGAAGTAGAGGGTCTACTGAGTTAGCTGAGGCAAGTTGTCCCATTCCGGCTTCTTTTTCCAGAAAAAACTTTGCTAGACACAATTCTCATTCTGGCCACCAATCCTCACTACAATGCCAACTCTACTCCCTCAAAGATATGTAATTCTTCATGAATCCTTACCAGAAACTCAGTTAGGGCAGTGTTCTCAAGCTTGGCAACTTTAAAATGTGTTGGCTTTAACCTTCAGGTAGCTAGGGAATTCTGGGAATTGAAGTCCACACATCTTAAAGTTGTCAAGGTTGAGGAACACTGAGCCAAGGTACCATCCTAGGAATTGATTCTATTATTTTATTATCTATTATATTCAGTGCTTTTTTTGTAAAAGAAAAAGGTGCCGGAACTCACACATGTCATACAACCCACCTTGCCTACCCTACAAGGTTCCATCCAAAAAAGGTACCGGAACTCCGTTCTGAGCGTTCTATGAGAAAAAAAGCCCTGATTATATTATTATTATAGTGTTTGTCTTGATATTTTTTTGGATTTGATGTTCATCATGCAGACTCAATCAGAATTGATAAAGAAATACATACTTTTTAAAATAAATAATTACCATAGCATAAACACTCCCCTCTCTTTTGATAGTCAAAAGTCAGATGAGATGTGCCAATCATTTTTTAAAAAAAATCTATTTTAAAAAATAATAATTGCCAGAGGTGGACAAAGAGGGTCAGAATATTTCTCAGATATGTATTGATGCACCTGAAACTGCTTCCAAGCCACATCAAAATAGATATGTATATATCTTTATAAAATGGTTTTCAATAGTCTTTATTTGATACTGAATCTGCTGGGTATGATGGTACAGCTAGAAGTCCCAGATTCCTTCATTGTCATCACTATTAGCCCTAGAAGGAGCTGCGTAGGAGTGAATTTTGCTTACCCCTTCAGCTCATAATTGCTGGTGCTGCTATTTTCTGAGATGGCAACTTCTATGAACTATAAAGATAGAAGGATGCTGAATACTGAATTCAGAAATAAATAAATACAATCTTTTGCCCAGAGCACAGGTCAGAACTGCAGAACTGCAGAAATGGGTGGGACAAAAAGTCCCAGCAAAAAACGCTTACTTGAGCTTCATATTCCTGAAACATAGTCACATGACAAGTGCTCTGTCAATGCTGAATACCTAAGGGCAGATGGCAGATACATTTGATATAGAGATGTTGCTGGGAGCTTTCACTTCATTATTCATAAGATAAACTGGATGTTATAACTTAGTTTGGATTGAGATTGGTTTGGTTTTCTGGGAAGTGAATGAAATGTACGAAGACTGACCTTAGGGAATCTCTGTTTTAGAGCTCTAGAGATTCAGCTGCTGGATCTCTCCTGTTGGGCAAGGAGATCATGTAGGGTAGGTTACTGAAAATATTTAGCATAACAAATATCTAGTTTTTCTCTTTTTCTATTTTGTAGGACAGATTGAGTATAGGTTCATGTTGACAAATTTAAAAGTAAGGAAGTCAATGTCCTTTTTTCTCAGTCCATCTAACTTTGATTACTTTCTGGCTTGATGAAATATTTGAAAGAAACCCAAGATTTTGCATGCTGTTTTGTTTGCTAAGAGGGGTGTTGTTCTAATATCTATTTTGGAATTACAATAGTGCTGTATATATAATGGAATTACAATAGTGCTGTATATATAATGGAATGGGACAACTTGCCTCAGCCAACTCTCCATGGTCAACTCTCCATGGCCAATTTGCCATGGCTAATTTGTCACAGCCAAAAGGAAGGATTGTGAGATTGCTCATTTGCACTCTAAACTGTTGTTCCTCATGAGCACTGCAGGTTGTTACATTTGGCTTATGAGTAGAGTGCTTCAAGTCAAAGGATTTCAACCAAACTTATAACAGTAATGTTGTAAAGAAAGATTTCTTGGGCCTCAGGCTAAAATTCTACTTGGTGAATTATCATATTTTCTGGATTCAAAGTAATAT
Source organism: Vipera ursinii (assembly GCF_947247035.1). NCBI lineage: Eukaryota > Metazoa > Chordata > Lepidosauria > Squamata > Viperidae > Vipera > Vipera ursinii. The sequence goes on from NC_139512.1 coordinate 39,668,973, forward strand.
AGAAGAAACAAAATATAAAATATAAAATTTTATAAACATTTTCTAGCAAAAAGCTTAACCAGTATTTGATGTAAATATGAATAGAAGGATAAAAATGGATAAAAAGATATACCATGACTATTTGTGGTATGATAAAGTAAAGGTTAATTTAGATTTTTAAAATTACTTTATGAGACATGCCATATTGAGAATTTCAAATAATTATAAGGCAAAATTATCTCTCCAAATCCATTTAAGTTTATCACACCAAGAAGTATTTTTAGAAAAGAAATGATATTTAAATAAAAAACAATTAATGTATGCTGATTTATTAATTTTTTCCAAAGGAGAATTTAGGTTAAAAATAAGAGAAATTTGAGTTTGGAAGGCTTTACATATCATTGGTTTTCTTATACTCAATTAATGGAAAGATTTACTAAGTTTGATAAGAATTATGATGTTGAAAATAGTAAGTGAATTCAGTGTGAAATCGTTTACGAAATGATGATATATTATTGCTAAAATGTGAAAACCTTTATTGAAAATAGAAAACAGAGTATGAACAAGTTAAAGATTGTATGATAAAATTAGCAAATAATAATAATTTGGGGAGAATATGATATAACATTGGACCAAAGGGAGAATATGTGGAAGAAAGGAATGAAATTTAATTATAATTTTAATTAGAATTTTTATAAAATGATGTATTGCTGGTATATGACACCAAGATGAACTGTCAAAAATATATAAGGGAGTTTTAAATATTTGTTGGAAATGTAACCAAACTGAAGGTAAAATTTTCATCTCTCGTGGACATGCAAAAAACCTAGAAAATACTCGAATCAAGTAGGTACAAAGAATGGATGGTAAAACTGGAACTGGTGGAGATGGCAAAATTGACAGGTTGATTAAATAAAAGATTGAATCAATTTGTCCTTGGGAAACCATTCTTGATTTTTTGTGTGTGTGTGAGAAACTGAAAGAAATGAAATGTTGATTTTGGGATTTATTGCTTAGAAGTACAATGGATTATGTAAATAATGTAGGCAAATGATAACCTTAGAGTAAGAGTTTGATGGATTTTTTTTATTCATCTCTGTGACAAAGAAAGTTGAAAGTCATTCTTTTTCCATTTTCTTTATTTTTTTCCTTTTCTTTTTCCTTTGATCTTTTTCTTTCTCCATTTTCGTATTGTTTGTTTATCTTTTACCTTTGTTTTTGAAAATCAGTATGTTGCAGTCTTGTACAGGTGAATCTTTTTCTGGAGAAAATGAGTTGAAGAGGATTGTTACCCGCCCTCCCCCCCCCCCCCGTGGAAGCACCTTAGCGTAAACTATATTTCTGTACAACTTTATGAGGGGAACGTTAAGGTTCTAACATATGGCAAGTGTTGCACGTGGTTGATTTTATTAAACTGTGGCTTGATGTTATGGAATTTATTATTTATTTATTTATTTAATTTGTATACTGCCCTTCTCCCGAAGGACTCAGGGCGGTGAACAGGGCAATACATAATAAAAACAAGATACAAAAATTAAAAATTATTAAAAAAGTAATTAAACAGTGATGCCCGTAATAAATTAGTAAAGGTAAAGGTAAAGGTTCCCCCGCACATGCGTGCTAGTCGTTTCCGACTCTAGGGGCCGGTGCTCATCTCCGTTTCAAAGCCGAAGAGCCAGCGCTTGTCCGAGGACGTCTCCGTGGTCATGTGGCCGGCATGACTAGACGCCAAAGGCGCATGGAACGCTGTTACCTTCCCACCGTAGTGGTCCCTATTTTTCTACTTGCATTTTTACGTGCTTTCGAACTGCTAGGTGGGCAGAAGCTGGGACGAGTAACAGGCGCTCACTCTGTTACGCGGCGCTCGGGATTCGACCCGCCAAACTGCCAACCTTCTGATCGACAAGCTCAGCGTCCTAACCCACTGAGCCACCGCGTCCCGCGTAATAAATTAGTACAGATTAAAAGTTAAGGCCAATTTATAAAACCCAACCCCATCTCATCAGGTCAGGCCGGCTTGTTCAAAAAGGTGGGTCAATGAGTAATAGAGCATGACCTGGATTAGTATGGCATAACCACTGGCAGTGGGAAATATAGGGCGTAATCAAAAAAAGATGGTACCAACACCTTGTGATTGAACCCTTTCCCTTTTCTATTTTTTAAAAATATCACAAATGTGATATATATAAAAAGGAGACTGTGGACTGGGCTCCAACTGCATAATAACACCCTTCCTTCCTTCCTTCCTTCCTTCCTTCCTTCCTTCCTTCCTTCCTTCCTTCCTTCCTTCCTTTTTTCTTTCTCATACTTGGAAACTGCCCATCTCCCTCACTGAACAACATTGACTGTTGTGTAAGGTGAACGAGCAAAGGTCGTATAAATTTGAGCCAAAATTGCTGCCAAAATTTAAGCATGCATATTAAAGGAAAAAATGGGATGATAACTTGCACATTCCATGTTTTTTTTACTTCAAAATTATAAAGGTAAAAATATTCTTATAAGGAGAAGGATGCTTATGTTCCCCTCCTGGGCAATGCTGGAGAAATATGCTTGACCCTTGAGAAGGAAGCTAAGAAGCAATTTTATCAACAGTCTTGCTCTTTATTCAAAAGAGCTCTTTAAGAAACAAGAAACTCTGTGGTAATGGTGGAGGAACAGGTAAAATATGAATGTCAAGTGATACTCCAAGTATTAAATGGTAATAATCCAAAATACCAAAGCTACCAAAGGAACAGATCTGAGATGAGATTATAAACTGGGGAGGGATGGGATTTTCATAAAGGAAAGGCTTTATGAGCCAGAATATACAGCTGGGGTGAAAGTGTTAATTTTATAGGCAGTAACTTCTGAGTAATTCTTCCATTGTGAGGAACGGAAGAGACAAAATAATCTCCTTTGTCATATCCACTCCTCTTACCACATTATTCACTTATCAGAGAAATATCTGATAAGCGAAATATCACTCTCTCCTCTCCTATAATTCTCCCTTCACTATATCACTGATAGTAGTTGATATAATCAATAATGGTTACATCCACACAACACTTTTAACCAAGTCAATTAAACTAACTTATGTATGTTGTGCACTCACACAACATACTAAGCTAAATTAATTCTAACTCTGATTTATTTCAGGAATAGTTAGCATGTTTTGTGACTCCAACTTTTTCAGTTAATTTATAGTTTAATGCATTGTGTTGATGCCAAACTGGGTCAGCTCACTAAGCAAGTTAAGCATGAGTGTCACCTCAGTCAATGTGCTTTATCTTCTCCCACAAACATTTTAGCACAATACATGAATTCATAAACCTAAGAGTAGTTGCTGAGATTTGGCAAAAAGAATTTTAAAAAAGGAAAACATTTTTATTAGCAAAGGCATCCTAAGTTTTCATATCAAAGTCAGATTGACCACCAGATTTGTCCTAATGATATTTTGCCATCAAAAAACCTTTTTCTGAAGCAATTTATCAGTAACTTATTTCATTCCTCCTACTGATTAATTGCATAATGCATTTAATTTCTAGGTTCCTACCAGTCCACAACATGCCATTATTGTTCCCCTTTATAAATCCTGAAACCTCAAGCCCTTAGTATTTTGTACTATATTATAAACAGACTTTGTTCATCCTTAAGAAATCCTTGCAAGTGCATTCCTTATCACTTAACTCACTTCTATTGTGTTCTAATTAATAAAAGTTAGTGGCATTTGTCTGCAGTTATTGACTAGCAAATTAAGAGGGTGCCTCTTATCTTAATTTATAGCTTATTAGACTCTAAATCACACACAGAACCTTATCAAGTTTAATATATTAATATATATCTCAACTCATGTGGCAAACAGTAAAATGCCACCATAACAAGTTTGTTGTTGAAAATATGATTTCCTACTGTAGCTATGCTACTGTCTGAGATGAAGAATGGATCCTCTCATTTGAGAAAATGCATTGCCCAGCAGTTTATTTATTTAGAAAATGTGTATGCTGTTCATTTGTATTTATCTGGAATAATCAGAAGTATTTATGGTGCTTTCCCACCAATATTTGTTTTCCACTGGGATGGGCTAATAATAACTGTGAGGAAAGATTATTTATTGCAAAAAGCAGCAGGGTGACAGAAAAACTACTCTGCCTAATGTTTCAAACTAATTTTGAATCTCTCTGCCGCACGGACACACACACACACACACACACACACACACACACACACACACACAAGAATAAGATGTAGAATTTCAGTGCAATTGAATATCAAATAAGACAAAACCTAATTGCAATTAACCTGTGAAATTTGATGGAGTTAGCCCATAAGCAGTAAAAATGGGGCTTCTAAAGAGGCATCAGAGTATCAGCTGACCTGGAGATTCTCAAGGTTTTGTAAATAAATAAATAAATAAATAAATAAATAAATAAATAAATAAATAAATAAATAAATGTTTTGTGATCCCTCTCGTGCATAAAACTGAAAAATAAATAAGTTGCTGTGATTGGTGGATATATAACAGGTGGCTGTTTTACCATTTGTCTAAATTGATTCAGGACTTCACCTGATAAGATGCTGGCTTATCCAGGCAAGTGAGACTAGGTTTTGTATATTTTGCCTCCACAAACTAATCAACTTTGGAGCAAATATAAGGGAAACAAAATACTCCTCTCCCCTCTCCATAATTTGCTTGCGATTCCCCAGGGACTGCATCTCACTCTAGTCTATTAATGTATGTTCCTTTGGTGACTGCTCTGCAGTTTTCTTTTTTGTACAGATGTGGATGGCAGCAAACCAAGAAAGGTCAAATCATAAAGCAGACATGTCAAACACATGGCCCGGGGGCCGGATCCGGCCTGCAAAGTGTTTTCATGTGGCCCGCGAAGCCACCCTGGAAACAGTGAGGGAACAGCCCCCACTGCCTTGGCCCTGGCCCAGAGACCCTCCTTCTGCCAGAGACCCTCAGATCTGTCCCACTCCTGCCCAGGCCCCCATAGGCACCCTTGATGCGAACGATGTAGAGCTGGCCACGCCCACCCAGTAGGCCATATGCACTCTAGCCACGCCCACCCAGTAGGCCACACCCACCCAGGCCATACCCACCCGGCCCCTTGAGGGCAACCGCAATGCTGATGCGGCCCTCAATGAAATTGAGTTTGACACCCCTGTCATAAAGGAAGAACAATAGTTAATAAAAAGCAGTCAACCAGTCCAGCTTCTGTAGATGTCCAAACACAAACCCAACAAACTACTTCATCCAATTGTATCACTACTAGTAGTATCAACTTACAACACAGCCAAAGAAATCACAAAGAGGGTTGGGCATCTCATAGAGGAGAGTGAAGATTCTATCAATATTCTATCAATTCTCTCCATAATGACTCCAGAAAATAAAAAGATCTAAGAATAGAAGAATAGAAGAAGATGAAATTATGGTTTCATTCGATGTCACAATACTAGCAAGAAGTAGTGGAAGAATCCAGTGTAGCAATACTACACAACCTAATGAAATACAGTAAAACTGAAATACCAGAGTCATGGAACTCATCAACCTTTGCCTCACCATCTATCTTCAGTTAAATCAACAATTCTACTACCAGAGGAACACCTGTGGGAATCACCCTTCTTCAGGATTCATAGCAGAGATCATGATACAGTGCCCAGAAGCTGTAGCACTTCTACACCTACAACCAAAAGTATAGATCCATTATATGAATGACATCTCTGTCATAATAAAAAAATGTGAGACTCATTTCTAAAGAAATAACATTCATAAAGGAATGGAAGAGAAGGAATAAATTACACCACCCTTTCAATCTCCCCCCAAGAAGAGCTGTTTAAAACATAAACATAATCAGGAACCCAGACAGAGAAAATGCACCACCTGTACAACATCTTCCAACAAAATGAATACACATAACCACTCAGCATCACTATTGCATACAAATCAACTAAAGTCCCTCAAAACATCTTAAGTAAATAATAAAAAAAACAGTAGCTCAAGAGGGGGGGGAAGCAGGAGACATCTACAACATACTGCAACTACCACCATGTATACAGAAGACTAAAAGTACATCCACAAACATTTAATTAGCAGTCAGAAGTCATAATGAAAATTTCTTAATCTCAGAACTATTTGCATTTAAACTCAAACCAAATCCAAAAATTCAAGATGTTGGTTATAATCTTTAACCTACATGGCATGGAACTGGGATGTTTGAGGAACCATCCCTCCCTGTTACTATCTACCCTCCCTGGAGAATATCATTCCCCCAACATGAAGCTAGCCCCAACCCTGTTGGCCTTTTGGACATGGCTTTGTCAACTAGCTTTGGGATGCTATGATAGAGTGGAACTTGCTATGTGGTTATATGTTAGTTAATGAAATATACTCAATATTTTCCCACCATTTTATTTTTTATTTTTTATTGATTTTATTGGTTTTATGCATTATTATTATTATTATCTATCCACCAAGAGTCATTATGTTGGGTGGGCAGCCATACAAATGTGTTAAATACATAAATAAATTTTAAAAATATGCTAGAAATGTCTTTGTGTCTTTGAGAGAGAGGATGCTGTTTCTGCTGTGGTGAACAGTATCTGGGTGGAGTCCAAGTCTGCAAAATGATAGAGTCAGCATTGTATTCCAAGTCTTTAACACATATATCACTGATGCATGGCTTGGATCATGATGTGGCACCTGCCATTTTGCAAATTTGACCAATACCTTTGCTATGGCTTACAATTAAGAAGAAATTGAGGAGGAGGAGGAGGAGGGGGAGGAGGAAGAGAAGCAGATGAAGAAGCAGAAGCAGCAAAAGCAGAAGCAGCAGAAGCCAAAGCAGCAGAAGCTGAAGCAGAAGCAGAAGAAGCAGAAGCAGATGCAGAACCAGCAGATACAGAAGCAACAGCAGCATCAGGAGGAGGAGGAGAAGGAAGAGGAGGAGGAGGAGGAGGAGGAGGAGGAGGAGGAGGAGGAGGAGGAGGAGGAGGAGGAGGAGGAGGAGGAGGAGGAGGAAAATAAAGGGCAGCTCATCCTGTCCCCAAAACATGAATCTTTAGATGTAATAAAACTATTCAGATCAATCTGATCCTGCCAAGCAAAGTTATGGACATAAAAAGCAAAGAAATTGTCAACATGAGATGAGAATGGCTTCATTGGTCTTCCCTGAAATATCATATTTTTCTGAACTAATTTAACAATGGATGTTCTTTTTTGCTGACATTTCTGTTCTCAGTGCAATGAGTTGAGAGGGAAGCAGGGTGCCAAATCAGATGACCTAGGTAAAAATGTTTTCCTGGATGGTTTTTTTTTAATTTTTTGAATTTGAATTTTATTGAATTTATATACCGCCCTTTCCCGAAGGACTCAGGGCGGTTTACAGGGTACTTAAAACATCAATACAAAAATTAAAAATGATTTTAAAGGATTAAATTAAATCCCTGAAGAAATATAAAAACCCCAATTAAAACTCTCAGCCTGGGCCAGAAAGCTCAAAGAGCCAGGTCTTCAGGCCCCGGCAAAATGAACGAAGGTCGAGGGCAGTCCTAAGCTCCATGGGCAGCTGGTTCCAGAGGGCAGGCACACCCACAGAAAATGCCCTCCCCCTGGGTGTTATCCGCTGGCAATTTTTTACTGGCGGCACCCTGAGAAGGCCCTCCCTGTGGGAGCACACAGGACGAAGGGAACTTGATGCCGGCAGCAGGTTTTCCCTCAGATATCTCAGACCCAAGCCATTTAGGGCTTTATAGGTCATCACCAGCACCTTGAATCTCACCCGGAGGGCAACCGGAAGCCAATGCAGCTCACGGTGTTACATGGGGGTATCGGGAAACCCCCATAACAACTTGCGTGGCCGCATTCTGCACCAGCTGAAGCCTCTGAGTGGTCCTCAAGGGCAGCCCCATGTAGAGAACATTACAGTAGTCTAAATGGGAGGTCACGAGCACATGAGTGACTGTGCGTAGGGCATCTCGGTCCAGGTAGGGTCACAACTGGTGTACCAGGCGAATCTGGGCAAAAGCCCCCCTGGTCACAGCTCCTATGTGATCTTCAAAATTGAGCCGTGAACCTAGGAGGACGCCCAAGTTGCGAGCCCTATCAATGGGGGAGTAACACCTCAACCCCCATAATTAAAGATGGAATAGTCTGGTTGACCCGAGATGCCGGTATGCACAGCCACTCACTCTTGGCAGGATTGAGCCGAAGCCTGTTTCTCTCCATCCAGACCCAGACCACCTCCAGGCAATGGGACATCACGTCGAGGGCATTACTGGGTTGGTTCAGGGTGGAGAAAAAAAAGTTGGGTATCATCAGTATACTGATGATACCCCACCCCGAAACCACGAATGATCTCGCCCAGTGGCTTCATATAGATGTTGAACAGGAGGGGAGAGAGAACCGACCCCTGAGGAACTCCACAAAGTTAAGGAAACTCATTGCAGAGCTACCTTTAAACTATATCAATCTATGTAACTCTGTTTATTATTGCTGAAATCAAAGCATTCCCTTTCCTGCTACAAGGCCTCTCTCACCCTCTCCCCTCTACTGGAGGTGGAAGAGAATTAAGCCATATTCTCTCTTCTAATATGCCAGCTTTGGAATATTAGCAAGTGAATGAAACCAAAATGGACAGATTTCCTATTACTTGTAGAAAGGTATTTTAGTGTAAATCAAAGGAGTTCTATGTATGCTTTTATGCCCTTCAGACAGATTGGACTATATTTTCTATCAACCTCAGACATTTCCACAAGTCTGAATCCATAAGAATGAAGGAGTATATTTTTTGTATGGCATTAATAGAACTGCATTGTTTTTATGAGGGGTGTAGAGGGCAGATCTAAAGGAAGGAAGGAAGGAAGGAAGGAAGGAAGGAAGGAAGGAAGGAAGGAAGGAAGGAAGGAAGGAAGGAAGGAAGGAAGGAAGGAAGGAAAAGAAATCTTCCTGAAGATTTCAAGAAAATTTGAAGCCATGGTCCCTGTATTCATGAGTTCAGTTGCCTCATATACAAGCTTAATCACATGGTCCGAACAGTGTATCTCCAATGTGGAGATACTCTTCTCAAATATGACCCAGGCTATTGCAAATGGTAGCAATGAGCAGGAAACATGCCAAAACATTTAGGGTTTGAGAACCTTCCTATGAAAAATTCTGTGATTTTAAAAAACCTTCCTTGTTGTCTTTCACCTTGAATTCCAACTATTCTTGATCATTAGAGTCCTTCCAACTTAAGTTATCCTTGTTCCTGGTAGGTCATTGCTCTTCTGTTTGCCCTTTGGGGAGAAGGAAACCACATTATAATGTTTTAGTATGCATTGCTAGCCTTGTCATTTTATAGATTCAACTCAAGCCTTAAAACTAGTTGGTAACATGAAACCTCTGAGTCATAAGTTGTTTGGACCCTGCTGAATCACTTGTCTCTCTTCGTTCCTAGCAATGGAGTGAAATTTAAAACTGATATATTATATTCCCAAAGCAACAAAAACTATTAGAGTGCCTTGGAGACTTAATAGAAACTATTTTTTGCAACATAAAGGTAAAAGTGCCTAAGTACAGAACTTTGGGACAGTGCTCTGTGCTAAAGGAATCCCAGTGGGGAATTAGTACAGCAGAAGCAGAAAGTTTTCAATAAACATGCTTAAATAGGAAAAAGACTGTCACCTAGTTATGTTACTTTGCTATTTCCACTAACATTCATTTAGCTAAGTTTTAAACTATTATATTTTAAGAATATTTTTACTAAACAACAAAAATACCCTTCTGTCATCAATTTAGCCATAAGTTTAATTTAGAACTGAAGAATGTTATATTAAAGTATTCTTAACAAAAACCAGATCTTTTCTTTACAAAAATATTCAACATGATTACAGTGCAAAAGAGCCAAAATCTCATTTCCCTTCTGAACAGTGCCTTGACAAACATCTGGTGATATTTGCTCCTGAGGTGCTATTTGCAAACTCCTACCTTTTCCATGAATAGACTGTGCAACCAACAAGTAATGGGTTGCAACAAGAGCCACAACATATATTGTTAGTGCTCTTACATTTAATTGGGGAAAAAATCAATTAAAAACTCAAATTACAAAGATATAAAACAAGTGTAGAAAAAAGCAGAGATAAATGCAAATATGGAGTAAAATAGCATTGTAGTTTCTTGATAGAGTAGTTGCTCTGCATATAAAAGATACTCTTTGATTAGCCAGCAAACAATGGGAAAAGAACATGCCTGAAACACTATGGACACAGAGAACCATTCCCAACTTGAGTAAAACATATTGGTTACAATAGACAAATAATCAGCTAAATGTTCCTATAAGTCTTTGAAAAGGAAGGACTGTAGTGCATTGGGGCAGGGTGTTTGTGCATGTGAATGTCTTTGAATTAGTGTTGACTCCTGGTAAATGCCTGGACAAGTCCCTGTGATTTTCTTGGCAAGATTTTGGAAGTGATTTGCCAGTGCTTCTTTCCTAGGACAGAGAGAGAGTGACTGGCCCAATGTCTTCTTGCTGCTTTACTGCCTAAGATGGGACTCACAGTTTCCAGCTTGATGCCTTAACAACTCCATCAAACAATCTCCTCTGGGAAAGTTTTTGATCTGATAAAACTGCAACCAGGTTCAGTCCATGCATCTCTAGGCAAAGTTGAATAAGAGAGGGTGCCGAGCAATGCCATCGTTATTAAGCTGAAAGAGCTAATGGACTAAATCAGTATAAGACAAGATTTTTCTATTTATTGTTCAAGGTTACATATTCTAGGAAGAAAGTGTTCCTTGGAATGTTGTAGATGTAATTAATTCCACAAGAGATGTTTACTAAGAAATAAGATTATTTTAGGGTAAGAGCAAGAAGGAGGCTGTGAAATTATGGAAGATGCAGTACATTTCTTGACATTATTGAATAAAGGAAAAAAGGCTCATCAAGCTAAGTAAGAAGATGCCTGCATCCCTGCAAAGCAGTCATTGCATTGCTTCTTATGGTGAATTAAGTGGGTGTATATCACCAAAGTTTCCTTCAGTTTATATATCTAGGGAAGAATAAAGAATAGAGAGGAGGAATTTGGCAATAGGTTCTGTATACACTCATGTTTTTCATTCTTCTAATGAAATACTCATGTATTACCATTTTGTCAACATAATTGGGGTGCATATTTTTCCAGAATCCCTGCACATGAGCTCTTAAAAATATAAGATTACAAAATATATCATCTAATGCTCAATTAGCTTAGTATTAGGAAACCCATAAAAACAATGGTATAGAAGCCATCTCCTATTATCTCCTACTTCTCATTATTTCTGACAATGCTTCCTGTAGATTGAGATATGAACCTCATGGTTTAAATTAATGTAAGTTCCTTATTTTGAAATTCATCAGTATCCTGTAAATAAGCAACCAGATCCCCAAACTGATATTCATCCTGTATATGAAGTTACAATTTCATTTTCAGTCAAAATAGAAATGACTTTGATCACACAAGTGGAAATTGTGTATTTATTTATTTACCGGTAAATAGTAACTTTGTAGATGGGAGATCATAAATCCATATTTATTGTTCACTGTTGTTAAAAGTTTCATTTTTGATGCATCTGTGGATGGAAAATATAAACAGATTGCAATGAGGCAAAGCATTGAAACGGTCCCTATCAAAGGACCTGGCCCTCTTATCTATTTATTACATGTACATGCATAATGCACAAATAGACTCAAAGAGATTTTTAAGAACCATAAAAAAACATGGAGATTCTAGGGAATTGATCTTAAATCCTCTAACATGCAACATAAGAGTTCCACCACTGAGCCAGAATTTTGATAGGAATCAATAAAAAAACTTATTTTTTTTCAAGGATAAGAAATATCCAATAGATTGAACAGCACTGTTGGATATAAGCCACCAATGGCCATCAATTTCCAGTAAATGAACTAGTTGTGTGATGTGTTCTGATTCAACAAAAAATCCAAGCTTCTCTAGATAGCCAAATGCTTAGCCAAATGCTACATTTTTTAAATAGTTTGCAATGATTAATTTTAATGAAATAAATAAAATATTTGAAAATTACAGTAAGTGTTTCCCTTACAATATAGTAAGACTGATCAACTCTTTCTGTGTGTGTTCACTTATTTATCTTATCTATTAAGATAGATAAGATTGGAATATTTCTACTTGTGAGTGAAAAATAGAGCATGCTATACTATGAAATGTAAAGGGTTTAAAAGCATGGAATTGACTGGTGCTGGGGGAGAGAGAGAAAAACTGTGTATTTCACATTTAAGCAACACATTTGTTTACTAATTTTCATTAGTAAAGCTATTACATGAGTACACTTAGCTGGAGCAAGTAAGATTGAGCTATATGGGAGTTTTCAGTGCATTAAACTCCATAGGTTTGGATTTTATGTTTTTGAATAATGATACACAAACAAGGTAATCCAACTGCTCAGAACCAAGAAAACAGGCATTATTCTTTAATTAATTAAAGTTATAGGCTGCCACAATCACAACATGACTTACAATAATTAAAATAAAATAAAACCAGAAACCAAAAGAAAATAAATTAAAACAAAGCACTATATTTTACAAACATTTTCATTACATAAGCAGTAAAATTTATTATACAACCATACTGAGCTTTTTGAATACTCTGAATATTAGTAACTTAGAAAGAAAATTTCACCTTCAGTCATATTATTCAATTTTTAGCAGCTTTTATTCAAGTGGCTACGACTGGATTTATACTGAAAGTACTTTTTGTGGAATAGAGAAATTGGATTTTTTTTTTTATTGAAAAGTTTTAAAAAATACAATTTTCCTTTAAGAAACCCCCCTTCCCCCTCCCTCCTCCCCTCCCTACCTCCCCCCTATCTCCCCCCCTCCCCCTCTCCCTCCTCCCTCCCCTGCCTCCCCCCCTCTACTTCCCCTCCTCCCCCCCTCCCCCCCTCCGACTTCCCAGAGCAAAATACAAGGTATATATCTAAAAAGCAATCATAAACAATCATATACTAACAATTATAAACTCTAAAATCCATCACTCTCTAGCTTATATAAAGTAAACCAATCCTTAACAATACTAAATATATATAAAAAACTAAAATAAAAGAAAACTAGCATCATTCCCATCTATGTTCTTCCACATTTCCCTATTACCTAAACATATTCTCATTTACACATCACAAACACCTATCCCTATTAACCTCTCTAGCCAAAATAGACTATAATAGATAGTTCTTACACAAATTAACCCGCATTAACCCACAAAACTTTCTTCCTCTTCCTCTGTAATAAATTGTCCATTAATTCCAAATTAAAGATTCTGTTACCATACATATCATCCCAAAACTTTTAAAAACACAACTACCACTTGTCTATAAGTATATTGTGGAAGTTCCATAGATTTCTGCTGGTCTTATTTTTTTGTCTTTTTTGAGCGTTTTAAGGCAGCACGCGTCACCCTCTGTTCTCTAATATCATCCAAAAGAGTTGCAGCTTGAACTCCTCCTGTACCCTTCTCGTCTATCAGTCCATCTTCATCCTCTTGATGTTCTCCTTCTCCAGATCCCTCTGCAGCTTCCAGAAGTGTTGATGGGGTTACATTTAAAACATTGTTGTAAAAGTCATGCGCTTGCTTCACATTACCCAAACAGTACCTTTTGCCATCATACATGAAGCTCAGCCCAGCTGGGATCTCCCATCTGAACCTTATATCCCTTTGCTTGAGCTCTTGCACAAGAAAAATAAAATCCTTCCTTCTCTTTAAAATCTTTGGAGGAATTTCTTTTAGAACCAAAACTTCTTGACCAGCAATCACAACTTTGGTATCATAGGCAGCTTGTATAACTTCATCTCTAACTTCCCTTTTTACAAAATAAACCACCACATCTCTAGGCAACTTTCTCTGTTTAGCAATCCACGAATTCACACGAAACACTTTGTCCATACCTTGTTTTATTTCAGATGCTGGATGATTCAATACCCCCTCAAAAGCCTCAGAAACCAGCTGCTTTAAATCTTCCTTAATATTCTCTTTTAGGCCTCTAATTCTCACAGCAAACTGCATCTGGTAAAATTGGGCCAGACTCTGTTCACTATCCATTTTGTCTTTTAAATCTTCAATTTCCAAAACTTTTGCTTCTAATATAGCATTCTTTTGAGTCAAGTCTTGCACTTGGTCATCCAGCACCTCCACACATTTAGCAACTTTATGCACTGAGGACAAAATGTCTGCCTTCATCTCTCTAAGTTTCTGTTCCATCCTTTCTTCCATTCTCTGCTCCAATTTCTCCAATTTCTCCTCCATCTGTGCAAATTTAGCACCCATTGACTCCAGAATTAACTGGGTATGTCTTTCAAGATCCTTCGAAGTCAATACATCAGGAGAATGCAACGCCTGCAGTAATGATTGTTGTTGCACCGGAGAATTTCCAGCACTCCGAAAAGTTCTAGGGGGAGGTTTAGCCGCCATCTTTTACTTACAATTGTGACGCACTTTCACTTTAAGTTTTAAGCAAAGTCCATCAAGCTTGAGAGTAAAATAAAATAATCTTCTTCATCTCTTCATCTTTCCCTCTTGTACTGCTCTGCCTGCTCTTTTCCTTTCATAGTCTCTCCTTCAAGCAGGGATGGTCGCAGACGCCTGGCTCTGCTCCATAAAGTCCGGAGCAGAGACGCTAGCCAGCTGGGAGCAGCCCAGGCTACGGGGGAGTTCAATCCTTCAGCCGCCCAAGCTCCAAGCTCAGGCGGCCCCGGAGAACTCAACCCCCACCTGGGGGCTCACCCCCTCCTCTTCTCCCGAGGAGGGGGCTTCAAATTCGCCCGAACAGCTGATCGGCGCTGTTTCGGGCGAAAAATCACACAGCTGAGCTGCGGGCAGCCCGGGAAGGCTGTCTCCGGCGCCACGGAGCCACCGGAAGCCCGAGAAATTGGATTTTAATTGTGCCTCAAGAAGCAGGAAGAGATTAAACATAAACTCTAAAAAAAGAGATGTGCCAATTTCTAAATTGATTGTTTTCAAATCTAAAACTGCATGAGGAGGCAACTTGGAGTGCTATATCTGCCATGGACAAACTAGGTTGTTACTTTTACCTCAGCAGATTAAAGAAAGATGGTATGATACCTACAACATGCTTAAGAAATCTTTTTGCAGGGTAATTTGTTATACTTTTCCTTGTAAAAGTTGTGAAATGCTAATTCTTCTAGAATTAATTTTGCTCTGAATCGTATTTTTCTTAATTAGGTTCTACACCAGACCAGATGGCTGTCTTCATTAAATCATGATATATTCCACTCAAATGGAAGCAGCTGGATTTTTGAATTTACTATAATTTATTTTAAACATGTCAGAGAAGAATTGAGAAATAATAACATTTGCATGAATATCTAGATTATAATCAGAATTTTTCTTTGTTGTTTTCTTTCTCCATTAACTTAAGAAAAAGAAATCAGATGCTTGGCTCTAGAGTAAAACATAATAATACTAATGGAAAGGATTTGGTTGCTTAGAAGATGAGTATGACTCAACAACATGATGCAGAAGCAAAAAAAAAAAGAGGCAAACACAAAAATGTGTTTTTAATAAATTAAATAAAATTAGATCAGAAGGCAAATCTGCCTGAAATCAAGTTGCTTATTCAAAAGAGAAGATTTCAATGTTTTATAAAGGACAAATACTCCAGAGACAGTTAAAAATATTCCACTGATAACAGTTGGTTAAACTGGTATGCATTCCAAATTTCATAGTGTTTTATGCAATATTTCCTCTAGAATAATGTTCTCTTGCCTAGTTCTACCACACTGCTAGAGAAGAGTAGCACAACAGAACATTCTTCAGTGATAGAGGGGCTATTTTTCATAGCAAGGGGTGCCAGGCATCTCCGATCTGTAATCCCACAAACCTAGTAACCAATACAACAGAAAATATTGAACCAAAACCAGAAGTCCGAGTATCTGCATTGTTCAATGTGAATTTTTGAGACAAAACAACAACAACCGAGCCAAAACATTTTGTTTATTCTTCTGTGTGGATATTCTGTATCCTCCTTCTTTATAAAAGAGGAATTGTAATCCCCCTATCTCAGTACAAGTGAACAAATTATCTATCCTTCAACATGTTTATGTATTCTTTCCTTAGGTTAGTCAGATGGATTGGAAAGAAGAAACATGGAGGAGTGATCAGTCAGACAAATGGATAAGTCTTCTCTAGTTGATTACATTTGCTGCACATTTGCAGTGGAAGAGTATTTATATTTATTGTTGCAATCTTAATGGAACATGAGGAAGTAGGGGAAGTCACTTAATCAGGTCCACCTTGTAAGCTTAGCAGCATAGCAAGGATGAGTGTCCAAATGTGTTAATATCTGGCTTGCAAACACACACACACACACACACACACACACACACACTGACATTGTGAGTTAAGTCTTCAGGTCTAGGGCTTCAAAATATCTGCTTATCTAAGTCTGGCCACATATGTACCAAAGGAAGTTTCCTATATAGTAATAGGTTCATAAAGTAGTGCAGTGTCTTTATTACTCATTTAGAATTTTGTAGGAATTTCTAAGGTGTACATAATCACCCCCATCTAAACAGGGGAAAGATAATTTTCAGAAAGTAGCTCTATCACAATCATCCCAAAGCAGAGTCAAAATAGGAACAAAATGGAACAAAATGGAAAACAAAGGATAGAATGGACATAGTTAACAATCTCTGAGTAAAATACTGTTTTTCATGTTGGGCCAATTTTTGTATCACGTAATGGCAATAGCACTTATATACCCCTTCACAGTGCTTTACAGCCCTCTCTAAGCGGTTTACAGAGTCAGCCTATTGCCCCCAACAATCTGGGTCCTCATTTTACTGACCTTGAAAGGATAGAAGGCTGAGTCAACCTTGAGCCGGTGTCAGAATCCATTTATATCACATTCATAAAAGAATCGAACTGTTGAACTATAGGAAGCTGGCAGGCAGCAGAAGTATCCTGCAGTATTGCATTCTAACCACTGCACCACCACGATTCTGGTAAATATGATGGTTACCAAAAAGAAAATCTAACTAAAGTGAGATCTAACTGAACCACCTTTTAAAATAAAGTTTTAAATAATCAAGACCATTTCAAAGCATCATACTGAATCCAGAGGTCTTCAAGTTGCCTCTGAGAGATTCAAAAGTGATTTGGAGATTCAGTAAGTTATTGGTGTTTCTAGCTTTGAAATCTCAAACCTAACTTCAACTTTTTTATATGGAGAATGTCCAACTGGATGAGCTCTGTCATATCCATGTGAGTAGCTGCTTAATTATTATTAACAGAATAACAGAATTGGAAGGGACCTTGGAGGTCTTCAAGTCCAACCCCCTACTCAAGCAGGAGGATTATATCTACAAATTATAGCAGTTGGGGAAAATGTTGCTGTGCTACTCTTTTTTTAATTTAATGTCATCCTTCCATTTTGTGTGATCTTCTTGCTGTCCCCACTTCCACTTTCATTCTGATTTCTATCTCTCTGTCCCTTCCAAAATAACATTTCAAATATCTTGTTTTTTATTCTGATGCTTCCCTGACTTGAATGATTTGAGGATTTTTTTTTCATTTCATGAATGGATCTCAGATTGAGCTTGCTGTTAGATTCTTCCATAAAAGAATATTCCTTTATTTCATAGTGTGATGTGCATATACATATACACACACAATATTGATCACACATACTTTTCTGCTTTTAACAGGAAAAAATGTTGTAGAAGATCCAAAGAGACCAATTTTACTTGGCAGGCCAAAAGGTTAGAGGTTGGCAAACTCTTCAAACTTTACTAAAAGCTTTATGTTTAGTTTTGGATTGTTTGTTTTATTTGCTTTTTTTTAAATGCAAGATATTTTCTGCACATCCTTTCTAAAAGCTCTGTGCTGAGCAATTTGGAGGCTTTTCATTCATTTCTTCATCCCCATTATCTCTGGCTTAAAAAAGGTATTTTTCGAAAATTATTGAAGTGAAACTCTTCAAGCTATCTCATTTGGCAGGGTTGATATCCCCTAAAGCAGACATGTCAAACACAAGGCCCGGGGGCCGGATCCGGCCCGCAAAGTGGTTTCATGTGGCCCACGAAACCATCCTGGAAACAATGGGGGAACGGCCCCCACTGCCTTGGCCCTGGCCCAGAGACCCTCCTTCTGCCAGAGACCCTCAGATCTGTCCCACTCCTGCCCGGGCCCCCATAGGCACCCTTGATGCGAATGATGTAGAGCTGGCTATGCCCACCCAGTAGGCCATACGCACTCTAGCCACACCCACCCAGTAGGCCATACGCACTCTAGCCATGCCCACCCAGTAGGCCACACCCACCCTGGCCATACCCACCCGGCCCCCTGAGGGCAACCGCAATGCTGATGCGGCCCTCAATGAAATTGAGTTTGACACCCCTGCCCTAAAGGGTATATACCATATTGGAAAATTGCTATGAGTAACTTCTAGTTTACTTTTTCATCCAGCACACTCTCAGGTCAGTCCCTATGTCCAGATCAGAACATGGATAGAGATCATTGAATTCAGCTTGCAAAAACAGTTTAATGTTTTTGATCAGCCAAACACCAAAGCAATTAATGGGCAAAACAGGACAAAAAGCAAGTGAAAGAAAGAAACATAAACTAAAGGGGGGGAAAGGAGATGTGGAAAATGTAATAAAGACAAAATTGTGGAGACCGGCTAGAAACATTATTGTGAATAATTTGAATGGACAGTAAAAAAAAAGGCTTTGATATTTCCATCTTTAACTGTTTCAAGTATATAATAGCAGCAGAAAAGAGATGGAAAGTAGAAGTGCTTTCTGGATTAAAAATAGGAACAATTTGGTGAATGAAGATGACATATCCAACATCGCCATCCCTGCTATTTCATCTCATTTGACAACAATTGAAGTAGAGGCATATATTTTGATGCTTCCACAATAAAATATTGAATAAATTTAAATTGAATTATATTTTTTTCAGATCTTCAGTTTCAATTTTCAGTTGAATCCTTTCATCTCTGGTCTTGTCTCTGATCTCATATTTGAATTTAATCTTAGTAGATTTGCAACCACATGCATGCTCCATTTCTCTGACAGGGACAGAAAAATTATCTTGCCTTTTGAAGAACATATTAACTAGCTAAAGCACTGGATACCTGGTCTTTAAATCTATAATTCCTTTTTTCATTCATGTCTTCCCATCACCCACAATTCTGGGCTGAGTTATTTCTGATGAGGATAAATCTGTTAGCTCTGTAATTACTAAGCTTAATGACAGTGGTCTCTGTGGTAAAATGTTTGTGTATTTTTTTTAAAGGAAAGAATAATAAAACATATTACTGCTCATAACAATAATAAATTTAAGCCACCATTTTAAATGCTATTCAAGTGCTCAACTCACACTGCTTGCTTTGATACTTTCTCGCTTTGAACGCTGCCCATGTCATTTCATTTCTTTTAGCAAAAAATATAGGATGGTTTTGCATAAACAAAAATGGAAACTAAACCAATAATCAAATAAATAGAGTAGGTTGGGTTGTTGTTGTTTTTTTGCAATATCAGGAGAGGGGTCATGGTTTAAATTACGTACCATTTTTTCTTCTAGTAAATACATTTGTATAGTTTGAAAACCATGAAAATTGTATTTGACCAAATCAATCAATCAAATTTTAGTTACAGTCCAAGACCAAGCATAAAAGATCTATCAATTGTTATTGTTAGCTGCGAAGTCGTGTCCGACCCATCGTGACCCTATGGACAATGTTCATCCAGGCCGTCCTGTCATCTACCAACTTCTGGAGTCCATTTAAGCTCATGCCTACTGCTTCAGTGACTCCATCCAGCCACCTCATTCTCTGTCGTCCCCTTCTTCTATTGCCCTCAATCTTTCCCAGCATTAGGCTCTTCTCCAGTGAGTCCTTCCTTCTCATTAGGTGGCCAAAGTATTTGAGTTTTAGCTTCAGGATCTGGCCTTCTAAAGAGCAGTCAGGGTTGATCTCCTCTAGGACTGACCGGTTTGATCACCTTGCAGTCCAAGGGACTCGCAGGAGTCTTCTCCAGCACCACAGTTCAAAGGCTTCAATTCTTTGGCACTCAGCCTTTTTTATGGTCCAGCTTTCACTGCCATACATTGCAACTGGGAAGACCATCGCCTTGACTATACGCACTTTTGTTGACAGGGTGATGTCTCTGCTTTTTAGTGTGCTGTCTAGATTTGCCATGGCTTTCCTCCCCAGGAGCAAGCGTCTTTTAATTTCTTGGCTACAGTCCCCATCTGCAGTGATCTTGGAGCCCAGGAAAATAAAATCTGTCACTACCTCCATTTCTTCCCCATCTATTTGCCAGGAATTGAGAGGGCTGGATGCCATGATCTTGGTTTTCTTAATGTTAAGTTTCAACCCAACTTTTGCACTCTCCTTCTTGACCCACAACAAGAGGCTCTTTAGTTCTTCTTCACTTTCTGCCATTAGAATGGTATCATCTGCATATCTTAGGTTGTTGATATTTCTCTCAGCAATCTTAATTCCAACTTTTGATTCATCTAGCCCTGCCTTTCTCATGATGTTCTCTGCATATAAGTTAAATAGGCAGGGCGACAGTATACAGCCTTGCTGGACTCCTTTCCCAATTTTGAACCAATCAGTGCTTCCGTGTCCAGTTCTCACTGTTGCTTCTTGGCCCACATATAGGTTTCTCAAGAGACAAATAAGATGGTCTGGTACACCCATCTCTTTAAGAACTTTAAGATCTCTGGTCCTCCCTATTCTATTGTTTTCTTCTATTTCTTTGCACTGTTCATTTATGAAGGCATTCTTATCTCTTCTAGCTATTCTCTGGAATTCTGCATTCAATTGGGCATATCTTTCTTTTTCTCCCTTGCCTTTTGCTTCCCTCCTTTCCTCAGCTATTTGCAAAGCTTCCTCAGAAAACTATTTTGCTTTCTTGCATTTCTTTTTCTTTGGGATGGTTTTGGTTGCTACCTGTTGTACAATGTTGCGAACCTCTGCCCATAGTTCTTCAGGCACTCTGTCTATCAGATCTAATTCCTTAAATCTATTTGTCACCTCTACTGTATATTCAACAGGGATATGATTTAATTCATACCTGAGTGGCCTAGTGCTATTCCCTACTTTCTTCAGTTTAAGCCTAAACTTTGCAATCAGAAGCTCATGGTCTGAGCCACAGTCCGCTCCTGGTCTTGTTTTTACTGACTGTACAGAGCTTCTCCATCTTTGGCTGCAGAGCATATAGTCAATCTGATTTCTGTGTTGACCGTCTGGTGATGTCCATGTGTAGAGCCATCTCTTGGGTTGTTGGAAAAGAGTGTTTGCTATCACCATCGTATTCTCTTGACAATATTCTATCGGCCTGTGCCCTGCTTCATTTTGTACTCCAAGGCCAAAGTTGCCTGTTATTCCGGTTATCTTTTGGCTTCCTACTTTAGCATTCCAATCCCCCATGATGATAAGGACATCATTTTTTGGTGTTAGTTCTATAAGGTGCTGTAGGGCTTCATAGAACTGGTCAATTTCATCTTCTTCATCACCAGTGGTTGGGGCATAGACTTGGACTACTGTGATATTGAATGGTTTGCCTTGGATTCGAACTGAGATCATTCTGTCATTTTGAGGATTGTATCCCAGTATTGCTTTTCCTACTCTTTTATTGACTATGAAGGCTACTCCATTTCTTCTGAGGGATTCTTGCCCGCAGTAGTATACCTGATGGTCATCTGAATTAAATTCACCCATTCCTGTCCATTTTAGTTCGCTGATACCTAAGATGTCAATGTTCAGTCTTGTCATCTCTTGTTTGACCATGTCCAGCTTTCCTTGATTCATGGATCTTACATTCCAGGTTCCTATGGAGAAAAAATCTTTACAACATCGGACTTTCCTTTCACCACCAGACACATCCACAGCTGAGTGTCCTTTCAGCTTTGGCTCAGTCGCTTCATTCTTTCTGGCACTACTAGTACTAGCCCTCTGCTCTTCCCCAGTAGCATTTTGGATGCCTTCTGACCTAAGGGGCTCATCTTCCAGCGTCATATCATATTGCCTTTTGGTACTGTCCATACAGTTTTCATGGCAAAGATACTGGAGTGGGCTGCCATTTCCTTCTCCAGTGGATCACATTTTGTCAGAACTCTCTGCTATGACCTTTTCATCTTGGGTGGCCCTGCACGGCATAGCTCATAGCTTCATTGAATTACGCAAGCCCCTTCACCACAACAAGGCAGTAATCCAAGAAGAGGGATCTATCAGTACAATAACTATTAAAAGGTATTTTACAAATTACAAAAATAAATCCTAAAACAATTAATAGCTAGCAGTTAGTAATGTGAAGGAGGAACCAAACAGCTTTTAACTGCTGTAGCTATTTTGCAACCTTCTGAGAAGTTTTTGAAGAGCGGTTAGCCAGGAGATGGATAATGGCCTCCTGGTCACATCGGCAATTAGAATGGTTAAAATTTTGAAATATTAAACTTGATTGCCATTCAGTATACAACAGACATTTTAATAATGCATGTGAGACAGATTCTACCTCCAAGTCAGAACAAAAATAGATTCAGTTTTTGTATGAGAGAGGCATATGTGTCTACCGGGTTTTTTTTTCTTTCTAATAGGCATATATCCATATAGTTTTTCCTAACAGTTTTTCCCCAATGCCTCAGTTTGAGTCAAAGTAAATAGTCTTCTATGTGAGGTATATAAAATGTTAAATAAATATTTAGGGATAATGCAAGGGAGGAAAAAAACTGATGAGAGAGTTTGGCACTGGGATTTCTATATACCAAATCCTCTGCTTTAGTTCACCCAGGGTTTTATCAAGTCCCAAAGCAAGTACTGGTGACAGGTTCAGATCGCATTATGGCAAATCATTAATTTGTCAATTTGACAAAAACTGAATGTGAAAAAAATAAATATGAACATCATTCAAATGATGTATCTCTTGCAAGGATACATCCAATGTTTTTGGGTGACTGACAGCCACCCAACATACACTGAAGTTGTCAATTCTGTGTTTCTTCCTCCCTCCTGACTTTGCCCTTCAGTTTGAATTTTGGTATGGGAGTAGCAAGCAGTTAAGTATCTGCTATTAGGCTAGATCCATGTACTCTGGAACAATGCAAAGGGCTCATAGTGTTCATTGCAGAACATGATACTGTAGTGCTGTTGCCACTGCCGATCATCATCCCAATGCTAAGAATTCAACTGGATTGGCTTCCAGTCTTCCTCTCTTGATATTGGATGAAAGTATTTTGGTGAATAAGGCAACATCTTCTCAAATGGCAGGCAACAACAGGGAGAAAGACAGACCTGGATAACAAGAGGTAAAATAGTGAAGAGACTTATTGTCAATAATCTTTGTAGCTATCAAAACCCACAGGAGCAGAAGAAAAATGCAAAATCAAACAGTAAGTCTAGTTTCTAATTTTATCTACACCATGGAGGAAATAATTTAGTGAATGAGGATGGGGTGTCCATCACTATATACATGCTTTTAATTGGTTCAGTGTATGGATGCAGTTAATACACACACACAAAAATCCCACTTGATTACTTTTCCTTTTTTTCCCCTCAGCGGACCAGTTCTGGCACTGTTGTATTATAGAATCTATTATCCACATAAAACACTGTTGCTTTGTTGTTTGTCTTCCATAATCAAGAAGAATTTCACCCATTCTTTTATAGTAGGCAAACATTTAGCTTATGAGTAGATTTTAGTGGGATATTGTTATTGGTACTTTGTTTGTAGTTATGTTAAAGTGGAGTTAAAGCACATTATGAATTTGGTTAATTGTATATTATGCATAATTTTTATTTAGAATATGATTATTGTAACTATAATCCTGTATTTAGCTCTGGGAAGTGGGGGGGGAAGTGGGCGGGTTTGGGGTGGGGGGGATTTGGGGATATATTGTAAAACTTTGGTTTTGTAAAACTCTTTAATAAAAAAAAGAAAAAAAAGAAATTCTACTGTATTCTTCAACTTCTAAACAGTTATGAAGATCCATTTTTCATGACTGAGGAGTTCTCTGTGTATAAGTCATTACTCCTTAATTCCATTTTTCTCAGATGCCTAACCTTCTCTTTCTGTAAAGAAGTGAAATTTCCATGGGTGATTATATCATTTTGTTTTGGGAATGGTGTTTTTTTTCTTCTTTCCCCAAAGAAAAGCAAATCAAATCCACTTGGGATCATCTAAACCAGGGATGTCAAACTGCCAGCCCATGGGCTGGATGCGTCATGCGGAAGCCGCACCCACCCCATTGCCAGCAATGGCAAAATCATCCCGATACGTTGTGTGATGTCCCATGATGTCGCAAGTTTGACATGTCTGATCTAACCTCTATATATGATTCTATGATTTTAAAGGTGTAACACAGTTGGGGAAAAAGATCATTACCTCTACAAGGTATCAAACTGCCTGGTTTGATAGCATCACTGCTTCAGACAGGAAAGCAGTGCAGAGAGTGGTGAGGATCGCAGAAAAGATTATTGGTAGTTCATTTCCTATATAAGCTTTGCTTAAGAAGGATCTGCAGGATTGTCTGGGATGCTACACATCCTTTTCACAACCTATTTTCCTTGTTACCTTCTGGGACGAGGCTTCATAGTATCCAAATTCATGGACTCCAAATCCAGATTCAGCCACAGTTTTGTTCCTTATGGCATGAAGTTATCAAATTTCCTCTTTTTGCTATGTATCCAAAATGGACAGTGACATATATATATGTATATGTGTGTTATGTATGCGTATGTATATTTATATTTATATGCATGTGTATATATATATATATATATATATATATATATATATATATATATATATATATATAGAGAGAGAGAGAGAGAGAGAGAGAGAGAGAGACAGAGACAGAGACAGAGACAGAGACAGAGACAGAGACAGAGAGACAGAGAGACAGAGAGAGGGGGGGGTTGATGCACCCTGTCAACCCAAATATGGGAGAAATCTTATATAGTTTTTTTTGAGAGGAGACAACAGAATTTCATTTTTAATGTGGACCAGTGTGTTCACATTAAAAAATGACAATAAAGGTTATATCTTATCTTGTCTTGTCTTGCCTTGCCTCGCCTCACCTCATTATCTTATCTTATCTTATCTTATCTTATCTTATCTTATCTTATCTTATCTTATCTTATCTTATCTTATCTTATCTTATCTTATCATCTTAATCTTCTTATCCTATCTTATCCTATCCTATGCTATCTTATCTTACACTAAGGGTTACTTTCCCCTCCCCCTTCCACTCTATGAGCTTCATCTAAATTAACCATGCACGAACCGTCGATCATCCAACAGTTCAATGGAACACAGGAGTATCACAAATGGAAAATGCCTAATTTAAAATATGCTAGCTAAGATCTTTTGCACCTCTGCTGCTTTGGGAATGCAATTGCTTCAAATTAGTTTCCAAAGAGGCCCTGCAATACAGCAGGAGTCATCACGTTTAAAGCTTTGCTTTCCTGAAGCTGTGTGATTACTGCAATGTTTACAAAGTAGGCCTTGTGGTTTCACTGAACCCCTGAACCATAAACTGGCAGGAATTTCCTCCATTTCTTGTGTCAGGATTTCCAAGTTCGTAAGAACTGGGAAGTATTTATTTTCTCAGGAAATGCCATGCTCTTTTGGACTCTCTCTCACCTTCTTTTTCTTCAGATGTCAACAAACTGAATCTTGCAACTTTGCTGAATGTTTTCTGGAGACTCCAGAAAACATTCAGCAATTTGCAAGTTTCAGTTTGTTTTGAAAATTTGTTTTGTTTGGAAAATTCTGAAATAGGTTTTAAAAGACTGCTCTGGAAAACTCTATTTTAGCTCATAGTGCGAGACAACCATAAAGAGCTGCAATTATCAGGCTGTGCAATATATATATATATATATATATATATATATATATATATATATATATATATATATATATATATAACCTGCACGAACAGGGGGTTGGACTAGATGACCTCCAAGGTCTCTTCTAACTTCACTATTCCTGCTAACTTTGGGGTGTTAAAAGTCACATTTACCCCACACAAAAAGACTTTGACACACATATACATACCAAAACAAGGAAAAGAGAACAGAACAGGAAACAGAACTTTTAGTTCTACACATCCTGCTCATTCCCACCACAAATCTCAGCTAACTCGAATTAGGGAAGGCAATTAGGTATCTTAAACATACCATGTGGTTGCACAGAAAGATAGCGAGAGAAAGAGAACCACTGCTTATTTTTCTTTTAAGTACCTTTATTTAGCCAAATTGGTTTCCCCAGCAAAACCCTGAGCAAAGTCCATTTTCCTAACTTTGCGTTGCTTTGCTCACAAAGCCTAACCAGCTGGTTGCTCAAATCCAATTCTTTCATTCATTCATTCCTAACCCTTTTCACACACTTCTTCTCCTGGGACCCTCCCGAATAACCTATGGTTAGTTTACCGCACAATTCTGTTGTCCTTACCAATCTAATGAGACCACGGTTCACTTCGCCAAGCCTCCTCCTTTTACTCAGGAGTCTGCTCTTACTCCGCCTTGCCAATCCTTCAGACCTTCAGGACATTTATACCTACTGCATGTATGTCTTGCCAGTCTTCCAGGACCCTTGGGGCATCTCACACACACCTCTCATAGATCACAGACTCAAACTGTCCTACCCAACCTTCTCCCAACTGCCTAGGTTTTACTCCTTGGTTTACCCCAAGTTTTACTTACTCTGGTAATTCTCTGGTCCTCTCTCTCAGTTCTTACCAATCACTATTTGGTCGCTGGGCTGGTTCTGTTCTGCTTCCTCGACCTGCGACTGCAACCTTGGACCATTGAAATCAATGGGGCATGCCTTCCTCAGCTGTTTTTGCCTCCCAAAGAGGCAGCAACAGATGCCCTATGCCCCATGTTGGGCAGCCAATTTGTTAGAAATACGTTTAAAACACTAACAAAATTGGATTGGTAAGAAAAGAGTTTATTCTGCAGAAAATAGAAAAAGCAGTTTGCAAAGTGCGGTGAATCTCAGAGATACTTCAACAGGAAGCATCTAAAAACAGAGACCACACTCAAATGTTCAAATCCATAGCATTATATACATCCCTATTGCTACACCTTCCCTTTCAGTCTATTTGAAAGACTTCAAAGGTTACATTCTTGTCCGGATCACCTAATCAGAGTACATTAAAAAAAACCTTTTGGTTTACATTTGTTTTGCTAAGTACTTCCTAAGAATTAACATAAGTCTCTATCTCTCAGCAGATACAATGGTGAGAAAAGGTTATACATATCAAAGAGCAATAAACAATAGTTTGCATAGGAGGCAAAACATTCTTCCCCCTTCTCCTCCAGGAAACATAGGATAGGAATGGGTTTAAAGAACTATTTTATTTTTAAACTAATGTATTTTTATCAGGTTCTTCTAGTCAGCCAGATCTTTGGCACCTTTGTTTTTAGGAAAAAGAGCCAGGAAAAGGCATAAATAGAAAAATCAGATTGAAAGAGCAATCTTTTCTGTAATTAATAGCATAGGTGGAGGAATCTTCACAGGTAGTGGAACAACACCTTCCAAAAATCTTCTGTCCTGTCCACTTAATAAACATTCAGGACACCTTTATATCTGGTCATCAAAATTATAAACAATAACAATAATTGTAAATTACTATATCCCATAACAGATATAATTAAGAGTAATTGATTTGAGTTTGCTCCTCCTCAGGAGCATTGTCTGAGTTCTAAATTGTAGGGAAACTGGGTGCCTGGGCTACCACAACAGCATGAGAACATCATCTATTTCAATTAATTTCCCAGGTTAAATAGGCCATTTATAGCAAAAGCTCTTCAAGTAGCGTACAATAATATCTTGCTTAAATTTACTTCTAAAAACCTGGTAAAGCAATCAGTTAAAGCTATCAATTAAGGCAACTGCTCAAACATCAAGGATAACATTAATCAAAAGACTACCGTATTTTCCGGCGTATAAGATGACTGGGTGTATAAGACGACCCCCCAACTTTTGAGATGATTTTCAAGATTTTTCGTCTTATACGCCGGAAAATCAGCGAGCCCGGGAAGGCATGCCCTCCCCTCTCACTGTGGAGGAAGCAGGGCAGGCTGGCGTCTGGCGGGAGCCAGCAAGGCAGTCCTGCGCATGCGCACGCACGCAGGACTGCCCTGCCAGCTCCCGCCCGATGCTCTTCCCTCTTGAGGCAGCATCGCTCCCCGGCTCCTAAGGAGTCCTCGGGGATGCTGCCTCAAGAGCCATGGCAGGCGCCTCACGCTCTTCCCTCTTGAAGCAACATCGGCGGAGTCGTCCGGCGTCGGGCGGGAGCCAGCAGGGCACTCCTTCTCTCTTGAGGCAGCATCGCTCCCCGGCTCCTAAGGAGTCCTTGGGGATGCTGCCTCAAGAGGGAAGGACTGCCCTGCCAGCTCCCGCCTGATGTCAGACGGCTCCGCCGATGCTGCTTCAAGGGGGAAGAGCGTGAGGCGCCTGCCATGGCTCTTGAGGCAGCATCCCCGAGGACTCCTTAGGAGCCGGGGAGCGATGCTGCCTCAAGAGGGAAGAGCATCGGGTGGGAGCCAGCAGGGCAGTCCTGCACACGCGCGCACTCCCCGGCTGCTAAGGAGTGCTCCTTAACAGCCGGCGAGCGTGCGTGCGCAGGACTGCTCTGCCGGCTCCCGCCAGACGCCAGCCTGCCCTGCTTCCTCCACAGTGAGAGGGGAGGGCGTGCCTTCCCGGGCTCGCTGATTTTTCGGTGTATAAGACGACTGGGCGTATAAGACGACCCCCCAACTTTTGAGGTGATTTTCATGGGTTAAAAAGTCGTCTTATACGCCGGAAAATACGGTACCTGTAGCACAAGGGAAACAAACAAACAAACAAATAAACCAAGTAGGTACAAGCTGTTCATTTCTGGAGAGGTACCCCAAAGTTTAAGGGTAGCAACTGAGCACTCCAAAGGCCACTCAGAGATGATCTTATAATTTGGATATCCACAGACAGGAAGACACAATGGACAGAAGCAATTGGAAGAGTATGTGAACTTTTCTATACACAAATGAATTGTCATCCATCTCTGTTGAACATTGGATAAAAAGAAAATACATATTCAAGGTCAGATATATGTGTTCCCCCCCCCCAAAAAAATGCAATTCAGCTCTGGAAAGGAAAAAGAAGAAAAGTCTGCAATGTAAATAAAATGAATTAATTGCTGGGTAAGCATATGCATCCAGCAGTGCCAAGAAATTGCCTTTTATACTAGGCAGAGGAAGTTCACACATTATGTTAATCACAAGGTAATTGCAAGTAATTACTTGAATATGTGAAATTCCTTGCCTTGGTTCTACATAGTAAATTATCACAGATTATCACTTCTTATTACATTTGGCAAATACCTCATTAGCCCGTTCACACAATGCCTTAAACTCAGGATAATTCAAAACATCCTGTGTTTTGTGTTTTTCAGTAGTCTCAGTTGTTGAAAATTTTTGCTGAACAAACACTGGCCTCATGGCACCTGTTTCATTCCCCCAAACCAATTTGCAGTCCAAGGTTTTGCAGTTTGCATGCAATGAGTATACACAGACCATAAATTTTGTTGGTACATATGAAAAATATACTCTATTTTGGAGCAACGCAGAAGAAAGTTCATTCAACTCAATAATTTCAATGTTAAAGATCTGAATATTTGTATCTAGTATATCAAATCTAGACTATGGAAATCCAAAGGATCACCAGATATCTAACACAACATTAGATAGATAACATTTCTCCTTTCTCGTGAACTTTAATTTATTTTGAACACACGTGATATATTTTTTATCTGAATTTTTAAGTTGACTGTTTCTTATTTCAATATGAATCAATCTGGGGTTTTTTTTAAAAAAAAACTGATTTTTCTGATCCAAATAATTCAAGTCTCTCCTTCACCTTTTGAAAATTCTGTTTTACCTTGTCTACCATTGTTTTTATCTAAAACAGTCGTATTTTTTTCTGTGCTATTTCTTTTGTGAGTCAGGAATACCTTCAACTCTCAGCTGTTCTTTAGTTGTGGGAAGTTTCTTCCTTGAGGTGAGGAGAGGTGAGCCTAGTTTTCTTTGCCCTCTTATAAGATTCATAATTTATCCCAAACAGCAGTTTTAAAGGAAAAAAGGCAAAAGTTTTCCCCTTACCAATTAAGCAATAAAACAATCAAAAATAAGGATAGGCTAACCATAACCTACTGTATGTTTGTGGGAAAAGAACATAAATTTATATCTCCATATCAAACAGAAAGGTCTCAACTTCAGTATAGAGAAAATAAATCTATACCAACTACTTTCAAAATCAGTAAGATCAAATGTTTTAAAGCATGTTTTTGAAGGGCATCCAAATATTTTATTTATATACCATATACTCCACAAAAATTGCAAACCAATAGCAGATAGAAGGATGAAATGTAAGGACAAAAATTAACAAAACAATAATTTGAAAATGTCATCATGCCTCAGATTCAACCACTCAGAGGACCCTGCTGAGACTTTCTTTCCTAGAGTTTTTCTTCATTTCTCTATTTATAAAAGCTTAGTCCTATTCCTATTATGTTTATGAGGTGCCTCTTCAGCTACGCAAGTACAACCATTTTCACAATTCAAATACCTGAAGTACATGGCAAGATATCAAGAGGACAGGGTCAGTTTCCTAAACCTAGTTATTTGGACACCTTTGAGGTAAAATCAAGCCATACTTTTTCCTCTCAAAACTTGACAAGCATTGACCTTCCTAAGAAAATGTGTGGAGTAGTCTGCAAATCAACTCTGATGTTGTTGTTAGCTGTGAAGTCATGTCCAACCCATCGCGACCCTATGGACAACGTTCCTCCAGGCCTTCCTGTCCAAATCAACTCTAAATTACCAATAAAGGAGAATATTTGTAGCTCAGGGAAATGAGGGATTCTTGGTGCTCTCTGATATTTGTCATTAAGACTGGCAACAAAAGGAGACTGTTTGAGAGGTACTTCCTCCTCTTCCTCCTCTTCAGCCTTGCTAGATTGTTGCTGCTCATATAATTTTGAGTTGAGGGGTCCTTGGTGCCCTTTGAGCTTGGTTGTTTTCTTGCAGAAGTTTCATTATCAAAACTGGGCAATACCACCAGTGCATCATCAGCACTGTTACCTAGATGTTACCTAGTTTGGGTAATGAAACATCTGCAAGAAACTAACCAGGCTCAGAGGGCACCAAGAACCCCTCAACTCAAAATTATATGAGCAGCAACAATCTAGCAAGGCTGAGAACGAAGAGGAAATACCTCTCAAACAGTCCTCTTTTGTTGCCAGCCTTTTCTTAATGACACATATCAGAACAGAAGTCTTGTCATCAGGAATCTGAATGGCAGGAGAAGCCTTTTTTTTTTTCATAGCAAGACATTATAAATAGCAGGTCAGGAAGTGACAAACGAAACTCGATGACTCAGAGGGTGGGAAAACAGTCTTTTAAATTAATTATCTCTTCTTGCTGATACCCTTTCCTTTCCTGACATCAATTCTTTTTTTGACCAAGAGAATGAGGCTGATCTTGCCACCCACAGTCCTCTTGCAAATGTATTCTCCCCTCTCCCCCCCCCAACCAACACCTTCCTGTTAGAATGTCAGCTTTTAGTTAAAGATTAATGACAAAGAGATGAATCTACCATTTAAAAAGTTAGGAATAATGAAGTTCCCTTCTTTCCAGTTGGTTTAGGAGTTGGCTTTGTAAGTGTTATTGAATGAGAAGACATGACAAATACAAACAGAAAATCTGATTAAAAAACAAAAAACAAAAGTTAGATGGTGGAGGCAAAGTGAATTTAGATTCATCTATTTTGTCCCTATTCTGAGAATAGTAGTTGTTTCTTTCTTAATTGAAATAATAAAACAGTGGTTAAAAAGCTGTTTGCATCTGGTATCAAAGTCACCTGAACATTCTTGAGGAAAAATTAATTGAAGGTATCTTGGCTCACATTTTCTTTTGTAAGTCCCATGGTACTTTAGACCTACTTTAGACCTGTTATTTAACCTGTGTCCCAATGAACATGAACAGCTGAAATTGCAGGAAACTACATATTTAAATCTTTCTGAAGGCCCAGGATGAGCCACATTTTCTCTCCATTTCTTATTTTCCCAATCTGAAGTTTCTTCCACCCAGTTCCCAAATCAAGTTGTGGCTTCTTTTTTAATTCCACCACAGTTATATGACTGTTTTATACATTTCTTTTAGATTACTAATATGCCCATGAAACATTACTTACCATAAGCATTTTTGCAAAACAAGATTTTCATGTTCACTATAAATAAACATACATCAATTAAATTTTGTCTTCTCTAAGGATGGGAAGAAACATAATCTAAGTCAAAGGATATTTATTCCCAAATGCTATGAAAGTGGGTTAACCATGCCATAGATATGCCCTGGCAGTATCTTTTTTCTATTTTTGCCTGCCTTGCTCTTAATCACAGCCCATGAATTGTGTTATTGTTTTTCCTCCTTATTTCAATACTTAAGTGTATAGATTGTGTTGGGCTTTGTCCCTTTGGAGGACCTTAGCTGACTGCTGTGTTTGGGAACAGAAAAAATGAGAAAGTATAGCAAATTTCAGGTTGATATACATTTTGGGTAACATGAGGTTGAGAGATAGTAATTCAATTCAGCTGAGGGGAAAAACCCAAAGCTGTTTTCGAATGGAAAGAAATCCTTCTGGCAAATTTGTGCAGACAAACTAGGAAATACAAAGAGATAAATCTAATATTAACACAAAGCAATTCAGGTACAACATCTAACTTAAACTTGAAAAGAGTTGTAGTGTAGCAAGAAGAAACATTATCCATGGGGGGGGGGAAGGGAGAGAGAGAGAGTGCTAGGCAAAACAGATATAATTATTTCGCAGCACACTTCTAGTTGCACCAAACTGCTGATATTCCTTGTTAAATAAGGAGACAATATAATTTAATTCCTGTGCCAAAGGGAAGCCATCATCACCTATAGGTAGATAGCCAGAGAGTCATGAGGAAATTGTGGCAGTAAAAGATACCTCATTTCTGTACACATGTAAGCTCCACTCATCACCAGACCCCTGAGATGCCCCCTCCAGCCCCCAGTACATACAAACTGTTTAAAGTGCCCTTGTAAGAAAACATTCACAGCAAGCTGAATTGACCCTAAGTAACAACAGGAAAAGGACGATGGGAAGTCAGCTCCCCAGAGAAGGAAATATTAAAAGGGCAGAAAAATATATTTCCTAAAAAGATATTGAAGAACCCGGAAAGCATGCCCAGATTTCTTAATAATCCTGGGTCTCCTTCCCTCAAGCAGAAAACCAGTTCTATAGACATGCAAATGTAAACCATCAGGAGGGTTGGAGCTAGAACATTAAGAAGACAAAGACCTGAAATCTACATATGTTATGTACATAGGGAATGTTACACAGATATAAGCCACTGACACCACCAGGTGGCAGGGTGCCCTGTCCGGATTGGCAGGGTAGTCTTTGGTGGGAAATCCAGATAATGGGATTGGTTCCAAGTATACCTGGCTAGGTATATAAGTGGGGCAGTCTAAGACAGGACACAATAGGATTAACTCATCAGAATACCAGAAAAGGCACACTCAGACTCAGGTCAAAAGTTCATGACACAGGAAATAGCCTCCAACAGGAACAGGAAGCAACTCCAAACAAAAGGATCCAGAGGGTATAAAAACTTACTCCCTACATGTGGTCAGTCCTTCTTTTCTGCCAGCCATCATCCTGTCTGGTTCTCCTCTTCAATAAAACCTACAAACTTCTTACCAAAGCAATTGCCATGTTTTTCCCAGCTTGGATGAATCATAATGAAGACTTTTCTTCCAACAGGACTCAGTCAGGAACTTGTCACTCAGTAAACTAAATTATTTCTATTCATTGACCATATCTCAAACAGCATAGGACGGGCATGCTGATATAGTAAGAAGAGACAAACAATAAGAAGGTGACACAAATTGGCCACCACAGGGTGCAGATAAAATATCTCGCGATATGTCTCCAAGAGCAAAAATGATCCTAGGTGCTGCATGTACTACACAAACCTACTCTTGCAAGCAAATCTTAGCTTACAAATGCAGTGAGATTGCTTCCATATTGAGCTCTCCAATGTTAACAGTGGTTTCTCCTGGCAAAGGAATTGAACTATGTTCCCTCCTTATCAATACAATAGGAATATCAGCAGTTTGGTGCAAACAGAAGTGTGCTACACAATAATTGTATATGTTCTGCCTAGCTAATTAATAGGGGCATGATGAACTGTAATTTCCCCCCTCCATTTTTAACTAGAATATCACTACAGAATGACTGATCAATAGCAAGGTAAAGTTGTGCTCATGGGATGGAGCTCCCTTCCCAGTGGTAGAATTCTGGCTTCATGTATTGCTGGGCAGAAGGCAGAAGCTGTAGAACCTGGGATCAGATCAACTCTTAGACAGGCAGGACACATGTAGGTTAAAGAGAAACCTGTAGTCTCCATTATAGTCCATTCCATTCCTTAAATACAGGATTCCTTGTAAGCTCTCATTTCTTCTGTTCATAACTAACACAGAACACAAGGAAAAGACTGACTGGCAACAACTTACAATGTGTTCTAAGAGTGGTTTGTGGCTAGTTTTATAGAGTAAATTGTGTGCACATAGACACACACACACACACACAAACATTTATGTAATAATTTTAATCAAACTTCCCCAAACTTGCCTCTTCCATATGTACTTTACGATTCATAGAATTCTTACCTAACGTAATTAGTAATCATAGATTTGTGATTGTATTCATTGTAGATCAGAAAAGTTTATAGGAGCTTCTCAGCAATTTCGGCTTTGAAACGGAGATGAGCACCGGCCCCTAGAGCTGGAAACGACTAGCACGCATGTGCGGGGGAAACCTTTACCTTTACCATTTAATTTAATTTAATTTAATTTAATTTAATTTAATTTAATTTAATTTAATTTAATTTAATTTAATTTAATTTAATTTAATTTGTATACCGCCCTTCTCCCGAAGGACTCAGGGCGGTGAACAGGGCAATACATAATAAAAACTGGATACAAAAATTAAAAAGTAATTAAACAGCAATGCCCGTAAATAAATTAATACACATTAAAAGTTAAGACCAATTTATAAAACCCAACCCCATCCCATTAGGCCAGGCCGGATTGTTCAAAAAGAAAAGTTTTGAGATCGCGCCGGAAGGAGAGAAGGTCGGGGGCCGTCCGGAGCTCAACCGGCAAGCAGTTCCATAGGTCTGGCGCACCCACAGAGAACGCTCTCCCCCCCCCTATGGTAGTCTAAAGCATTTGATAGCAGGATTAAGTGTATGCCATTTTTGCCCTTTCACACTGATGGATGTGCTCTTGTTATTCAGGTGAGATTTTCTTAAAAATACTTGATCCAGCACTGAGGTACCATAAAACAGAGACATAGTGAGAAATGAGAACACCAAGTGTCTCATTTTTCATTCCCCACTTTGGCAAGTTAGCACCAGACATAATGTGAATGTAACAATCCTACCTGCCACTAAACAAAGCTTAGGTGGTAGTGGGTGGAAGTTTGAGGAACAGGACAAAAGCCTAAGCCAGCAAAAATTCAGCTATTGAGGGAACTGCTTGCAATGTCTCAGCAGTTGCATGAAAATTACTTGCAACATTGAGCTGAAAAAGTTCATTCCACAACAGGAAGAATCTGCTCCCAAATAAGTCATGGTCACACATATGGCTAAAATTATTCACAGGTGTAGCATGCAAACCTTCTGTTTAACTCTTGCAAATAAAATGATTCCAAATGATGGTGCTATACAAAAGAGACTACTGAAAATACCTGGATGTACAACACAGGACTCCTCACTACCTTTATTTAGCTGTGTTATTTTTAACCTTTCTTATGAGTAGGTATCAAAATTACTAAGGCTGAGATGAGATTTCAAGCATCCAGCTTACTTCTGTAGAGCAGAATGATCTGGGACTAAACCTCACTCCAATCCTTTTGTTTACCTTGACTAACCATAGCTTTGAAAGAGCTCAGGATTTTCCTACCCTGACACCTATATTCCTCCTTATTTGAAAGGGAAGATGGAATATAGGTTCCCAAAAGAACATTAAAGAACTTTGCCTTTGTTAAACTATCTGCAAAGCTACTATTGACGAAAGGCAACGAACCCTGGTGATGTCATCCAGTGGTGTCAGGGGACAGCCCATGATGTTTTGTGCTGTGCTTACCATCCTCTGTAATATCTTCCTATCCGTGGCTGTCAGGCCACCATACCAAACCACAATACAGTGTGAGAGGACACTCTCTCTAGTAGGCCAGTAAAAGAAGGTCATTAGCTGTTGTTCTACCCTGTTCTTCCGCAAGACCCTGAGGAAATGGAGTCTCTGTTGGGCCTTTCTGGCCACCTGGGTTGTATTGACTTTCCAGGTAAGATCTTCACAGAGGTAGACTCCCAGAAATTTAAAGGAGGAAACTCTCTCCACACAGCCCCTCCCCCAATGTAAAGTGGGGCAGGTTCCTCTCTTTTCCTCTGGAAGTCTAGCACCATCTCCTTTGTCTTACCAATGTTCAGGTGCAAGTTGTTCTCTAAACACCATAGGGATAGTTTTTGTACCTTCCCCCTGTACGCTGTTTTATCTCCACCTGTAATAAGACCCACTATGGTGGTATCATCTGTGAACTTAATGATCGCAGTGGAGGGGTCGGACAATACACAAATGTATGTGTACAGTGAGTACAGGTAGGGACTAAGCACGCAGCCCTGTGGTGAGCCCATGCAAAGCTTCAGGGGGTGGATGAAACAGACCTGACCCTCACTGTTTGTAGCCGGTCCATTAGAAAGTCTTTAATCCAATCGCAGATGGAGGTGGAAAAATTCAAGTCAGTCAGCTTTTCACCTGGAATGTCCCAAGTTCAATCTTGAAGACCTCAAGGTAGTACTGAGAAAACTCTTGCTGAAATTCCAAGGAATATCCCAAGAATATTTCTAGGCCCCACAGCTAGTAGTAGCATCTAGCCAACTTGGCTGAGGTTGAAAAGGCTAAGCAGGATTCAGCTTGGTTAATATTTGAAGAGAGCACCAGGAAATTATGGAGAAGATAGATACTCTTGCACAGGGCTTTTTTTCTCATAGAACGCTCAGAACGGAGTTCCGGCACCTTTTTTGGATGGAACCTTGTAGGATAGGCAAGGTGGTTTGTATGACGTGTGAGTTCCGGCACCTTTTTCTTTTACAAAAAAAGCACTGCTCTTGCACTTATTTAATTATGAATCAGTACTGAAAGGTGGGTATAAGTAACTCATCTCTTATTGTGCAACTTATTTTTTTACCTTATACTTTAATTATCTACCAAGAGAAAACATCATAAGGGAAATACTCCCATTGAATTTTTCTTGATTGAAAAGAATAGGCAGGTAGAGAAAGTTAAGACTGATGGAATATGAATAACAGAAAACAATAAAAAAACCCACCCTCCTTTACCTTCAGAAGTGAAGTAAACTACTCAAGAGAATTTCAAAATAAATTCTTAAGCATTCTGCAAATAAGGTCCAAAAAAAAGAGAGGACTCTTGGAGAAGAAGAAAATATGAGAAATTGTAAAGCAGATTTCAGGACATTATTGTGAAAAAGATTTTAAAAAAAAACAAACAAAACCAAAATAGTGTAATGTGGAAGATAATGAAAAGAACAAGCTGAACCTGACTCAATGCTCTTCATTTTATGATCATAGATTTGGAAAGGAGAAATCTTGGTGATAAGGAACATTTAGTGCTAAGCCAAAATATATCACCCAGATTTTAATGGGATATCTTTTATGGGTAAAGGCAATGTCCTATCCTTTCCCTTGAAAATTGTATAATTCTACAAAATATGTCAAAATCAAAGAAATATTGGGAGAATAGAGGTCTTTAAAAATATAATTTCAAAAAAAGAAGTGTGTGTGTGTGTGTGAGAGAGAGAGAGAGAGAAATCATTTTAAAATTCTTCCTATAATTTATACTATTCCCATCCATCACCCATTGTCAGCCTTCAGAACCAATATAGTCTTCAGTAAATATCAAAAATCCAGGCAGACATCAGCACACTCGGTATAAACCACAGTTTAATCATTTAACTTCTACTTACTCCCAAATTCTCTGATTTCATTTTTACTGTGACTTTTCCCATTTATATAGATTTGCATTTTACCATCATTTTACATAATAGATTTAGTATGTTACTTGGAATTCAGTGCCATCACTTGCATTTTCTTTCAACTATATAAATTTTAGTTGCTCAGAATCATGATCTAGAAACTGTAATCCCTAAGTCTGAATCAGTAGTAAATAAAGCCAGAAAAAGTAATTCTGTATTATTTCCTAACTGTTAGATTCTATTTTTAAGGGGGAAATGCCCCTGAATTACTTTTTCAAAGAAGATTAAAATAAGTAAAATTTTGATGGGTTGAATAGTGTTCTACATTTACAAGGTGGAAATAAGTGTGAGTGAACATCCTGTGGGTCAGTGTACAGACACCTTGGCTCCTCACCCTTCAATTAAATCCTAAGAATAGCACTATGTAGTGATGGGGTGGCCAAAAATCACTGTGATCCTGCAGAAGATCACCAAAGCTCAAATAATTTGCCACCAGGCTATTAATATCTTACAAGTTTTTGTTAAAATTTCACAAGATGTTACAACACTGAGATATTTCAAAGATTCTTGGAAGAGGGCTTCCAGCAAATATCCTGATAGGTATGGATGTCATCCAGCCAACTGCTAAGTTGTGATTAAAAGGAACCCTGGCTTAATTCTGTACGGATGCATACAGATGGAGGGTGGAGCAGGAAAAGGAGGGAGAGAAAATGGAGACTGTCAAAATTGTTCAGCACAAACCAGCATTGTAAAATATAACACATCTTTAGAAATACACTAACTCAAACCTTGGCTTTTCAGACTTGAATGCTGAGTCCAATCCTGTGATCCAAAAGGTTGCCTAGTCTTAGTATGCATTCTGTAAAACTACGCAGAACAATAGTTACTAGGTATAAAGCAAATTAGAGTGATCCTAATCTCATTTTTGATTAAAGTCTAATAGCATAAGAGCAGCATAAAAGAAATAAGGAGAAGCTGAGAGAGAGGAAGGAAGTAGACAAAAATTATCTTGAACAATAACTTGCCTTGGGAACATGACAAATGCTTTCACAAATAATTACACAAATATTTTGTCCAAGCTACAGTGTTCTTTTTAATATTTTGACTGAATCTTTAAGAGCATGGTATCTAAAATAAATCTACCTTGGAGCTTATTAAATTGCTTCCATTTTGGTGTCAAAATATCCCAAGAGAAAACTAAACTTGGAATAAGCATTGGTCAATTTATTAAATTATCTATCTCATGTATTAATTAATTTACCTACTTACACTTAATAGGACTTCCAAGAGCTTACTAAACTTAAGTTATAATTGTAATGTATTGTAATCTTAACAAATTAGATAAGTGGAGTGACTTTAAAAAAATAACATAGAAGGATTTAATGAAAAGCGGAGATATGTATGTCCAAACCATTGACAGAACATGAGAAAGCCATGTGCAAAGTATTAAGGTCTGCATCATCAGAGACAATATTAGTTTCAGAAACCAAAATCTGAAATTAAAAGGATCCCAAAAAGACATAATTTATTAAAAGACAGAAAAGGGAGCAGAATACAGAGGGAATGTGGTTTCTAAAACATGTTATTTTCTTTACTGATGTCTCTTATTATTCATTTTGCAAGATCTTTTCTATATATTTTACACTGGGATTTACAGTGGGTTGCTGAAATATTTATAACCCTGAATAGTATGAGACAGATTAGTATTTTTATGAGAATGTGGTAAAATTCACAGATTTTAATGAAAACATTCAAAATTCACCTTTTCTCCCATAAAGACAGAAAGGCCTTGACATTTTAAACAAGTGGAAATAAAAAAAATAAAAAGACCCCCATTTAGCAGAGGAGTGTGAAACTTTAGCATACTGGGGATCAAGAATGCATTTTTTAGGAGTATATCTGGGGTGTTGTACATCGTTCATTCATCTCTTTTTTCTTCTGTCCCTTCTCTTCCTGACAGCCCTTTACATGGATACTGTATAGGGCAAGCAAATAAGATATGGTTTGTTTAATGCTTAGGATTTCATCCAGTGAATCATTTTATTTTATTTTATATTTATTATACCAACATTCAAGAACTTATTCACACAGAGTCCAAAATTAAATTACAATTCTTTTAAAATGTGGAAAAAAGTGAACCAACAGATCTGTTTATCTGGGGGTAACAGTAAAGATTTAGCACAAGATATGTTGGCAATCATTTAGATCTGATGGGTTTACAGCAGGATTCATCTGTATCAGAGTGAATAGCTCTGCAGATGGAGTTAATGATCACTAGTTGGCCATAGCTGTAGGGAATTCTGGCAGTTATAGGCCAATATCCCCTTCTTGGATTACTGCCTTGTTGTGGTGAAGGGGTTTGCATAATTCAATGAAGCTATGAGCTATGCCGTGCAGGGCCACCCAAGACGGACATGTCATAGCAGAGAGTTCTGACAAAACGTGATCCACTGGAGAAGGGAATGGCAACCCACTCCAGTATCTTTGCCATGAAAACCCTATGGACAGTACCAAAAGGCAAAACGATATGACGCTGGAAGATGAGCCCCTCAGGTCGGAAGGTGTCCAATATGCTACTGGGGAAGAGCAGAGGGCTAGTACTAGTAGCGCCAGAAAGAATGAAGCAACTGGGCCAAAGCCAAAAGGATGCTCAGCTATGGATGTATCTGGTGGTGAAAAGAAAGTCCGATGCTGTAAAGATTTTTCTTCATAGGAACCTGGAATGTAAGATCCATGAATCAAGGCAAGCTGGATGTGGTCAAACAAGAGATGACAAGACTGAACATCGACATCTTAGGAATCAGTGAAGTAAAATGGACAGGAATGGGTGAATTTAATTCAGATGACCATCAGGTATACTACTGCGGGCAAGAATCCCACAGAAGAAATGGAGTAGCCTTCATAGTCAATAAAACAGTAGGAAAAGCAATACTGGGATATAATCCCCAAAATGACAGAATGATCTCAGTTCGAATCCAAGGCAAAGCATTCAATATCACAGTAGTCCAAGTCTATGCCCCAACCACCGGTGATGAACAGGATGAAATTGACCAGTTCTATGAAGCCCTACAGCACCTTATAGAACTAACACCAAAAAATGATGTCCTTATCATCATGGGGGATTGGAATGCTAAAGTAGGAAGCCAAAAGATAATGGGAATAACAAGCAAGTTTGGCCTTGGAGTACAAAATGAAGCAGGGCACAGGCTGATAGAATTTTGTCAAGAGAATATAATGGTCATAGCAAACACTCTTTTCCAACAACCCAAGAGACGGCTCTACACATGGACATCACCAGACGGTCAACACAGAAATCAGATTGACTATGTGCTCTGCAGCCAAAGATGGAGAAGCTCTATACAGTCAGTAAAAACAAGACCAGGAGCTGACTGTGGCTCAGACCATGAGCTTCTCATTGCAAAGTTTAGGCTTAAACTGAAGAAAATAGGGAAAATCACTAGGCCAGTCAGGTATGAATTAAATCATATCCCTGACAAATATACAGTAGAGGTGTCAAATAGATTTAAGGAATTAGATCTGATAGACAGAGTGCCTGAAGAACTATGGATGGAGGTTCGCAACATTGTACAACAGGTAGCAACCAAAACCATCCCAAAGAAAAAGAAATGCAAGAAAGCAAAATGGTTGTCTGAGGAAGCTTTGCAAATAGCTGAGGAAAGGAGGGAAGTAAAAGGCAAGGGAGAAAAAGAAAGATACGCCCAATTGAATGCAGAATTCCAGAGAATAGCTAGAAGAGATAAGAATGCCTTCTTAAATGAACAGTGCAAAGAAATAGAAGAAAACAATAGAATAGGGAGGACCAGAGATCTCTTCAAGAAAATTGGAGAGATGAAGGAAACGTTTCATGCAAAAATGGGCTTGATAAAGGACCAAAATGGCAGGGACCTCACAGAGGCAGAAGAGATTAAGAAGAGGTGGCAAAATTACACAGAAGAACTATACAAGAACGAGCTTAATGTCCCTGATAACCACGATGAGGTGGTCACTGACCTCGAGCCAGACATTCTAGAATGTGAAGTGAAGTGGGCCTTAGAAAAGCTGAGCAAAAACAAAGCTAGTGGAGGTGACAGTATTCCAGCTCAGCTATTCGAAATCTTAAAAGACGATGCAGTAAAAGTGCTACACTCAATTTGCCAGCAAATTTGGAAATCTCCACAGTGGCCACAGGATTGGGAAATATTAGTTTACATTCCAATTCCAAAGAAAGGCAGTGCCAAAGAATGTTCAAACTATCGCACCATTGCACTCATTTCACATGCTAGTAAAATTATGCTTAAAATCATTACAAGCTAGACTCCAGCAGTATGTGGATAGAGAACTTCCAGAAGTACAGGCAGGATTTCAAAGAGGCAGAGGAACTAGAGAACAAATTGCCAACATATGCTGGATCATGGAGAAAGCTAGAGAGTTCCAGAAAAACATCTACTTCTGCTTCATTGACTATGCTAAAGCCTTTGATTGTGTGGATCACAACAAACTGTGGCAAGTTTCCAAAGAGATGGGAGTACCAGACCATCTTATTTGTCTCTTAAGAAACCTATATGCGGGTCAAGAAGCAACAGTGAGAACTGGACATTGAACCACTGATTGGTTCAAAATTGGGAAAGGAGTCCAGCAAGGCTGTATACTGTCACCCTGCCTATTTAACTTATATGCAGAGCACATCATGAGAAAGGCAGGGCTAGATGAATCAAAAGTTGGAATTAAGATTGCTGAGAGAAATATCAGATGATACCATTCTAATGGCAGAAAGTGAAGAAGAAGTAAAGAGCCTCTTGTTGTGGGTCAAGAAGGAGAGTGTAAAAGTTGGGTTGAAACTTTACATTAAGAAAACCAAGATCATGGCATCCGGCTCTCTCAATTCCTGGCAAATAGATGGGGAAGAAATGTAGGTAGTGACAGATTTTATTTCCCAAGATCACTGCAGATGGGGACTGAAGCCAAGAATATAAAAGACGCTTGCTCCTGGGGAGGAAAGCCAGCACACTAAAAAGCAGAGACATCACCCTGTCAACAAAAGTGCGTATAGTCAAGGCTATGGTCCTCCCAGTTGCAATGTATGGATGTGAAAGTTGGACCATAAGAAAGGCTGAGTGCCAAAGAATTGAGGCCTTTGAACTATGGTGTTGGAGAAGACTCCTGTGAGTCCCTTGGACTGCAAGGCGGTCAAACCGGTCAGTCCTAGAGGAGATCAACCCTGACTGCTCTTTAGAAGGCCAGATCCTGAATTTGAAACTCAAATACTTTGGTCACCTAATGAGAAGGAAGCACTCACTGGAGAAGAGCCTAATGCTGGGAAAGGTTGAGGGCAAGAGAAGAAGGGGACGACAGAGAATGAGGTGGCTGGATGGAGTCACTGAAGCAGTAGGTGAGAGCTTAAATGGACTCCAGAAGATTGTAGAGGACAGGAAGGCCTGGAGGAACGTTGTCCATGGGGTTGTGATGGGTCAGACACGACTTCGCAGCTAACAACAACAACAACAACAACAGCAACAACAACAACAACAACATAGGCCAATATATTTGGATACTGTCAGACTGGAATATGCTGCCAAAAATCAGCACTTCCAAGGAAAAATGAGGTGGTTCTGCTGAGGGCAGAGCAGACAAGCATAGCAGAATGAAGTGCCAGCGAGCAGACTGCTTTTTCATACTTTCTCTCTGGACAAGGAGAGAATCAAGATTCACCCACAAGTGCTCCTGTTCAGGAAACTTCAATATAATGATCTCCAGTGGATTTAGAGCTCAGGGAGATAAGGAAAAAAAAAACCATATTTGCCATACCACCATTGGCACCATTATGGGCACATGCTTCCTTCTCTAATCACTTTTGGAAATGCATATAATTGCTTTTACAGGTATTAGGAACCTTTGGAATGACAAGTTTTACAGAGTCTCCTTCAATCCTTTGTGAAAGAAATTTTAAATACAGGTT
The DNA here is from genome assembly GCF_947247035.1 of Vipera ursinii. Classification (NCBI taxonomy): domain Eukaryota; kingdom Metazoa; phylum Chordata; class Lepidosauria; order Squamata; family Viperidae; genus Vipera; species Vipera ursinii. The sequence continues at coordinate 39,713,028 of NC_139512.1, forward strand.
TAAGGCCTTTAAAGCTTTCTTTCTTTGTTTGGAATAAACAGCAAAAGGGTGATTAGAATATTGATTTTGGGAAGTTACAAAAGGTCCAGATGGATTTGAAATAAGATTTTGAAATTAATGATAAGAATCTTTAACAATCTTTCTTGTTAGAAAAAGCTGCTGTTTTGAATTTGATCATGAGCTGAAAATAAGACAGATGACATTTGGAAGGCTGGATACTAGAGGAAACCAGAAGGAACTAAACTAAAGGTTATAGCTAAATGAGAAGAACACTTATGTTTGACTTACTAATACAAATGGAGCAAACTGCTTTGGGATATATGTGAACAATGTACACAGAAATTAATTTTAAGAGCGTTTGCTATTAGGGACAGTGTACAAGAAAAAAGATGCTAGGTGTGTATGTTTGTATTTGTGTGAATGAATGAATGAATGAATGAATGAATGAATGAATGAATGAATGAAACAAAACTGCAGATATCTAAATAATTAAGAGGGATATACAACTAACAAGCCAAAAGAGTGAACTGGACAACTTTTTATACAGGATTTACAAAAAGACTTCTTAAATTTTTGAAGAATTGTGTAAGAAAGAATATATAGAAAAAATGAAAAGAAATCAAGTTGAAAGAATTAAAGAACAAGTTAGTAAAAAATAAAAAAGGGGAGGGAAGGTTGGTTTATTTCAGGGGTTCCCCCTAGGGATGCGAGATGATATTTCAGGGGGTGCAAAAACGTGGGTTTTCAAAATTATAGTGTATATGCATAATTTGTTGCCGTTATTTCGAATTTTTGTAAGGGGTGCGAGAATATATCAGAAGAGTTCTAGGGGTGCGGGGTTATAGAAAAGGTTGGGAGCCACTGTTTTATTTGATCAAGGTTAAAATAGATATATTATTTCTGGTAATCCTTAATGGACTTTTACTAACTAGGACTGAACAACAAGGTTTTATGGATTTGTTTATAGGTAAGAGATGAGATATGGGAAGAAGAAATCATTCATTATATTTTAATAAAGGGTGATAAGTTACCAAAAATGTTTATATTTATTAGGATAAAGGGGAAAGTATATATATAATTTCCTTTCTTTTCTATTTTTCTTTCTATATTTCTTACTTTGTTCTTTAATTTTTCTTCTTTGTTCTTTTATTTTTCTTTGATTGTATTAGTTTTGTATTAGTTTTATCTTTTTAAATGTAAAGTTTAATAAAATTACAATTAAAAAAGAATGCTGCTGAGAATCATGCCATGCCACTTGGCTGATATATTATGATGACGTTAATAAACACATTTTTAAAATATTTGGAGGCTGCGAGAGAGCCACAAATATTCTCTGTTTCCCTTTTCCACCCACACATAGCCTGTATTAGTATACCAAACAACATGCAACATTGATGAACGCCAGCAGCAACTTTGAGGTCTGTGGAGGATCATTTGCTTAGGTGCTTCCCTCTGTGTCTGTGTTTACAGCTGGTGCATTTTTTAAAAGGTCAGCCTGTGTTTGGGAAATCCCACTGGGACCCCTGTTGTAATTACATGGAGCATCAAGAATCCACACACAGATAGCATGTGTTGAATTCCAAGTGAAAGGTGATAATAAAAAACAAACTCTTATGGGATTACATTGACTTGTAGCTGGCCAATATATCAAGGTAACAGCGCCATCAGGAATGGACTATTAAGTGTAACCTCCATAACACAAAAGCCATAGCACCAACATGCCTTTGTTTCTTTTCTTTTTTTAAAAAGATGAAAATTCAGATGTCTCCTTTCTTTTTTTTTTCTACTTTCTGCCCTAGACAAACTCTGGGGAAATTAAAAAACAAATAAAGGTGCCAGAAGAAAAAAACAGAAAAGCAGAGTCAAAAGTGAGGGTGACACATCACACAGAGCAGACCTGCCTGAATCAGCCTTGTTTCAAAAGAAGGCAGTTTGAGCTTGAGCAATGTGAGAACTGATTTAAGAGAGAGAGGGGGGGGAAAACAAGCACCCACGGGGAAGCATTGAAATGTTTGACTTGGGGCAGATAGGGATGAAAATAACAGGGGTAGTAAACTGTTTAAACAAGGTTAAATCTGCCATGTTTCATTTGGATACACTGAAGGGTTTCCATACAAATAGCATTTGCAATACTCGTTCTGTACCTCTTTTAAGGCAGAAGCAGCAGAAATGGGAAACAGGGTTTAAAGAAGACACTGTTGTGTAGTTCATCTGTGATAAACTTCCAGAGCATGAAATAAAAGTGTGATATAAATATAACAGCAAATAATAACAATAATAATAATCTGCAAGAAATATTATTTTCCTGCAAGCAAGAATTGGTGAGACCATAAAACAGAGAAAGTCATAGAAAATGAAGATGTTAAATTGCTCTGGGATTTTAGAATTCAAACAGGCATCTGCCACATAATAACCCAGACGTAACAATTTTCGATAAGAAAGACAAAAAGGGCTGGATAGTGGACATGCCAGTACATGGAGACAGCAGAATGGAAGAAAAAGAACTGTTGAAAATCACAAAATACAAAAACATGAAAATAGAAGTAGAACAAGTGTGGCAAAAGAAAGCAAAAATACTGTAATATCAATAATGATAGGCACCTTGGAGGCAATCCCAATTCCTGAATACCATCAGCATTGACAAAATCACCATCTGTCAATTGCAAAAGGCAGCTTTACTTAGAACAGCTTACATCCTGAGACAATACCATCAAATAACATCTGCCTATCATAGATCCTTAGGAATAAAAGATGAATAAAAATGCCAAATCCAGTGTAAACATCTGGTTGTCTATGCAATGAACCATATTAATGATAAAAAGGTTCTTGGAAGAACTTGATGCATATGAAGATCAACACCAGCTAAAGAACTAGCAGTTGGGATTTCACACTGTTGTGTATATAACTACTACTACTACTATACTACCGTGTTTCCCTGAAATTAAGACCTACCCCAAAAATATGCCCTATCTTGAATTTTAGGGCTTGGCCTAATATAAGTCCTACCCCAAAAATAAGCCTTAGTTTTGGGGTGAGGTACACACCTAAAAATTAAGACAGGGTGCAGGTAGCAACCTGCACCTGCTTACCTTTCAGGTAGGACAGCACAAGCAGGCTTTTATGGACCAACACTTGTTACGCTGCAGGGCTCATCATGCCGTTGCTGCTCCTTGTGGCAGGAGGCCGCATGGTGCTTTAGGCCAATGCCGCTGGTCATGGAAGGACACCATGTGGCACTTTGGGTCCTCGTGGCAGGAGGCCACATGGTGCTTCATGCTGATGCCACTGGTCATGGCAGGACACCACAAGGCGCTTTGGACTATTGCCACCAATCACAGCAAGGTGCTACACAGTACTTTGGACTGTACTCAGGAGGCCACATGGTGCTTCAAGCCATTGCTGCTGGTCTCAGCAGGATACCGCTAGTTTTGGGGTGAGGTGTCACGCGGCATTCTGTCATGACCAGCAGCAATGGCCCGAAGCACCATGTGACCTCCTGCAAATGGCCCAAAGTGCCATGTGGTGTCCTGCTGCAAATGGCAGCACCAGAAAGAAACACCATGCGGCATCCTACTGCGATCAGTGGCACTGGCACAATGCGCCATGCGGCATCCAGCCGCAAGTGGAGGCAAGTGGTCACTGAAGAAATTAAGCAGCAGCATGACAGGTGTCTGGGTGTGGGAGGCCTGGCTGTGGTGATCCTAAGGTAAGACATTCCCCCAAAATAAGACCTAGTGTCTTTTTTTGAGGCAAAATAAAATAAGACCGGGTCTTATTTTGGGGAAAACACGAGCACTACTACTTACTTGTCTACTTGTTTTTCTGCAATGCCATTTTATTATTGTTAAGAAAATTGAGCATTCCATAATCATTCAGAAGTTCAACATTTGACTGAAGAGTGTTATTGGATTGGTCAGCCTAAGACCCACATATAAAGATTTGACCTGTATTGTCAAAATAGCACAGAAATGCAGCATACGTTTAGCACAAGGGGAAACAAAATTAAAACTTATGACTGATCAAATTACAGAAGCCAAGAGCTGAAAAAACAAATCAAGCCCAAAATAATGTTAGACTTGTCAAACAAAAGAGTTTTGACAGGCCCAGTGTTGAATGAGATGATCAGACTCATTGGCCAATTATTCATATTAACATCAACAAGCTTGTCACGTTCCTCTGTCAGGGTTTTCTAGGTATGGAAGTGAAGTTGCAACATTGTACATTGTCTACAACAATCTCAGAAGCAAAGAAAAGCCACTGAGTCGCAAAATGCTACAAAAGAGATCCATATTCAAAGCTGCTGACTTTTCAGCATTTCATAATGTCCAGCACTTCATGGGAAGTAGGGTGTAAATAGAGGACAATTTAGTCTCTGTTCCCTCTTTGTCTATGACTCTGCCTGCTCTGTTCAATAATTTTGCTATTATTATACCACTTCCTTCATACTCTTTCTTCTATGTATTCCTTACGTGTTCTTTGACTCTTTAATCCTACGAGATGGTGGACTGTACCTACCCTTATAATGAATTTCTTGTATCTAAATCTCCCTTCTCTGCAAGAGAACTAACCCTTGTTCAGGATAAATTCTTGCTCTCAGAAATGTTCACATGCACACACAGAACACTTCCGGATCCAGCAAAAGACTATGAATTACTTTGAAATCCCACGATTTAATTAGCTGCCATGAAGAGGCAATTGTTGGAGCTGCTTTGATGGTGTTATTCAGTCAAAGCTCCATTGGAAAAAACAACTAAATTCAATGTGTAGGAAAGAATGGCTTTAGAGAGTATGAAGCAAAACAAATCTTAAAAGCAAAAAGAAATGGATGCAGAAAGAATATAAGACAAACAGAAATAAATGGTAAGGTTTATATAAGTAGTGTGCACAAGCTTTCTTTGAGCAGAAAAACAAAAGCTACTATGGAATTATTTGTATAGAAAATACTCTAATATGCTTAAGCAAATGGTGCTTAAGCAGATGGTAGCAACAAACAGATTCTGCTGTCGTCTGTTGTTGTTTGCTTGAAACATTTGTAAAATAACATTTATTTGTGAAATTTCTATAGAAGAATGAGCCTATACTTGGATACATGATTTGGATAAAATTACTTCCCTGAACTATACACATGAGGGCCAGTTGCATTTAAATTTTACAAATATTAAGAAATGTTGAGTAAGATATAGTTATTCATTTAAATTATTTCTGTTGCTAGTTGTGTAATTGTGCTTGTACAGCCAAAGGAAAAAACTAAATATAGTGGTACCTCAGTACTCATCCAGGATTCATTCTGGGAGGTAGGACCAAAACAGCAGGTATCAAGCAGACCATATAACCCTTTACCATGTGACCTTTTATTTAGGCCAGAAGGAGTAGCTAGTCACAAGGCAGCCAGCGCCAGCAAGTTCTTACCTGCAGTAGCCCATGGGCACAATATTGCATCTTATGTTCTACCCTTTTTATTTTAATCACTTAGTCTCGCACTTTCATTTCTAATATATTATTCTGTAACCACTGTAAAACAACTGGTTGCACTTTCAAAATCCATTCCTTCCAATGGTTCACCATTTTATATTTCAATCATCATTTCAATAAGTAACCAAATCCTGGCTAAACACGAGACCAGAAGACAGACCTTGATTCCGAGGCTGTGCATTGTTGCCCACTTGACTTCAAATCTCACTGCAAATTATCTGTCCACATCCCTAGCAAAAGTAATTTGTCCTCACTCCAGCAGTTTGCTGGTGAGGAGCAAATGAGACTGAGAAAAGATCTAAAAGTAAGAAAAAGAAAGACGCAAAAAAAAGGAAATGATATTCAGGCTTCGCTTCTGCCCATTTTTGATTCTGGTTCACCAACTGCCTAAAATGGTCTAACAACATGATCCCTAAGAAAAATAGCCTCAGAAAGAACAGATTTTCTTATCCCTAGTTTATATAATCCTGACACCACCTTCATTTTTCACGTACAGTGGAAAGGAAAAGCACCTAACAATTCAGCTATATTTATTTAAACTATAGAGATAGTAAATCCCCCTATTACAAATTCACATTTGGTTGTTACTTCTGTTGAAACCAGTTGGTAGCCTGTTCAGTGGCCTTGGAGATAATAAAATGTATCTATGTACTGTAGATAGACTTGATGCAGCCAGACATGCATGAAATCTTCAAGGAGTAGTTTCAAAACTCCCCAAAACAAAAGAAATTCAGGCATATCATATCAATTCATCCATTTGTTGTTCTATAGCAAAAAAAAAAAGCAAACAGTCCCTAACCTTTATAAACATCATTATTACTGCCAAGAAAATCTGCATGACATAATTTGCTACACTTTATTTATTCATTTATTTAAGTATTAGGTTATACGCTATGAACAACTACAGAAGTTATTGTAGTTAAAATGTAACAGTATTATTTTCAGACAGTCCTGGCCTTAGACCAACTTAATTCAAAATCACTTCCCAATTCCATAAAAAATGCTTAAGCTTTTAGATTTCAGGCTAACATGTGAATCAAGAATATCCACACTTTCTAAATGTTCCTCCACAGTTCTTGACTTTAACTATTTTTAGAGGAAAAACTAGACAACCCATTCATCACTGGTTTCAGAGATATTTCCTTACCTAAACAGAGAAATGACCAATAACAGAAATAATATGGTGGTTGACTACCCATGCATCATCAAAACAGATTTGCAGTATGCTAATTAACAATTATGTTCCAAAATAAAGCACCGTTATTTTCAATGGGACTTTTTGAACGTAGACCTAATTATTTACAAACACTTTATCTTCACTATACTTTTTCAGTAATTTATCTCTTAAGGAAGAATGACAAGGCTGGGACTAACAGCTGTTTACAATTCTGCAAATCTCCTAGAAGATCTGTAACAGGTGTGTGAAGAACATGGAGATGAACCGATAGGTGGGAAAATGTTGGTTTGCAGGATTCAGTAATGGAGATAGGAAAAGAAGAGCTGTACTAAACAGAAACCATCTTGCTGATTGCAGCAGAGATGGGAAAACAGCTTTCACAAAAGCTTAAGGTTGCCTTGCAAATTACTCCCTTGAAACCACTCTTCTCTTTCCGATAAAGGAAACCCAACATGAATTTGTCCTTCTCTGCATTTGACAAAGCTAAAGGGAAAGGTCAGCATAAGCAGCACACATCTTACAATAGACTTTTTTTCAGTCTGGCCCTTAATCAATAAAAACCTTGTTGCTTAGTAAATTTCTTAGGAAAATCAGAATCTTGATTTGATCTGTATTATTTTAAAATAATAAGCATGCAAACATCCACTTCCCCCCTCAAACTCCAGACAAATCTGGCACCCAGAATGTATAAGTGTGATGTTCCCTGAAGGGGTGGAAAACCTGAGGTCCAGCAGTAACTGCACCACTCTATATGTCCTTGCACTCTATCCATTTATATGAATTATGATTGCAACTGAAATATCCACAATAGAGGGGTGGCTGGTGAGGATGATAGAATTAGTAGAGATAGCAAACTGACTTTTTTGGTGAGAGAAAGGTCAACAACTATATTTATTAGTCAATAGAAAATTCTTATGGACTTTTTGCTGAAAAAAATGAAAAAAAATGAAAGTGATTTATGGGTGTGATAATTAGAAAAAGTAGACTATAGAAAGAAGGAAATTATGTTGTAAACTTAAAGAGAGACGTCTATGGAGATTCTCAATCAACCAGGTCATGGTTGTCCCAAAGATGCTTTTTCAAAAGGCAACTGGACTTTCTTGGGGGGTTTCTTGAAAACCAATCGCCTCCTGAAAGAGAGAGAATAAATACAGATATATTTGTAATTTCTGTTAAGAAGACTGGCAGATGTTTCTTATGGTTGCTAAAGGTAAAAATAGAAGTATCCTTTTACATTTCCCCAACCACTGCCAGAGCTGCTTCAGGCACCAACTTATGAGGTGCCAAAATTAAAAAGACTTGCAAAATGCGCAATATGAGTACAAAATCTGGTAATCCTTCCTTGTTGCTTTAGAGTTTTGGAAGATTCTAATTAACAGCCCACCGCCAAACATTACACAACTAGCAATTTGGTTTAATAAAGGAAAGATGAAGCAGGAGTTCAGACAGTGGCAATAAGGAAGGTTTTCCAGAAGTTCACAGTGTTCAGCTATAAGGCTGGTAGTGAAAGAGTCTTTTGCTATAATAAAGAAAGGAAGACTTTTGGAGGCCTCCCACCAAAGCAAGACAGAAATTTATTAGATGTTCTCTTTGGGAATAATATGATATGGGAAGGAAGGAAGGAAGGAAGGAAGGAAGGAAGGAAGGAAGGAAGGAAGGAAGGAAGGAAGGAAGGAAGGAAGGAAGGTTCGGCCAGGTAGTTGTGCTAGTTAGTAGCTTTTATCCCGGGCCTCGGATACACTGTGGATATAAGGCAGTGTTATCTGTGATGTTAAGGCGGGTAGGTTCACCTGGCCTGCTGTGTTGTCTGATGAAGTTAGATGGGTACCCATTGGTTCTGCAGACACGATAAAGGTGGCGTCTTTCTTCCCTTTTTGCCTTATTCGTGCTGCAACTACATCCCCCCAAAATGGATGAGCGACAACTCAAAGAAATACGGCAGACCTCAACAAACAGATCGGTGACGTGCTCCATGAGCAGAGTGCAGACACCAACAATATAAACGCGATCTCCCCACCCCAGTGTCTCCATCCTGACGACGTTGGCAGTTAGCCAATGAAAGCTTGATTTTTTTAGCAATAAAAACTGTTTTAGTTTTTTTAATTCCATCCCAGTGTTCGTTCGTTTGTTAATTTTAACATGCCTGGGATTCACATTTTTAATCTTATCAAGGAATATATAAAGAAAAATATATGTCTCATGCTCTGACTAACAATGAAATGGCCCAGGAAGAATTCATGATCCTAACCACATTACCTTGGCAGATACCCTTTTTGCTACATGTGTCAATGTTTACCAAGATCCAGCAATCAATGTTCAAATGGAAGAGATGAGGGCTGATGTCTGCACAATCTTACTTTGCAGAATTCACTCTTTGGGTCCTTTTTAGTATCATTTTTATTCCCCAAAACTATTGTAGACAGGGTCATGGGAAAGGTTGTGGAAAGCACCTGGCATTCTTCAAACTGAAGGTTTTTTTCCCCAGACAGAAAAGCTAGCCAGATCCCTCATAGTGCATAAGGATAGCAGTTTTAACATACAAAGGAACTGTTCCCTGCAATCAGCACTTACCAACCTTTTGTTGAATAAACCCTGAAATAAATGGGGGCGGGGGGAGGGAGGAGTTGCAATCTAGGTGTCACTTAAGAACTTTTATATTTTTAATAACACCACAGTTTGTGGCAGGAAAGCAAACATTTGGAATGCAGTGAGAGCAAAGATACGAAGGACTTTTTTTAGCTAAACTCAAAAAAAAAGGGAAGTAAAAGAATTCATGTACTAGCTTCTTGATAAAAACAATAACATGTAACAGAAAAGGCAGACCTACTGAACTCCCTTATTGGTTCAATCTACTCTAATAACAACAGCAAAACAAGTTCCATCAGGGAATTATGAAAATCAGGATGAAGGATGAGGCTTGAGGTTGAAAAAACAAAATCAGGGAATACTATTTTCTCTAAAGGAATTTCAATTTCCAAGAACAGATGAACTGCATCTAGGATACCGAGGTAACTAGTTGATAGTCTGGCTAAACCTTTATGTATTTTCTTAGATGAATCCTAGAGAATCTGCAAAGTGCCATAGGAGTGGAGGAGAGTAAATGTGCCCATCCTCAGAAAAGAAAAAAAAGGAAGATGCAGAAATTACAGATCAGCTACATCTGGGAAGCACATAGATTATATTATAAAAATATCATTTAAAAGCACCTTGAAAGAAGTTAATACTTAGTAGAAGTCTGCATGGAGGTGCCTAAAACAAATCTTGCCAAATGTGTTGTTCGTTCTTTCTTTCTTTCTTTCTTTCTTTCTTTCTTTCTTTCTTTCTTTCTTTCTTTCTTTCTTTCATATTGGACTGAAAACTTCCTTTTTAAGTGCTGTAGACATAATTTACTTTGATGAGTGAAGTTTTTGAGAAAGTAGCCCATAAAGTACAGATTAGAAAGCTAATTACAATTACAATATATAAAAATTACAAATAATACAAACTGGCAGTATGACTCACCTAGCTCAGAATAATACTCAAAGACAATGAACAATACTTCTTTTAATATTGAAGAGAAGTATTGAAACTGGTGCTCCAGAGTTTGGTCAGTATTTTCATTTATGAGTTGAATGAAAATGTGGAATGAATGTTTATCAAATGCAGAGGTGAAATAAAATTAAGTAGGATGATTAATACTCTTGAAGACCAAAATAAAATTTAAAATGATTTTGATGGCATAAAGATATGGATTGAAAGTAATAGAATGAAATTTAACAGAAAAAATGCAAAGGTTTTCACTTAGAAAACAAAAAACGAATATAGGATATTAGAATTCCTCTCTTTTTATTTCTTGTGCCTACCCAGTGCTTATGCAGAGAATATAAAGATAATGGCTTGACCACCCCGTTTTCCTGGAATCGCTGAGTTAAGAAGCTTCATCTAGCTATTGAAGGCTGTCCTTAATAGTTTTGTTATTTAGACTTAATTGATCTAATATAGAGAATCTATTTTTAAATGTTATATGCTTGCATGTCTCTACATCATCCCGGCAGTGATGCTATTATTTAAATTACCTTAGATGAATTGTTGGTCTTCTTAAGTCACTGACAATCAACTCCACTATGTAACACCAGGTTATTTTAGAGGAGTGAGAAAAAGATTTCTCTTCCTTGGTATCCTTTATCGTTTTATCAAATGTGAACATGAAACTTGACAGCTTGAGGTGGGTTTCCAAGGACCCCAAAATCAAGCTTGAGGAGTTCAGTCATAAAGGCATCTCCACCAAAAGTTAGAGTGAACATTGGGGGGGGGAGAGAAAGAGATAGAACTCTTGCCTTTCAGGCAGCGTTTTACAAGAGTTCATCATTCTATTTATAACTCAGCGTGCCATGTTAGATTATCTCACACTTCAGGAGATGTGTATTGCAGATGCCACAAAATGCATTAGAAACACTAGGGGTTATCTCCAAAACAACTATCTCTGAACCTCAGATTTCTGCAGCATTTTGCAGATACATTCTTTAGCCAGCAAGCTATGTAAGATCCTCTGGCAACAATCAGTTTGCAGTCTGGATGACTATCCAAATGTGGGATCAATATTGTTTTCATCCAGCCATATTAACAACTTTGAAGACTCCTTGTCAAGGAATAAAAATAAAAACAGCTGATCCTCATGGTCATATCACCATAGAAGGATTCTGCCATATATATATATATATATATATATATATATATATATATATATATATATATATATATATATATATATATATATATATATATATATATATATATATATATGTGTGTGTGTGTGTGTGTGTGTGTGTGTGTGTGTGTGTGTGTGTGTGTAAATTACTAACAAAGAATTAAAGGGAAACTGAGATGCATTTCTGACTCCTTAGTCGTCATCAGTCAGCTATACCCTTCTGAGATTCGAACCTGGGCTGATTGCATATGAGGCAGTGTTATTTGCCTCTAAGCCACAAGGTCTCTCTCGCTCTGTTAGCTAACAGAGCGAGAGAGACCTTGTGGCTTAGAGGCAAATAACACTGCCTCATATGCAATCAGCCCAGGTTCGAATCTCAGAAGGGTATAGCTGACTGATGACGACTAAGGAGTCAGAAATGCATCTCAGTTTCCCTTTAATTCTTTGTTAGTAATTTACACAAATATATGAATTGTCCGGTGTGACTACTGCCTGTTCGATAGCCTTCAAGATAGGCTGAAAACAGGAAATAAAGATTTGCCCCATGTTTGGGGCCTAGCAAGGTAATCTAAATAGTTAACATTTGAAACATATATATATATATATATATATATATATATATATATATATATATATATATATATATATATATATATATATATATATATAAATGGAACTTTTGTCTGAAGGGCAAAAGATGATGTGGTTTCAATAGATTGGTTCCAATAGAATCAAGGACTCCATTGATGATAGAGTTATAACTGTCACAAAAGAACTCAGAAAATTTTGACTCAAGCTTACCCAATCTGATAACTTCCACATATGTTTTGACATAGTAACTGAGAATTGTGGAATTTGGCAACTCCAGCTGGATTACATGTTGGGAATTCTGCTCTGCCATTTCCCAATAACTATGAAGTGTTATTTTGTAAACTTATAGTTTGCAAGAGCTTTCTAATTCCCCCCCATCAATTCTTGAGTGTTTCCTCTTTTTTTTCACTTACAGTCCCCCTTAATGGTGTGCAGCTATTCTCAGTTCTGATGCTTAAATCCTAAATACAAAGAAAAAAGCTTTTCTCACTGGGCATTTGCAGATGGGGAAGGATGGGCAACCAGGGATACTTCAGATTGATAGAAAAATACATAATGAAAAAATACAGTAACACCCTATACTACCTCCAACAGTAAAGTGAGTTCAAAATACCACTAGAGAAATTCAAAAGACATTCTAAAGCATCCCAAGAATAAAAATTTAAAAAATGGCAAACCCAGATATTAGCACAGAATTCCCCCCCCCACCAACAACATTAAAGATAAGCTCAAGGACTTCCTTGCTGAGCAGAATGCCTGAGGCAGTGAGATCCATTTTCAGAACAAACAATCTTCTGTATACCACACAAGGCAACCATTCACGTGTTTCCATGACTCACCCTCACGAACCTCAAAAACCCATCCAAATAATGAACATCACTGAATGCACTGAAAATTGCCTTTCTAATAATAAATATAATGCTTCTGAAATTAAAAAGAAAATAGAACGATATGTTGACTAACCACTGACATCAGGAAACCGATCTGGGATAGTCTTTTGCAGAGCAAATATATGATAAGTGGTATAAAAATAAAGAAACGTCCAAAGGACACAAGAGAATTTTTCTTTTCATCTATGAAATGCTGGAGGAGATGTGGCAGGGAGAGCTAACATGAGAAAATTATATCATTTCTTTCTCCTTCTTTCATTTGTGTTTTTATGGCATTTTTCTTCTCTCCTGCTTACAATGCATAATATATAACTTCTTTTAGGTTTCTATGAATTCTCAATGATCGCAGAGTATTTAAACTGCACAAATTTCCCATAATAGTCTGCTTGGAAAATTTAATGCCTGAAGCATTGTAATAACAACATTTTAAAATAGGAACTCCTGAAAAATTAATCAGACTGTTGATTATTCTTTCACACAGCCACTGTTTAACTTTTTTTTTCCCTTTTGCCTTCAAATGTTCTTAACTTCAACTGTCTATGCATGGGTAGCTTCAACTATCCATCCATTCACAGAGCAATTCATACTTCAGTGAAACCTCTGAGGTTTTGGCTCAGTTTTATTCTTCAGAAATAACTTTATTATTGCACTTCTTATTATCATTCGTGGGCATTTTGGTTCATTTTGTTTTATTGTTTCCTTCCTCAAAAACACATGTTTTACTTGTTGTTCTCAAGAGTGCCTTGCAAGGTAAGTAGCTAGGCAAGATTACTAAAGGATTTCCTAGTTAATTAGATACTTAAAGTTCATTTCCCTGGTTTAGGTCTAGTGCTCTGCCCAATCTATATAGCTTCAATTTTAGCAAGAACCTTAGATCTGTTTTTTGGATGTTACTTGATTACATTTCTGACAAGGAGAATTAATGCTCAGAAAGGATTGAGGTTGATGAAGGATGCTAAGAAGTCTTCATTCGGCAATTTTTCATTTGTTGCAGTTTTCTCCAGCATTGCAGGCAGATGTTCCATCAGATAAGGGAAGAATGATGGGGAAGAATGGAAGCTTGAGAATGATAAAAACATGGTGGTCAATACCTTATTTATTTTGAATGAGTCCAAATCTCCAGGACCAGATAGATTACATTCCCTAGGTTACTGAAGATATTTCAAAGGGATTAGACTGATCTTTTAAATATTATTTTTGAAAACTCCTGGAGACAGAAATTGTGAGCACTCCATCACTGGAGATTTTTAAGAAGAAGCTAGACAGTCACTTGTCTGAGCTGGTATAGGTTCTCCTGCTTGAGCGGGGGGGGCTGGACTAGAAGACCTCCAAGGTCCCTTCCATGTTCTATTCTATTCTATTCTATTCTATTCTATTCTATTCTATTCTATTCTATTCTATTCTATTCTATTCTATTCTATTCTATTCTATTCTATTCTATTCTATTGCCAAATGACTGAAAGAGAATGAAGATTGCTTCTATTTTCAAAAAGGGGGGAAAGGAATACCTGGACATTATAGATCACTCAGCTTAACATCTATATCTGGGAAAATTCTATAGCAGAATATCAAACACCTTGAAAAAGTTGTAATGATTGCTAAGATCTTTCAAGTACAAGTGCTGCAATATCAACCTTATTTCATTTTTACTGAGTAACTTATTTATGTTTATATTTAATTTATATTTTGAGTTCAGCAAAATATTTCATATTACTCCATGACATAGTACTTAGGCAGCTAGTTAACTGTAGGCTAGATGATAACTGGGTGTAGGCATATACAGCTTTAAAATCTAACTGAAAAAGGAAATTAGGAAATATGGTTTTTGCATCATGGAAAGGAATCATTCAATGTCATTCTGCCTTGCTGTGATTCCTCCTTGACCCCAGCTCTGGAATATGTCCTAGTAGTGGTGTAACTCCTGATTTAACACAGAAGGGTTTAAGAAGTTGGCTCCTCTAAGGCTCCATGTGAGCCCTCTCTCTTATTTGCAATGTTACTTTAAAAAAAAGCTGGTGCCAGGTTTCTAACCAGCAAGAGGGGTAATTTCACTCCTCCCTCCAAAACATCCAATAAACTTTATCAAACCTTTACTTGTGTATATAGAAAAAAAGCTTTACTACTTGCAATAAAGAAACAGTAAGCTAAAGGTAAAGGTTCCCCCGCACATGCGTGCTAGTCATTTCCAACTCTAGGGGCCGGTGCTCATCTCCATTTCAAAGCTGAAGAGCCAGTGCTTGTCTGAGGACATCTCCGTGGTCATGTGGCCAGCATGACTAGACACCAAAGGCACACAGAACGCTGTTACCTTCCCACCGTAGTGGTCCCTATTTTTCTACTTGCATTTTTACGTGCTTTCGAACTGCTAGGTTGGCAGAAGCTGGGACGAGTAACAGGTGCTCATTCTGTTACACGGCACTCGGGATTTGACCCGCCAAACTGCCGACCTTCTGATCGACAAGCTCAGCATCCTAACCCACTGAGCCACCGCGTCCCTAAAGAAACAGTAGCCTTATACAAATGTTACATGCCGGCAAGAACAGCTTTAAACATTAAGGTATTGAATTTGGGATGATTCCTCCTGCCTTGCAAAGAACCTTGCAACTCTTCCATTCTCTCTTCCCCTGGCCAGCCAAGTATATTTCAAAGGCACAGTGTTTATTTAAACAAGTGGATTCTTTCCCCCCCCCAGTTTGCAAACCCCCAAAGCAAGATAGTGACGCACTCTCTCTTCTCCACCTGCTCCTGAATTCACTGTCTTCCACACCCATCCCTTTGGATGTGTTTCTTTCCTTGCTGCTACAAAAAAAACTCGGTCCTTCTCCAATCAATCCATTCCATAATCTCCTCACTGCTGATATTACCAGTTTCTCTCTCCTCCATTGGCCAAATATTGCCAACCCAAACTTGGTGTTCCTTTGCAGACATGTCGCTTGCTGTCTTTTCTCCTGTTAGCTGAAGGGCAAAACCTGAGAAGGGTAGACTGCTGCAGGGAAGAAAAGCTCAATGTTTCCTTCTTTGGATGTCTTGCTTACTCTTTCTTGCTGGTTCTTTAGTAGTTTTAGAAAAAAACAACCCTGCTTAATTCATTTTGCTTATCTCTCAGGATGCTGATTTCTTTTTTCTTTTTTTAACAAATTTTATTGATTTTCTAATATTACGTTCACATATTTGAAAAGCAACGTGGTGGCTGGGTAATAGTAATTCAATTACATACAGATATCATTAGTACAGGTTTCAAATTGCTACCATAAACATTTCCTCTCTTTTCCCCTTCTTATATGCTGTCTACTTGTAGATTTAAAGAAACGTTTTATCCTATCAATCACATAGAAAATAACTTTCTTGCATACAGTATATCCATAGTTTTTAGCTTACACATATTCTAATTGTTTTAACATACAGTCTTTTAGACAATCAATGACCTAATAGATTTTTTCAATTTTAATTTCCACTAAAATTTAGATTTAACATTTGATATTTATCATTCCCGAGGAGATCAATCCTGACTGCTCTTTAGAAGGCCAGATCCTGAAGCTAAAACTCAAATACTTTGGCCACCTAATGAGAAGGAAGGACTCACTGGAGAAGAGCCTAATGCTGGGAAAGATCGAGGGCAATAGAAGAAGGGGACGACAGAGAATGAGGTGGCTGGATGGAGTCACAGAAGCAGTAGGCGTGAGCTTAAATGGACTCCAGAAGATGGTAGAAGACAGGAAGGCCTGGAGGAATGTTGTCCATAGGGTCGCGATGAGTCGGACACGACTTCGCAGCTAACAACAACAACAAATTTATCATTCCCAAGATTTTTAGTATACTCCCAATTCATCTATCACCATTCCTCATAAAATCTAATAATCAAGATACACATCCTGTTTACTTCTCACCCTCCATGTCAACAAATTAAGGATACAATATGAGGAGCCTTGGTGGAGCAGTGGGCTAATGCCTCCTTAAGTAACACCAGCTGCCTGCAATTAGTGCAGGTTCGCATCCCACCAGGCTCAAGGTTGACTCAGCCTTCCATCCTTCCGAGGTAGGTAAAATGAGGACCCAGATTGTTGGGGGCAATTAAGCTGACTTTGTAATAATGCCGCTTGGGTGGTGTATGAAAGCTGTAATAAGCAGGCATATACATAAAATGAAGGCTATTGCTAAGCACATTGGTTTGTGCTAAAATTGTAAGCCGCCCTGAGTCTTCGGAGAAGGGCGGGATATAAATGGGATTAAAATAAAAAAAAATGATATCCTTCCTTTTTACTAATTTTCAGCTGATTTCTTTTACAGCCCTCCCCGCTTTTTTCATTCTTCTTGGTAAGACACTATAACAAACTCTGCTTCCCTCCTTCCCTTAACTCCACCACATCTCCCTCTTGCTTCTGATTCTATAGGTAAAGGTAAAGGTAAAGGTTCCCCCACACATGCGTGCTAGTCGTTTCCGACTCTAGGGGCCAGTGCTCATCTGCATTTCAAAGCCAAAGAGCCAGCGCTTGTTCGAGGACGTCTCCGTGGTCATGTGGCCGGCATGACTAGACGCCAAAGGCGCACGGAAAGCTGTTACCTTCCCACCATAGTGGTCCCTATTTTTCTACTTGCATTTTTACATGCTTCAAACTGCTAGGTTGGCAGAAGCTGGGACGAGTAACAGGCACTCTGTTACGCAGCACTCGGGATTCAACCCGCCAAACTGCCGACCATCTGATCGACCAGCTCAGCATCCTAACCCACTGAGCCACCGCATCCCTTCTGATTCTATAGCTCATGTTTATATCTTTCCTAAAAAGGTTGAGTTGTGTTTTCTGCTGTTCTATTTCTTGAGCCAAGCTCTTTTTCTACTGGCTCCGAGTTTTCAAGCAGCATACACCTTATCTTCCCCTTAAACGTCCCCTGGATTTGCTCTTTTCAGAGACTCCTATTCCCCCGACCACTTTTCTGAATTCTTGATTTACAAATCAGTTGCTTGACAATCAGGTTTTAACTCCCTTTCCTCTCTTGGAAAACTCCTTTCAGTTTGTATCAAACTTTCACTCCAATGCAATCATCCTAGACAGCACTTGGTTAGGAATGATTTCATCTGGATTTGTGGACTGAGCAGACGGTTGGGATCAGCAGCTTGCACAGTCTTTTTTTTAACTCTGTGATTCCTTATCTGTTGATAAAACTGCTTTTGTGCACTGTTTTTTAATTGAATTTAAGTGATGTAATGGTGTGGTGTGGGTACAAAATGGTTTTGCCCTTTCTCATCTTGTACAGGAGATTTAGTTACCAGGAGGTAGTATTTATTTTATCTTCTAGAGCCTTAGTTTAAACAACGCTGTTTTTACCAGTTTCTGAATAATCCCAACAATTATTTTTATTACCATCTCATGGATTATTTTTCAGAATACAATAAAGTCAGTAAGTGGCAGCCATGACCTTCAGTCAGGTTTTGTGAGGTTTAATTTCTGACCAGCTTCCTAATGGATGTGAGCAAAGCAAACCACCCAACTCCAGAAGAATAATGTTTCTGTTAAATGTTAATATATACCTCTGTTTTCTCTTCTGGACACAACCATTTCTACTGATCCCACTCATTAGTCCTGGGGTATCTATAGAGTACTTAAAATTACAATGGGTAACTTAATTCATGTAGAAAAAACAAAATCATCATCAGTGCTAGAAAGTTACATACTTTGAAAATGTACTAGAGTAGATTTCTATAGAAAATGCTGAGGTATTCGCAAGCATCATGCTGTACTAAAATCTCATCCATGGAAAATGTAACACCATCCAGAGTGTCAAAAGCAATAGCAGCATTGTAATTGAAGAGGTCAAAAAGGACTTGCCATTGTGAACAGCTCACCAGGTTGAGGAACAACTTTCCAAAAACGTGTTGAACTGACCAACAATCTTAAATAACTCTGAGAAATACCTGAAGGAACTCTGTAACCTGGTGCAACATTTTCCGTCAGATGGGCAATTCAATTTGTTAGTCACGACTGGTTATTTTCTGAACATGTCACTTTGGATGACAACTGTTTGAGAAAATAGGCTATAGTCCACTTTAGATGCCATAGTATATGTGTTAGTTTTTTATGGTGCCATGTTCCCTACCTGACACAGAATGCACTGTAAATAAATAACCTTATTTTATTCCGAATAAAGGGTAACTGTCAGCCCTCCCAGCTGAACCAAAAAGAAAACATGACTAGATGAACTGATTCTACATTATGTGTAAGACTCTATTAACAGAATCTTACAAATCTGAAAGTACAAACTTCCCACCACCACATTTAATTGTTTGATTCATTGCGGTGAGTTCTTCCAAAATTTCTTTCTCTGATGCTGAAGCCACTGGGGGCACCTGCCTCTCTTGTCTGTTTGCTTAATAAACAGCATCTCTTCCTCACATTCCTCAAAGACATCCATACATTCCATTACAGTAATCCATTTTACTCAGTGTTTATACTGTAAAGCAATGAGTTTCAAGCTGTCTCACCTCATAAAAGGACTTGATGACACAGTGGTTAGAATGCAGTTGTTGTTGTTAGTTGCAAAGTTGTGTCCGACCCATCGTGACCCCTTGGACAATGTTCATCCAGGCCTCCTGTCCTCTACCATCTTCTGGGGTTCATTTAGCCTCACCCCTACTGCTTCAGTGACTCCATCCAGCCACCTCATTCTCTGTCGTCACCTTCTTCTCTTGCCCTTAACCTTTCCCAGCATTAGGCTCTTCTCCAATGAGTCTTTCCTTTTCATTAGATGGCCAAGTTATTTGAGTTTCAACTTCAGGATCTGGCCTTCTAAAGAGCAGTCAGGGTTGATGTCCTCTAGAACTGACCGGTTTGATCACCTTGCAGTCCAAGGGACTCACAGGAATCTTCTCTAGCACCATAGTTCAAAGGCCTCAATTCTTTGGCACTCAGCCTTTCTTATGGTCCAACTTTCACAGCCATACATTGCAACTGCCTTGACTATACACAGGGTGACAGGGTGATGTCTCTGCTTTTTAGTGTGCTGTCTAGATTGGCCATGGCTTTCCTCCCCAGGAGCAAGTGTCTTTTAATTTCTTGGCTGCAGTCCTTCTGCGGTGAACTTGGAGCCCAGGAAAATAAAATTTGTCACTACCTCCATTTCTTCCCCAACTATATGCCAGGAATTGAGAGGGCTGGATGCCATAATCTTGATTTTCTTAATGTTTAGTTTCAACCCAACTTTTGCACTCTCCTTCTTCACTCGTAACAAGAGGCTCTTTAGTTCCTCTTCATTTCTGCCATTAGAGTGGTATCATCTGCATATCTTAGGTTGTTGATATTTCTTCCGGCAATTTTAATTCCAACTTTTGATTTATCAAGCCCTGCCTTTCTCATGATGTGCTCTGCATATAAGCTAAACAGGCAGGGCGACAGTATACAACCTTCCCAGACTCCTTTCCCAATTGTGAACCAATCAGTGGTTCCGTGTCCAGTTCTCACTGTTGCTTCTTGACCCGCATATAGGTTTCTCAAGAGACAAATAAGATGGTCTGGTATGCCAATCTCTTTAAGAACTTGCCACAGTTTGTTGTGACCCACATAATCAAAGGCTTTAGCACAGTCAATTAAGCAGAAGTAGATGTTTTTCTGGAACTCCCTAGTTTTCTTCATGATCCAGCGTATGTTGGCAATTTAATCTCTAGTTCCTCTGCCTCTTTGAAATCCTGTCTATACTTCTGGTAGTTCTCGATTTCATCCTCTTCAGCACTGGTGTTTGGGGCATAGACTTGGACTACTGTGATATTGAATGGTTTGCCTTGGATTCGAACTGAGATCATTCTGTCATTTTGGGGATTGTATCCCAGTATTGCTTTTCCTACTCTTTTATTGACTATGAAGGCTATTTCATTTCTTCTGAGGGATTCTTGCCCGCAGTAGTATACCTGATGGTCATCTGAATTAAATTCACCCATTCCTGTCCATTTTAGTTAACTGATTCCTAAGATGTTGATGTTCAGTCTTGTCATCTCTTGTTTGACCACGTCCAGCTTGCCTTGATTTATGGATCTTACCTTCCAGGTTCCTATGGAGAAAAAATCTTTACAGCATCGGACTTTCCTTTCACCACCAGATACATCCACAGCTGAGTGCCCTTTCAGCTTTGGGCCAGTCGCTTCATTCTTTCTGGCGCACTAGTACTAGCCCTCTGCTTTTCCCCAGTAGCATATTGGACGCCTTCCGACCTGAGGGGCTCATCTTCCAGCGTCATATATTTTTTCCTTTTGGTACTGTACATGGGGTTTTTATTGGAAAGATACTGGAGTGGGTTGCCATTTCCTTCTCCAGTGGATCACATTTTGTCAGAACTCTCTGCTATGACCTGTCCGTCTTGGGTGGCCCTGCATGGCATAGCTCATAGCTTCATTGAATTATGCAAGCCTCTTCTCCACGACAAGGCAGTAATCCATGAAGGGGTAGAATGCAGTACTGCAGGCTAATTCTGCTGACTGCCAACTGCCAGCAGTTCGGCAGTTCGCCGGCTCAAGGTTGACTCAGCCTTCCATCCTTCCAAGGTTGGTAAAATGAGGACCTAGATTGTTGGGAGCAATAGGCTGACTCTGTAAACCACTTAGAGAGGAGTGTAAAGCACTGTGAAGTAGTTTATAATTCTAAGTCGTATTGCTATTGAGACATGTGTGTGTGTGTGTGTGTCTATAATTCCATTCACTCTCTTTTACTGAAGATAAAGTGCCATGTTTCAGGATGTTCTAGCTTTAGATTACATTCAACAGGTAGTATTTTTCTAGGATCCATCCTCCTCAAAATATTTTTTCAGTTCCTTGTCCACTTAACTGGAACTATATTTTGAATAAATTATTTTAAAGAGCTCTGTTTTCTAAAACATTTCATTTACTCACTCCTCTGTCATAAAGTAATTTCACCAGAAAATATGAAGACCAAGGGGCTTTGTATCATCATCAGATCACAGTTACAAGGTGATCTCATCTTCAGACATCCCATTGTTGACCTCTCTTTTTATCCATTTTTCCTTGTTATTTGATCTGAGAACAAACTAGAAAACAAAATCAAAAGTTATATGAAAATTTGATTAGCCACATTCAAATTTTCAATTGCAAGTGAACTGAAAAGTGTTTTAAACAGATATGGGAAATAGTTATGCCAGGGCACAAATCAATCTGCTGACATTCTTTAGACCTGAAGGTGCCATCTGGTGAAGCTGTCATATCACTAGAAGAAATGTGGTTACATTTTTGGCACTTCTGTCCATCTTTCTCCTTCTCATCCTTTTTAATTTTTTGGGTTGAGGGGGAGAGGCTTTAATGGAAGGAATGGGAGGCCCCCCAGAAACAAGCCATTCCCCTTTTCATGCTTAAAATCTCCCAAATCAATATCTCCATCTGTTAAAACCACACTGCCAATGTTTAACCATTTTGCATGAGCTGCCAAATAGGAAGGTTTTGTCTTCCTATTTATCTACTGTAGTACGGTTTCATCATAGTTGTTGTTACTATTTTGCATTCATATTTTCGTTACGATGTAGAAGGAAATGGAGAAGTAGAGGTAGAGGCAGAAGGCAGATTTATGGGTAGGGGATGGGAGAGAAAGAAGATTGAATTGTTCGTTTAATAGTTCTGGACACAGGCAATCCAGTTCAGGTTTTTTTTCCTATTTCAGTCAGCAATTACCTAAGACTATCTCATTTATATGGTAATGTCTTGTCTCATGTCAACTCAGGAAAGAGCTAGCAAGCTAAGCAAAGCTGCCTTCTCTGACAGCCCTCTTGAATATTCTGGCTGGCTGAAAACCTATGCTATTCTTTGATGTAGAAGTCTAGATAGTTTGATGCTCTTCCCAAAGCACCCATTAGACTTGCCAATGAGGCATGCTCAGTGATACTGTGAGACACATAATAAACTCCAGAATCTATTACTTATTTAAATTTGACTTAACTCTATGTAACATTTTGCTTTCTGAACTCAAAAACTTAATTTGAAAGAATAATTGTCCAGATCCTGCCCAGCACTTTGATAATGTGCTTTATTTGAAACCTTCACAATCTTACCTAGCAACTGTGTAATTTATATTTGGATTTCCTAAACACTTTTTTTCAAAAATTTTCATCTGACATCTAGAATAAATTAAGTTTGCTTCTTCCTCATCCAACCCATTACTGTCTCCAGGCAGAAGTCAGAATTTCAACAATCTAAGTAGAATGAAAATATATGGAAATAGGTATTAATAGCAAACTGAAGAAATGCTATCAACATCCTTGGAAGACCTCTCCTATCATTTTTCATGTCATTATTTAATAGAATAATGGGATATCATTTCATGAGGATTAAGAATACACTAACTTCTAAACTTAGTTACTTATACAAGTAAATTCCACAACTTTTTATGGGCAAGGGCCACACTTTGAATCTTTGAATCAATTAATTAAAGCATTTCCTAATGCTGTCATGTATTTAATAATTGTTTGTGCCTGTCATATTAAAGGAATAAAAAGCATATCACCTCTATTCTAAACAAGATAGATGTGAAGAGTTGAGAGGTTTTCAGAGTCAATCCTTCCCACTACCATATAGACCATCCAAAAGCACAGCATGGTCAAGACTATAAAAAGTTGCAGAGAAGACTAGCAGAAGCAAAAGATTTGTATTCATTTCTCAGCATGGATAACCAGATTATGCAACCAAAATGTCTCTGTCCCACCATGAGGCCTAAAAGCAGATTCAAATAAGCAGTTAAATCCTTTCCTCCTGTAAAACATGGAGTTTATTTATTTGTTTATAAAATTTACTGGCCGCCCATCTTACCGCAGGGTAATTCTGGGTGAGGTTCCTATTTCATCTTTAAGTATCTTCTCAAATATAAACTATGGATGACTGGCTACCTAAACAGATAAAGATAAAAATTGCTGCAGATAATCCATTTCATCCAGGATCTGAAGCTGCCATCCAGTTATCTTTTTTAGAAAGGGAAGGTGAGAAATTGAACAAAAATTGTCCCAGTAGGGGATATCTAGGGATGGTTTTCAAAGAAGGGAATGTGCCAGCACCTCCTTAAAAGGTCGTACAAGTGTCCCATCCACTGATAAATTTATCATTGCCTGAATGCACCTGGTGATCACCATCCTGTAGGCTTATACCAGCCAGAAGGGAAAGGGATTTAATGGGAAGAGAGTTGCACTGGTAGCATTGAGAACCCTGTCTACTTTATCAAGTCCAAGAGGATTAACTCTTCCTAAATAATTGAGTAAGATGTCCCCCAGGCATCTCCTGGACCTGCAGCAATTATTTGAAAAGGAGAAAGAGGCCATAGCCTGCAGTGCTTTTGCCAAGTTTGGCTGGTGTACCATTCATAGCCTCTGTCAGTACCATCATGGCCAGTTCAGACTCAGAATGTTGTGTATTTACATGTTATTAATGTTAACATAATTATAATTGAATACAGGGCTGAGGTAAAAGCTGCCGGACAGAACCACGCAGGCGCCGCCGTCTGACAGCTCTCGGCTGTCAGAATCACCTGGCAACCGCACGTGCTACCGATGACAGCTCCGAGCTGTCAAAACCCAGCCGGCTCAGATTGGCGAAGCAGATGGCGCGGGAAACCGGCTCAGCCCTGATTGGTCGATATGTTGACAGCTACGAGTATAAATAAGAGCGCTGTTCTCCTGTTCCTTGCCTGGTTCTTAATAAAAGTTAAGTTACTTAACTTTGCTGTCTCGCCTGCTCTCTTTAACAAAGCACAGAACATGAAGAGGATCATCATCTTGAGGAGAGTGAGGTGTCCCTTAATACTGTACTGTAAATTCAGTTTAAAGTGATCCTGAGGAATGAAGCAGAAAGCAGATAATAAAGTATGGACTTGCGTTTCAAGGAAAAGCAGGAAAAAGCACTTTCATAATATTAAAAAGAATGCCTATTTTCTGGTTTAAAAAATGTAGATGAGGGTTGATGACAAAACCAATTCATACATGCTCAATCTTTTTTCATCTTTCATCTGCATTGCTTTTCACTTCTTTCCTGTTTTTCCATGTCTTTTCCCCTTAAGATCAAACCTCAACACTACCAGAAAAGACATCTGTCTCCATTAGATCTAGAACAGCTCACCGTGGCCAACTTGCTGCAGCCAACTCATTGCAGCCAACTTGCCATGGCCAACTTGCTGCAGCACAACTCGTCATGACCAAAGAAGGTACAAAATAAAATGTAAATGGCAAAAATTAAAATCATTTTTAATTATTTTAAATAATTAAATTGAATTATTGAATTGTCCCGCAGCAAGTTGACCATGGTGAGTTGTCCCATGGTGAGCTGATTATGTCAAGTTGGGAGCAGCGAATTGGCCATGGCGAGTTGGCCATGACAGGTTGTCCCATTCTGCTTTCAATTCAGAAGTTTTCATCTTTCATTAATTCTTATAATCTTTCATTATTGTCAGATCCAAGTAACCAAGAACGACACAAGGAATTACTTCAGAGTAGTTTCTGTATTGTTGTCCACCGATAAGATATAAATCTTGCCAGACTAAAGCACTTATCTGCATAACTCTTAGTTATTATACCCTGTGAACTGCTAAGGAGATCTCTCTTTGCCCTCTTCCTGCATACCAAAGATCCTAAGCTACATTGTCTCTTTGCTTTCTGTGAAAAAGTCCCTCCCTCCTGTGACTCTGGACTACATTCCACACATTATGAAAAATAAAATTATTCATGCTTTCCAGTTCATTTATTTTCTATGTGTACATATGAATAGTCTTCAGTTTAAACTAGATATTTAAAATAGACTTTTTCTGAGCAAATACTCACCAAATAATCACATTGAGTCTTGGGTTCCAAATGGCCAAATCACTTTTACTGTTCTCTTGTCTTATTCCCATTTAATCATGTCATCTAATAGGGTATTTTTCCCCACTGGGTCATATTCACAGAAAACATTGCACATTTTGCCCCAAACCCATCTCCATTACACTGTTTGTTTTTTGATAGGTAAATTGATTGGGAAATTATGAGAAAGTTAGTTTTATGGAAATATTGTTTCACAAACTGAATTTCATGAAAAGGTTAATTATAAAAGATAATCTCTCACGAAGTATTTTCATTTTTGAAACAACCAACCAGAGGATCAAATTAGTTTTGGAAGGATGCTCTAATTACTCATGAGCAAACATGGTTTTGGAAATGAAACCTCACCTACTGTGTAATTGAAATAATTGATTTCTATCTGAAATCTTTTACAGATATTTATTTGTAAGCATGTTAAAGTTTTAATGCTGAAAACTGCCCAGAGTCATTTGCTACAAGATGGGTGGTAAATAAATAAATAAACAAATAAACCTACCATATAATTAATTGGCATACTATGTTTTACTATTTCAAATTCTTAATTTAAAATAGAAGGAAGAAATACAGTTAGTTGAAGAATAATTAACCCTTAACTGATCCTTAGCTATTACTATCCCAAAATAAATCAATTTTTCTTCTGTATCATTATCTCAAAGTGTTTTAAAACTCCTCACCAATGAGTAGATGAATACAAACAGCAAAGATGAGAGCACACACCAAGCTGCTTTGGACATATAGAACTAATCCCACAGTTTTTGGATCCAGATTTACAAAATTAAGATGAGTTTCATGTGTTAAAAATGAAGGAACCTTTATTGTTAAAGTACAACCATGTATACATTGAGATTGGCTGAGCCTCCCTTTGTGCCCCCTCCCCCACAACTCACAGTGGCAACAAATCCACCATCTTATTACACCATGTGAGTTAATTGCACACAACACACCGGCCTCACAAGTCAATCATACATAGAGTTATTTCCTGTTCAGGAGCCTGACAGCTCTTCAGCCTGTTGGTATGGCTGGCTATACTCCTATATCTTCTACCCGATGGTAGGAGAGTAAAGAGGTACCGACCAGGGTGTGAGTCGTCCCTGAGAATCAAAAATGGTTTTGATCCAACAAAATAACTTCATTGGAGTAACTTTTGAGGTGGTATTTTAGTTGGATCTAAAATGGCACTTTGTTCCATTGCACTCACTTAGTAACATCTCCCTCTCCCATATCCTACTGTATTGCCATCAAATTGGCATATTCATTATGAAATTATTAAGTACATGAGTAGCATCCACTTTTGTTAATTTTATTAATTTTAATTAAGTTTGAATTATGCTAAATTAATGTCCTAATGCTTTGTATTATTTAAACTGTAAAATAATCTCTCAACATACTACTATTTCAAATGATGTGTATGCCTAGTACCACAGACTGCAACAGAACAATCAGTAAATCATAAAACCACCACATTTTGTTGGAAGTGAATGACTGTTTTTGAGAGCTTGCTACATTTAAGACAAGGGCAACCTTTAATGTCTGTATTTTAAAGAAAGGTTGTCCTATTTCTGCTATGATTTTTGAACAATTTGCATTAGAGAATTGTTCCTAGGTAATGTTTTCCCTGTCATAACATTTTCTTGTGTATGAACAGCTTGGAAAAATATCATGCAGAAAAAGGATTCTCACACCTCTTCAGACCATTAGGCAGAATGAAGCAGCTGATCTGAGCAGTTCTTTGGAATTATTATGAAAAAGAACCAGACTATTAATTATTTAACTATTACTAAATGCTATCTGCAAGGAAGCTCAGTTAAAATCCTGCATTTTCTGCTTCAGATGTAAAACATAATAATTTAACCAGTTTTAAATGATACACACTCAGGCAGCAAAATATTATAGATACAGTACACCTGCAGATTCACAGATGTTGTGGTTCCAATGTTATACAGATAGAAAAAAACACTCTAAAAATGTTCTTGAGAAATACAGTTGACTCTAGTACTAAGTCTTGAAGTAATCATGAATATCACTTAAGTTATGGGGCACAGAACTAATATTTTTTTTCTTTCTACAACTACCATTAGCTTTCACCTGCTTTTATGTTCCTGAAATGTTTGAGAAAACTAAAAACAAAAAATTACAGGAGAGAAAGAGATGATATATTTTAAAAAAATAAAGTGAACATTCTGTAGCAATGGACATCCTTAACTAGACAATGCTTTATTTTCAAATATAAAGAAAATGCAACTGGAAAGTAATTTTCAATGAGGATAGATCCTGATGTTTTCATGTCAATTTACTACCCTATTGATTATTGTTCTCTGGGAAATGATTTAGGACCTTAGGGCTTGGATTTCATTTCTGGGATCCAATTTTTGTTGTGCCACTGGTCCTGATCAGATTTAGATCAACCCAATTCATACACTTCTCTGTATCGTTTCCTTCTTTAGAGAGAAAGAAAAGTCACTATATTCAGCAAAGGGAGAAGAACTTATTCTCTCCATCTCTGCTGATGAATACTTTGGCAGAAGAGCCCCTCATTGGGTACTGCTTCTGTATTAGTGGACATTGTGTTGTGTTCCTTGCAAGGACAGCCAGAGCCACAGTGTTTTACAGATCTTAAGCCCATGAGTCCTAGAAGACTGTTAGCATTAACTAAATAAGCCCTGAGCATGAACTGAGGTGGCATTAAGAGTAACAGCTTGTCTTCCTAAGAGGAGTTGTTTACCTAACCACAATATATTCCATCCCCATTACTACTGGAGAATGCTGAAGTCAAGCTGCTCAGGTGTCACACGTTAGCAGCCTGCCTTTCTTTTATACATTAATCCCCACTTTGGGATCTGCCACTGAATACTCCAAACTGTCATTCTTGAAAGGACGTTGATTGTGTAATCAGTCAGAGGGAATCATTAAACAGGAGACAACAGAAGTAAACTTTAAATGAGATACTAAATGAAGGGAAGGGAAAGAATCCATCAAAGTGTCAGGGTTAATGTTTTCATAAAATCAACCAGGGGCTTAGAACTATTAAACTAAACAAAGAAACAAACTTTTAAACTGTTTGCATAAAGTTTTACCCTAGATAATCAGGAAGTAGCCAGCTGGGTTACATTCTCAAAGTCTTAGATACTCTATCAAGCAGCAGCAATCTTATATCAGGTAGTCATTTGATGTAATACAGATTCAGAAACACAACATGATGTCAATCTATGCCACGCTTTGCTTACTAATATGGTATGCAATTGTCTCATAAGAAAACAAAGTAGAGAAAGCTGGGGGAAGGGAATAATCTTTTTAGTGCTGAAATGGAGATGGCCACAAAGGGACATGATGTGTGAATTTTATTAAAGCATGACCTAAAAATACAGAAATTTCAAGAGTGTGTGATGCTTTCTTAAAGTTTTACTCAGAAAGAGGTAATTGAAAATTATAGTGTTCTGTATACACACAAAACTTCCCTTCTCACCCCTATGTGTCTTCCTTAATCTCAGATCCTCTACCAGAGGTTTGGGGGTTTGGGGGTTCTGTGCAGTATCTTAGCTATATTTAGTACTCTATTCTTCTGGGCAGAAAGCTCTGATATTTTTCCTGGGATCTGTTGGAGCCATCCTCCCAACTTAGGAGTCACAGCCCCAAGGTCTATATCAGGGGTGTCAAACTCAATTTCATTGAGGGCCGCATCAGCATTGCGGTTGCCCTCAGGGGGCCGGGTGGGTATGGCCAGGGTGGGCGTGGCCAGCTCTACATCGTTCGCATCAAGGGTGCCTATGGGGGCCTGGGCAGGACAGATCTGAGGGTCTCTGACAGGAGGAGGGTCTCTGGGCCAGGGCTAGGGCAGTGGGGGCCGTTCCCTCACTGTTTCCAGGATGGCTTTGCGGGCCGCATGAAACCACTTCGCGGGCCAGATCTGGCCCCCGGGCCTTGTGTTTGACATGTCTGGTCTATATGATATAGCTGTATATATGAAGAAGGGTCACAGCATTAACACCACAGCTTCCCATAACATTTCTAGAATTGAGTGCAGAAAACCAAGTTACAAGTCTGTCTTCTGAATACATTAATGACTCCTTCACCTCTCCTTTTACCCATCCTCTTGGAAGGAAGAAAAAAGAAAAATGTGGCTTTTCTTCTTTCAATCTACCACATCAGGGCTGTCCAGTTCATATTTCAAAGGCATCGCTAGATAGTTGCCTGTCATCAGCTGCAATTGTCAGCCACAGAGTTGCACTCACACCTCTTTTTTCAGAACTTGAAGTCCTACCTCAAAGTACACCCATCACCATTGCAAGTAGTTTTGTGTTTTTATGCATTTTTCTACCATTCCTATTTAATATGAAGGGCAATCACTCTTCAGTTCTTTCACAAGTGGAAAAAAGCAGTGAAAATTAGTGAGAGTGAGCCAAGATATATACACAGTGGTGGGATTTAAATATGTGAACAACCAGTTCTCTGTGTGGATGCCACGTCCGGAAGTCCATTCTGGGCCTACGCAACAAAAAATTAGCTACTGGTTCTGCCAAAGTGGTGCGAACTGGCTGAATCCCACCACTGTACATACATATTGTGTCTTTCATTATACAGTTACTTCTCTAGTAAGTTGCAACATTCCCAGTTTCCCATGTTTCAGATAAACCCTGAGGGGGAAGATGAAATAATGCTTCCCATAGGTTTGTTGCTTCATTAAGCCTGAATAACCACCAAGCAATGATAAGGATGTATGACAGATAACAAAACAAACTTCAGAACTCTCCTGCTATAAATTAAACTCAAAATAACTTCCAAAAGAAGTTGTAAGGAAATTCCAAAAGAATTTGAGAGTGTGATGTAAAATTAGGAGCCTTATATGTAAAAGAATAAATCTCTGGGGATGGTAGATTTCATTGGTCTTAAACTAAACTCATAGAAATCTTCAAGCAGATCTGGGCTCACTTCTTTATCTGTCTTCAAAACTGGCTGGCATCTGTTTCTGGAGGATAGAAATAAACATAATCTCCTCAGTCTGAAGTAGCCTCCAAGCATATTTTTTTTGCTTTGCTTCAAAAGCACACTTTTCTTCTTTATGTCAGCTCAGGTGTAGTTCCATAATAATGTCAGTTCCATAATAGCGTAAAAAACTGTCCATTTGCCAGCTCCGTTAGTCAGTGAACTTCCCTTAATTCTTCTAGTTAGGTTTACAATCCTTATAAGAATTGCCTGGTTTTGAGTTTTCCCTCTTATATAAGCAGTAGCTCACAGTATCCGAGTACTTTAATACAAGCATATCTGGTATTACTGAATTGCTTTCAGTGCATTTATCAACTGATTTATATATGATCTTCTCTGAAATACTGCCAAGCATCAATGTCAAACTGAGGGGTCTTTAATTCCCTGAGGCCCCCTGATTCCTCTTTCTAAAGATAAGAACAACATCCTTCATTTTTTTCAGTCAACCAGCACTTCACCCATTTTCCATTATTCTGCAAAAGCTTATCTTCCTATCCCACTTACCATGGGATGCTGTGATAATCATTTTTTAAAAATGTATCCTCTGGATCTTGTCTCCTGTCATCCTCATCTCATTGTGGAGGAGCCTGAAGTTATACTTAGTTGTTCCATTGTTAAAGCTGTATTTTCTCTCTTTCCCACAATTCTTGATATATGAACAATCTACCGTGCTTTGATAACAAAGGTTATGATGTAGTCAGGGTTAGGGATCTGTCCAGGTCCTCTTGGCTACCCCATTCATTAGCTAGGATTAATTTTCTCTTTTGGACTGCAAGAAAGATTGGGCACTCAATTTGATCAGTCTTTTTGTTATTGATGTCATGGGAATGCCAAACTCCTGGGAGACTGACATTTTCTGAGATGTATTAAATCTGCAAGTAGAGCACTACTTTCCTGCCCTGTGAAGGGCAGTAAAGCTTAGCCACAGAAGCAGCATGAACTGAATCAACGTACTTTTCAGCCAACTTTAGGATAGGGGGAATGCTTTGTAAAGTGGTCATAAGGAAGCATCCTTTGCACAATGCATAAAGGTTCAACATGACACTGACAATTCCTAAAGTTGCCTAGGATGAAAGTCGCATGAGCCTGCTAATCTAAACTCATTCAGTTTAAATAAGAGACACATAATCTCTTTTTGGAGAAGAGTGGGACACACACCATAGGAGTCAAGCTGCTCTGCTTTTCTTTTTCATTTCTTTGCATGTTTAGAGATTAAGACAGGGGTCTTCAAACCTGTCTTAATCCCTGGATGAGGAATTCTGGGAGTTGAAGTCCATAAGTCATAAAAGGGCCAAGTTTGAAGACCCCTGTATTCAGGATTGTGAAAAACTTGATGCTAGCATAGTTTTTATATATAGTTTATTCTCAGCTGCTGGCTTTTTAAATGCCTTCTTTAGATTGCATTTGCTCCTTAATGGATATCTTCACTGTATATAACATTCCACAAGCTCATCCTAGTGGATGTTCTTCGATCAGCATAAAATCACTGAAAAAGAAATAAATCTCTAAAAAACTCTGGATGGCTTTTGCCTCCAATTGTATTCAGAACCACTCTGATTTAACTAAGTCATGTGAAATACAGAAGGGGACAAGATAAGAATATCCTTGGTCCCATTTGCTTTTTATTTTAGAGTCTGAAAATTCAAAAAGAGACTTATAAATTGAGGGCTTTTGGTGATGATCTAGTTTTGATTTTTCAAGAGCCAAATAATGGCATTGAATACTTAATGAAGAAACTGAAGAACTTTGGTGCATTGGCCAGTTTTAAAATTCATAAACAAAAAGA
This sequence comes from Vipera ursinii, assembly GCF_947247035.1. Lineage (NCBI taxonomy): Eukaryota > Metazoa > Chordata > Lepidosauria > Squamata > Viperidae > Vipera > Vipera ursinii. The sequence continues at coordinate 39,745,433 of NC_139512.1, forward strand.
TATTGTTGGAATATGACTACTAGAAGATGAAGAGGTTTTAATGAAAAAGTCTAGTTTCAAAATTGAGAAGAAGATTAAATATCTGGGGATTACACTGATAATATGAACTATATATAGTTTCAAAATAACTATGTTAAGACATAGAATGATATGTCAAGGGAAAAATCCATTATAGGCAAGAGACAACACACCAAAAACATCTCACTTTAGAACTGAGAGGTTTTACTGAAAATTTAGAACACAAGAGACAATACTTACATTAATCATTGCAATGTGGACCAAGTTGTATGAGCAGTCAAAGAGTGACAGCTTGTGGCAAGATGGCCCCGAGCCTCTCCCAGTGCCATCTTTTTATACTTTAAAACCACAAACACATGACTTCTGAGATTTTAACAGTAACTGAATCAGTAACTGAATCAGACACAAATACATCTTTCCATAACACATCTCATTGTTCTGCTGCAAAATCAATTCCCACAAATTGATTTCTTCAATTCCCAGGCATTCAGGTTTCGTGTTCTAAATCTATATAGAGAGAGATATGCAAGTTTGCAGAAAAACCCATAGTTCTGATTACAAATATTGCTATCATATTATGAAAGAGGCCATAGCTCAAACTTTGGTTTAATACTTCCAATAGGCCTAGGCCTTCATTTATTCAATAAGTCCTTTAGTACTGAGATCTATCAAGGAGGTGTTTGAATCAGATAAAGAAATAGCGATAGATATTTTTCCTTTCACAGATATTAAAAAGGATTTGTCAAAGTGGGATAAATTACAAATGTCATTAATAGTAGAATTTCAATGATTAAGAAGAATGTTTACCTACAATATGATTTTTATTTTAAATAATAAAAATATTGACATCAGATGTACCTTCAAACTATGGCAAAAGGATATTTCTAAGTTTGTGTGACAAGAAAAAAAAACAAGAATTAAATATAAATTGTTGCAAGATGCCAAAGAAAGAGGAAGGTTAGCATTACTTAAAGTTTAAAGTTGTATTTTGCAACTTGCTGTTTGGCATGAATGAAAGACTGGGTGATTTGAAAAACAAGAGGTCGTTAGAGCTGGAGGAATATGATTTGAGCTGGGAGGTGAATTTAGCTCTCAAGATCTGTGGAGGTAAACATTTACTGACTCTTGTTTAAAAATTAGTCTCCACTAAAGGACTATCTATATTCCAGAAATGGAGGAAGACCAGCCACAAACTTCGATTCACAAACTCATACTTGAAAAAATTCTCGAAGCCACTGAGATAATTAACTCTAGATTGAAAGATAAAAGTGTTAGCTTCAATTCACAAACTGAAACCCAGACTCCAACTAAAGAACTTACAATCCAGAAAACAACAAAATTGGAACAAACTACTATTAAGACAGAGGAATATAAGGAACAACAACAAGATATTGAAAAATCTAATATCCAAATCCTAACTCAATCCAAAGAACCTACAATTTTAAAAGTACAAGGAACTGTCACTAAGGCAGAGAATTTTAAGGAACAACAACAAAGTATGGAAGAACTTAATGCTCAAATCTTGACCTCATCTAAAGAGCCTACAACTCCAGAAGTATATCAAGTGAAAGACAGTAACGCCAAAATAGAGGATGCCAAAGATCAACAAAGACAGCTTATTGAAAGCCTGGATAGTCAAGCAGCAACTACAAAACTGGATAAGACCCTCTACTTAAATCAGACAAACCCAGAGGAAAGAAGAGACCAGACTGAATTGAAGACAAAGACACCAAAACAAATACAGAGATTTGATTTAACAGGGCAACAACCTAATGATTACAAATGGTTTAGCTTCTGTGGATTATTGATGGTTAGATGGTCTCCTTTGATTCAAATAATACGTGTTGGAGCGAATCTGGCAACCTAAAGGTTTTAGTCTGGAAACCTAATTGGCAGAAAAAGAAAGCTAGAGTTAGTTTTTTTTAAAAAATGAGTTGTTAGAGAGCTACTAAAGGCTATTCCTTTACTAATGTGTGATCTATTAGGATCTCAAATAGAAAATGTTTATGAGATAAAACTAGAATGTGCTTATGTATTTACCAGGCTTATTTTAGATATTATAATTTGTGTACTGAAATAATGGAAATTTGGCTTATGGATCCTACGGTTGATGTTAAAAGATGTTTGAATATTTTAACTAAGAACTAAGAATTAGATAAAAATTAAAACAGAATTTGGTTATGTATAAGTAGAAGTACATTGATAAATAATTTGCTCTATTGGTAACGTGATGTATTAGGATGAGAAATAGAAAATGTTTATTAGGTAGAGTTCAGTTATTCAGCTATTGTGTGTATGTTAGATGTTACAGTTTTTGGTGTAGTGAAATAAGGGAAATTTAGGTTGTGAATATTATTTTGGATGTTAAAGGCTAAACTTGAATACTATAACCAAAATAAAAAATTAGGTAAAATTTAAAAACAAGACATGGATATGTTTAAATAAAATTGGACTGACAATTTTTTTAACTGACCACATTATTCTTGGAAATTTATTAGTTTAAGCATGTTTAAATGTTAGGGGAAATAGAGAAGGATGTTTTGATAATGCAACCTGAATTATGTACTAAAAGCTCTGCTACTGAATTTTTGATTACCCAGTCACCATGATGCTTTCTAAATATATAGATGTTAAACTGGAAAACCAATAAAACTTGTTTTTTTTTAAAAAAAGAAGAATTTTGATTATACAAAAGAGAAAAATGACTTTGAACTAGATTTGTGTATTAATGATAAACATGTTAATGCCAACATGTATAGACTTTTATTGAAAATGAATATGCAACATGAATATGTTAAAGATATTTAACATATTAAATATTAATGATTTAATGGGCAACACATTTTGTATCTAATATAATGCTGGATCAGTGGGAGAATAAGTGGAGTAAGAGATTGAAATATACATTGAACAATAATTTGAAAGAGAATATCTGCAAGATGATGTACTATTGGTATTTAACACCTGATAAGCTGACAAAGATGTATAATAGTATGTCAAATATATATAGGAAATGTAATCAATCTGAAGGCACCTTGCTGGACATGTAAGAAAGCTAAGAGTTATTTTAAAATAAGTGTGCAGCTGAAATCTGATGCTTTTCTTCTAGGTGTGATGGATAAGCAAAATACAGGACTTTTTACATATGATAATGGCAATGAAACCTTTAAATGTACCCAGATGAAAAGATCCTTGATCCCCACAACAAAAGGATAGATGGAGAAATTAATGAAATTGGCTGAGATGGAAAAACATAGTATTTCAATTAAAGAAAAGACTTTGTTGCTATGTGGAAACCACTTCTGGATTTTTACTTGGGACCAAAAGAAGTGCTATACTAATTTTGGGATTTGATAATTAAAGTTGTTTATGATTATAGAAATACTGTGTATTATTGAATTTCAGATCAAAAGGTAAATGTATTTTATATTTGTAACTGTAGTGAAGAAAGTTGGAAGTTATCTCTATCCTTTCACTTTTGGCTCCTTATTTTTTCTATGTTATTTATTATTAAATAACAAAATTTAATAAAGTATATCATTTTTTAAAAAGAACAACCTAATAATAGGCAAGAAACAGTGGAGCAGAAATTTTAGAATAGAATAGAATAGAATAGAATAGAACAGAACAGAACAGAACAGAACAGAACAGAACAGAACAGAATAGAATAGAATAGAATAGAATAGAATAGAATAGAATAGAATAGAATAGAATTCTTTATTGGCTAAGGGGAATTAGACACAGGAGTTTGTCTCTGGTGCGTAAGCTTTCAGTGTACATACAAGCAACAAGTGATAAATCACAAGTATAATCATAAAATACGTTCATCATAAATCATAAGATACAACACTCAGTGATAGTCATAGAATACTAAATAAGCAATCAACATAAATCATACCAGGATACTAAACAAAACAATTAATATAAATCATAAGATACAAACAACATAGTTATAATCATAAGAAAATAAGGAAAGGTAATAGAAAAGATGACAAGGACAATAGTAACACAGCCCTACTACGTAGTTTGACAGTGTTGTGGAAATTAGTTGTTTAGCAGAGTGGTGGCACAGGGGGGGGGGGGAAACTGTCCTTGTGTCTGGTTGTTTTGATGTGCAACGCCCTATAGCAGAGGTCTTCAAACTTGGCAACTTGAAGACTTGTGGACTTCAACTCCTAGAATTCCCAGCTGGCTGAGGGAAGACGTTGTAACAGTTTATGTCCAGGACATGAGGGGGTCTGTAGATATTTTCACAGCCTCTTTCTAGCTTGTGCAGTATACAGGTCTTCGGTGGAAGGCAAGCTTTATGGATTTCTTATGCCAGAAATATGGTTGGACTATTATTTGCTACCATAATATTTTTTAAAATATCCAGTATTTATGAAATGACATTTTTAGAAAGTACGGTAAATAAAATATTTTCTTTCCTTACTGGGACATTATACACCAGTTCACTCACCACCAAGCTGGAATAACAGCATCACTAAGACCTTGAAAGTTAATGAAAGATAAATTTTGCAGACATCAAAGACATTGACATGCTATGATAATAAGTGATGGGAGAGTGGGAGCAGTGCTGATTTCACATTTGGTCTGAATGCGCTCCTGTTATTATGATCCGGAGAGCGCATGCAGTTTACACAGTAATAATGCCCAAGGAGATCTAGAATATGGTGACCTGCAAACACTGGTCTCATTAGCAAAGTTGTCTACTGACAGGAAAAGTCCACACAACTGACTTGTTTTTCTTGTTCAGCTAATTAAGTAAGTTGGAAGAAAGCCAGGTTTTAGGCTGTCAGTTGGAGCATATCTGGAACAGTGACTTTTCCAATGAATAGATATGGCAGATAGGAATAGGGCCTTTAGACCTACCTAGGTGATTATAAAGCTAATATTTCTGTTCTGCATATAACTTTCATCAAACACATCCAAAGCAACTCTGTTTTCTATGTCAGTTTCCCTTTTAACAATTTTCCCCAAACTACGTCTTTTAGAAATGTTAACAATATTTTTATCTTGCTGTTAGTTATGTCTTCAGTAGCTTCATCATATAAGGTGTTATATAAAATTATAATAAGCACATGGAGATTAATAAGGGCATACAGCATTTTGTTTTATCCTCTTCAGGTACAATAGTGAAGCAGGTGAGTTTGTTCATAAGAGCAGATAGATAGATATTTAATTAGGTGATACAATTTTGTTTTGTTTTTTAAAACATAGCAAGTGGATCCAAGAGTGGAGGACTGATTCTTCTTTCTATGCAAAGTAACTTTTTCAAGAGGTAGGGAGAATGCAGGCAGGTAGCTGAATTTAATTGATTTTACAGTCCTTTCACACAAAATTCATTATTGGTTTCCTAAGCTCTCTTCGTTGCAGCAATCAGATTTAGATAGAAGCCATTTTGTGGAGCAGAACACTTATCTGTTGTTTAAAAAGCTGAGAATGAGGAATGTTTGATAGCTCACTATATAATTCTACTTGTAGGTTCTGGAGTTTGTAATATTTTCATTTAAATATGGATTTACTGAGATTTTTTAGTTCATTGTTCTGTAAGATTACCAGCGTTCAGGGAAGTAATAAAAATCCCATGAATATTTATAATTAAAAATAAATAAATAACTCTCTCAGCATAATTATTTAAAAGTGCCCTATCTGTTGACACTTGTACTTTCTTGAATGTATCTTCACCTGGTCCAAAAATGCTATGCAGTTTATACCTGGTAAGGTGCCCTGGAAAGGCCAATCCAGAAATTGGATGCCATGACTAAAAAGGATTATTTTCTGCTCGTCACCTACCTAAATTCAGGTGGTTGGAAGAACATGGCAAACACTCTTTGGTCTGAGGAGCTAATGTGTAGAACAGGCATGTTTATGTACCTAGGTCCCATGTACAATAGCTTAAGACAACTTCTCTTCAGAAGCTGGCAAAAGACAAAAGAATAATTTCACTAAACATAGCTTACTTACGGTAATTTCTGTGGACTTCTTAAACTAATTTACTGAACCTGGATGGAGAAACAGCATTAGTGGGGACTTGCTTGAAAGTTAGTGATGAAGATATTCTGCATTAAATGTACTTAAACTCTTGATAAAAATGTATTAGTCATGCTTGTCTTGCACATAATGAAAAATCATATGGCAACTATCAAATAATTCCCCATTAGATTTCCTGTGAGCACGGCTATTCAATGCTAGTCTAAGACTCAGCCTTTGGGATGTGGATGGAGAGAGCCAGTTCTGCATCTGCAGGCTCCCTCCTCTTTGATTTTGGGGACTATGTCCTACTTTCTGGTTTTCTCCAGAGCTAATATGGCTAAGCATACATGATGTAAGATTTACCTTGGGGCTCATTATGTATACCTTAATGCATTCAGTTACAGCTATTGCATGATAGTGAAGAAGACAAAGAAAGCTTAGTTTGTGATTTCCATTACATCCACAAGAAGTCCAGCACAAATTTTAAATGTAGCCAGACTGATAAAATTCATTGTTATGATAATATCTGTGACCTGACAAAGTGAACAAGAAGCTTGCAGTTGTGCAGCCCATCACAGATTCTCTGGACCCCTGCACATTTTTGCTTACTAAAGGTAATTGAGGGGAATTAATTGTTGTATCTAGGGAGTACTGAACACCTCCTTATCTGATGGAGTATTTCCATTGGTATTAATGGAGGCAATAATTTATCCACCTCTCCAGAAACCATCCCTAAATTCAGCTGATTTTGCTAATTATTACCTAATCAGAAATACAGTCCTACCAAATCCTAAAGGTGATTGAAAAGCTCGATTCAGTTGCAGGTGTTCTTTGAGATTAATTATCTCACTTCCTTTCAAGAGTCATAGTTACCCTTTTCTCACCTCATCAATAAGCTTTATGCAAGAACTTTGCTCCATATCTCTTGTTCTCTCTGAAAGAGAAAGCAACAAGAATGGCTGAGAAAAAATGCCGAACATTTTAAGACCATATTGTCCCATTTTGTCAATCCTAAGATTGTCTAGTTAAAAGTTCTATGGTTTAGATTTATGAGATATGAATTGCTACATATTGTTCAGACTCCTACTAAACACCAATTACACTAAATTGCTATTTGTGGAACTTTGGGCTCCTGCATCAGCCAGAGACAGTCCTCCTTCCCCAACTTCAACAGTACTCTTTTCTGAAATCAAAACCAGTGGGAGCCAACTATAATCAGAGTCATTTTGGCAGAACCTATACCATAATGATGAAATTTGAGAATCAGACTACTAGGGATTTTTTTTCCTCCTCTGGCTATGATTACATCTGTAAATCTCAAACTGCCTCATTGACAATGCTTTCACAACATGGAAAAAGGATCTTTATGTGTTTTTGAACCAGATTTTTTTTTAAATCTAAAGAAACACCAAACAAACAAATCCTCATTGGCATCCTTTGGACCATTTTTGCTGCCACACAGAAATCAAGAAACATGAGATGATGAATTTCAGCACAGTAACTTTATCCAATGGCACAAGGCAACTGCAAGGAGTAAGAGTAATGGTTGTAAGAAAGTATCTTCATTTGCTCTCAACAATTGTTTTTAAACAAATGTATTAGCAAACAATTGGCTCTAAAATGACACAAATACTCTTACATTAGTGACCTGATCAATATGTTCTTGAAAAACAAACTTCAGTCTCCTAAGTGAGAATAATACTGGTTTTTGGTTAAGGAAGGCTTTCCATTTCTGAGTTAGATTTCTGTCAATTTCTTCTTTTGTGTAAAGACCGGTTGGTTTGCTCTATATGGAGACAAACAGGACATTGCTAATACATAGCATATCTCTGTCAGCCCCATAGTCTCATTTGATAGGCTAGGAGTGCAACTCCAAATATCTGCTATTTCAAAAAACTCTGCAAGAGTTCGTGCAAGGCCAACCAAATCAGTCAGGCTTCAATGTGTTTACGTAATATCTGACAAGATTTTCAGCACGATCAGGCAACATTTTATGAGATATTACACAAGAGCTCATAAATGTTGATATCTTGCAAGGTTTTGGAGGGCTTAGTATTTTCAACCCAACAAAACGTTGGAACCAACCAATGTAAGGAGGTTGGGTATATCTGTTCTTACTATTTATGCTGCTCCTGAATTGTGCACATGCTGGCTTGACTCTAAACCACTAAGGAAATCCTGTCAAGACTGTAGAGACCTTCCTGTCCAGCCTATTAACTTTCAATATTCTCTCCCAGCATAGGAAGGGTTTAGGACAACTTGCCACAGCCAATCACCACAGCCAACTTGCTGGAGGACAACTCGTCATGGCCAACTCGCCATGGGACAACTCAATGCTGTATTAACTGTTTCAGTCAGTTTTACTTTTATGATTGGTGGCCATGGTTTTGTTGACATTTTTATAACTCTTGTATTTCTGGATTGACTTTCTTTATTTTATTATTATTGGCCATGGTTCTATCAAAATTAATTTAACTTTTGTATTTGTTGAATTGCCCTGTGGCAAGTTGTCCCACCGCAAGTTGGCCATGGCAACTTGTCCCACGGCAAGTTGGCTGTGGCAAGTTGACTGTGGTGAGTTGTCTCACAACAAGTTGACTGTGACAAGTGGGCATGGTGAGTTGTCCCATTCCAGCATAGAAACAACAATTCCAACAGCTGGGACTACATCCCTAAATTAGGAAATGCTCACTGAAGAAGATGGAGCCAGAGTTTTACTTACTTTGAGGCTGGTTTTGCTTGTTTCCTTATAGCAGGTACCCAAACTGTTTGATGTTTGTACAGAGAGCAAGAAGGCTTTGATCTTGCATTTCTTGTAGCTAACTTCTTCTCTTTAACATAAAACAAGCTTGGTATTCTCATTAATTTAAATAACTTTTCATAACTCAGCCCCCTCTTTCCTCACTTTCTTTTCACCTCTGTCAGAGTTTATTCAACATCAAAGAGAAAAATCTTTTCATCTTTCTTCAAGGAGGCAGGTCAATACCAAGAATTCTTTATTAAGGTAAGACATTGCTTTGGTATGAAAAAAAAATGGAGGTAGGATACATTGCTCCCACAAAGGCTATATATCCCTATGTTCTCTTTAGGCCCATACTAAATGGGCAAATTGTCAGTGGTCAGAGGCTATGCATCATATTTGGAGGGGATGAGTCAAAGAGTAGGTGGAGTCATATAATACATGTAGGCAAGACATTCTTCTCATTTTTTAAAAAAAATACAAAGTAAAGCATTTGTTTCCACAACAGAGATGTTAGCTATTTCTCTGTGCTTCCTACTTTTATATATAAGTGAACAAATGTCTGCATTGCTGGTGACCCAGTTTGAGTTATTGAGCCAAGAGTAATTTCTACAGCCTGAAAGACACCTCAAAGATGCACAAAAACACTAACCTCTTTAGCAGCAAGTGTGATGCTAGATAAGGGGAGAATACCAATCAGATTGAAATAAAAATGGGGAAGGAAAAAAGAAATATTATGAGAAAAGTGAAATTATTGCTTTGAGAATGAGAAACCTAATTCAAATATTAATGGAAAGCCCAACAATGAGAAAAGACTCATGACAATAAAGTAAAATAGTTTGCTATTAATAAAAAATCTTTAGTGTTAATCACATGTGTTTAAAGATGCATCCAAACATATACAATGATACACACTATTGATATGCTTATGAATAGATTCTTTGTCCGCTTCATGGATTACTGCCTTGTTGTGGCGAAGGGGCTTGCATAATTCAATGAAGCTATAAGCTATGCCATGCAGGGCCACCCAAGACGGAAAGGTCATAGCAGAGAGTTCTGAAAAAACATGATCCACTGGAGAAGGAAATGGCAACCCACTCCAGTATCTTTGCCATGAAAACCCTATGGACAGTACCAAAAGGCAAAACGATATGACGCTGGAAGATGAGCCCCTCAGGTCAGAAGGTGTCCAATATGCTACTGGGGAAGAGCAGAGGGCTAGTACTAGTGCGCCAGAAAGAATGAAGCGACTGGGCCAAAGCCGAAAGGACGCTCAGCTGTAGATGTGTCTGGTGGTGAAAGGAAAGTCCGATGCTGTAAAGATTTTTTCTCCATAGGAATCTGGAATGTAAGATCCATGAAACAAGGAAAGCTGGACGTGGTCAAACAAGAGATGACAAGACTGAACATCGCCATCTTAGGTATCAGAGAACTAAAATGGACAGGAATGGGTGAATTTAATTCAAATGACCATCAGGTATACTACTGCGGGCAAAAATCCCTCAGAAAAAATGGAGTAGCCTTCATAGTCAATAAAAGAGTAGGAAAAGCAATACTGGGATACAATCCTCAAAATGACAGAATGATCTCAGTTCGAATCCAAGGCAAACCATTCAATATCACAGTAGTCCAAGTCTATGCCCCATCCACCAGTGCTGAAGAGGATGAAATTGACCAGTTCTATGAAGCCCTACAGCACCTTAACACCAAATAATGATGGGGGATTGGAATGCTAAAGTAGGAAGCCAAAAGATAACCGGAATAACAGGCAAGTTTGGCCTTGGAGTACAAAATGAAGCAGGGCACAGGCCGATAGAATATTGTCAAGAGAATACGATGGTCATAGCAAACACTCTTTTCCAACAACCCAAGAGACGGCTCTACACATGGACATCACCGGACGGTCAACACAGAAATCAGATTGACTATATGCTCTGCAGCCAAAGATGGAGAAGCTCTGTACAGTCAGTAAAAACAAGACCAGGAGCTGACTGTGGCTCAGACCATGAGCTTCTCATTGCAAAGTTTAGGCTTAAACTGAAGAAAGTAGGGAATAGCACTAGGCCACTCAGGTATGAATTAAATCATATCCCTGTTGAATATACAGTAGAGGTGACAAATAGATTTAAGTGCCTGAAGAACTATGGACAGAGGTTCGCAACATTGTACAACAGGTAGCAAGCAAAACCATCCCAAAGAAAAAGAAATGCAAGAAAGCAAAATGGCTGTCTGAAGAACCTTTGCAAATAGCTGAGGGAAGGAGGGAAGCGAAAGGCAAGGGAGAAAAAGAAAGATACACCCAATTGAATGCAGAATTCCAGAGAATAGCTAGAAGAGATAAGAATGCTTTCTTAAATGAACAGTGCAAAGAAATAGAAGAAAACAATAGAATAGGGAGGACCAGAGATCTTTTCAAGAAAATTGGAGAGATGAGGGGAACGTTTCATGCAAAAATGGGCTTGATAAAGGACCAAAATGGCAGGGACCTCACAGAGGCAGAAGAGATTAAGAAGAGGTGGCAAAATTACACAGAAGAACTATACAAGAATGAGCTTAATGTCCCTGATAATCACAATGAGGTGGTCACTGACCTCGAGCCAGACATCCTAGAATGTGAAGTGAAGTGGGCCTTAGAAAAGCTGAGCAACAACAAAGCTAGTGGAGGTGACAGTATTCCAGCTGAGCTATTCAAAATCTTAAAAGACAATGCAGTAAAAGTGCTACACTCAATTTGCTAGCAAATTTGGAAATCTCCACAGTGGCCACAGGATTGGAAAAGATCAGTTTACATTCCAATTCCAAAGAAAGGCAGTGCCAAAGAATGTTCAAAGTACCGCACCATTGCACTCATTTCTCATGCTAGTAAAGTCATGCTTAAAATCCTACAAGCTAGACTCCAGCAGTATGTGGATCAAGAACTACCAGAAGTACAGGCAGGATTTCAAAGAGGCAGAGGAACTAAAGATCACATTGCCAACATACACTGGGTCATGGAGAAAGTTAGAGAGTTCCAGAAAAACATCTACTTCTGCTTCATTGACTATGCTAAAGCCTTTGATTGTGTGGATCACAACAAACTGTGGCAACTTCTTAAAGAGATGGGAGTACCAGACCATCTTATTTGTCTCTTGAGAAATCTATATGCGGGTCAAGAAGCAACAGTGAGAACTGGACACGGAACCACTGATTGGTTCAAAATTGGGAAAGGAGTCCAGCAAGGCTGTATACTGTCACCCTGCCTATTTAACTTATATTTAACTCAAATCATGAGAAAGCTAGGGTTAGAGGAATCAAAAGTTTGAATTAAGATTGCCAGAAGAAATATCAACAACCTAAGATATGTAGATGATACCACTCTAATGGCAGAAAGTGAAGAAGAACTAAAGAGCCTCTTGTTGCGAGTGAAGAAGGAGCGTGCAAAAGTTGGGTTGAAACTTAACATTAAGAAAACCAAGATCATGGCATCCAGCCCTCTCAATTCCTGGCAAATAGATGGGGAAGAAATGGAGGTAGTGACAGATTTTATTTTCCTGGGCTCCAAGATCACTGCAGATGGGGACTGTAGCCAAGAAATTAAAAGACGCTTGCTCCTTGGGAGGAAAGCCATGGCAAATCTAGACAGCACACTAAAAAGCAGAGACATCACCCTGTCAACAAAAGTGCGTATAGTCAAGGCTATGGTCTTCCCAGTTGCAATGTATGGCAGTGAAACCTGGACCATAAAAAAGGCTCAGCACCAAAGAATTGAGGCCTTTGAACTATGGTGCTAGAGAAGACTCCTGTGAGTCCCTTGGACTGCAAGGCGATCAAACCGGTCAGTCCTAGAGGAGATCAACCCTGACTGCTCTTTAGAAGGCCAGATCCTGAAGTTGAAACTCAAATACTTTGGCCACCTAATGAGAAGGAAAGATTGAGGGCAAGAGAAGAAGGGGACGACAGAGAATGAGGTGGCTGGATGGAGTCACTGAAGCAGTAGGCGTGAGCTTAAATGGACTCCAGAAGATGGTAGAGGACAGGAAGGCCTGGAGGAACGTTGTCCATAGGGTCGTGATGAGTCAGACACGACTTTGCAGCTAACAACAACTAATCAGCTGAGGAATTGCTAAGTAGCAGAACCAAAGTTTATAATGGTGTGGAAGAGCAGTTAAATATTTGATACTTCCTTCACATTAAGGTAATCCTTGTACATTTCAATGAACTTAATGGTAATACTTTCATACTTTGAAAGATACCTTTGTTCCTTATCACATAGTGGTATCAGTTGAAATTCAGAATTATTTTCAGTATGTGCTTGCTTTGAATCAACATTCAGTATCAGACCTTTGTAATCCTGAAATACGTATACTTGCCTATTTGCATGCAGAAGACTGGTACCTCATTGTAACCATCTAGCTTAAGGATTAAATGATTTTGTATCAGAATAGACAAGTTACTGTTTTGAGATCTTTGCCATGTTCTCTTTTGTAAGGAAAATCCTTTTTTGGGGGGGGGACGACTTGTAGAGTCTCTGCTGCTGTCTGAGCTTAGTTATTTTCCTGCAGAGAATTCATTATCAATTAGATGACATCTAACAGCCCTGGTGGTGCAGTGGTTAGAATGCAGCATTGCAAGCAATTCGGCAGTTCGAATCTCACCAGCTCAGGGTTGACTCAACCTTCCATCCTTCCAAGGTATATAAAATGAGGACCCAGATTGTTGGGTGCAGTATGCTGACTCTGTAAACTGCTTAGAGAGAGCTGTAAAGCACTGTGAAGCGGTATATAAATCTAAGTGCTATTGCTATTACTATCTTCAGTGCTAGAGGGGAGTGGGATTTGCTTTCTGTTCATATAATTTGGCTTGCCCAGTCAATGTTAGTAGGGGGTGCTGTTTTGTCCTTGGTGGTTACTTGATTGGGCAGTTGTTTGCTGCTTGCATGTTTGTTTGAGTTGGTAGTTCCTTGATTAGGGTATTGTTTACAATTTGTTTGTTTGTCTGGTGTTACTTCTGGTGCTAAATCCCAGCATGATTGCTGGTTAGGAGTTTTGTTGTTCTGGTCTTTTCATTTTCTTTTTAGCTTTTTATTGTCTCTATTGAATGGTGTATAAATGTGTGTAATCTCTATGTACCTGTTGATGGCTGATTTGTCTAAGTACCAAGCTTCCAGGAATTTCCTAGCATTTTGGATTTAGTTTGATCTAAGATGTTCACTGTTTTCCAGTTGAAACTAAGGTTAAGTCTATTCATGTATTGTAAAATTAAGGAACTTTGCATTGTGTCTTCCCACTGCCATTTGCTAGTCTTTTGCCTTTCCCACATAGTGGCTGTTACAGTCCTTGCACTGTATGTTTTAAATGCCTTCTATTTTTTTTCTTATTTCTTCTACTGGGGCTTTTGGCTTATATAAGATCTTTGGAGAGCATTAGTTGGTTTGTGTACTATAGTGATGTGGTGTGATCATAATGGGGAGGCTGAGCTCCACCACATGTTTATTGGACCCGTGCCCTTCCTGGCTGGTTTATGCAGCCCGGGAGGGGACACGAGGCTGGTTCCAGGCGGTTATATCTGCCTCTCTGAGTGAGGGTAGTTTTCCCGCCGCCTTGAAAGAGGCGGTGGTAAGACCTCTCCTCAAGAAGCCTGCCTTGGAAACGGCTGTTTTGAATAACTTTCGTCCGGTCTCCAACCTTCGCTTTCTTGCGAAGGTTGTTGAGAGTGTGGTGGCGCATCAGCTCCCTCTGGTCCTGGATGAAGCGGATTATCTAGACCCGTACCAATCGGGCTTCAGGCCCGGGTACAGCACAGAGACGGCATTGGTCGCGCTGGTGAATGATCTTCTGGAGGGCTCGGGACAAGGGATATTCCTCTGTTCTAGTCCTATTAGACCTCTCAGCGGCTTTCAATACCATCGACCATGGTATCCTGCTGCGGCGTCTCAGGGGATTGGGAGTGGGAGGCACGGTTCTTCAGTGGTTCTCCTCCTATCTCCTGGGACGCTCGCAGTCGGTGTTGGCAGGGGGGCAGAGGTTGACCGCGAGGCCTCTCGCTTGTGGAGGAGTTCCTCAGGGGTCGGTCCTCTCGCCTCTCCTGTTCAACATCTACATGAAACCGCTGGGTGAGATAATTCGTGGTTTTGGAGTTGGGTATCATCAGTATGCTGATGATACCCAACTTTTCATTTCGACCCCAAACCACCCCAGTGATGCCCTCGACGTGATGTCCCGGTGCCTGGAGGCGGTCCGGGTCTGGATGGGGAGGAACAGGCTTCGACTCAACCCTGACAAGACTGAGTGGCTGTGCGTACTGGCATCTCGGGATATTCAGGATATCCCACCCCTCATTATGGGGGGTGAGTCATTATCTCCTGTAGATAGGGCTCGCAACTTGGGAGTCCTCCTAGATTCACAACTCTCCTTAGAAGACCATATCGTAGCTGTGACTAGGGGGGCCTTCGCCCAGGTTCGCCTGGTGCGCCAGTTGCGGCCCTATCTAGACCGGGATGCCTTACGTACGGTCACTCATGCGCTCGTGACCTCTCGTCTTGATTACTGCAATGCTCTCTACATGGGGCTACCCTTGAAGACCACTCGGAGGCTCCAACTGGTACAGAATGCAGCCGCGAGAGTTGTACTGGGAGTTTCCCGATACTCCCATGTCACACCTTTGCTCCGCGAGCTGCATTGGTTACCAGTTGTCTTCCGGGTGAGATTCAAGGTGTTGGTAATGACCTACAAAGCCCTTCATGGCATGGGTCCAGAATACCTTGGGGAGCACCTGCAGCCGGCGTCAACTTCCCTCCGCCCAGTACGCTCCCACAGAGAGGGCCTCCTCAGGGTGCCACCGGTCAAAGAATGCCGACTGGTGGCCCCCAGGGGGAGAGCGTTCTCTGTGGGTGCACCGGATTTATGGAACCATCTTCCGGTTGAGCTCCGGATGGCGCCCGATCTCCGCTCCTTCCGGCGCGATCTTAAAACCCATCTCTTTAAACAAGCTGGCCTGGCCTGATGGGACGGGGTGGGATTTTTATAAATGATTTTAATTTTAAATTTGTATTAATTTATGGGCATTGTTTAATCATGTTTTAATAATTTTAATTTTTGTATCTAGTTTTTATGTATTGCCCTGTTCACCGCCCTGAGTCCCTCGGGAGAAGGGCGGTATACAAATTAAATTAATAAATAATAAATAAATAAATAATAGTCTTGATTGTTTCTGAGTTTTTTTCAGCTACACTTGAATACATAAACAAGTGGAGTAAATAGTTAGAAATATATTAAATTTGAGCCTATAAGCATTCTATAGACAACCAAAGTAATACTGACAGGAGAGTCTTAATACATAGCAGGAACAAGGGCTATTTAATCTCATGAGCCAATCTAAATGTAAGCAGAGTGGAACTTTGAGCTGTACTCTTCTAATAAGGCAAATAAATCAATTCTGAGAAACCAATTACCATATAGCTATATAACCACAGGGATGATAATCTGAGTTCCCAGCAAGTAAACCCCTGGGATTTGATTTTAGGATGTCTAAGGAGAGGTCATTGAGCATAAATGAAACTGACTACATCAGCAAAGCTGGAAACCATCTAAATGATACCAACACCTACCAAATAATCCACAATGATCCAACAAAACAGCTAGAAAACAAAATAAAAGACACCCTAAGAAAAATGGAAAAAGGAAAATAGCTAACAACACTAGAGAGAAAGCACATGCAACCAGAAGTTTCCTCCACATCCAGGATCTATGGACTCCCCAAAATACACAAGAACAGGATCCCCTTACACCCAATTGTGGCTCTACCTGGAACACCTATGTACAAATTAGCAAAAAGCCTGCAGAGGAAACTCAGACATCTGGTCAATGACTCAACCCACTTAACCTGACACACAGCACTCAAACAATAACACACCACACAGCCAACCACCACACAAAAACTAACCCTACCATACAAAAAAGGGTGTCAGAAATGACAGCCAGAAACTTCTAGGAATACACAAACCCACAGCCACACTCTGCCAGGAATTCTCCAGAATCAAAAACAAGATACAGAAGGATGAAAGAATGTAATCTACAAAATCAACTGTAACAATTACAACTAATTCTATGTGGGACAAACATCACGTCAATTAAAAAACAGGATCCATGAATACCAGCAGGCAGTCAAATACCATGATCCCAAATCCTTAATCGATGCCCACACTTACAGCAAACAGCACCAGTTTGATCGGAGCAACACAAGCTAATCTTTATACTTCAGCTAATGGTGAGAAATAGTGGGACCTGTAGTTGAGCAACGTCTAGACCAGAGGTGGGGAACTATGGCTCCTTTATGACTTGTGCACTTCAACTCCCAGAATTCATGAGCCAGCCATGATGTCCACAAATCATAAAAGGGCCCTAGTTCCCCACCCCTGATCTAGACAATAAAACTAGGGCATTCCTAGTTTATATAATAATAATGTCAGTTGATGTTGACAGTGATGATGACTCACTCTGCACTACAAAATCCCGACACAAAACTTTGAGTATCTTATGCAGGACAGCAGAGGCAATGAAGTGAAGGACAGCAGGGCAATCTGGGGGAGGGGGCAGAGTGCCAGCTGGCAGGTGTGGTTGAGGTCAAGGTGTAAGTGGCAGTGGAGGGCCAAACAGAGGGCATCACAGAGGTGGAGGGCAGGACAGTCAAAAGGGCAGAGATGGGGAGGAGATAGATGGGAGAGGGGAACTGAGGCACACCCTGCAGTTGTAAATGTGTGCAAGCTGCCAAGCACCCAAATTTGGTCAGGTAACCGGGGAACACTGTGACAATCATAAATTTGAAAAGTGGGCATGTACCAATCATTCAGTGTTATCATAACTATGAATGGTCACTGAATGAATAAATGATCGTTAAATAAGAACTACCTATAATATGAAACAGACATCTTGTGTTAACATCTCCCTTCTCCAATGGATTTGATAACCGGTATTAGCTTTCCTGGCTTTTTTCCTTTGTTGTTGTTGTTAGCTGCGAAGTCGTGTCTGACCCATCGCAACCCCATGGACAACGTTCCTCCAGGCCTTCCTGTCCTCTACCATCTTCTGGAGTCCATTTAAGCTCACGCCTACTGCTTCAGTGACTCCATCCACCCACCTCATTCTCTCATTTCTAGCTCAGCCCTGGTGCATTTGAAAACAACAATAAAGCTTACAACAGCAGCTCTGTGCTGCTTATGAGCAGTCTGTTTTTCCATCTCATCTACCAGCATTTCAAGTTTTTCATAGGGAGGGTAGCATGATGTCCATTTATTTTCAATCAAAAGAGTACTGTGACCATTTTGGGGACACCGTGATGCAGAGGCTTAATGATGCTGAATGTGCTGAGCAATTTTCCAGCACTCTGGTGGTTCGAGTCCAGAGCAAGCTCCCATCTCTTGTCCCTAGCTCCTGCTGACCTAGCAGCTCGAAAGCATTGTTTGTGACTAGACAGATAGGTACTGCCATGTCAGTGATGTGAAACTTCTGACTGCATTCTGCATGGGAAGGTGGAATCGGTGCTGGATCTGGCCTGGATGCAACTGGCAGAGAAGCAGTGAAGGAAAGTCCCAGGTGACCAATTTCCTCTGAGAACGCTGCAGGCCAGACAGGGTAAAGCTAGTGCAACAAATGGAGTAGCGACTGTCAGCTGCCAGGACTTCTACTGTGGGCATAACATTGTAGTCTCCCTGGCCTTGTATGCCATATAATAAACAAACAAACAAACAAAATAAATAAATAAGAAAGACCTTTTTGCATACATACATATTATATTTGTGTTATTATACAAATCAGACTCAGGCAGTATACAGTTTAATAAATGAATTTATGAAGACCTAATTGTGGTCCAGCAGACCTCTATATGAGTATGTATACTTTACTTTTCATCACATAACATCTGGCAACAATTGAGGCTAGGAGATGCTAGCAGGCACCTGGCTCAACAACAGTGACTATGAGGCCGATCTAGGTGTCCTTGTGGATCACTGCTTAAGTATGGGCCAGCAGCTGCCAAAAACGCCAACACAGGGGATAGCATCAAGATCACAGGAAGTGATAGTATTGCTCTATCCTGCACTAGCAAGTTCACATTTGGAATATTGCATCCTGTTCTGGTCACCAAACACGCCGAGGCCCTAGAAAGAGTTCAGAGAAGAGCAACAGAGATGATAAAGGGTCTGGAGGCTAAATCATACAATGAACAGTTAAGGGAACTAGGTATGTTTAGCCTAATGGAGACATGATGGCAGTCTTCCCATACTTGGAGAGCTGTCACAGGGAAAAGGGTGTCAAGTTTATTCTCGTAGCACCTGAGGACAGGACAAGAAGCAATGGATGGAAGTTCATCAGTGGGAGGTTCAGTCTGGAAATAAGGAGGAATTATGACTGTGAGAACAATTAATCAATGGAACAGCTTGACTCCCAGAGTTGTCGGTGCTCCATTGCTGTAGATTTTCAAGAAAAGATTGGATGATCATTTGTCAGGAGAGTGTAAGGATTCCTGTCTTGGGCTGGGAGTTGGACTAGAAGACTTCCAAGAGCTTTGCCAGCCCTATAATTCTATGATTCTTTGCTGCCATTTAAGGATCTCCAGCCTTTTCAGCCCAGATATACAGTAGTAGTCCTAATCATATTATTGTAGACAAATAATGGAGTACAACAGCTTGAATCCTTCAGGTCCTTCACTCTGATCAGGCCTTTAGCAGAGCAGAAAATGGACGCAAGCCTCCTAACAATATCTAGAGACAGATCTTTAAAGTCCAAAAGAACAAATAAAGCCTGTTAAGGAAGTTATCAGCTCTAACACAAAGCTGCCTCTCAGCGATTTCTCTCCTCATGGTAGGGTAAAGAAGATGAAAGATGCAACTTTATCCTTCTAACAAGAAGACAAGTGAAGGGGAAATCTAAAAATATCAGTTTTCTAATGAGGGAAAGAAGAAAAACAAAATTCCTGGCTTGTATCTCTACTCTTGTAGTTCTTACTGGATAAAAGATGGAAAGAGTTGATGTTTCTTGAGCTGCAGTTCCAACAGTGTTAGTTTTCTGGTGTGTGTGGGGGGGCTTTTCTTAACAGTTGTGCAAGGCAGACTTAAGGTTTATTTTGGAGAAAATGCCTATGGAGTTTTTCTTCATTGAGACATGTTTTCATTTTCTGGGTTGCCATTGAAACTTGTTTTTGTAGAAGATAGAGCAATTGACTTCTGCATAGATTTGGCATTGCTTTGGTAGTATAGTGCTAAAAATAGTCCAGAGGAAAACACACTGTTCCCTATTCAAATGCACGCAACACAGCTTCTCCAGGGCAATAACCAGGCATGCATTTTTCAGCTTAATAGCACCATCTACTGTTGCTCACCAGGCATTATGATTAAAAAAATAAGATTACTGTACAATGAAAAACATAAACATTTGAATGTGTGTGTTCCGTTGTACAAAGATACAAACACTATAACCCTGCTTTGTAATATGGAAGTAAAATATGTGTGTGTCAGGAAAAACATAAACGTAATAATGGATATGGACAAGATTGAGCAGGTATGGAATAGAACAATAGAAATATGAGTGGCCTGTAGGAAAGAGGTGTTTTGAATAGCCTATTCAGAAGGAATTGAATGAAGATTCGTGCAACAAATATATGAAAGAAGAGTGAAAGAGGGCACAGGAAGAAAAAAACCAAAAAAATACATTTTTGGATGGAGTTCACATGACCCTCAAAAGAGTCAACTGAGAAGCTTAATTACAGAGGGCAGTGTCTGAATTTCAGTCTGGATCTGGTATAAGCAAACTTGATTTGCAAGGGTAGAAAAGAATGGAAAGGTATATGTGAATGGTATGATCCAATTAGACTCCCTTTTATCTTATCTCCAATTTTTATATGCTTGCTACTTCCTATCCTTTTTCAGCACTGCCATAATGTTGCTTATTCCAAAATAAATTAGCATGCTAGGGATGGATATGCATCTACAATATGCATCCATATAGCACTAGCACTTAAACCTATATACAGCTTCATAGTGTTTTACAGCCCTCTCTAAGCAGTTTACAGTCAGGATATTGCCCCCAGCAATCTGGGTCCTCATTTTACCGACCTTGGAAGGATGGAAGATGAGTCAACCTTGAGCTGGTGAGATTTGAACAGCCAAACAGCAGTCAGCAGAATTAGCCTGCAATACTGCAGTCTAATCACTGCGCCGCCACAGCTTAATTTTATAGTTAGTAGCACAGGATTATTTCATACATTTCTGGGAACAAAACACTCCTTTTTCAGTTCAGAAATAAGAATCTTAAGTAGAGATGCTTCTGAAAGGCTGCCTGTCCTCATGGCAGGAAACTTGGAAGCTTCACCACAACCTTGAGAGAACATGTGAACTAGTGTGTCTGTCATCTCAGTACATTCCTAATTCTAAGAAGCAACAATGAGGTTGTTGCAATTCCCATTTATTTTGGAATGAATTGAAATATAATGTCAAGATTCCAACTAATAAACCCAACTGCCGACAAGATGATCCAATCTCTTTATTTAAAACTTTATTGAGTACATCATTTTGGCACAATTGAAAGCAAAACCAGGTCTGATTATTTCCTGCACAAACTGCTATAATTAAAACATACAATTCTCCCTCCCCCTATTAGTGCTAACCAAGTGTCAAAAGTTTGTTATGAGAAAGTGTCTCTGTGGGTTGGTAAACACCTGCTGAAACGTCCTTGGTTCACATGGTTGGATTTCTTGTTGTTTGCATTCTATTTTCCCCCTCCCCTTCCCCCTAGGGCGTTGGCAAGCTAAGAAGCAGTAAGGGTGGAAACATGTGCAGGCACTTCAAACTTGACACATAAAGTTTGACCAGGGGTCCTTAAACTTTTGCATTCAGTTGTACAATGTCTTCTGTGCATTCCTCTTCACTTGGTGATAATCAGCTAATTTGTACATACAGGGTTTTGCAGCCATTGTTATTTTCTTCTAGACAATCAGAATATGTTTGAAGGCAGATACAGTAGAGTGCATTTGCTCTTCCCTTAAATAAAGTTCTATAATAAATCTACATTAAAACATAAATTACAGAGGGACTAGGTTGATGGCTCCCGACCTTTGCTCTTTCCGCCATGACCTGAAGACTTGGCTATTTGAACTTGCCGGCCTGGACTGAGGGACTGGGATTTTAGATTTTAAATTTTACATTTTACATTTTAGAACGGGTTTTATTGTTTAGGGCTACTTGGTTTAATTCATTTTAATTTTTGTATATTATGTGTTGTATATAGTGTTTTAACTGCCCTGTACACCGCCCCGAGTCCTTCGGGAGAGGGGCGGTATATAAATCCAAATAATAAATAAATAAATAAATAAATAAATAAATAAATAAATAAATAAATAAATTATATAGGATGCATTCCTTCAAAATACTAATCCATAAACAGTTATTTATAAAGCACCGTGCGTGGATTTGCATTATATGCTATGCTTTTCTTTAACAGCAAATTGATACACTCTGCTGGCACCCTGTTCACAAAAACAAAATGTGATAGTGATGGCAGTAAATAAAACTCTTTTCCTGCTCTCTTGAAAAGTCACGTTTAGAGCTGATGCTTTACACCAGACGTGTCAAACACAAGGCCCGGGGGCCAGATCTGGCCCGCAAAGTGGTTTCATGTGGCCCGCGAAGCCATCCTGGAAACAGTGAGGGAATGGCCCCCACTGCCTTGGCCCTGGCCCAGAGACCCTCCTCCTGCCAGAGACCCTCAGATCTGTCCCACTCCTGCCCAGGCCCCCATAGGCACCCTTGATGCAAACGATGTAGAGCTGGCTACGCCCACCCAGTAGGCCATACACACTTTAGCCACGCCCATGCAGTAGGCCACGCCCACCCAGGCCACACCCACCTGGCCCCCTGAGGGCAACCGCAATGCTGATGCGGCCCTCAATGAAATTGAGTTTGACACCCCTGCTTTACACTATTACAGTGACAAGATTGATCTGGTTATTGACTAAAATAAACTGATAGTTACAAAAAAGGATAAATAGTTATCAAAAGTAAATAAGATGCAAGACTGAAAATAATCGATTTCTGCAATTACTTTAGTTCTAAAATTTTATTATTTTAATAGGAAAAAAACCAACTTGTACAAACTGGAAAATGAATTCATAGGTTATGCAGCATCAAAATTACAAGAGAAAAGGAACAAAAATAACCATTTTCATAAATCCTAGCACAGGGATGAGAAAACAGTCATGTATGCTTTGACCCTAAGAAAACAATCTTTTTTTCTGAATCTAGCCAATTATGTTTTATTCAAAAAATGATAGTTAGGCAACCTTTATTTTACTGTAACAAATGAACCTAGGATTGCTGCCTAGGTACCTCATGTAAGCTATCAGAGTAATGATATATGATATGAACAAATGAATTAATAGCAGTCTTCCAGTTTGGGGGGGGCTGTCACAGAGAAGAGGGAGTCAACTTATTCTCCAAAGCATCTGAGGGCAGGATAAGAAGTAACCCGTGGAAGATCATTAAAGAGAAGTCCAACCTAAAACTGGGAGACGAAATTTCCTGACAGTGGGAACAATTAATCAGGGGAAAGATCTGCCTCCAGAAGTTGTGAGTGCTTTATCACTGGAGGTTTTGAAGAGGAGACTGGATAGCCACTTGTCTGGAATAGTATAGGATCCCCTGCCATGGGCAGGAAGTTGGACTCGAAGACCTCCAAGGTCCCTTCCAACCCTTGCCATTTCAAGAAAAACTCTTTCAATGGGAGAGTGCGCTCGGGGGAAAGCTCCTCCTTGGATGCTTTGCAGAGTTTCTGTAACTTCTCCCAGTATCTTTCATGACATTGATGGAGCGCATTCCACTTCTCCATCAGGCTCGACCACACGACTTCAGTTGGCTTTCTTTGTTACCTCAGGTCATAGGGTTTCTGAGATGTTTTTGGCCTCACTGAAACTTGGACATCAGGTTCTGCGCACATCTCAGGGTTGGTTGGTTGGACCAGTTCTTCAAGGTTGGCTGGCTGGACCAGCTCTTTTATGATGGAGGAAGGGAAGAAGAACACAATGCTAAATAGATAACTTGATGTTGTTGATGTGGCCACCAGGGGATGCTGCAATCCAGGACAATTAGAACATCCATAAGACAGCAATTCTTCGAGTCCTGTTTTCTTATGGAGAGAGGAACAGAATGAATAAATTGTTTGGCTGTTGAATTCTAGGAATTAGAAGCTTTGGGAACACTTCTGTACAGCTATTTGTTCTTTTATGTTTTAGTTTACAGTTTCCAATAACACTTGATAGCGACTCCTCTGCATAATATACAGACAAAACAAAGCATCATAAAATGTAAACATAAACCTAAAAGCATGGGAAAACAGCATCAGAATTAAATCAACAAAAAACAGTGTTGAAGGTCTAAAGTATGCTAAGAAACATTCTATAAAATTTTTATAATGTTTATAATTATTATTTTTTCCCCATTGTCAAGCCTTGAGCATCTAAAATCTAAACCTTAGAATTTTAGAATTCATTCTTGCAATGTATTTGCACAGATCCTGTTTTCCTCAGTGAATAAGAGTTTTGCCAGATTAACAATATGTCTTTAAGTCTAATTATAGTAGTACATAGCATTTGAATGCCTCAACATCCTACATGCAAATCCCACATTAATTTTTAAATCTTAGTTTATCTTGGCTGATCTTTCCAAGATTTATTTCCTTCCTTCCTTCCTTCCTTCCTTCCTTCCTTCCTTCCTTCCTTCCTTCCTTCACTAAAATAAACATAGTTATTAACAAAATAATATAATCAAAATAACAAGAATCTTTGCAAAAAGAAGACACAAAAAATAAAAGGCTTGGAAAAATATTTCAAAAACAAACATGCCTAAGAATTTTTACCAGTTTTCTCAAAAGGTCCTCTTGCTTGTTCCTGTACCGCAAAATACTAATTCAGATACTGACAAGCCTCATCATTTCCATCCAATCCAGCATCTGAAAATAGGATGCTGTACTTCTGGCAGCTGTTGCTTCATAAGTATCTGTTACGAGCAATTATGACATCTTAACATTATCATGGAAATGAAGTTACTTCAGTAAACAATAGGCATTTTGGTAACCAGTCTCATTCTGGGACTAGCTTCATTGCAATAGTTAATAAAAATATTAACCAACTTCTATTAATTCTATGTGTGTGAGTGCCTGTGAATATATTACCTTAACCTTTATCATTACTAGTGAATTTTCCTCATCCTTTTCAGTTTTAGATTTGAAGTTGTAGGCTGAATTCCCACCTATTCTGCAGAAGGGAGAGTGTGAGTAAGAGAGAACAAGAGGAAGGAAGAGTGAAGGGAGTGAAGAAGGGACAGAATGTCTTGTTGGTGTAAAGTCTTGTTAAACTTATAAAAGCTATATCTGAAGATGGATTAAAAACATAATAAAAAGTGTCTGTTTTAAAGACTACTGTCCTGTTCCTAAAAATTACATTGTACCCAAACAACTCTTACATTTGTCTGCCAGCTATTGTTCAGTCATTTTTACCACTCTCTTGGGCGTCTTATCACAGGAAATGCATGAAATTGTTCCAGAGAAGCCTGCCAGTGGAAGATGAGAACACATCCACCAGCAGACCCACAAAAATATAACAAAGAATGCAAAATATACTGCAGTTTTTCATTCTTCCCTTAATTGTAAACCTAAGGCATGAAATCTGGTGAGGCTCTAAATAATTGGTTTAGTTCTGTCTCATGTATCATTTCACTTATAATGGTCAGTAGGTTGAATAATGAAACCTATTAAAATTAAATCTGATGTGCAGATTTATTTATTTAATTAACTAATTTCTAGCCCACACAGCTCCAAAACAAGACTGGACAGCTTCATAAAAATAAAAGAATAAGACTGAATATAAATAGCAATATACATAAAACAGAGCCATCCTTCAACATCTCCTTCCAACTTAAAGAGACCCACCCAGCCATCCTGACCAAAGACCCAGCCTTTGCTTTTGCCTATAAGAATGCTTAAAGGCAGGCCAAGTGTGTGGGGGGAGGGGGGATCTCCAGGGGATGCTGTTCCAGGGGTAGGTGCAGTGATCAAGCGGACCAATTGCCTGGATCCTGTTATGTGACCTTAATTGATGGGATCTAAAGCAACTTCATCTTGCTGGAGTATACAGGATGGGCAGGCAGGCAGAGGGATAGAGCAGTCCTCCAAATGGCTATGTCCTATGCTGTACATGGTGGTATAGGTGACAAATGCTCCTGAAACTATCCCCAAAAGACAGTCAGTTTAGCTCACGTAGCAGGAGTTATATGTAGACAGAGCAAGGCTTACCCAACACTGTTCATGCTGCTGTGTTCTGGACCAGCTGTAACTTCTTAATGGTTTCAGGAACAGCCCCATGCGGTATGTGTTGTAATAGTCCACATGGAGGGGAATGAGACATAAAAGATCATAGAGAGGGCCCTTGACCCAGGAATAGATGCAACTGGTGCATAAACTAAAGCTGTCTGGTAAATCCTGAGTCTAAACTGACATATGATACCTCCCCCTTACCCCTGAAGTCTCATGTAGATAAGCAGGACAGGAGAGATTGTCCAGTCCTGATGTGCCTCACAGATCAGAAGTTCCAGGCATGACCTCTCTCTTCCACCAATGTCAACTAGAACCAGCTATAGAGAAAGCAGAACCATAGAACATTGTGCCCGACTCCCACTTCCTACAGCTAGTCCAGAAAGATACCATAGTCAATAGTATCAAAAGCTACTGAAAAATCAAGGAAAACCAGGCTAGTAGTATCATCTCTATTCCAGGCCCATCATAGGTAATTAATTGCCATGATTAATGCCCTATTCATACTATATCCATACTTGAAATCTGACTGAATTGGGTGTGATTGCAACCTGACCATCTTCTCATCAAACTTGCCTATAAAGGGAACACTGAAAACTGGGTGGAAATTGTGCAGGATGGTTGAGCCCCATGAGGACAGGATATATCATTGCCTCCTTCAAGGTTGGCAGAACCACCCCATCTCTCCGAAAGGCCAACCCTACCCTTCCATATACCAATTCCTGAGTTGCCTTCACAAGCAATGAAGGATAACCGTCTAACAAACAGGAAGTGAAGTTAGTGGTTCCAAGTATTCTCCGCACTTCCTCCTAAAATTTATTTTAAATTCCAGTGCCAGCTTAATTTACCCATCCCTTGTTGGAAAAAAGAGAAGCAGAAACCATCTGTCTGATTTTATTGGATAAAGTTTTAAATTACCTTACAATTAATTAATACATTAATTTCATGAGGCTAATTAAAGTTCTATTGATTTCAGTGAATTCATTTATATGAGACACGTAAGGAAGCATTTACCAGATCACGTTTCTGCTGCCTAGAGTACTTGAGGATTGGAGCAGAAGTGAGGATATGAGGTATATGAGGGTTAGCACACAGATCAGAACAAGGGAAGAAAGAAATAAACAGTGAAAAAAATGCAAGTTGAAACGACATCATTGAATGGGACAGATACAATTTTGTGGCTGGGAAATGCACAATCACATAAAAGATTGCACATTAGGCAATCAGCCCAGGTTCGAATCTCAGAAGGGTATGGCTGACTGATGAGAACAAATAAGTTTGAAATGCATATCAGTCTCCCTTTAATTCTTTGTTAGCAATCCAAAAAAAAATTACACACACACGTGTGTGTGTGTGTGTGTGTGTGTGTGTTTGTGTGTGTGTGTAATTGTAAGCTGTCCAGAATCATTGGGGTAATGCAATGTACAAATTGTATGTAAGGCAAAGGTTTATCCTTTCCAGTAGTGTCTGACTCTAGGGGAGGTTGCTCATCTCCATTTCTTAGTCAAGGAGGCCGACATTGTCGAAGA
This sequence comes from Vipera ursinii, assembly GCF_947247035.1. NCBI lineage: Eukaryota > Metazoa > Chordata > Lepidosauria > Squamata > Viperidae > Vipera > Vipera ursinii. The sequence goes on from NC_139512.1 coordinate 39,773,026, forward strand.
CACTTCCGTGGTCATGTGGCCAGTGTGATTATAGCCTGAGGCATACAAAATGCTGTTACCTTCCTGCTAACGTGGTACCTATTTATCTACTTGCACTTGCATACTTTTGAATTCTAGGTGGGTAGGAGCTGAGGCAAGCTCACCCCACTGCACAGTGCTCAGGTCTCAAACCTTTCTAGCTGACAAGCTCAGTCTTAAGCCACTGAGCATCATGCCCCATACAAATTGCATGTATAAACATACATACATACATACATAAAGGTAAAGGTAAAGGTTCCCCCACACATCCGTGCTAGTCGTTTCTGACTCTAGGGGCCGGTGCTCATCTCCGTTTCAAAGCCGAAGAGCCAGCGCTTGTCCGTGGACGTCTCCATGGTCATGTGGCCGGCATGACTAGATGCCAAAGGCGCACGGAATGCTGTTACCTTCCCACCGTAGTGGTCCCTATTTTTCTACTTGCATTTTTACGTTCTTTCGAACTGCTAGGTTGGCAGAAGCTGGGACGAGTAACAGGTGCTCACTCTGCTACTCTGCTGATCTTCTGATCGATAAGCTCAGCGTCCTAACGCACTGAACCACCCCGTCCCACATACATACATACATACATACATACATACATACATACATACATAAATTGAAGGCAAGACTATAAAATGGCCAGTCTCTGAATTTCAGGAACTTCCTTAGATGACTAGCTCACTGTCTCTCAGCATACCTTGCAACCCTATGTTTATATTAAAATTAGCTTGGGACACTTGAAACACACAGCAGGATCAAATTTGAATTTAGCATAGCCACTGTTTGCTTCTTTAAAGGATATTGGTTATGGAATTATGTGTTGAAGAGCAATGGAGTACTTTATTTATGTGTAACTATCAAACTATTTAAGGGACAGGCAGCTGCTACATGGGATTAAAATTGGCTGATAGTAGACAGAGGGGAATCCTATGGAACGCCTGACGGTATGTGTCCTTTAATGCTTGTGACACATTTCCCTTGGACAGTGTTTCTCAATTTTGGCAATTTTAAAATGCATGGACTTCAACTCCCAGAACTGAAGTGGCTGAGGAATTCTGGGAGTTGAAGTCCATATATCTTAAAGTTGCCAAGTTTGGGAAACACAGCCCTAGAGCAGGGGCCCCCAACCTTGGCAACTTTAAGATTTGTGGACTTCAACTCCCAGCTATGCTGCCTGGGGAATTCTGGGAGTCCACAGGTCTTAAAGTTGCCAAGGTTGGGGACCCCTGCCCTAGAATCTGCATCTCATGTTTATCTCCCATTGGGTAAATTAGATGCTATTTTACTCCCTCTCGTTGAAAGAAATGGGACTTACAGTGCCAAAACTTCCTTTTAACAATTTCTTTTCTTGAGCTGTCTCCTTTTACAAATTCCTTGGAATTGCTTCATCCAATCTTCTTTATCATACAATGGTAGAAACAGCAGAGGGAACAGCAATAGAGATAATTTGTTTATATCACAGACAGTGTGCATTTTCTTTCGACCATTGATGAGGCAAAAACCTAAATACCAAATTCATTTTTCAAAATGATCACGAAGAGCTTAAATACAACAAAAGCATGGGGTAGCCCAATGTTGAGAAGCCTACTGAAGCATTATTTGAAAACTTTATTGTGGGCTAGGATGCATATAATAACTGGGGTTTTACATCAACAGTCACACACGTTAAAATTAACTGTATTACTTTAATTGTATAGAATGCTGGGAATATATAACTTTAGTTGCTCCTCTCCTAAGATTCTGGAAAAGTGGGGGCTTATTAAATTCACTGAATTAAATTCATTGCTTCCTTAATCACACCTTCAATCAGACTGAAGCTAGATGAAAAAAAAACAAAAAGAATCTCTTCGCAAATATCCTTTCTTCTTGTTCACTCCATCAGGAGAGAAAGAATAAACATGGATCATGAAAACATTGAAAATTTAATTTGAATCATTGATTTGACAGTACAGTGTTTGCTACACGAGGGAACCAAGGTGCAGTCTTATGGTATATATACCTGTGCATTTCAGCCAGATAGTATTTTGATTCAGAGATGGGAATCCAAAATACCTTCAGAAAAAGATGCTTTGGTGCATGAGTGCATCTGCAACTGTCAGCAACTCTTGAACCAAATGCATCTTTTCCAGGAATTGCACTGCAGCTGCAGAGAGCGGTTGTACAATCCTAGGCATAAATGCAGCTGTTTTAAGTAGTTGTCAGTAGGTGCCAGCTAGACAAAACTCCCCATAGGGTCTGAAACACTTTTAAATTCAGACCATCATTCTTTCATACTTTTTAGCAGACATGAATAGAATTGCAGTATATTCTATAAATTTACCCTAATTTTCTTCCCTTGTAATTGCTATGGGCTGCCTTAGGAAGGAATTGTACTTCCATAAGGTTGTTGAAAATTGTGAACACACTCTTAAATAGTTTAGCACATAAGCTAAGTTATCCAGAACTGCAGAGACCATTTATTACTCACTACTGATCCTGTATAATAAACATGAACCTTTTTTAAAAAAAAAATATTTCATTACTTGGCACAATAACAAAAAGAAACTACACACAAAATTATAAAACAAGAAAACAAAATAACACTTGGAAAAAAGAAACAATACATAGGGCACATGAATTCATGTTCATAAATTGTGATGATATCTCATTGTAAAATCCATAGCTCAATGTTAATAAGAAATTCGTTTCTGTGCTGTTAATGATATCAATATTGTAAAGCATTGAGTAGCTGGGGCCATATGCTTAACCTTCAACCAATGCCAAAGAAGCATTTTTGCTAAAAGCAGAGAACAGAGAATCTATTTTCCTTCAGCAGATGACAATGTCTACATGACAGAGATATCACTTAAAATGATATGGATCTCTGAGAATATTACATCTTTCAGTTGATACTATATAGAAACATAGAAAATTTATGGCAAAAAGACCTAGTGATCCATTGAGTCTGTCCTTTGAGTTGGTTTCTCTTTTTGTTTTCTTTTTAGCTTATATATTATTTTTAATTATTATTTTTATGTTTTATTTTTATTTAACTTTAATTTATTGTCAGATGATGGACATATGTTTATCCCAACCATGTTTAAAATCAGTTACTGATGATTGACCAACTACCTCTGCTGGAAGTTGGTTCCAAGCTTCTACTATTCTTTCTATGAATATAAATAAATCTGGAATTTTAATAACACTATTAGATATAAGTCACATAGTGCTACTTTTGCCATAGTTTTATGAAGTTTAATTTCTTTTGATAAAACTGTACTAATGGTTTGCAAATATTCTTCTTATGCAAAGCTATAAAAATGTTGACTTATAAAAAGTTATTGACATATAAAAACTTCTTAGAAAGTCAAAGGTTCTGTCACTATTCCTTAGTGCTTTTATTATTTGAATACGAAATCCATAAATATTTCATAGTATCCTTTTGGGAGGGGTGCCTTCCAGTCAGCATTGACTCCTGGTGACTGGACAATTCCATGCAGTTTTCTTGGCAAGATTTGGGGGAACCCTGGCCTCTCTGCGGAGAGAGGGGGATGTGCCCAAGGTCACCCCTTTGGCTTTCATCGGACTAGTCCCTGGTTTCTATCTTGATGCCTTAGTTACTACTTCCAAGATACGAATTAGCTTTTAACTGAATTCCTGCAAATATGGCAAAGTTTGAGTCTTTCTCACGTTTCTTGCAAAGAGTTTCTCTCTTAGAGCAACAGCAGCCACACCAAACCGATCCCCGCCCCCCCCCCACAAGCTTTTGGAGAGTTAGACTGGATCTTGAGCGCCACGCTTTCTGCCACCATTCCGAGTGGCCGTGTCCCTTTTCATCACACAGAGTTCTTTATGTGGTCATCGCGTGCCTGGGCACCTTCGGCCCGCTGGCAGCAAGAGGTTTCCAAGGGCGCGGGGAGCCCTCCCTTAACAAAGCCTTCAGCCGGCGTTGTCAGGCCCAGTGGGAAAAGGCGCTGAGGCGACCCAAAAGCCCGACAAGTCCGCACCTCCTCCTCTCCGGGCTTCCTTTGCTCCGGCAAACTCGATCTGGCCCAGAGCAACGGAGCGGAGCGAGAGTCGGAAACGGCGTCGCTGCCTCGGCGGAGACGGAGAGCCCGCGGCCGCGAGGAAATGCCGGAAGGCGTCCGAGACCCGCTCGGATGACGGTAAACAAAATCTGAATTGGGGGAAAAGAGGCCGGGACGGATTTAGCGCGGCTGCGCCCGCCGCGGCCTCCAAAAGCTTGGCCGTTGCGTAAGCGGAGTTCGGTCGCTAAACGGGCCCCGACTCGGTTACATAAGCGCCCCGCCTGCCAGCGCTGTTTCTCGCCTGCCCAGGCGCGGCGGCGGCGGGGGGGGGGGGTTTGCGGCGGGTGTCAACGAGAGAGTGGAGGAAGCCCGCCCGCCTCCGCAAACCGCAAGTAGCGGATCTCAGCCAGGGGCCGCGCAAAGCGGCGACTGCCACCCATCCTCTCTCCCTTCTCGGGTGCCGGCCCGCCCTTCCCCCCTCCCCGGGAATCGTTCCTGCGCAGCGCTCTGCGGCGAAAAGATGAGCCAAGCGGCCCTTCGCCAGCAGCAGCAGCAGCAGCAGCAGGAAGAGGGCGAGAGACGGGGAAGGCCGAGAGGGAGGAGTCGCTGCCAGCGCCATTGATTCAAACGCGCCGCAGCAGCTCCGGGTCCTGGAGCCCTCCAGCTGCAAAGGGCGGGCGATCGCGGCAGCAGACGGGCTCTTTGGAGGCCATCCTCGGGGAGGTGAGCGGAGCTCCAGCTCCCGGAGGGCATGGGCTTGGGCTTGGGCTTGGGCTTGGGCTTGGGCTTGGGCTTGGGCTTGGGCTTGGGCTTGGGCTTGGGGGGTTGAGGATGAGGTGGGAGCGGGTGCCTCAGTCCCGACTCGCCGGCTTGTAGGTCACTTTCGCTTTGGATGTCACTTGCAGCTGCCAATCTGCTAAATCCAGGGGTCTTCAAACTTGGCCCTTTTATGACTTGTGGACTTCAACTCCCAGAATTCCTCAGCCAGCTTTGCTGGCTGAGGAATTCTGGGAGTTGAAGTCCACAAGTCATAAAAGGGCCAAGTTTGAAGACCCCTGTGCTAATCTCTCTCTCTCCTCCCCCCCCCAGCTCCGGTGAGTGATGGGCTGCTTTCACTGGCGGAGAGAGAGGAGCAAAGTTTGCTTCCCTTCGCAGGGTCCGTCACCAGCGGGCAGAGGAATGTCGCCCGGGGAAGCGCGAGTGGGGGTCTTGGGGCTAAAATGTCAGGGGAAGGCAAGGGACTCCGGAGTAGGTGCCCGGGCCAACTGCCTCCTTCCCAGCCTTTTAACTTTTCAAACTGTCCGGTTCCAGCAATACCTCGTATTCCTGCTGGGTAATCTGGAAAAGTTATTTTATGTAGAAGTTACTTTATGGATACATACCGCTACCGTTGTGTAATGTAGTTGTCTGGATTTTGCCGCTTTCCTTTCTCTCTCTATTTGCTGACATAACTACTACGTCCTCAAAACGCCTCGCGTGCCCTGATGTCGGTGGGCTGTTTGTTTTCCCTGAAATAAATACCAGGGTGTTTGAACTGGCTCGGTTCTTTGGTAGAGGAAGAGCTGGCCGCGGGGGCTATTCACGACACACACACACACACACACACACACACACACACCCCTTCCAAGATGAGGGTTGTACTAGAAGAATTAAAATTATTCAAGGTTGACTCAGCCTTCCATCCTTCCGAGGTAGGTAAAATGAGGACCCAGATTGTTGGGGGCAATAAGCTGATTTTGTAAAAATGCCGCTTGCCCCCCCCCAAAGCCTTAATAAGCAGATATATACATAGAATGAAGGCTATTGCTAAGCACATTATGCTTTAGATTGTAAGCTGCCCTGAGTCTTCGGAGAAGGGCGGAATATAAATGGGATTTAAAAAAATCATCGATATGCCTGTTTGACAATCGCTGTGTTGTCGTGTGACTGCGCAGTTAGACTGCAGACTTGTCAGGCGGTGCGTGGTGAACAGGCACGTGGAGGAAGCTGGAGAGAGGTTTGAAGAACCAGATGTGTAGCTGCGCGCCCGTGTTGGCTTCACAAAATGGGTGTGCCTAAAATAAGAAAAGAAGAACTTGGCTTTACTAAGCGCCTATAATAAGGGAAAACACCGTCTGAAGGATAGGAGGAGTGCTAGTGTAAAACAGAAGTTTGGGTGGGTTGTGCAACTGCGTACTTGTGCTATTTACAGTATATTGTAACTTTGTTGACTTGATTGATAGAGGCCTAGCTGATACTGTATCTTTTACTGAATGCATATCTAAGAGTTGGGCTGGCATTTTGGGAAAAAGACATTTTTGGTCAATCCTCTGAGAAAGTTTTTACCTCAGCCTATAAAGTGTTTTTTTTTTCTCATTTAGGCCAGGGCATTTCAGGAGCATCCTTGGATTCAGATGTAATCTTATTATAACTTTGCTTACTTTTTTTAAAAAAAAAAAGCACAAAGCTTTTATCTATTTTATTTTTCCTGGTGTAATGTAATTCAGTTTTAATTCACATCAGAAGAGAACTTTGGAAGAATCCCTCTTGCTAGAGCAAAGAGCTCTCAATGTTCCCCCAAAAAATGTTTGGCAACATTTTTCCTCCCAGTTCACTTTTTACAATAAGGTGGAATGTTTTGAGACTGTCATCAGTCCTTGGCATGTTCTGTAAAAAAAAAAACACACAAGATCAGATGCTGTAAGTTATAAACCTGACATCCTTTAAGTGTATTTATATCTCCCAAAATTTCTTCACTTTTGGGACCACTGATGGTAATAAATGTGAGCATAATTGAACACATTTGCAGTGCACCAGTTGGGGAAAGCTGCTTGACATTATCCAAGGCTACTGTCTCTAAAAAGGGACGCGGTGGCTCAGTGGGTTAGGACGCTGAGCTTGTCAATCAAAAGGTCGGCAGTTTGGCAGGTCGAATCCCGAGTGCCGCGTAACAGAGTGAGCGCCTGTTACTCGTCCCAGCTTCTGCCAACCTAGCAGTTCGAAAGCACGTAAAAATGCAAGTAGAAAAATAGGGACCACTACGGTGGGAAGTTAACAGCGTTCCATGCGCCTTTGGCATCTAGTCATGCCAGCCACATGACCATGGAGACGTCCTGGGACAAGCGCTGGCTCTTTGGCTTTGAAACGGAGATGAGCACTGGCCCCTAGAGTTGGAAACGACTAGCACGCATGTGCGGGGGAACCTTTACCTTTACCTTTTACTGTCTCTAACTCTGGGAGAGAGTCATAAATGGAGACTTCTGTGCTTTCTGAGTTTGGTTGTTTGTTTGCAGACATTTAATTTCAGTCAATATGATGTTATCTAGTTAGGTATGAAATATCTGACAGCAAACAACAAAGTTCAGAGAGCACCAAGATTCCCACAGTTCAACCCTGAGTTACATATATTCTTTTCTATTGGAGGGTCGTATATCCCTGCACATTTATGGCAGTGTAAGTGCAACTGATTGGTAAATTAAAAATCAATTAAAATTAGCAAAAGATTTGTTGGGCACACATTTGTATTGGGCTGTTGCTTCCTGCATGGTTTATTATATTACTAATATGTGGTATAGTAGAGTAGTAAGCTCAGAAAACCCAAGTTCAAGACCCCCTTGATTATGAAGATTTGCTGACTTTGGGACCAATTGATTTTTCAATGTAATCCCATACACACTGTCTTATGTACCATAAACAAAAGATAGGTAATGTATAAATAAACAAATAGGATGAGGGCTTCTGCTCTTTTTAAGACTAACCTTCAGTGGAACATAGTATGTGTCAACTCACCATCCAGGTTGGTTTTCAGTTGTCATAAGATTTACATTTTTTAAAAAACAAGTTTTATTGTTTTTTTTCCAGTTAAAATCTACATATTTAGAAAGCATCATGATTGGGTAATCAGAGATTCAGTAACAGAAGTTTCAGTACATAATTCAGGTTACATTATCAAAACATCCTTCTCAATTTCCCTTAACATTTCATACAACCAGTTTAAACTAATAAATTTCTAGAGATAGCATGGTCAGTTGAAAAATTTGTCAATTCAATTTCATTGAGATATATCTATGTCCTGTTATTAAAGTTTACCTAATTTTAATTTTAATTATATTATTCAAATTTAGCCTTTAACATCCCAAATAATATTCACAACCCAAATTTCCCTTTTTTCATTACAGCAAAAACTATAGCATCTAACATATACACAGTGGCTGAGTAGCTATGTTCTACCTAATAAACATTGTCTGTTTCACATCCTAATATATCACACGTTACTGACAGGACCACAGCCTATGTTTATCAATCTAGAACTATTTATACACAACCAGATAATGTTTTAAATTTTAGCTAATTCTTAATTATTGAATAGAATTATCAAACGTCATTTAACATCAAATGTGGGATCTATAAACCAAATTTCCATTATGTCAGTGCACAAATTATAATGTCTAAAATAAGCCTAATAGATACATAAATACATTCTAGTTCTATTTCATAAACATTTTCTATTTTAGATCCTGATAGATCACAGATTACTAAAAGGATAACCTTTAATGGTTCTCTAAGAACTCACTTTTTAAATCTAACTCTGGCTTTCTTTTTTTGCCAATCAGGTTTCCAGACCAAGGCCTTTGAATTGCCAGATATCTCTCCCTTCACGCCAAAACATTTTATTTGAATCGAAGGAGGCCATCTAGCCATCAGTGGTCCACAAAAACCAAACCATTTGTAATCATTATGTTGTTGACCTGTTAGTTCTAGTCTCTGTATTTGCTCTAAAAAGTTTGTCTTCAGTTCAGTCTGGATTCCTCTTCCGTCTGGGTTCATCTGCTTTAAATAGTCTTATCCAATTTTGTAATTAACGCTTGGCTATCCAGGCTTTCAGGAAACTGTCTTTGTTGATCTTCCACGTCCTCTATGTTAACATCACTATCTTGCACATTAAATTTTCCCATAGTATGTTGTTGGTCGTTAAGGTTATTTGCCATAGTGGTAGTTCCTTGTACTTTTAAAGTTGTTGGTTCTTTGGATAGTTGTTGCTTATATTCCTCTGTCTCAATAGTAATATCTTCCAATTTTATTATATTCTGAAATGTAAATTCTTTACTTGCAGTCTGGGTTTCAGTTTGTGACTTAAATCTGGAGATAGACATCTCAGTGACTCTGTAGATTGTTTCAAGTATGAGGTTATAGTCAAGCAAGCTTTATGGCTTATCCTTCTCCATTTTGTAATAATTATAAATAGTCCTTGATGGAGGCTATTTTCCAAACAAAAATCAGTAGGAGTCTACCTCCACAAGTCTAAGCCAAATTCATTTCTAGCTGTTTTTATCTTAATGCCAAGGTCAGTCCAAAATATGAGCAAGCTTGTTTGCCTATAGTATTCACTAAATATCCTCAGAGTACTTCAAAAGACAGTATCTATTTATTTATTTCTCTTTTTTGTCCCCTTTTTTAGACTTATAGGTAGAATAGTCCATTTCTGTAAATATAGGAACTTTGGGCCAAAAGTAGAAAGACAGTAAGTCCAATAAATCAGTATAATTTAGTAGAAGGCTGTTTATTTTCTCTACCAATGTAGACAAAGGCCGTTCTTAAGGAGGGTGGGGGAAAAAATCCCTTCCCTCTCTCCTCACGGGGGAGGAAGCAAATTCAAGAAGCTTTTGACAGGGAAAGTAGACAATTAGCAAAAAAAGAAGGCAATTCTCACCCAGTTTTCAAGTGCTTTGTTGTGCTTTTGGCTTTGGCAGGAAATGATGGGCCATGGGAGTGGCCGATGCTTTCTTCTTCGGTTCGGAGAGTAGCTCCAAGCCGAAGGAGGGCTGTCACCCTTCTACCGCTGACTGGAGAGACCTCTCCCCCATTCATCATCCCTCCAGGGCAACTTTCAACCCCTTTACAGGGGGCCCCCCGATGAAGAAATCCAGGCGACACAAGGAGCGAATCCCTCGCACGTCTGGGAGCACTGAAATTCCGAAACTGGAAGCCAGATTTACATTTTTATAGCTGCAAAATACCGTGGTGTAGATATGAATTTTATGTATTTATACACTTATTTGCAAAGCCTATAGACCACTATAATCTGCTGACTCCGAGAAGCAACTAAAACATTCATAATAATAAAAAGCAACCCATTCTCCAAACCAGTTCCAAGACAACCGTAATAAGCCAGTCTTCCTGGCTTGATGGAAGAACCAGTTTTTCACCAGCTTCCTAAAAACCAGAAGGGAAAGCGCCAATCCTATTTCTCTGCCAGAAGGGCAAAAAAGGGGAAAGGTGTTCTTATGTGGTCCCCAAAGGCAAGAAGTCTCTAACTGAGGAGACATCTAATTAGCATGCTCTGTTACATTTTATCAGACAGGCAGATATTACATCAAAAAGGTAATTTCATAACTGAATTGTTCTGAACCATGAAGGGCTTTAAAGGTGACAACCAACACCTTGAATTCCATCCAAAAGCAACTGGCATCCGGTGCAGTTCTCCAAGTAAAAGTGTTACATGGGTGCCTCAAAGGGTACCCATCATTTCCTGACCTGAGGCATTCTGGACCAGCTTTCTAATGGCCAAGCTCCAGAATTTGCAGGTGCTCCTGCATCTAAGTAGTAACCTTGGACAGCCCTACTTCTGAGATCAGACAAGGGTCATGGTTCCAATAGATGGAACCCATCAAAAGAACTTCAAGGCAAAAATTCTTCCTTAAAGAACATTTTATTCAGGAAACAAAGTATTGGCACTACATAGTTGAACCCAAAAACTAAATTCCCTTCCCCCGATACAAAGTAACAAAGTGGAATTCCCACTCCCAATAAGCTGTCATAAATCACATTCTCCAATTAGCCTAAAACATGGGCTTTCTCCCCAGCTCCTCAGCCTGCCAAAACGATATCAGTTCCTCCTTGGGTTCCCACAAAGCAGCATTATTGTTATGGCTAGCTAAGCTCAAGCACCCCACCCACACTTCTGCACCTAATTTCTAAATACTAGAAAAAGCATGTTAAAAGCAAAGAGAAAATGGCTGCAATTTTCATCAGTTGTCAGAGCGTGAACATTCAATGTTTACAGCATTGACACCAAGCAAAACTGGGTGTTGTCCTACTGGGGCATATATGTAATTAATAGCAATATGATAGCCAGCTTGGCGTAGTTAAGGCATCAGGCTAGAAACCATGATATCATGAACTTTATTCCTGCTTTAGGAGCCTTGGTGGCACAGTGGTTAAATACAACATTGCAGGGAAACTCTGCCCACAGCCTGAAGTTCAGTCCTGATGGGACTAGAGATCGACTCATCCTTCATCCTTCTGAGGTTGGTAAAATGAGGACCAAGATTGTTGGGGGTAATATGCTGACATTCTAAACCACTCACAGAATGCTGTAAAAGCACTATGGAGTGGTATATACTGTATGTCTAAATGCTATTGCTGTTGCTGTTCAGGAACGAAGCCAACTTGGTGATCTGGGGCAAGTCACTTTTTCTCAGCCCTAGGTAGGATGCAATGGCAAACCACTTCTGAAATCTTGCCAAGAAAACTGCAAAGATTTGTTCACAGTATCTGAGAATGGAAGGAAAGAAAAAAAAAGTAATATGATGTATTAATCCCTCCAGCCAAAAGAAAAACACTGAAAAAGCAACAATAAGTTTCTGCAGGTCATCAGAAATCAGAAACACTGGTCTGGCACTGTTTTTTCACCTGAGTTGTAGCTTAAGAAGTTAAACCTGTTCTATGTTCTAGTAATCAAGGTGATAAACTGTTTCAAGATGAGAGATTTATTAGAAATATTAACTCTATTGTGCATAATTTTTTAAACAGCAACTCTCATTGTACTCAGTGGCACTTATTTCCAGCTGACAGTGCATAAGATTGTAGCCCAATCTTATGGGTCAAACTATCGGCCTGCAGGCCAGATGCATCATGCTGAAACTGCCCCACCCCCATTGCCGGCAATGGAAAAAAAGTTACGATACGTCGCGACATGTTACATGATGTTGCGAGTTTGACACCCCTGTTATAGCCTAATATTACTCTGCACAGGATAAAAAATTTTAACACCCAATTTTAAGAACCTTAAACTTCTTAAATTTAGTTCTTTGCTGTTTTACATTGGTTTTGCCTCCCTCTCTATCCCCTGTTGACCCGGCTCTCTTGTAAATATTATTGCAACATTTTTGGTACTTTGAAATGCAGTATTACATTTCACTGGAATTTACAATAGAACTAGAAGTTTACTGAAACATACTTTGTTGGCTTGTCTTTTATTCAGTGATTAATAAATATCTCTAAGGGGATAGCATGCATCTAACACATTAGTATAACTTTTTGGCTTTGTCTTCACATGTAATGCATTGATTATTAATCCATCAGGACTCGACTGGTCTTTATTTTGGTTCAAAAGAGTTAGCTTGCAAAAGAGTTTCTCTCTTGGGTATAATTAAAGCTGGGCACAAAATGCTTTTCACATTGTAGACATGTGTTGTTGGCAGAGTTTTGCAGGGAATCCTGCCCACGTGATTTAACTGACTGTTGTTGGTATTCTCTGTATGCAAGGGGTAAACATTTGTTATTTTCAGAAAGGGAAGAGCTTCTGTGAGAAAAGCTGAGAACAAAATTGTATTTGATTGCCTAAAGGAATAAGAGTGGGTGGAACAAACTGTCATTGGCAAACTCCAAACCATGTATGCCAAACCTCCTTTGTTCTTTCCTTGCTTTTATGCCGTGTGAAAACAAGCAGCCTTTTTATAGCCATTAATTATGAGAACAGATGCCCTTCGTTTTTCATGAACTTCTTGGTAACCTGAATTTATTCATGTAATTAAAGAAAGAAGATATGTATAAACCGAGGGATCTTGGCTACATTTTCTCCTGAAAATCTTTGGTTGTAGCCAAGAATTCCTTCAAATAGGCTACAGGGTGATCTGCAAGTGCTACAAAATGGAACAATTAATAAATACCAAACAAAGCATCATATTATACATAGTTAAATAATTTAATTCAAATAAGATTTAATTTTGGCTTTACCCACTTCCTTGTTATAGCCCCACCCAACTTTTGTTTGATTGGAAACTAAATAGTGGGCTGGATTCCAGGGCCATATGTTGCTGAATGTTATGAAGGAAAATTGCAACCTTCAAAAATGGTTCAGAGGAAGTATTTGAGATCTTGTACAAACAACCCCCCCATTTGCTCCCCATTAAAACAGCCTCACTTTTTCTGTGCAAGGCTAAAATAATGTTGCCATTACTTTAAGAGTCAGCTTAATAAGTCATTTTCTTAAAGCAGCTGCAGCTTTTTTTTTCAAGGTCTCCTGGAAATTTAAAAAAGGCTGAGCATTTTAATGAATAATAAAGAGGTGCTGTACAGCCTTTTACTGGCAAAAAGAAGGAATGGCAAAATTTAATATCAGACAACTTCCAGCATTTCTACAGAAAGGAGATAAGAATGGGGTCAAAATGCAGTCTGTGAAGTTCAAGAAAAGATTCACAGATTGGGTTCTCTGGTACAGATTCCAGCCAAAAGTTGGAGGGAGGAAGTTCCTAACAGAGCAGTTGAAAAGTAGAACAAGTTATCAAAAGTGGTGTGGTATCTCATTCGTTGGATGTGTATAAGCCAGGGGTAGGCAACCTTGGCTCTTTTATGACTCATGGACTTCAACTCCCAGAATTCCTGAGCCAGGCTTTCATTTGGATTCCTTCACTGAGCAGGCAGGAGGTTGGACTGGATCATTTAAAAGTTTCTTTCCAGTTTTATGACACTATGATTTTGTGCTCAGATAGCCAATGATATTTGCTGCTAACCAAGAACTATCTCAAAAGTACTGGGAAAGTCCCTGATAATAACTCTTTGCAAAATTTACTTGCACATTTAGAAAATGTTTAGCTTTTCTTAGGAAAAGAGTCAAGTAAAAACATATCAATTACTTTTTGTTGTAATTTTCAAAGGTGCTTTCACTATATGTTTCTCAGGCCATGTGGCTCCGGTCCTATCAGAAGCTCCCTATAGGTTCTGTCATCTGAATATTGCATCCTCCTCTATTGCCACCCATCTCCTCCCAATATTTGTTATACCTATTTGCTTGTTCGTCTTCTTGAATTGACACCAGCTCTCTGTGAGAGAAGAGACAAAGTGCATGCATATTACTGATCCTTTGTCCTCTTGCTGCTGATTAACTTAGAAGTGACAGAAGCATGAAGGAGAGTGGCAGAAAACTCTAAGGGCTGGTTTAGAATCTTTTTTTTAATTAGTTTTATTCAAGGGTTGGTTTAGAACAGGGCTCTTCAAACTTGGCCCTTTTATGACTTGTGGACTTCAACTCCCAGAATTCCTCAGCCAGGCACTCTTCAATCCTTGCTTGAAGAGCTAATCTAATCTAATTGGTGCTCAAAGAACTATTTCACTCCTCCCTGAACCAAATTTCAACAAGAAACTTCCTTTTCTTTTCATTGTCATTAGAAATTTCTTTAACTTACTCATCAAGACAAACTGTTCATAGGAAACAAATTCTCAAAACGAAATAAAATAGCCCCTCCCTGTTCTGACCTGGCAAGATAGTTGATGTGGAGAAACATAGGAGGAAGTGTTATGTATGCCACCTTGGATTTCTAAAAGTGAAAAATGAATTATAAATAATGAATAAATAAACCTAGGCTTCTTTTCATTGGTCAATGAACCATTGATATTCATGCACGGAGATACAATTCTACACATAACTTTCTGAGATCTCTTACGGCTTGCCCTTTTTCATATCTCTTAAGTGTTCTTGCAAAGGCATGAGCTGAAAATAGAAGGAGCACCACTAAATCCCAAAATTGGAACCACAAAGCATGAAATATGGCTAGCTAAAGACCTGATGGTGCACAATTTTATCAGTGCAACACTAACAATTTGGAGATCTTAATGCTAATTAGTGAACAAGTCTCTAATGCAGGAGATAGTCTTCAGGTTAGTACTGGTGATAGGAACAGCAATTAAGAATATTAATTTTATGTATTTTATCTGTATTTGTATTTATAAACCATCCATCTCCCACAAAGAGGGTTCTGAACAGTTGCTTGTCTAAGAGCATCAGTGGTAGCAATCTCCCTAAAGTTTGCTGATCACAATTATGTATTTGAGATGGGTGGCCTACAAACTGAATGATGAATTGATCTTTGTCTACTTGTGCCTAGGTAGTACACAGATTTGAAGTACATTGAGTTACTTATGAGTGATTGTAAATATTTTTTGTGGGTGGCTCCACCCAAGCAGGATGAGTGTATCATATTTCAGCAACCTGTGCTGGGGTTAATATAAAAAAGAGCAATATATTTTTAATGATGATGAATCAACATGTCAAAAAGTCATGAGATCTTTGAGATTCTTTAGAATCCTAATCTCTGCAGGACTATTAAGGTTGTAGAAAGTATGAAAAGATAAAAAGTTAGATATTAGAGACCCAAAAAAGCAATGTTTAGCACTTGGAGAACAGGATGTATTAGGAGACCAAATTCCAACAAAAACTGCAGAAATTAAGGAATACAAAATGGCCTGTTATTAGGCTGTTAAACAACAGCCTAATCAGGGAACACCCCCCCCAGAGAAAACACACACACACACACACACACACACACACCAAAACTGACAGGGCAAGCTATTGTATATAAACAGATAGCAAACCCCATTGTCTTCTAGCACTAAAGATGTTACCTAGCCAGGTAATGAAATGTCTGCAAGAAAACAACCAAACTCAGAAAGCTTCAAGGACTCCACTGGCCCACCATTTTTTAAAATATAAATTTACTTTACACACAAAGTATAGATCAAAATACATATGTTCTAAATCCTTAAATAAAATAGACATATTTTTTTGTTAGTAATACAAAAAGTGCAAAGAAATATGGGAGATTTTCAACACAGTAAAGATATTCTTTACTACTTGCCCAAAAGTAGGCACTGGGAAATATTCCAAATAGATTTTGGGACAAGAATTCAACTCTACTCTTCAGCACTGGACAAGACAATTCTTCTTTCTGAGTAGGTCTTTGACTATCCAATACCTTCCGGACTTATTGAAATAGATTTACCATCATCTTATATTGAATGGAACTGACAAGAATTGCAGTATTAAGACTTCTGGAAGGCTACAGACTGGAGAAATCTGACAGGTCAGCCTTACATAATTTCATTTAATTTAGATTAGATACTTTTCAATAAAATCTTTGTAGGTATAATGCTATTGAGACATTAAGTTTCATCCAAATGACAGGCTGTGCTTTGAGAAATCAGCTTTAAGCATAAACCTGACCTCTTCAGTATTCGTTGAAACCTATATTGAGACCAAAAAATTAAACTGCATTTTCCAAGGATGCCATCAGCCTGCATAAAAAGGAAGGTAGTGACTTGGGGGAGAAATGAGCTATTGTCTAATAAGTAGCCTAGATGGGCACTTCTGGCTTATTTTATGTAATGGGAAAGTGTTTTTGTTTTTTTCATTAGTGAATTTTGCAATACCATACTGATGTTTATGCCTATAGCAAATGTGGACTTTGATCACCTTGCTTCGCCCACATTCTGCAAAACTTCATGTTTAGATTTTAATTGCTTTCCATGGAAAAGGTGGTGTTTTCTACAGTACATGCAAATTTAATCCTGTCTTTCCCCTCAAGGAAATGATGCAGCTTTAATGAAATACAGTTGAATTGGAATTAAGGGATATAAGGTCTCCTGCTTGAGCAGGGGTTTGGACTGGAAGACCTCCAAGGTCCCTTCCAGCCCTATTCCGATTGATTGATGGATTGATTGATTAAATTCTTTTCAAACTAGGGTGAAGTAAGGGCAGTCCTCTCATATTCCCAAAATGCTATGTATAGATGTATGGAAATTTTCTTTCTGGAAATGGGTGGTTCTTTAGGTTTGAGTTCTCTTATCTTCTCGTTGTCTTGGAAGGGAACTAAAGCAAGCTGTTTATGCTTTGATCATCTGGGGGTGGGAGCTTGGTAGGACTTCACGCAACTCAAACTTTAAAACAGTTCCTTACTGTTGAACCTTAAGGATGTTACTGTAGATAAAGGAGCAGGTCATATAAGATCTTGCAGTATTGAACAGGGCATACAATTAAATAACAAGGCAAAGAATATGGGGTGGTTTGGAATTAAGAAGCAATAGGACAGGGGTGTCAAACTCAATTTCATTGAGGGCCGCATCAGCATTGCGGTTGCCCTCAAGGGGCCGGGTGGGTATGGCCAGGGTGGGCGTGGCCGACTGGGTGGGCATGGCCAGCTCTACATCGTTCGCATCAAGGGTGCCTATGGGGGCCTGGGCAGGAGTGGGACAGATCTGAGGGTCTCTGGAAGAAGGAGGGTCTCTGGGCCAGGGCCAAGGCAGTGGGGGCCGTTCCCTCACTGTTTCCAGGATGGCTTTGCGGGCCACATGAAACCACTTCGCGGGCCGCATCTGGCCCCCGGGCCTTGTGTTTAACATGTCTGCAATAGGATATCCATCTGCTTGTATCAGAACCTCTTTCATTCAGCATCGTACCCTTCCACAAGGGTTCAGTGACAGAATGTTTTGTCTTCTCTCTTTATATTTCATGGAAGTTTCTTTTAATCTTTTGTAAGCCTCCAGGGAGATTAAAATATACATATATGTTTTTTTAATTTTATTTTATTTAGGAAAGCATAATTGTCTTATAACAATTCGTTAGCAATTCAAACTAGTAACTCTCACCAGCTGCAGCAATGAAAGGTAACACTAACTTCTCCGTGGAGATTTAGAAGTCATCTGCAGATGTCTTCATGCATGTAGATTAGGATATGGGGTGGTTTGGAATTAAGAAGCAATAGGAGAGGGGTGTTCCCTTCGTCCAGTGCAGTCCCACAGGGAGGGTCTTCTCAGGGTGCTGCCAGTAAAAGATTGCCGGCGGGTAACGCCCAGGGAGAGGGCCTTCTCAGTGGGTGCGCCTGCCCTCTGGAACCAGCTGCCCGTAGAGTTGAGGACTGCCCCCGACCTCTGTTCATTCCACCGGGACCTGAAGACCTGGCTCTTCGAGCTCTCTGGCCCAGGCTGAGAATTTTAACTTTAATTTTAATTTTAATTGGGGGTTTTATTCTCTCAGGGACTATTATAATCTTTTAAATTGTTTTTAATTTTTGTATTTCTTGTTTTAATTCCCTGTAAACTGCCCTGAATCCTTCGGGAAAGGGCGGTATAGAAATCCAATTAAATAAATAAATAAATAAATAAATAAATAAATAAATACATACATACATACATACATACATACATAAATAATAAAATGGATCTGCAAGTCATCATATTCCATGTGATAAGAAAACAAAAGTGGAGTTGGGAGCAAAATATGTTTGGTGGTAGAAATTTCTAGATCTGTATATGGTTGCTAGGGGCAACCAGAGAGGCAGTTCCAAAAAAGAAAGGTAGCAGTCACATGATCAAAGCCACACCCCTTTTTAATGGGTGTTGATGCCTGCCCACCTTGGTGAAATAGTTGACCATTTTGATAAATTTGTGCTCTTGCAAAGATCTGCAAAACCTCATAGGCTTCCTGTGGGTGAGGAGCAAAAGAGCCAAGCACATCTTCAGGGAGAGTGTATTCCCTGCAGTAGGGACCCTAGCTAAGAAATTCTATTTTCTAACCCATGGGCCAGAATCTTAAGGAGGGCAGACCCCCCTATGTATCATCTGAAATGAATAAATGTCTACACAGAGCTTGAAGTCAGCTGAAGTAATACAATGGTATGTGGAAGTGACCTTGAGGAATGAGGGGAAGAGATGCTGTCTAGGAAATGATCAGACAAGAGAAGGAGGAGCCCTCAGTGAATGTCAGAGGAAGAAACTCAGAAAGGACAACGTTTCAATTAGAAAAGTTAGAAGAGGTGGCAAGAGATCTGTGCCTTCAGATTTTCAAGATTCTGTTAATGTTGCTTTACGATAAAGTGGAATTAGCTCATCTGGCTGAGTTTTCAGTCTAGTTTACCTGGGAGGACTGACAAGCAGTGAACAGGTTTGTGAGGATTCTTTTTTAATTACGGTAGCTCAGAGTAATTGCAAGGAACACTTTTTCATAGAATTTGGGGAGAAGCTAAACCTGATATTCCTATAAGATCTGTAATTTGGGAAGTATTTATGAGGATATTTAGTTGGAAAACCTTGAACATACAGTATGTATACGGTAGATTTAATTTCATCTGTGTCCTACATGTGTGTGCAATTACTGCTCAGAACTTATTAAAACTATTTTATTCTGTTTTTCTGTTTCAGTATTTGCAGCATAAAACTTAACTGATGAAAACAAAGCCAGACAAAAGGGAAATATATACTTTATGCACTGATTCCATAATTAATCAGCTAAAGCTTAGTATAATTTACTGGCTAAATCAATTAAAAGTTACATCTTCTTTACTACCATTAATTTTATCTACTGAATTAATGAATAAATTTCAAAGGCAGTTAGTAATATGTTATAAATATAGTCCCCATAAGGTTGAAGTAAACTATTTCATGGAAGTAAATAAAAAGATTTGAGACCTCTGGATGAATGGAACCAAATAAAGTTAGCATGGAAAAAAAGACGCCAGGTTAATTAGAGCAGATATGGATTATGTGCTCTGCTACAACAGGTTTTTTGTTGTTATAGGTTGCCAGAAATGCTGCAAAGCTCAAGAAGTGACTGCATAGATTTTATACAGTGGGGTACTTGATTTCTGAGCTTGGTTGATTTCTTACAGACATTTCATTACCCAATATGGTAACATCATCAGTGCTAGAAGGGATTGGGGGTTGCTCTCAGTTAGGCTTAGGGTTACAAACCAGTGGACAGTATTACAGAGGAGAGGAAAATAATGTGTGTCTCAGAATCAATATCCATAAAAAGGAACCATTGGATAAAATTCATCCAACACATTTAACTTGGCTATTTTAATTATCTGAATTAGCCTATTTCCTAGGTTTGTACAATATATTCAATCAAAAACCAATCAAATGAGTCACATACAACAAAAACAATATCAATGTGATTAGAAAACCAGCTAAGAATACTATGCAACTCTATCTATTGGCTCTTTAAATGCAGTGGGAACACAACCATATAGCAGGACAACTAGTAGGCTTCATATTCTCTCTTCTCTGACTTACTGCTGAAGATTAGCATAATTGGACAGATGTGAAAATTAGCATAATTGGACAGATGTGAAAATCAAGCCTATAGACAGTGACACATCTGAGCGAGAGTTGGGTCAGTGTTTACTTACATTAGGGCTACAAAATCTGGTTTGCAAAAATGCAGGTGACTATAGCAATGTTTAAATTTTCTCTACCTATTTTCTGTCATCTAACAGTCATCCAGATTTTTGCAGTCTCATGCCAGTATCCCTATTTCTACCTTACGTGGGCTACTGTATTAGATTTTCCAAATAATTTTCCTCTGTGAGGAAGAGTAATTATTGTATTATCATCATCAACAACAACCTGGTTTGATATCAGTACAAGATCTTGTATTGGAGGTAACATAAGGTTGCAGGCTGCTGTTTCCTCTATGGCAGACACTCATCCTCATCACGACTCCATAAGCTTTTTCATCCAACAGCAGCTAAATCAGCATTTAGCTCTGCTCTGAGAACTCCCCTGAAGGATAGGTTCCGCCTGTTTCCAGGATCAGAAGCAGCAGGCTTCCAATAAATGCCACTTCCTAGGAAACAACAAAGAGAGAAGGCTTTTACATATTTTGCATTTAGCTTCCCATAACTGATTTCAATGGCATTTAGACAGGGCAAAACATAAATATATCACTTTTATTTATCCTATTTTAATACCGATATGACAAGGGTTGTCAGACTTGAAGGAACTGCAATTGTCTGTTATACAGTAGGCTTGCACAGGCAAAGCAGAGAGTAAAGCTTTGCTTCTGCTTCGCTTGGGCAAGTCTGCAACTGGTTTACTCAGGCTAAGTCAGGAACAAGCCCAGAGTGAGTTTTGAGATTCTCTGCAAACCTCTTAAAGTTTAAGAAGATATGTGGCTCCATCTAAGTGAAACTTTCAGAATGACATAAATGTTCATATTTGCAACGGAAGTTTCTGGGTTTCTGTTCGGTTGCTTTTAAATGTAATGATAACATAGGTGATTCTTCTGTTAGGGCTCACTATTGGCTTCCAACTGTAAGCTACATATGAGTGCCACGGCAAAAGACTTAGAATCATTGAGTTTGAAGAGACCTTGGAAGTCTTCTAGTCCAAGAAGTGCTAGCAGCAATGGGTCAATATAATCAGACTGCAAAAGGACAGAATGTGGAGATGCCCTCTTAGACGAACTGAGTGTGCTCACTAGATGGCAAAGGAACCACTTCTGGGATTGAAAACATATGTTTGTAATCCAGCACACAAACGTACGCACAGACATAGTTGGAGTACCGTACTTTATGGAAAATAACAGAAGTGCAGGCAAAAGTGAGTCATAAGGAAAAAGCCTATTTTACTTTGTTCCCAAAAATACGGTATATGCCATAGCTCTAAATAGATCTGCAATATGAAAGTTGTTGATTTTGTTTCTGAAGAAGCCACACAGACATGACGTTGTCAGTAGCTGCCTTATCTACTTGGTCAGGCAAGTTTTTGTACTTCTGGTGTTTGTTTTTGTCAGTGCTATTTTGCAGCGTAACCCACTTGGGGCCTCGACAGCATGAAAAGGCATGGGGTGGCTGGATTGTCTAGACGTATGTAGCTTTGGGATTATTATAATGTTCAGAACAATTTTGGTCAGAGAATCTTAATTAATGAACCTTGTCCCATAACAAAATAGCAAGGATTGTTCTCTTTGAGCCAATTCCTATTGCTTCCAGCTTTAATATGGTAGTTTTGCATGTGAACTTCACTTGCCATGGCAATTTTATAGGGCTGATTATTAATATTCAAGTCTAAACACAGTTGAGCTTGACTGTAGAATTCTTTATTTCTAATCTAAATGAGGTTTAGTTTAAGAATTGTAAAATAAGTACGTAAATAACACTTTCTTCTTTTAGAAAAATTAAATCATAGGATGGGGTACACAAGTGAAGGATGAACATAGCCATAGAATAATTAAATACAATACAGAATTTTTCTTGTAGGGATAAATGAGTGATTTTAAACTAATTGTAATTCATATCTCCAAGATTAATAATAGTCTGGAACACCATTCTATTTTGAATTATATGCTTCTCCACTAGAAAAAACTTTAAAAATCCTGGTATTTGGGGAAATTGCATACAAGATTACACACACATATTTCAGCTAGATGATTTACAAATGTATGCTGTATTTGTAAGTACATAGACACAGCTTGTAAATCATGTGTTTCTAACAAATAGAAACAAAGCTGTCCATCCATCCATCGATTGTACTCCATCCTTAATACATTCAATTTACTTTGTTCTCCTAATGTACTCAAGTGACATAATTAGTGAGCAGAAATATTCTTTTGCACATGTGTTTTTGCATGTTTCAGAAATATTCATTCTTCAGAATAAATTACATCCTGTTCATACCGTTCGGCTATCATCAGCATATCTTAAAACGTCACTATAAATTGAAAACTTCAACAACATCAACAACATTTACTCAGTCAACTCTTGGTGTTTTGTGAGATTTAATTCGTCATCTTTATCTAGCCCTATGCCTGAGCCCTATTCTAATCCAATTATTATGATAAATATATCTACAGTAGATGGAGCTTTAGAGTTTATCTAGATAATTTACTTTGTATCTTTTAAGTAACTGAACAATATACTATTATATACTATTGATTTTTTAATCAGAAATATATAAAAATCACTTGCAATTTCATTTAAAAATAATTTTAACCAAAACACCAATGAGAGCAAATATGAATGAAAAGTCATACACACACACACACACACACACATATATATGTATATATATATGTATATATATATATATATATATATATATATATATATATATATATATATATATATATATATATATATATATATAAAATAACTATGATCAGGGCAATTAGAATTATACCTTACAGTATTCTGAATTTACAACTTTTTCCATCCCTGTTCCTCATGGCCTTCAAAATTGAACTTTTTATTACATTTTTAAATAGTATCGAGAGATAAAGACCTAGACAATCAGAAACATAATAAGAGAGGCTCTTCTCCTTTCAACAGTCCAGAGTTTTCCCTCTCTCCAGACAAAGCCGGTCACCTCTAGCCAGTTTAGAATTATGGGAGTTATTCTTCAGCAAATCAGGGGTAGGGGAGGCTGAACACAGTATTTAAAATATGTACAAAATATTCTACAATTTCCTTGCAAGAGTTTTACAATAGAGTTTACATTATTTTTGATTTAACTCCAAAAAGGCCCTTAATTTACAACTCTGTAAAGCAGGTGCATCTTTTCCAAGGCACCTGCCAGAGGAGTCTGAAAAAAATGATGATGCATTCAGACTCTTCTGTACTTTGAAGCACCTTTTCACAAGGAAGTCTGAAGCACTTCAAAGTCCACATGAGCCAATAGCTTCCATCCATGCTGCTTTTGGTGTGTGTGTGTGTGTGTGTGTGTGTAGAGTCTTCATTCATGCATGCTAAATTGTCACCACAAAATATTATCTTTTTTCTTCATTGTGAAGAAACACTTCCGTTCCCTAAATGAACTCTGCCGTCTGTAAAGGAACCTTCATCATTGCACCAGATTCCAATTTATTACATGCCTGAGGACATTTGTGCTATGCGATTGTTAAACAAAAATGAGGAATGGCAATAAAAACAAAATAATGACTTTCAAACTTCATGTGTAACTTAGTTATGATAACCTTGATTGAAATGACACAAACCTATTTTATCTCAGCACAAGGCATTTATGATCTCGTAAGACAACGTGCCCAGTTATCACCCATTCTTCTTCCCTCTTGGAGCAGACCCAGCACTTCACTTACTGAGGTTTATGGGACTTCCAGACAGTGTAACAATGTTTTTTTAATGTACCGTAAGTGGCAGGTGAGAATCTGAGATTTCTCACCTTCCATAAATACAAGCACTTTAGACTAGCACAAAACCTTAATCTATTACAGTACTCTTAGAGGATATACCATGCAAGAAAGTAAGGAAGAACTTAATTGCAGCTCTCAAAGAAGAACAAATAGAACCAAGAAATTATTAGATACTGTAATGGGAATGACCTACAGAGACGGGGAAGACCTGCAGATGGAACAGTCGGATAAGTGGCAGCTTAGTCTGCAAAAGAAATGTGGACATGGCAAATATCTCAGAAAGGATTGTCCCTAGTTTCTTGTAAAGATATATTACAGTAGTATTACATAAACATGTAGAGGAGCTACATGCCATTCATGTAAATCCATGCATACAGTGGAATCCTTTAGTCAAATAAGTTATTGGCAAAGAAGATATGCTTTCAGTCTGCGAACAGAAGTTTGAAACAAAGGTTCAGGTCTTCAAATTCTGGGCATGAGCGAATACAATCAGATTCCTTTTAATATGGTGACAAAAGTGGAAATGGTGGTGGTGCTGATGATGGTACCTACAGTATATTGAAATAATATGCAGGGTGAGAAAGCTTGCTTTCTGATACGCTAATTTCACAGTTGATTTGGATGTGAAGATGACCTGGCTATGATATCTGTCACCCCATTGGTTGCCAGGATTGATTCAGATGATCTGACTGACTCCTATGTGTCTCCTTCCTCCCTTACCGTTCTATATGGTCCTTCCCGAAGCTGCACACTTAGTGGAAGAGGATGACCATCTCAGATAGAAGGAGTGTATCTCTCTTCAGTCAAGAGTGTAATATAGTTACGCTCCCCTACTAGAATTTCCAAGCAAGTTCATAGTCGATTTGTTGCAATGATTGGTTGGTTGATAATTAGGAGATATACTTGGTCAAGTATTTGATCATGTAAATCTATATCTACAATGTGGCCCCATTTTGAAAATGAGATCTAAAGTCTGAAATCTGTATCAATTTAACTGAGCTTAGTGGGACTTAATTTATTGATAAACACTATTACTTACATTGTTCGCACTTTGAATAATGTAAGTGATCATGTCAGTGGCTTTGATCTCTCCACCTAACATACCAAACATGCTCTGAAAGAGAGAATATTGCACCCTATCTCTACACCTCCTGTTTAAAATGCTTTTATGTTCATTTCTCTCTGCCCAGTCTCTTCTAATGCAATGATCCAGCAGTCACAGAATGAATTTGACAGCAGTGTGGAGAAAGCGGAAGATTGGATGAAGACCATCCAGGAGAGACTGCGGATCAATGATGACACTAAAGGGCCTCGGTCTGCCTTGGAGGCCAGACTCAGGGACACAGAGGTAAAAAGAACCATGTTTGCAGAAGCCATTTTTTTTAGCTGTCATTATTGTATGAAGGCATATGAAGCCTTGGTGAAGCAGTGTATGAAGCCTTGGTGGAGCAGTGGGCTAATGCCTCCTTAAGTAACACCAGCTGCCTGCAATTAGTGCAGGTTCGCATCCCACCAGGCTCAAGGTTGACTCAGCCTTCCATCCTTCCGAGGTAGGTAAAATGAGGACCCAGATTGTTGGGGGCAATTAAGCTGACTTTGTAATAATGCCGCTTGGGGTGTGTGTGAAAGCCCTAATAAGCAGGCATATACATAGAATGAAGGCTACTGCTAAGCTTGTAAGCCGCCCTGAGTCTTCGGAGAAGGGCGGGATATAAATAGAATTAAAATAAAATAAAATATTCTGGAATCTTGCTTCAGTTGCCCCTCCTGACTCAGATGCACAATGGTGACACCAAAACAATGACCCCAATGTGTACA
The DNA here is from genome assembly GCF_947247035.1 of Vipera ursinii. Classification (NCBI taxonomy): domain Eukaryota; kingdom Metazoa; phylum Chordata; class Lepidosauria; order Squamata; family Viperidae; genus Vipera; species Vipera ursinii. The sequence continues at coordinate 39,798,829 of NC_139512.1, forward strand.
GTGTGATACACATAGTGTGAAAAGAAACCAATGTCCTTCCCATACAATTTGTCTCTAGTTTCCTCTGTACAAAAGTACAGATAGTCCTCGACTTATGACCACAACTGAGTCCCAATTTTTTGTTGCTAAGCAAGACATTTTGCCCATTTTACAACATTTCTTGCCATACTTGTTAAGTGAATCACTATAGCTGTTAAGTTAGTAGCATGGTTGTTAAGTGAATCTGGCTTCCCTTTTGACTTTGTTTGTCAGAAGGTCGCAAAAAGGATTTGTCATAAATAGGAGTCAGTTGCTAAGCATCCGAATTTTGATCAGGTGACCATTGGGATGCTGCAATGATCGTAAGTGTGAAACATAGTCATAAATCACTTTTTCCAATGCCATTGTAACTTCAAATGGTCACTAAATGAACTGTTGTGAGTCAAGGACTATCTTATGCTATTTAAGTCTATGGAGGTTGCATTTAGCTGTCGCAATTCATTGACAGGCATGAATCTTTTAATCAGATTATTGCCATTATAGCATTCAGTGCTCTAATGTGGTCACAAAGGCCCTGATATGAGAATGTCTAGCCCAGGACTATAAGGGTATGAGGACCATGTTCTATACTTTTCTGTGATTAACTTAAAATTATTAAACATTTAATGCTAATTTGCAACTATTGCTGTAATTAAATTATTCTGGCTAATGATACCTGTTTTTTGCTATTGCCTATTAAAAACATTTTTTTAAAAAAAACACATTCTTTCTAAGCTGGATTTTTAATAGAGTCACTTGCTTGTGAGATGAGTGGGTATATAAATATGATGAAAAATAAAATATATTCAAGCTTGTCTCTTCCCGTAGTTGTTCTCCTTGACTTTAGTCTTAAAGGTAGTGAGCAAACTTCCTGACTTAAATCCATTATCATGAATATTGACAGAGGAGATATAAGAGAGGGACAAATAATGCCATGCCTATGCTTACATCATTGTGCAAATGACGTAGCTATTTCCAAAGCCTCTTCTTACACTGAATTTTGGATAAAAATTAAGCTCACAAGTTGCACTGCACTGTAGGCATTAATGGGTGTGGATTTTTTCCACATGCATCAGGATTTGTGAATCAGCACGCAAAAATATGGCATATCTACCGAGCCATCAGTTATAAGTTGATACACTTTAGACAATCATAAATGATGCTTATTATGTGGTGGAGTCATGCTATTCCTAAAATTATGCCCTCTGGTTGTCTAGATGGGGAATTAGAGTAGAACTATATTCATCATGCTTTTCACAGATATAATTGAAAGAAGGAAAGTTTTAAAATTTATTGTATTTATTAATGCTCACTAAGTAAGTCTGTAGTATTTCTCCAAATGTTGCTAATTACATTTTCCTAATGTTTGTCCTCTGTGATTATTCCTGTTTGGACTGCTAGGAATTATAATTCATTAATAGGTGAAGGGCCATATGTCCCACTTCTTCTTTCAACTAAAGAGCTGTGCTCCACAGGAGCATTTATAAGAAATGTTAAAAACATCAGGATGGCAGCCATGACTACACAATCAGGTCCTGTGTTGTGCATGTGGTCTGTTTAAAAATGGACATGATTTTGATCACATGGTTGTGGCCACCATCATTTTGAACTTCCTCTCTGGATGTCCTCAGTGCCCTATACTGGGTGGTGCTCCAGAACCATTGCAGGAAAGTGGATAAACCTTTTGGGCCAAAAGGTTGAATGAGATATTATTTTTATTGATGGGACCTTAATTTAATCCACTGTTCTTCATTTTTTTCACCCAAGTAGCTGGCTATAGTGTTTGTTTGGATATGTAATCCCTCTTTCAAACAGCCCATATTACATAAAAAAGAATAAGATATATTGGAGATAAATAGAATTTGGCAAATGTCTCCTATATACTAATAGAAATGTGGTTTTCGCCTGGATTTTCCTCCTCATCCATACAGAAGAGGATGGTGGGCATAAACTCAGGGAAACCTCATGTATGCATATCCATTGTTCTACTATACCTTGCAATTAGCAATAGAAAAGTGCAGAAAAGAATGTGGGAAAGGAGTAAGAAAGTAAAAGTCAAAAGTTTAAGGCAGGATAGAAGAAAAAGAATATCCTACTAAAATTAGTTTACAGCAACACTATCCACTATACCTCTCCAAATCTTACTACATTGTCAATCAGCCCTTGCAAGGGAATTCCCAGAGTGTCAACAAAACAATAATTAAAAAAAGATCTTTAGCACATAAAATATTCAGATAAAGGCAACGTAGCGTTTGCCTGTCAACCACCAAAGTCCTATGGAAATCTGCTGAATGGCTTTAGTTCAATTGATTGTAGAGGCTTGGTATTACAGAAATGCTGCAGATAAGGTTGCATCTGTTTTCAAGATCACAAAAGCAGTTCCAAAGGGGAGGGAGGAAGGGGAGAAAAAACCTCACTATTTCAAGATAAATAATCTCAGCAGTATCATCTAATCTGAACAGACTACACACACACACTTGCTTTCTTTGGCATGCATACATGCATCTACACTAGCAGCAATTTGTCCCCTATCCAGTATTTTTCAGAGCAAGATGCACAAAATTGCACTATAAACATGGAGGTCTCATTCTGCTTATAAATCCTCCTTGCTAGAAGATTATTTTGCAGTTCATTAACTTGATTAAATCAATTGATGTGACTGTCAATTAAAATGTGCCCCTAATACCGTAGCATGATCCTAGACCAGCTTTATTCACTGGGAAAATGATGACACATAATACAGACAGACACAATTTACATTAAATTATGTCAGCTAAAATATCCCTGTGCATAAATTATTTTAAAGCCCAGGAAGGGAAGATTGAATTAACCCTATTATAAGAAACCCTCCTTTACCCCCAGGTTTCTTCCTTTCCATCTTACTCACTCACTGCCTTTCCTTCTGTTTACTTTGAACAAAGCAATCACTATTCTATAGTCCGTAATGTTCCAGTGTTAAAAAGAGTATAGATCTAGTTTTCTTTTTAAGTATGTTTCTGCAAAAAAAATCCCATTAAAGAATATATTCATGTTTTCATTTTCATGTACAATTCTTCCTGATAGAAAATCTGTGCATTGGAACCTGAAGGCCGGTTGAAAATGGATCTGGTCCTAATGAAGGCTGATGCTCTACTTCAGTGTATCAGTGAGGAACAAAAGCATGAAATATTATCCAGGCTAAAGGATGTTAAAGCCATGTGGGAAGAAACAGCCATATACATTACTCATTGTCACAGGTGAGATTCCCAAGTGCCCCCAACTAGGTCTCCCACCAATGACTTTTAAGAGTTATCTGAGTAGAAAACTCTTAAGCCAGACTGAAAATGACAAATTTGTCCACCTTTGTCATCATTTTCTGAAGATTCTGGTTGATTTTCTAGTTTGCCTATGAAAAATGTATCTGCTTTAACTAGGTGAAGCTGGATGAGAAGCACGTACTCATGGTAAATGAAACGTAATCCTTAGAGGTTTATCCAGAGATAGTATCAAACCATAATAAATAAGTTTGGTTCATTTCAAGTGGTTCAAATACCTATTTTTAGACACCCAAATCATGGGCCAAGATTCCCTTGAAAAAGAGAAAAATATGGCATAAAATGAGCATTTAAGGCCATGGCATCCTCCTGGGCTTCATTTAGCAAATGAGGATGCCTGCCCAGTTTTTTTAATACCATTCTGTATGATGGAAGAAAATCAATCAATCAATCAATTCTGATATTGCAGTGGGAATCAATATATGATAGGAATACAAAGAACCATTGGTGCATTAGCCCTACCAGTATTTACAAATTTTTTTAAAAAGTAGCTGGTCAAGCAGGCATTTGGTAATTAGGGATGTGATAATTACATACAAACATAGCAAATAAAGTGGTTTGCCCACCTGGGGGAGGATGTTTTGGGATTCCATAATGTACAAGGCACTACAAAAAGAGGAAACAATCAAAGAACATGAGGCAGACATAGCAGAAGATGGAGAGAGAACATCATTGATGCACTATAACAACGTCAATTAACAATGGTTGAGGCTGCCAAAAGAGCAAGACCCAGAACTTTGTATATCTGTCAACACAAGAGGTGGTGGTGATGGTGATGGTGGAGGAGGAGGAGGAGGAGGAATGTGATAATAAGATGTCTGGGAAGTGTATTGCAGTATTATTTATTATGATTTTATGAAAATTTGAATAAATATTTGTGATTTTATAGACTATTTTATAATATGTTATATCTTTTATTATTAACCCCAGTTCTGTAGGAATTTTAGGTAGTACATTTCCCAACACTCCTGAGATACAAAGACATTGTTCAAGGCTCTTCTCCTTGCAAAACATGTGATCTCTTAGTTTGCTATGAATGCCTTTAACTTTGATTTGCAGAGGAATAACAAGTCATATTTTCCCAATTCCAAAATTATAGCCCATCAGAAAGGAAAGAAGTAGACTGTAGCAAAGGAAGAAGAGGCCCAAGAATTCTTCAAGGCTTTTTTGTACAGCATTAGATCATGGATTAATGTGATAACTAAAGCTAAGCTTGTTCAGAACCTCTTTAAAAAGTTGAAAGAACAGTAATATGAGGGAAAAATACATGTGCTGGTACTGGAAAGCAACCATGGTGGCAACATTTACCTGGAACAGGTTGGGGGCCTTAGACAAACGCCATATTTTGATGTTGGAATTTATTGGCAAGTACCATTTATATTTTGTAGACTATCTAGTTTAGCACATACTATCTGGAGATGATGTAAATTACATCCAGAACCACCCTCTTTAACGTTGGAGAAGATAGAATTAATGTTTCTAGTTGTCTTTTTTGTTTCAACAGCCGCATTGAGTGGGTTTGGTTGCATTGGAGTGAATACTTGAAGGCCCAAGATGAATTTTACACCTGGCTTCACAATACGAAGGTGACCTTGGAACCTGACATAGAGTTGCAGCTTGGCTTAAAGGAGAAGCAGTGGCAGCTTAGCCATGCTCAGGTCCTACTGAAAGATGTTCAGAATCGGTCATCTTTGTTGGATCGGCTGCTAGAGGAAGCCCTATCTCTGTATAATCGGATTGGAGATGCAAGTGTTGATGAAGATGCCAGGGAAAAGATGAAGGAGGAATATGAAGAAATCAAGAATGAAGCAGAGGTGAGAAAAATTCAGAGTGAAGGCCAAACAAAAGAGCAAAGTAGATGTTGTAGTAGGGGTCCTCTCTTTCTCTTCCCTATATTTAATTTGCCTCACAGCTATACAGATCAGCAAATTCCCTTCCGTTTTGATCAGGAATTGCAGATGTTGGCAGAGATCATATATTACCATGCTTCTCTTTGGCCCTGGTGTTTGAATAAGCCACATTGCCCAGGTTCACATATAATTTACAAATCACAAAGATTAGATTTGCTCATTAAACTGAGCCACATAAATCAGTCAGTGGGTTGAGGACTGAGGCAGGCAAATTTGATAGAATAGACATGGTCTCTTTTCTATGTGTCCTTTTCTCATGCTTATGAAGTATTTTATACCTCTTGTAAATAATGGCTTTTCCTCTCTTAGCTGAGCAGATTTAATGCTTCCATTGATTACCAGCTAGGAGTAACATGCATTCTTCTACCCTGCTAATAAAAGGTATTTTCACTGTTCTGCCTCCTTTCTTCTCAGTTTTGACAATTATACTACTGAAATATTTCCATATCTTTGTTTCACCTGTGTTCTCATTACGTCTTCCGCTATGCATAGCCCAAACTGTTGGGTGACCATTTATTATTACAATAATACTGCATAAATAATTACTGAAGACTGCCTCTCATTTTACCTTTAGTTAGAATATCAATGATATTTCAGTATTTAGATGCAGTGTAAATTAGTAGAAAGCTTTTGCCCTAAGCTTTTCATTTGGAATCAGGGGTAGGCAACCTCGGCTCTTTTATGACTCATGGACTTCAACTCCATGGGTTGAAGTTGAAGTCCATGAGTCATAAAAGAGCTAAGGTTGCCTACCCCTGACTTAGGGCAAAGGTTTTCTACTAATTTAGAAATATTTCAGAGTATAGTATAGTTGACAAAACTGAGAAGAATGGAGGCAGAACAGTAAAAATACTCTGTATTTGTAGAGTGGAAGAAAACCTTTTTTATTGACCACTTAATGAATGGGTAAGGTTATTCATAGGCCTGGTGAGTAGAAAATCCTATCCCACTGTTTCTCAAAGTTTAGGAACAGTGTAGACACTCTGCAGTATCTGAATACATGATGTCATACTACTATGAATTTTATTATTGGTTTATCTCATCTGTTTATTTTCACATTTCAGACTGAACCTACACACAGGAATAATTTATATACTGTTCAGCCTCTTGCTCATCCTTCCAAACAACTTCTGAAGCTTCCAAATCAAATTAGGGTACCACATCTGTCTTGGGTTTAATTTTAAACCTTCCTCCCAATCATATAATCCCCTAAATCTTGGAGTCATAGAGACATTTAAATGAAATGTCTTTTCATATTTTATAGAACGGCCATAATAAAGTTACTCTGGCCCAAATATGAAAGCAAATAGAGAGAAGAACTATTATAATCTGCACGTTTTGAAATGTGTGCAGTTAAAAGAAAACATTCATTTGCTAACAAATTTATTTGTTGCTTAATTGTTGCATTGGTTACACTTGAAGAACAGTTACAGAACTTTACTCTTTGGTTTTTCAAGGCTGTTATTGTACATTGTATTCCAAAGAGGGTTGTGTTCCTGATGCACAAGGCACAAATCATTCTTTGTGATACTTTAATTCAAATTTATGGTTCATAATAACCTTTTCTGTAGAGCATTCTTTAGGGTGGTTCCTGTGAAAAATGTCATAGTCCCTATTCTTCTGACCAATGATTAATTGCATTTCTAAAACACTCCGTTTTCCATAATGGTAATTGCTGGTGAGAGACTCTAAAATATAGTTTCTTGGCTTTTAACATTTTATTTTTGTACTTTATTTTTATTCTGATTTTAGAAATGTAAGTAAATTATCCTTATAAACAAAGAAATACCCTAGAAAGAAACGGGAGGAAGGAGAAAAATGTTTGAAACAAACAAACAGAAAAAGAGCAAATCACAAGCAGTTATTTTTCTGTTAAAATTCATTGACACATTGTAGCTTTTTTTTTTAACCAAACAGCCCTTTCTGTCTACTTGTATCAGTTCAGTGGAGTCTCATCCCTCAGAAATGAAGCAAATCTACACCAAGTTACAGCTTAAGGATACCCTAAAATATTTTTTTTCTTGTGAAGAAAACCTTGATAGTATTGTAAATAGTCATATACCCTTCTTCCTTTGGCAAATAATTCCTCTTTCTTTATGTTTTTCAAACTCTGCTAATAGAGGGTTACTCTGCTACTTGCAGGGATACTGCATTGCATGAGTGTTTGTGTGTGTGTGTGTGTGTGTGTGTGTGTGTGTGTGAACAATGTGAATTCAGTTGCCCATGTCTGAAGGTCAAAGATGACATACAGTAACTCCCTTTTCATTTTAGCAGTGCAAAACTTTAAACAGCCACTGCTATTTTTTTTTGTTTGTTTGAATTTATAGGCCACCCCAAACTCCAAAGGACTCTGTGAAATCCCTTATCCAGGATTAGGACCCTTGTTGTGAGATGCAGAAGTTCTCAGCTGTTTTTTCTCCTGTCAATTGCAATGAAAATTACACACAAGCACACACACACACACACACACCAATGGTACTGGCCTGAGGTGGGAAGGGGAGACCCTGTGGAAGGCTCTCTCTCCAGAAGCTAATTTTGGAAAGAGCATTTTTATCTAACAAATGACAGAACAAAAGTTTTATTCCTCTTTTATTCCAATTGCAATCACAAGCAATTGGGGCATTCACAGGAGAGTGTCAAAAAATTCAAAATGGTGGCTCCATTCATCCGGTTGTAGCAGCCATCTTCACTTTTTTTTTACACTCCCCATGAATCCCCTTATCTGCAATTGTCTTGAGCAGACAGTGGTGGCAGCTATTGGTTGTAATACTATTATAAAGAGAGGAGAGTAATTCAGAAAAAAATTAAATCCACCTCTGCTTGTAGTCTTGTTAATATGGAGGTCTGAATGGAACTTCCATATTCCAAGGCAGTAGAGCTGGAAAACAGTGGAAGAGAGTTATTGCCTTCTTGTTGCCACTGTAGACAACGGGCTGCTGGATATTTGATAGGTCCTTGGTCTCGTCCTTTAGCAGAAAAGTATCCAGTTGATCAGTGTTAGCTAACCCTGGAACCACACTGGTATATATTTGCACAGATGCCCTGAAGGAACTGCCTGTACAGTTTTCTTTATATTTAAGTTTTCTTTATATATTTCTTTATATTTTCCCACAAAAAGGGGGGCAAGGGGGAGGAATTAAGAAATTTGAATAACCCGCACAGACCCCCCCAGTGGAAACATGACATTGAAAAACCTGCAGAGATAATGCATGTTGAACTAGGCATTTTTGCTTGATCTCTGTGATATTTACTAAAAGTATTTTTATTTTCAATATACTATTTGAAATGCTGTCATTAATGAGAAGTTGGCTTACTAAACCTTTCTTCCAGCACCGTCTTTCCTTCCTTGAAACAAAATGAAAGTCTTTAAAATATTGTATTTAGTTAATTAAATGCTAATAATTATGGCTCACTTGGACCTGGGATATGTTAACTGTTTCAAATTCCTGAAAACCACCAAATGACATATGAGAAGAAGAATTCTTTCTGCTCTGGGTTTATAAGATAAATAATCTTTCCCTTTGGGATATTTCTCTTATTTCAGAGAAGAGTGATGTTACTTGAAAAGATAACAACAGAGCACAAGCAATATAAGACCAATGTTGACCAGTTTCAGCTATGGCTGACTCAGCTAACAGAAAAATTAAACTGCTGCCTCAATCAAGAATCAAAGCTGCCAGTAGAACATAGAATTAAAGAATTACAGGTATTTGATAGCTGTAATTATTTCTGTGAAGATGTTGTTTTGCCAAGAAGTCAGAGTTCTGTTTTTTAAGTTTCCAGGAACCTCTATGGAGGAACCTTTTTTAAAAAAATAAAAAATAAAATCAAGATTACTTCATTTGTGCAGTTTTAACCAACATCTTGATCTCTTTAATTTCCCTGAAACATGCCCATTATTTTCCCATAGGCAGGGACCTATGACATACTGAAATCCTGCTCCTTGCACTATTTGTATTAACGGCATCGGTCATAAAAAACCAGGTTTTTTCTCCCGCATGGAATGAAAAGTCATTTGTAGAAAATGGTTTCTAAATGTAGATTTCACCAGAGTTACTTTTATTTTTAAAGAATTGTGCTGTTTTTTCAACACTGTTTTCAGTAGCTTTTTAAGCATTATTATTTACAGTTTTCTGAGCAGAAGTTTAAAGCTCCTGGAGCTTCCTTTGGCTCCAGCAAAATCCAAAGAATAATATTTATGCTGATTATTACTGGAAATGCATTGCAAAATATCTTTATATCCATATTCAAGAATGATAAATCTTTAACATGACATATAGAATCAAATTTGAATTGATTTTACATTTGTTGTATTTTTAAGTTGTCAAGATTTACTGCAGCCATGAAATCTAGTTTACTAAAATTTGGAAGTTTGCCCTGTTTTCAGAGGCTGAAGCTCTGTTATCATAAGACCAAAATATAGAACATTCTTGAAAATATTTCTGGAATCTTTTTTTTCCACTGTATCTGTAGTACATGCCTACTATCCCAATCTTGTAAGAATTTTTGGAACTAGTCAAAAGCACACTTAGAACAGAGTAAGCAACATTGTGAGCCACAAGTTATTGGACAAAAGGTTTTTAAGAACAGAGTGTGGTGTCAAAGCAGTTAAACCAGTCTTTGAAGTACATAAATTTGCTTCTTTGTATGATACTTAATACAGAGTTCCTTGAACAAATGCAAAGAGAAGAAGAAAACCAAACCATATGTTAGGGATGTTAATCCAGGGAGACTAGAAGCCAATATGGCTGGTGGGATCTGCAAGCTCAATACACATATATGTATTTTGTATGCACTGGTGACTGTAGAGCCATGTTTGGTGATCAGTGCAGTTCATGGATTATATGTATTATATGTATTGAGTGGGATCATTGTATATGTATGGAAAGTCTACCCAAACTATGTTTGATCGTATTTATTATGTTACCTTGGGAAAGTAGTCATTTCTGTCAGCAGGATATTGTAAGGATTCAAAAATAAAGACTTTTTGTTGTTAAGTCCTAAGTCCTGCTGAATTGCTAGCAGTCAGGGATTTTATGTGACCTCTAGCTATTTTTACCTTAAGTTATATTTTGTTTTAATGAATGGACCAAGAATCTTTTGAAGATGATAGTACCATACAGATGTGTAATAATATCAGGAGTGCAGGCACACTGAATTGGTAAGGGGAGAAGATGCACACCATTGTTCCCCAACAGAGATGTGACATAAATCCAAGAACCACTGTTGCCTGATCCAGCCTGGGTCTGGTGGATTCATGGTTATGACATTCCTAGCATGATGGCCATTCAAACGAATGTGGGTGCCTAGGCACAAGGCATGTGGGTCTTTTCTTGTATCCATAGGCAGTAATGCGCAGTGAATTTATGTTGCCTCAGTACTAGTATTTTCTACATATGAGATTGGGAATCACTTACTTTGCAGCCCTTTTCTCCTGCAGGACATTACAAATGATGTAAGGAGTGGAGAAAAGAAATTCAAACATCTGGAAGCACAGTCTGTAGATGTGATGCAAAACACATCACCCCTGGGGGCAGAAAAGATGAAGGCTGAGCTTGAGGAACTGAAAAAACTCCTGGAGAATATAAAGCTAGTGAGTGTGGAGGAAGAGGAGAAACTGCTGAAGATCCTTCGGTCTGAAAACACCTACCACACCCAGGCCAGGCTGCTAGAAACTGATGTTCAAGAATTCCGTAAAAGGCTGCAAAGACTAGGAAAAAACTTTGAAAAGGAAGATGTTGTAAGAAGCGATGAAGATTTAATTTCTTTATGGAGAGAGTACATGGTTAGTATTTATTGGTCAGTTACCAATTCGGAAAAAAAGCAAATGGACATATAATGAAATTACAATGACATTAAAGCTTGCCCGTCTATGTAGATGCAAATACATGGAAATACAGGTTGAGACATCTACATGGCAACATTTTAATGGATCCCAATGAACTGTGCCCTTATCCAGGATGTTCCATTTCATTAGAACAGGTGTCCTTTGTTTTATTCCCACTGATGTCATCATGAGGCTATCTTAGGTCTTTTTTTCTTGTTTCCTAAATTTTGTATAAATGTTGGAAGAGATAAGTCACTTTTACCTGTAGTTAATTTATGAAATAATTAAAGACACCATTGTTTGTTTCTGTTAAACTTTCATCACAAAAAGTATAATAAAAATTAATAATGAAGACCTTGTCACTTCCAGGTTACAAACAAATATCTCTTCCTTCCATACCCATCCCTTACCTATATGCAAGTCCATATATTGTCAGCTTTTCAGTCCTGCTGTCAAAAAAAAAATTACCAGAGCTTTGTAGAAACATATCTTATTTTAATCGTGGTCAAACAAACCAACTCTATATTTCTTCTTTTCACTTCTGGCCATCTTGATCTTTTAATTCTTTCAGATATCACCATAGGATTTAGTCCATCTATAATTTTTCTTTTTTTCCATCCCAACAATTTCTTCAAGGCTTTAGCGGGCCTCTTTTGTAAATCCAGTAAAAAGTCATTATCCGGGTTATTCTCTATTTCCACTTTGATTTTCAAAGTTTTAACTGAACTTCTTTTGTATATCCCATAGAAAGTCCCTATTTAGGTCACTCTCTTGGCTTGTCATTTGTGTTTCTACTTTAGCACCTCTCTGTTTATAATCCACACAGTGTTTCTAGTTCTAATATTTCTGCATTCAGGCAAAATTTGTTTCATATCAATGATTCCTTCATTAACATATTCTTGGACATAGTCTATCCATAGGAGCAGACATCATTGCTGACTTTACTGACATGGTAGCTACTAATTTCTGGCCCCATTCTTAAGGTTTTCCTGGAATATTTCAAACGTTAGAAATATATGCCATTTTGTAAAGCTCCATACTAACCAAAAACCAAACACAAGTTTACATTTTTTTTACTTTTCTGCCATAAGTCATCTCAAGTGTCCAATAAAAGTGGTTGTTCTCTTTTCTCTGATTAGAGAAGTCGTTTTAGGCATCTCAGCAAGTTCTATCATTTTCACCTATTCCTCCTTTGTGGGTAATCTTTCCATTTTTATGCAGTTATCATGTACAGAAAATAAAGATCCACAATGTTTTTTCCAATTGTTTGCCCATCAGTCCCAAAAGAAAAAACAACAACTTTGATCTCAATTATGCATCAATGTTTAAAATTCCCTAAAGCAATATATTTGTTTAAATCCAGAAATTTCTAGCTTTTTTGCACATTCACCAACCCTGATAAAATGTCCCTTCTTCTGGTTCACAATTCCAACATAAATCTGAAGTGCCTTTATACATTCTGGACAATTTCTTTGCTAACATATAGCAGTGATAGAACATTTTCACCAAAAAATGTAAGATTATAATATCATGTAGGTTTTAATCTTTTCAACCACATATTGTATATTATAACCAAAATTCTGTTTCAAATTTTAATAAATGTTTGTACATTTTAGCAATTACATGTTTATCATTTATACACAGTTCTATTTCAAATTAAGTCTTATAACGTTCAAAACCATAAACTATTTTTTCTATTTTAAATCTTTCTAATAATTGTAAACAAGAGAACATTGAAAATTATATCCTTCTGCCCTCCGTTCATTTGATTTGATTTTATGTTCCCCTTCATAGAATTCTAGTATCTCAGGATAAATTACCTATTTCTCTTCACCTAGTATTTCTCATCTATAAAATGCTTCTTGTGCTGAGAATCACTGAGATGTTTTGGAGTAAAACCTGGGTTTGTACATATTCCATATTCTTTATTATTCTTAATCATTTAATATGATGATTGTATCTTGTATAACTTTATATTTAAGTCATGGTTTTTATTCCCTTGCCACACAACCTTAGATATATCCTTTTGCCATTGTTTAAATAAGCATGTTTCAAAAGTGATTAGAAAGTGAGGTTAGTGAATTTAATGCCCTTCAAACGCTCTGCCATAATTGTTGAGCATAATGGGAGAGTGCTCTCCTGTAGTCTCCTCATAAACATGTCTGGAGCAAATATGAGTAATCTCTTATCCTCTCCTTGTCCAGAGTGGTTTTGAAGAACTGATCTACTCTTCAGTCTTTTGCACAGTTGTTTCCACTCTTTTAGACACATGCTTTGTTCATCATGCCTCCGCTAGAAGTGCCAAGAGCTTCTTAGAATTGTTTTACTCAGAGTTTTTTTTCAGTTGAGGTTTCAGGTTGTTTTTAATATTCTGTGATTTTTATGAAGCTTTGAGATGCCACTGTTAAGTTTGCTTTTATTGTGAAATGTTTGTTTGTGCTATATTGTGGCTATGTTTTTATTTTTATAAACTTTTGGAATTTGGATTTAATTATTATGCAAGTTAAAAACAAACACTGCTATATACAGGTATGTCAACATTTCTTGACAATAATTTTGTTTTTAAGGCAACAAAGGCAAACCTTACAGCAGAAGAACCAAAGGCTGAGAAACTGAAGATTCAACTGAAGGAGTTGTTCAAATTTTCACAAGACTTGCAGCCTCTTTCTGACAGTGTGATCCATGCCATACGAGAACATCAAAGGTATTATTTTGCTGTAGTGAATGGCACAATTCAGAATAAATGACACCAGGGGATTAGCTCCAGAAGTACATTTCAATGAAAGAACTGATAGAGACAGTTTGCTTCAAAATTAAGAAATATAAATCTGAAAGGAGGCAATGGCAAATTACATCTCTTGACTTCCACTGGTCTTGAGGCTCAATTGAAACAAGCCTTCCCTCCCCCCCCCACTTCTCAAAGCTCTAGGTGCCTTTTATGTGTTCCCTCACTTCTTGCAATAATTAGTCTCTTAATAATAATGTGGAGACAGGCTGAAAGACAATAACTGGCTCAAGTTCACTCATGGTTGAAGGGGGATTTAAACCTGGATTCTTCAGTCCCACTATATGAACATACCATTATGGAACTCTGGCTCAAATGTAGTTGGTTGCCATCCAGATTGAGATTTTTTTTTCTCCCACATCACCGGAAAGAGATTTGTAGAGGCATGTAGAAGATCTCCCAGCCCTGGTGATAGTTGCTCATTTTAACTGGCTCTCAGTTTTCAGATGGAACGTTATGAAATAACACCCATGTAATAGGTAGAATATAGGTACCAAAATATGTGTTGGAATGGGAAATAATGGGGAATTTTTCAGTGTAATCACTCCATAGTAATCCTGTCAGGAAGGGAATTTGGACAGATGAACCATAAGGAAACCTGCATCTGCTTTCAAAATGTCCATCTCATCTGGCTGTTCAAATAAATCTCTTTTTCACATCCTCCTAAAAATGAAATCTGAAACCATTATATTGCAGCTCTTTAAAAAAAGAAACCCTTTAAGACTGAAAATATTCTAAATTTTTAGAAAGAGGCATATAATGTGGTTTATGCACTCATATCATCTAGAGACATTTGCTAACCGCATTCCTAGGATGTGCTTTCTGACTATGACTTGTGAACATACAAAAATGCCTTTTATGGACTCAGTTATTTGGTCATCTGGTTCTGTATCCTCTACTGACTAGCAATAACTCACCAGAATTTCAGCCTAAAATTTCTCAGTTTTACCTGTAGAGACCAGGAATTGAATCCAATTTATCTGCATCAGAAGCTGCATTGTAGACTTTTTCCTGAAATGGTGTCAGGTCCCATCCATGATTTTGATATAGACAGAATGTTGATTTATTTAAGCTTTGAGATTTTACTCATGGGATGATTTTGTACCTTTTTCTTACCAGTTGCTTTTGATTAGAAAAAGCTACTAGTTTCCAAAATGAAACTCTGCCCAACTAGTAAAATGGTCAGAAAACTAGTCAGAAAACTAATTAGTATTGACAATACTGAGTCATCTTGAGTAATCATCTGAAAAAAATTAAGAAATGCTATATTATATCTGCTTTTTGCATTGCTATCTTGTTATGGATGATGCAAGGTGCAATGAAGAGAGAGGAAAGGGAAAGGGAAGGGAACAATCCTTTTAGTTAACTTTGCATCTTACTTTCCCTCCTACTGTTTGGAAGTCTGTATGTGGGAGGATCCTTTGGAAGTGGAGCAAAATAATTGAATCACTGGCTCATGCTGAATAGGCTGTAGGCTCACTTTTTCAGAGGTCTTACCAGTGTATAAGGAGCAAAATGGAAAAGGCCAGCGTATAGCAGAATTTAATATGTGGCTAAAGGAGTGGTGTAAAGGAGAAGGCTTTGGTTATATTAGTCACAATGTCTCTAGCTGGTCCAATGAAAACATGTACAAAAGAGATGGTCTGCATCCATCCAAGAAAGGGACTGAGTTACTTGGCAATAAATTCACAGCTTTTCTGGAGGAATATTTAAACTAAACAACGGGGGCAGTGAGTTAATTGATACAGAACATCCCTGTCCCCGGCAATCTAAGAAAATAGGGGAACTCAGGCACCACACAGGTTATGTAGCAAGTAAACACAGGGTCAGTCATAAAGGACTCAAACGTCTATACACCAATGTGCAGAGTATGAACAGTAAGCAGGGTAAATTAAAAATTCAGGTAAATGAGGGCGGATATGATATTGTTGCCATTACAGAAACATGGTGGGATGAAACCCCCACAAATGGAACACACAGCTAGAGGGATTTAAATTATTTAAAAGAAACAGACTAAACAAAAGAGGAGGTGGAGTTGCTCTCTATATAAGAAATAACTTTATCTCTACAGAAATAGAGCACAACAATGATGAAAACTGTAAACTTGAATGCATTTTGGTCCATATAAAAGGGGGGGGAAATGACATTGCAATAGGTGTATACTATAGGTCACCCAACCAAACAGAGGAAATAGATGAACTTTTTGCTAGTCATGTAGGAAGGGCATCACAATAGTAATGGGGGACTTTAATTACCCTGACATCAACTGGGAGACAAACTCTGCAACAAGTGGTAGATCTAACACATTCCTGACAAACCTAGCAGACAACTTTCTCTCCCAAAAAGTAGAGAAGGGAACTAGGGGATTAGCCATATTGGATTTAATTCTCACTAACAGAGATGAAATGATAGAAGATGTCGAAGCCACAGGAACCTTGGGGGGAAGTGATCATGCAATATTGGAATTCAACATTCTGCAAGCACAAGCAATAGAACACAGCCAAACTAGAGTCTTGGACTTTAAAAGAGCTAATTTCAATAAACTTAGAGAGACCCTGAGAAGAATGGATGAAAATCCTAAAGGGGAAAACAACTCAAGAAGCTTGGGAAATTTTGAAAAAGTGAGATAATAAAGGCCCAGTCTAGCACAATACCAACATAGAAGAAAAATAACAGCTCTCAAAAGAAACCAGAATGGCTGCATAAAGAACTCTCTGATAAACTGAAAGATAAAAAGGACAAGTATAAGAATTGGAAAGAGGGGCACATAACTAAGGCAGAATATCAGCAAACAGCTTGTGCCTGCAAAGATGAAGTGAGGGAAGCTAAGGCTCAAAATGAACTAAGGCTTGTGACCAAAGTCGCTTCTTTCAACATATAAAAAACAAGAAAAAAGTTAAGGAAATGATTGGTCTATTTTTGCTTCCATGTTAAGTGTAATCAGGACATTATCTGCGTAATCTTTTTTCAGATGTGGAAAAAGGGTTGTCAACAGCTGTTAAGGCACAGACAAATTTTTGTTTGTATCTAAAAACTGGCTTTCTTGTGACACGCATAGACTGTTTTGGCAAGCTAAAAAGGCTTTCCACTAATGAAATTAGTTACTGCGGGAGAAACATTAATTCAGATTTAAGGAAGTAAATCTGGGATTCTTGCCAATGAGGAAAAGTTAAATGGAAAGCTGGAACATTTGCCACAGTAGAGATGACAGATTGTTTGTATCATCTTCCAAAGAGGTATTGCTTCATTTGTAGGAAATGATAATCTCACTAATGATTATGAAGAGACAGAAGAAACGACGGTGAAGGTAATGATCAAAAGACTTGTGCTCTTCCAAAATTATGTTAAACATAAGCTGTCCTTACAGAATAACTACTATCACAAGAGCATTAGGACATGCCAAGTGGGATAATCCCCTTTCTATTGTTTTGTTTAACTGAAAACAAAATATGTTTCCTAGGGAAAGCTGGAGAATAAAATTAGAAATAAGCTGTGCCTCAGGTTGTGAGCCAAAGACACAAGCTGGTTGAAATTTTCAGCAAGTAAAAACAGGGTTTAAACATAAACCAGTATTTTTGAATTAATGCACAAACAGAATTCAACATGCCGTCAGAGTTCATACAAAAATACTGTTACCAGATATGCTCAGAGGCAAACTGTAAATAACTTCTTAAATCAAAATCACTAAAGAATTTTTTAAACAGTAGCCAAAACTATGCTTTTCAGAATTTAACTGTTTGCATAACTACATTTTCTAAGCATTCTGCACCACACAGGTTCAGGTATGACTAGTTCATTCTAAAGAGAGCATTTTGACAGTTTTTTAGTACAAAAATTAGCAGGAGGAAAAGTAAAAAAAACCCACACCTGTTGACAAATCAGAGTGAACTTTTAGCTTCATGGCTGCCCCTTTTTAAGAGTAGAATGGGGAAATAAAAAGATCTATCATCCCAACCTCATATTTTAAGTCCAATATTTTGTACATGCAAACAATATATAGAAAGGGGGTATCCTATGATAAACACACTTAACCTTGTGAGTGCACTTGCTCCAGCTGCTAAGCTTTAACCTTGATCATATGCATTATTGTGCAAACCCACCCCATTGGTGAGTGTATGGTTCAATCTATTTCAATAGTCCACTAAATAAGTTAGTTCAAATGCAGACAGGATGATTTACTGTCCCAGGCTAGCTAACTAGGGGATCCCAGAATGGAGAATACTACTAAATTGGACTTCCTTTATACTTAGCGTGCATATTTCTTGTCAATTGTTATTTGTAAACAAATTAGACAATCTTTATATTATTATATGGTTTAGTTTAAAGCTAGATTTCAGTGGCGTATGTCTTGAATTATAAATACTTTAGGCCATCTCTATAATTAAGATACAAAGTCACAAGAATAAATATCACCAAAAGCACTATGACCTTCATTATTAAAGGAACAACCCTCTTTTGGGTTGTTTTTTTTCTCTTTATTGTCTCTGTTGTCTTTCTGCTCTAGGCCTGTAATAGATGTTGGCCATGTGGCTCTTAAAACTGATCCTTAAGAGGCTGTTGGGGAATCCAAGCTGTAGAACTAGCTTCTTGTAATTCCCTGCAGCAGGTGCAAAGAAAATGCATCTGGGCATCCAAAAGTGGTTTTGTGGATTATCTGATTGGCAAAGGCAGCTGTGGAAAGAAGAAGCCAGGAGAATATAGGAAGCAGAAACAGAGCTGCTTTGTGTTAAGACAAAGACAAACATGGACAGCTTTTTCATCCCTTTCAGTCCAACTTGGAATTCACTTCTCCCTTCTGCAAAGAAAGAAATTAATCTTTCTTCATAATTCATAATAAAACTTCATAATTTTGTTAATTTATTTTTGCAGTCTGAAGGGGAAAATGTTTAAATTGAGCACAGAGATTGAAACAGAGTTGAGGCAATGCTTCCAAAACCCCCTGAGGGAGTTTCAGCTGTGGAAACCATCAGCTCAGCGACTCCTGGACACCACAGCCCATGTTTCTGATCCTTCATTGACAGATGCATTCCTGCGTCAGATTGAGGTGATGACTTTATAACATTTGGAATTTTAAAATGAATATGTTCAGAGACCAATACATAAAACAACACAGTAAATCTTGTAAGAATTTCAGACTATTCTGCATCACTATGGAGAACATTTTCAGCCTATACAGCAACCATCACAATGTCAGGAGAACTTGTGAATTGTGAATATTCATATGCATCATCTTTCCTCATCCTGGTCAAATAATGATCAGTAAGTAAATATCAGTAAATATTTGAATACCAGGCTAATTTAATCTTCACCATAATAATCTTCAACAAGTTTAACAATTCAGCATTGTACTTTGGAATAAACAGCTGAAGAAAAAGTTAATGTAAGATCCTGGAAATCAAAACAACCCCTATTAGTATACTTTGTCTCTGTTAAAAGGTAAAGGTAAAGGTTCCCCCGCACATGCGTGCTAGTCGTTTCCGACTCTAGGGGCCGGTGCTCATCTCCGTTTCAAAGCCGAAGAGCCAGCGCTTGTCCGAGGACATCTCCGTGGTCATGTGGCCGGCATGACTAGACGCCAAAGGCGCACGGAACGCTGTTACCTTCCCACCGGAGTGGTCCCTATTTTTCTACTTGCATTTTTACATGCTTTCGAACTGCTAGGTGGGCAGAAGCTGGGACGAGTAACAGGCGCTCAGTCTGTTACGCGGCACTCGGGATTCGACCCGCCAAACTGCCGACCATCTTATCGACAAGCTCAGCGTCCTAACCCACTGAGCCACCGCGTCCCTGTTGTCTCTGTTACACACCATTTATTTATTAATCTCACTAGAGATTGAATGATGGTATGTTGGAAAGCTTCAAAAATATAGTATATCTCTAGCCTGGATCCAAACATATTAGAATAGTGCATAGTGGAAAAGTTTCAACATGCATTCACCCTAAATCCCTAAATCCCCCTTTACTGCTAAATGCCTAAAAAGTTAACTCTCACCTATTAACAGTTGGTGCAAGCCAATTTCTCTACTTTGTCCTCCTGCCCACTTTGGATTTTCTTTTTTATTTCTCCCTAGGTTGAAATGTCAGTGTCCTGGAACTCTGCAGAGCCTCACGAGCTCACCAGGAAACCAGGATTTCCTTAGAATGTGGTTGGGAAACAGTTGTAGGAGATTATTTGAAGCCTTACCTAGCTAAGACCATTCTCTGAAATATTACTTGCTCACATATAAAGCTCTGAATTCTGAGTCCAAGGCTCTGTTGTCTGGTTCATCTGAAAAAAGACGAGGCTTTTTAATAGAAGAACTATAGTTGTAAAATGCTCTCTCCAGTTAAATCCACTGATCTTCCCCTTTTCCCATTTTACATGAGCTTTAGGAATTCTCCCCAATGCCATCTGTGTAGTTTAGTGCAGTTTTATATGCCCATATATTTCTTTAATTTTATGTTGAGATTGATTGCCATTAGATTGGTGCCAGGTCTTACAGACCCCATAGACTTTCTTTTTCTGCTTTTTTTTTACTTTTTAAATATTTTTTTATTCATCTCCAAATTTAAAATACAGAATAAAAAGAAAAAGATGTCAACTATATGTAAAACAACCAAAGATCAATAATAAAAATGAGGGTAGAACAACTCACAAATATACCATTAATATTAATAATCAACATAAAATGTCCACCCTGATTGAAGGCTGAAACATGTATCTTAAATATCTGATACATTTCCCTCACCCCTTGCATAACAGGTCTACAATTATTTCCCCATCAATAGTTTCTTACTAAAAATACTATGTTACATAAAAACATGTCACCAATGTGGAAGTCTGTTGTCCATCAATCAAGTCGACCCACCATCTATTCAGTTAAATGAGAAAGTGAATAGGTAACCCCCAAAAGCAAAAGTAGTCTTCAAATCTCTTTGTTAACCATCTCTTATTGTACTTTACATTCAGAAAGTCCACAAACAACTTCCAATCTCTTATAAACTTGTCTCATTCATTGTCTCTAAATCAATGTGGTTAATATAGGTACAACTTTCTAAATAGATTTTTTCCACTATGATCTGTTCTTAATGTCTTCTCCAGATCTTCAAATGGGACACCCTCTGTCATTGTAACTGACAGTGTAAAAGATGTAACATATCTTCCTTCCACGTTGCCAGCATGAGAGTCTTCTCCAGAGAACCTTCTCCATAAAAATAGTCTTTTCATTAATACGTTCAAAGGGGAATAATGAGTCTAGTCATTTGTGTTCAAGTGAGAATTCTAGGTTGACCCAGTTATTCATTTACTTGTTTCCTTGGATGTCCATAGTATTTTCCATAGCAATGTTCAAAAGCATCAATGCTCTTTCTGACCTGCTTATTCATAGTGCAACTTTCAGTTTCCATCTAGTGTTGCAGGGAATACCTTTGATGTGCTATTCTGATATTTGTAGCTAAAGATATATTATGCTGCTACATTTATATGTTGTTATAAATTACATGCTGATAAAACTATTTAATAGTATTTCTGAGTATTAGAATAAATAAATTTATTAGAATAAATAAAATAAATAAAGAGTAGGAAAATAAAAATGATTGACAAAAATGCATAACAATCAAATATTCTCCTTTGTAGATATTTCTGGTTGAAAGCTCCCATCTTAAGGAACAACTCCTGAAAGTCCAGATGAAAAATGATTTCCTGGGTAATATATTCAAAGAGGAGAGAGCAAAGTTACTCTTGGAGGAGGTTGGTGATGCTACAAAGGAATTAGAAAACCTGCACAAAGGGCTCCTCCAGAGGAAAAGCAGGTTACAGGTAAGTTTCTTCTAAAAAGTCAGCTGGTAAGAAGAATAATTGTGATTTAATAGTGCAGTGATTAATACATCATCAACTACAATGATTAATACACCATTCAGTTTTTACTTCAGACAGATTGTTATTTTAATTCTGATGTACTCACAGGTCTGTGTTGTGAGTTGGCAGAAAGCATTCATGCTCTCAGGACTGGCATGAAGTCAACTTTTTCTCTCTGGCTAGGCTTTGGTATCACAGCATAAAGACTTTGATGCATCCTTCAAGCTTCTGCAAACACAGTTATCTGCTCTCAGAGTCAAGCTAAATGCAGAAAAAGAACTGCTGCCAGATCTTGTGGGTAAAGAAGCTCGGTTGCAAAGGCTAGAGGTAAGTGGCATCAAAAACCATCCAAAAGGATACCTTTCCAAAATGTGTAATCAACAGGCACAGCCCGCTATGGATGTGATGCATGTCACACAAACAAAAGCCCCCAAGCTATCATTTTTGGAGTATAGACTTAAAGCAGGAAGACTTGTACCTCCTTTCTGGCTCAGATGGCAGCCATTCAGTTTCAAGAACACATACTAAATTCTTGAAACTGAATGGCTACGGCAGACATGTCAAGCTCGCGAAGTCACGTGATGTCGCGCAACATATCGGGACTGTTTTGCCATTGCCGGCAATGGGGTGGGTGCGGCTTCTGCATGACACGTCCAGCCCGCAGGCCAGAAGTTTAACACCCCCGGGCTAGAGTGTGAGGCAGAAAGAATTGTGGTTCCTATAAGGAGGCATCGACTGGAAGCATGTCCATTCCTCTGCTGCAGCACTTTTGCCATTTTGGAACTAAATAGAGGTACATCCCTAAATTTCCAGTGACAAACCTTACTTGGATGTTCTTGAAACAATCAGCTATTCTGTTTAATCTATCTCATAAGGTTATGAGTTTGTTATGAAGGTTAAAGAAAAGAGGAACAGTGTAATTGGCAAAGGTGCGATGAAGAAGTAAGATGTACATTAAAGGAATAAACATTTCTTCCAAAATAAGTTTCATTTGCTAGTTCTCACCTGTGTTGCCATCTATCTGGACATTACAGTTCATGTTTCTGATCCTATCTTGACAGGTGAAGAACCAAGACCCTATAAGATGTGGCATCTTAAAATAAGTGTGTTAAACCAAACCAAACAAGCAGAAAATACACAAACCAATGTAGGAAGAGCATGACATAATTAAGATACAGTATAACCTCTCCCCATTGGAAATTTTTTGGAGTGGTTTATGTTTCAGAGTATATGCTTTGATTGTTAGGTGGTAGATGATTCATTTTTCTGCAGCTCCAGTTAAAAATATAATTAGCAGGATTAGAACTAACTTTTACTTGTAGATTATCCTGCTGACTCTATCCCTTTGAGATACAACAATGTGCATTTTCAAACAGTGTGTTCTTTTAAGATGTTTTCAAGTATGCAATGATTCCTTGAACAGCATCCTGCATGGCAAACTTATTCAAAATGCAATTTTCTTCTACAGAGCATCCAAGGACAGCTGGATGAATGTGCAGTCCAAATGGAAGAAATAGAGAAACTTGTTCAGTCAGACCCAGCACAGATGCATAAAATAAAACAGTGTTCTTCTGACTATCAAATACTTAAGAGATCACTGGAGGTAACTCATTTTGGTGAAGGAGTCTCAAAAGATGGCAGCACTCAGCTAATCTTTTCTGGGCTTAGAAGCTAAGCAGAGTCAGGCCTTGTTAGTACTTAAATGGGAGACATTAAGGGAACCCCAGAGATACCAAGGAAGACAGTGACAAATCACTTACTGTTGCTAAGATGACGACACAAATGGGTCCAAGAAGCCACCAAGAACTGAACTGAACTTGGAGGAGTTTTTTTCCTATTTTTTTCTTAAACTGCATGATTTTGTCCTGGTGTGTGTCTCATTCTCAGTCATCCAAGTCATGGTTGTCTCAAAGGCGCTTTTTCAAAAGGCAACTGGACTTTCTTTGTTTTTCCTTGAAGATGTTTCGCTTCCCATCCAACGCAGCAGTTGTTGCACTGGTGCAGCAAGTACTTCTCATGCTTCTTAGATGAGAGCCATCCAGAAAAATATGTTCATCAGCCCATGCAACCTGCATCTTTTCTTATGGTTCATAATGGACCCTTATGACAGGGTTTCTACTCCTCTTGGGATTCCAAACAAGCAGAAGAAAATGTGGGGTAACATCCCAAAATTCATGATAATAATAACAGTTCTGTTCTTTGGTAAACACAAGTAAGTAAAATGGTCCACCTCTACAGGCCCTTGCCTTTCCACCAATCATCCTGGAGATGTTACCTTTATGGAGATGTTGCCTCTAGGTCTTCTTTTAGTGATTTTCCAGATATGTTCCAAATAGAGATGAATCATGGGGCCATGCCCAGGACCCCTTTATCCAAGAGAGCAGATTGTTGGTGTAAATAATGGGAGAAATAATATTGATTTGCTTTGCTTTGCTTTGCTTTGTTTTATTTATTTATTTATTGTATTAAAATGTATACCACCCATCATACAATATAGTGAATCTGGGCAGCTGGATTAATAATACTAATGATGCATCTTGTATTGGCATTTTTCCATTATAATTCAGAAGGGAACAATGTAATAGAAGCCTATGCTGTACATTTATGTTTATTACATGTAACATTTGCTATTGTGAAATGATTGCTCTGTTGAATGATAGAGCAATGCTTGGAGTATGTAATTTTATCAACATCAGTCCATTTCCAGGAAGTTATTAAGTGATGGAAGTTGTTGCTATGTGATCCAAGAGTTTCAAATGATGAGTAAATTAGGCTGCTTTTACCAAGGCAAGTTGCCTTTTGTTAAAAGTGTAAAGCAAAGAATGACAACTGGAGTTATTTGGTTCTGAGTAATTAAAACAATGAATGTAGAAAGACAATAAAAATAAATAATGATATTATTAGAAGTACAGTATTTCATTGGCTACATAGTACTTCATCAGAAAGGGAAGCATAAGGCATTTTTATTTGTGGAGCACCACTATGTGGCCATATTCAGATCTGCAACTCTAGATGTTTTTGCTAGTGAAGGTAAAATTATGTTAAATAGTCATTCACTTTAACAAACTACTTCAGGGCTTTTTATTGTTGAGAAATTATTTTTCTTAATAAGAAAACAATTTATAAAATGAAGATAGAGTATGAATCTGGAAATCATAAAATGTGCAGTATGGTTTCATGCATGCCTACTTTGGTGGAAGTTGTATTAGGTTCAATAGAATTTGCTCCTAAGGAAACGCTACAGCCTTCAATTAGAGATTGCCCTCACTTACTGCCCTCAAATGGAACTAGCACTCTTGCTAAAAGATGTGGTTGGTAAAGTGAAAAATTACATATTAGTGTTTGACATATGACAGTAGTTCCAGCTGTGATCATTAGCAAATTACCCACAGTTGTTAAATGTGATGTCACATGACCACAACTTGTACCTTCCAGCTGGCTTCCTCATTAACACTGCTGATCAGAAGCTAGCTGTGATGGTAAGAAATAATAACCACGTGACCCTGGGCCCTGTCACCATTGTAAATGCACCCTGATTGCCAAGTGCCCAAAATAATAATCACATGACAGAGATGCTGCAATGGCCACAGCTTCAGCCACCAAACATACTACAAGTCTTTTTCTTCAGTGCCATCACAACGTTGAACGATCACTGAATGAGTGATGAGTAAACAAGGACTACTTGTATTTTTCTTTTGATAACTTATAGCAGGGATGTCAAACTGCATCATGGGCCAGATGCGTCATGCCGAAATCGCGCCCACCCCATTGCCAGCAATGGGGGAAAAAATTACATCACAACATGTCACACGACGTTGCGATTTTGACACCCCTGACTTATAGCATCCTCTAGAGTTGTTGAGATGATTAAAAAAAACCCAGTCCTCGTTAATATCAACCCAACTCTGGCTGAATGATTCTGGAAGATGCTGTAAGCCACTGGTAAGATCCTGTCTTCATCTTGGTATGTTTATTTTAGGGACACTTAAGGTGTATTTTGGAAACTGCAAGAAAAGTTTCTACATAATTTTTTGATCCAAGGAAAGAAATCCAATGAGTTCCCTTATAAATGATGACGGGTCTTCCTGTGGTTCTTTGCAGATCATGATTGCACAAAATAAGAAACATATTCAGAAACACTGGGCTTTTAATGACAAATTATCAGAATTCCAACAGTGGCTTACCGTGACCAAACAGAAAGTGGAATATTACTGTGATGCTACAACTCACAATGCAATTTTGGACTTGGAGGTAAAGAACCTTTCTTCTCTTGCAAGGTTATCTTTCCAATGGATAGAAAAATGAGGATTCAACTGAGGTTTACATTTCACCTACAGTTTAGGAATCAGCAAGATATTTGCAAGGTGCCATGTATTATTTTTAGGAAGTACTATTTATTTTGAACTGCACTGTTTTTAAAGGCCATATGAACACTAAAAACAAAAGAAATTTATATGTGTCTGTATTATGGAACTTGAAATGATATGTAGTTCACACAACAGTATAAAAATGGAATCTCCACATTTAGAGACAATACACTTCTGAATATCATTGCTAAGAAGCCATATTGTTTGAAGTACACTACCTTTCATTTCCTGCTGGTTGACTTCTTGAAGGGACGTGGTGGCTCAGTGGGTTAGGACGCTGAGCTTGTTGATCAGAAGGTCGGCAGTTTGGCGGGTCGAATCCCGAGTGCCGCGTAACAGAGTGAGCGCCTGTTACTCGTCCCAGCTTCTGCCAACCTAGCAGTTCGAAAGCACGTAAAAATGCAAGTAGAAAAATAGGGACCACTACGGCGGGAAGGTACCAGCGTTCCGTGCGCCTTTGGCGTCTAGTCATGCCGGCCACATGACCACGGAGACGTCCTCAGACAAGCGCTGGCTCTTCGGCTTTGAAATGGAAATGAGCACCAGCCCCTAGAGTTGGAAACGACTAGCACGCATGTGCGGGGGAACCTTTACCTTTACCTTTTTACCTTTCATTTCCTGCTGGTTGACTTCTGACAGCACATCTGATATCACCAAGGGAAACAAAATGTTATCTATGAAGGATATGATGATCTGTCAAAATTGTATATTCTAGCAGGCTGCCAAGGTACAAACAGATTACTCTTATTAGAAGCATGAAGTGATACTTCCAAGATTTTTGGAACTTAGGCCAAAAACCACTTGTGCACTTAAAGTTGTTCGTTCTCCATTGCTAGTTTAAAGGAGACCTTGGTCTGATTAAGAAGAGGACTTCTGCTGTTCTTAGAGATTTTAGGTATTCATTTATAATAATGTCATCGATACATAAGATTCCATTAATAATATTTGACAACTTTTCATAATAAATGACAAAGATCCTACTCCAGATATGCACTTTGTCTTTCATTTATATTAATGAAAAACGCCATAAATGTTAACAAAATTTAAACTGACTCAGAGCTAAATATGCAAATATAATAATGATCTTAAGCATTTATTTTCATGTATCATGTGCACTGATATGGATTTCATGGTGCTCTCTGAGCTTGGTGGTTTTCTTGCAGATGTATCATTATCAAGCTAAGTAACATCATCAGTGCACTGATCGTTACCTAGTTTGGTAAAGAAATACCTGCATTTGAAAGCCACCAAGCTCAGTTCAATCGTGAACTGCAAATATTCTCTTCCATCAGTACATTGATGTGTTTGTATCTTGTGCCTTTTAGAGATTGCAAACTGAGTTTCCAGGTAGAGAGATCCAGTTACATCTCATTGAAGCCCATGGACATTTGGTTATGAAAGACACTTCTCCAGAGGGAGCTGTGACTATCCAGGCTGTAGTAAAGAAGTTGAAGGACTCATTCAAGTTTCTTGAAAACCTAATGTCACGGTAAAAAGGTTTTTGCACTTTTGTTTCAGGGCTTTTTTATGCTGAAATGTAGCTGGCTGGGGGAAAAAAAAACAAAAGCAGGGGGATGGGGGATATCCATCAAGAATAGCAATGACTATAATGTCATTTTCTTCTTGTTTAATATTTAAAAGGTATGTGCATCTGTTTTCCAGATTGTGGCTGTACTAAATACAGGCTACAATTAAGAAGGTTATTTATTATTTATTTATTAGATTTCTATCCTGCTGCACTCCCACTAGACTAGACTCTTGAGCAGTGTTAAGAGTACAAACATTAAAATATCAGAATTACTAAAATCCAGGAACAGAAAACACATCAAACAAAAATCAAAAAGTTCAAAACATCCAAACCAGTAGAAATGAAGAGGATCAAGCCCCAAATATTCTCCAAAGAGCTTTGTTTTCAACTGCTTAGGGAAGGCAGCTAAGGTCAGGGCTAATCTAATATGCTGAGGGAGCCCATTCCAGAGCGCTGGTATTGCTACCAAATGGCAGCTCCTTTGTAGCTCATTCCCCCACACCTCCCAACATGGGGCATCATCAGTTGCTTTTCCCAGTAAGAACCAATACGTTAGGCCAGTTTTAGTGGATAATGCCATCCTGAAAATAACTTGGTTCCAAGCCATAAACAACTTTATAAATTAGAACACCGGTATATTAAATTGCACCAGAACATCTATAGGGAGTTAGTGCAGGCCCATACCATGAGTATAATATGCTTTGCCCAATTAATATCAGATAATAATAATAATAATAATAATAATAATAATAATAATAATAATAATAATAATAATAAACCTTTATTGTCAAAGTACAACATGTGTACATTGAGATTAGCTGAGCCTCCCCCTGTGCTCTCTCCCCCCAACACACAGTGACAACAAACCCTCCATCCCACCACACTATGTGAACCAACTACACCACACACCGGCCTCCCAAGTCAATTCTGCATAAGATTATGTCCCATTTAAAAGCCTGACAGCCCACGGATAAAAGCTATTTTTCAGCCTGTTGGTACGGCTGGCTATATTCCTATATCTCCTACCGGATGCCCAGGCCATTGCAATTGTGATTAACTGAAACTTCCAAATGGTAACTAAATAATGGTATATAGAGCTATTGCAATAGTCTTAACTGGGGATGAGGATAGGAGTCACTGCAGCCAGATTTTCTCATA
The DNA here is from genome assembly GCF_947247035.1 of Vipera ursinii. Lineage (NCBI taxonomy): Eukaryota > Metazoa > Chordata > Lepidosauria > Squamata > Viperidae > Vipera > Vipera ursinii. Next base: position 39,827,573 of record NC_139512.1, read on the forward strand.
CTTGGTATGGTCACAACCAGCATACTGTACCAGATGAAGCTAAAGAAAGCATCCACTGCTGATCTAATGTTACTGAGAAGGTTGCCCAAGTCATGGGCCTGCTCCTTCAGAATTAGTACTTTCCCATCAAGAGTCACCACTGGAGCCATCCTAGCATCCTGATGAACAAACTCTGTCTTGCTAGGATTCAGTTTAAGCTTGTTCTGTCCCATCCAGAACTTCAGAACCTCCAGTCCACAGGACAGTACAGACTGGGTAGAGATGAATGTCATCACTTGAACGGGTAGATAACCTGACCCAGTGATTTCTTGTGGATACTAAACAATAGCAAGGAGAGGACCAATCCCCGTGGCTCCCCACAAGGGAACAGCCACCCAGAATCACTGTAAAAAAAGTGTTCCCAGTCCCCAACCCTTGAAGATGCTCCAGAAAGATACCATAATTGATGGTACTGAAAGCTGCAGAAATATTTGACAGGCTCAAAGCACATGCATTCAGATCCCAGTAGGGCTCATCTCTTAGCATGATTATCTCCATTCTGTGCCCTGGCTTAAGTAATAACCAATATCTTCAAGTAAGCCAGAAATAATGCAACTCACAGAGCACAGTGCTACATGAACCTACCAAAGCATGTCCATCATTGCCTATGTTGCTGCTTTCTGGATCAGTTGAAACTTCAGGTGATCTTTGAGGGCAATCCTGTGTGGAATGTACTGTAGTAATCAGACCATGAGCTGATCAGGGCATGAGTGACTTATCTGAAAGGCAGATACATATAAGCATATTATACTACACACTTAAGTTGTGAAATCTTTTGATTTGTGTTCTCATGTTGTTAAAATACAATCTGATCATAATCTTTTGTTAATAGTTTGTTTCTTTTTTTCACTTAGCCTAAATCAGGTGTGTCCAACCCACAGTCTGTGGGCCACAAGTGTTCCTAGACAACTTGTAATGCGGCCCCATAAGATATAATAAAAATATTAAAAATAAAGGAAGTTTCTTATTTTAAATCCATGAACTAAATTATATATTTTATATGTGGCACAAGACAATTCCTCTTCATTCAGTGTGGCCCAGATAAGTCAAAAGGTTGGATAGCCATGTCTTAAATGATCTCTCCCTTTATAGCTTACTGTTTTGTGAGAACACCCTGAATTGCTCACTAAACCATAGTTAAAAAACCTGGCTTAGTGATATATGTGAAGCAAAGCACAGAGTCAGTATATTTACAAATGTTGTCCATATTACATTAGGAATCCTCCCCTCTTTGGTTGCTAATTTTAGTCTCTTTCATTCCAAATAGGACAGCAGTTGATGTGAGTAAGAAGATAACTTGTATAGACAACAGGCGAATGGAAAAGGTGGCTGTTTCTGAGCACTTACAGGTGAGAAAACCAGATAAGCTAATTAATGGAATACAGGTGGTCCTTTACTTACAACAGTTCATTTAATGACCGTTCAAAGTTACAATGGCACTGGAAAAAGTGATTTATGCCTGTTTTTCACACCATTGCAGCTTCACCATTGTCACCTGGAGGATGCTTGACAACTGGTTCATATTTATGATGGTTGCAATGTCCCGGGGTCATGTGATCCCCTATTGCGACCTTCTGACAAGCAAAGTCAGTGGGGAAACCAGATTCACTTATCAACCATTCTACTAACTTAACAACTGCAGTAATTCACTTAACAACTGCAGCAAGAAAGGTTTTAAAATGGGGCAAAATTCACTTGACAAATGTCTCGCTTAGCAACAGAAATTTTGGGCTCAATTGTGGTCTAAGTGGAGGACTACCTGCATTTTTATTATATAAAGCTTTAATTGGAATGACCTTCCTATATTGCTAATGAGAGCTATTTACGGTGTTAGTGTATCCTAGTTGAACTGGTTAATGTCTTGTTTGAATAGAACAATTTCTTTCCTTTATCCACATTTCTACCACACATTCAGTAATAAAAGCACATGGCCTAAAAAATAAATATTTTGTACTACTAACATAATTATTTCTAACCATCACAGAAAAACTACAAAACTGGTAGCAGTGGTGGGATTCAAATATGTGAACCATCGGTTCTCTGTGTGGATGACACTTCTGGAAGTCCATTCTGGGCCTGGGCAACAAAAAATTAGCTACCAGTTCTGCTTGGTAGTATTTCCAAAGGTCACATGAAATACATTTTGCCAACTTCCTGAATAGAAACAGGAGTGGATGAGTTCTTTGTCAAAATATCCTGAGAAGGCGATACTTTGGGATTTATTTATCAAAGTATAATCTGTCTTATCATTACAAAACTGGTAGTTTTTTTTCAGATAGCCTCTTCTCATTGGACTTGATTTGTAATAACACATTGTTAGTTCTTTGTTTTCAATCTTTGTATATTTGCAATAGATAAACAGCTTTTCTTCCAGTAGTTCTGCAGCTGCTGGTCCTGGTTGCTCAGTCAACAATCCTGAGTCCTCTTAACCCATTTGTCATCAGACATTCAGGAACTCTAACAGCTAGCATGGTCCTTGCTGACCCAGGTGACAAGCTATCCAGTATGGGCTTCTGTAAATTACATCTCACCAGATTGTTTATGGGAGAGACAGTCTTTATCCAGCTCGTCTGATGAGACCTGTCCAATATAAGTTGAACCTCTGACATAACTCTCATCTTCCTCAGAGCACAAAAGTCCCACAACCAAATCTAAGTAGCCCCACAACCTCTTCACAGTAGTGCCTCACTATTATTATTACATCTTTCATGCCACAGGTTCCTTACCCCTGGTTTAAATTTTGCAGTCTCAAAAGTAACTATAGCAAATTATTTAATAAGACTTATTTAGCAATGCAAGTTTGTATATATCCTAGGATGGTACTTTAAATCTTTCAGAAAAATGTTGTCATTTCTCCCCTAATTTAATCTAACCATCAGTGTGAAATAATTCCTTTCTCTTGTGCACTCTAACAAAACAATTTACTTTCAGAAACTATGTATATATGAAAGAGATGTTTTATTTTCTTGTTTGCATTTACATTATGTCTTTTTCTTTGTTTTCTATAATTCAGAGGAAAATGGCTAAGGGGGAAGATACCAATGAACTCCAACTTATTAAGAACTTTGAACAATGGTTGCAAAGAGAAAACAACAAGCTCTCCAAAATTCTTGCCTTGAATCCATCGAACAGTGAAGAAGTCAAGGCAAGATATAGCAAGCTACAGGTTTGTTCAACTCCAGCATTCCAGATTAACCTTGCATTTTGGTACCATGTTGTTAAATGTGTTTATGAATTCAGTTTTGACTACTGGACTAGTTAGAAGTATATTTTCAGAGTTCTGTACAGGAGTTTTTTCTATCTCTCCTTAAAGATGCCAAAACTGAACTTAGACTCTTCTGCAAGCAAATTTCAGTAACCTCCTTAGAAACTCTGATTAGTGAAACTTCCAAACCTCAATGTGGGTTGGGGGGGGGAGAGATCTTGAAGCCAATTTCTCCTGAGCTTTAACTTCCAGTCATACAAGTAGAGTTGCTGTAGTACAATTTAGTGACAATCAGAAATACAAGTTCCCCATCTCTGATTTAAGACAAGATCAAAACAATATGTTCAAATTTCCTAGAAACAAATTGGAGGCCAATAAGGTGATTCCAAGAATTGTGTGAAATGGTCTATTTGTTGGAGTCTTTGTTGTGTCTCAGCTTGGCTGTTTGCTTGCAGATGCTTCATTATCAACTGGTTATCATCATCAGTGTGAGTGAGTGTTGGGTTTGCTCTCTGTTTATATCCCCTTGTTCTGCTTGCGTTGGTGGAAGTGTGATTTTCTCCTTGGTAGTGGCTTGATTAGAATTATTTTCTGCTTGATTGTCTGGGATTAATCCTTGTTTATCTGGGTGTTGGCTGCTAGTGATAATGTGTTCTGGTCTTTTTTTTCATTCTTAGATTTTTATTGGATCCTTTGAATAGTTGTAAATTTTGTTTATATGTATCTATTGATGGGTGAATTGATGGCAATAAAATGCATTGTTGGGGAGAAAAACAAATTGTGTCTATAGGCAAGGACATAATTATGATCCAAATAGACCAATGAATCTGTGATCCGAATTTTGCTTCCCCAAAATGGTGTAGCTTGTGAATAACAAAGTGGACATGACTCATTCATAGATCTCATGCCCTGATCAATATAGATCCAAGAGTACCTCAAGGTCTATATTTTAAGGTAATTGAAAGTCTGATAAATACTAAACATGAAGTACCAAGCCAGGGAATGACACTGTATTATATGTTTATGCTTTAACATATTTGTGAAATTGATAATCCTATTACAAATTTTTCTGCTTGAAAATACTTCTGAAATTCCTCCAATATGTGCTGCTACTGGAAGCTATATTCAGCTGCCACTTTATGCTTGCTTACACTTCACTGATATGCAGTGAGGGTCTGCCATGAACTATGGAGCATGCTTGGGAAATTGAAAGTAGGCACTGTACCATCTTGAGAAGCTGCTTCAAGGTCACCCAGCTGCAAGAAGGAGGGAGTGGCATACTAGAGCACAACTGAACTATTGGGAAAACAGCTTGCAAGAGTTTAATTGGTATCATTGGTGTAGGAAATGAAAGTTAAGAAGTATAACATAGCTATTTTGACACACAAATCTCAGTTCTTGGCTATGCATTACTGCAATAAACTTGATCTCTAATTAAAATATACCTTGCTCAGCAAATAGAGCCAAGGGTTATTTTCTAATTAGAGGTTTAAGTTTGTGGCAGGTTTGATACTATCCATAAGTACATATATCATTTTCAAAGTTGGCAGAGCTCTATTCAGCTTTTCAAGTTGATACTTCTTTTGCCTCCAGGAGCTTCAGCTTAGAGTCCCTGAAGGTCAGTATCATTTTGAAGAACTTCTTCATCTTCAACCAGCTGGCCGGAACTGGGATGAACTAGAGGAGTTGCGTTACCACTGGATGCTCTACAAGTCCAAACTGAAGGACTCCAATAACACATTGGTAGGTCTTATTATATGGGGTTAGGGAAGGTTAGGGAATGAGAAGGAAGGACTCACTGGAGAAGAGCCTAATGCTGGGAAAGGTTGAGGGCAAGAGAAGAAGGGAACGACAGAGAATGAGGTGCCTGGATGGAGTCACTGAAGCAGTAGGCGTGAGCCTAGATGGACTCCAGAAGATGGTAGAGGACAGGAAGGCCTGGAGGAACATTGTCCATAGGGTCGCGATGGGTCGGACATGACTTCGCAACTAACAACAACAACAACAACATTATCTGGGGACAGTTAGAAGTAGTGTGATTATGAATTTCTTCAGATTATTCTGTCCATTCTTAAACTTTATTTTAAAATTATTCTATACCCTGCCTCCTGCCCAACAGAACTACTATGTTTAATATAAATCTGGTCAGTCCAGCCAAAAATTGTCTAGGACCAAATATTACAGAAAATACAAAGCAGTTTATCTCATAGTGGTTATGGAAAATCCTTAGCAGCTTTAAAATAGTGAAACAGCAAATAGCTTCTTTATGAAAAATAAATCTAATATGTTTCTTCCCCCCCAAATTTACTCTTATTTTGATTGTTTAATGTGATGAATACACATTAGATAGCTGCCATTAAAGACTGTAGTATCTATACTTTCCAGTGGAAGGGTGGAAAATACACGTCCCTCCAGGAGTTGTTAATACTATAGCACTCAGTGGTCCCAGCCAGCATGGGCAGCTGTGAAAGATATTAATTTGCAAAACCTGGAGGGACACAGCCTTCTTTCTATGATTGAATATGATTTGTGTAACATTTCTACATTAGTATACTAAATTTATTTCATTGGCTTTTCCTTGTAAAACTAGAGAAATTCTGGCATGTTACTATGTCTTGTTATTTTATACATGTCATTCGGAAAGAGAGGAAAAAGAGATGCCGAGTATATAGTCTATGGGACTTTTATTTAATGTTCTCAGCACCATTCAGCTTTTTGGAATTCTAAACTTGGATTTCTTGGCCAGTTTTGCCTTTGGCTGGTCTGGTTCTAATCTTTGCTTTCTGATATTTAGAAGGCAGAACTTATTTTATTAGGTGCAGAGTATTTTGTTCTTCTCAATACCCACATGTTTGAATTATTTTAAAAATGGAAAAAAATGTGCCTAATAAGATAATACCAAGAAAAGTTAATGTGTTTAATGTTTTTATGGGTCTATATTTTTTATCCATCTACCCTCCTGCAAAGTAACATCATATCAGTAGGGGTCAGTAATAGCTAAGTCATTTCTGCCTTAAGCTGATATCTAAATTGTTAAGCAATGAAACCATTTAGTATTTAAATGGTATGTACTATAAAACTCATTAGACAGAAATTGCCTGCACTTCTAAGTTGTCCGAATAAAGACAGTTTTTCAAACAGTATCCACGCTGTGATGTACTTTAAATAGGAACATTCTTGATTAATGCTTTAAAATTGTATCTTTTTAAACAGATGACAAGCTATTTCAAAGAACCAAACCTCTTCAGAAAGGTAAGGCTGTTTTTGTCCACAAGAAAAAAGTAGGAGGGATGTGTATGTGTATATACATACATACATATACATATCCTTTAGAAATTCTTGAAGTAAAATTATCTTGTTATGGAGAATATAATTGTTGAATTATTTCTTCAAAACCATCAGTTAGATGGCCAGTTTGGTTTAGGTAATTACAGGTAATACAAATATTTCTTGATCAATGTTTCCAAAGTCGAAATAGAGAGATGTTCTTGATAAAGACAGAATAATAATTTGTATAGAGCTATGGAAGATGTTTCCTTTGGTGTTTAAGTACATATAAACTGTAGTGCAAGTTTGGCTTTTCTTAGACAATAGGCCTTTATCTCTTTGTTCCCAAAAGTTTATGCTGTGGATAAAAGAGGAACTAAATTAGACTTCAACAGGCAGCTTGTCTGAAGAATTTCCAGATAAGCAGTCAATAACTACTAGTTCTCAGTAGACCAGCCATGTAATTCTAATACTTTAACCTTCATAATCTCCATCTTGGCTTGGATTCATTATCTTAATAACTTTATGTCCTGCTTCATCCTCTGTACTTTTGTGACCATGTGTAACCAGCTTTGTGGGAAATCATGTTATTTAATAGTACCTAATCATTTGAAGAGTTTGCTAACTGTCAGGGGTTAAGTAGGGAATTGACTGATGGGATAGTCGGCCCATGGGACCTTGTGGACTAGGCATTCCCAAGATGGTGCTGTAGTTGTAAAATTGAAGAGATCTGGAAGACTTCACATTGAGAAAATTATTTCTCAATGCTGCAATCTCTGATTAGTTAAGCCAGAGGCAGTCAAATTTGGGGCTGGTATTCATATTTGAAAGCATATTCTGGGTCTCTTACAAGTTAGCTATTACACGGGAAATGTTGTCTGAAATATTGCTAAAGTGGATGTGAATAGTTAACAATGCTGATGTAAGATATCCAAGGGCACATTGGTGCCCTTTTTCACTAGACTGCCGATCTGTGTTGATTCAGACAGAGAGAGGTTCCTATCTTTACTTTCACACAGTGTATCATGCTTTCATACTTTTTACTTTACACATAGGAACAGCAACATTGATCTTAATTATCCAGTCATAAGCTCTGGTCAAATATCTCAGTATCCAATTATATGCATTACATAACAAATTTTCCATATGGCAATATCAAGTAGCTTCAGGTCATCTAAATCTACATTGTTAAGCATTGCAAAATATCCATATGGAATTTTTCCTCTTCCTTTTACCACATTGCTTATTTACCTTTAAATTTATACAACTATTCATATGGAGTAGCTCCCTTGAAATCCAGGGTAGTTTTTTTTCCTCTCTATTCCCCTACTTGCTTTGGATATCGGGGCAGTGGGGGAAGGCAATTCGTGAACTAACTCTAGATGATAAAATTTCAAAGCCTTTTTTAAACTTCTTCTTAGCTTCAGATAATTTCTGGGAGCAACCAAGGCAAGATAATTATGAGGGTGGTTTAGAGAGCCCAAGATTCTAATTCAGCCATAGAAGTCTACAAGGTGAATTTGGATTCCCTCTGAGTCCAACTACCCAAAGGGTTGTTTGATGCTGGGAAAATACAAGGAAGCAAATCCATGTGTGGAATATGAATCTTTAAGTGTTGTGGAAAAAAATACAAGAAAGAAATGCAATAAATATAGTAAGATATAAAAGGATTAAAGAGTATATACATTCCCAGAATTCATTGTTTTTGCAGGATTGCTGGCAACATTCCCAACATTCCCATTCAAGGATGATTTCTTTCACATTTGTGTCTAGAGTCATAAAACGGATACATATAAGCCAAGGGGCCTTAGATGCTTTGCCCTTCAAATAACCTTTTACAAATTAACTTGCCATTTACTGAGAAATCATTAAGTATCTGCTGCAAAACCTCTGTGTACTATATCACAAAGGAACCAGGAAATATATATAGTCTAATTTTACTCATATTAAGATGAAATATCTAATCCTAATATTTCTGTTACTTTGTTCATTTGTCTGGGGGTAAGGGATCTTCCTGAGATTAAAAGTGACCCAAAAGTTATATGAAATCTGAAAAATGGAGAACATGAGTTGCAAAACCTGCAGGTTTGTGTATATTATTGGTTATTTTTAGAAGTGAGTCCTAGAATTCTGCAGGGCTTATTCCTAGGTAAAGAGGCATCAGATTTCATTCTTAATCAACCTACAAGGACTCAAGAGGGAGTTATTTATTTCAACATTTTAAACAAGCCATAGGTAATGTCAGGACTTACATTCCTAGGGTGGATAAAAGCTTGCTTTATTTTATCCTGGTTGGAAATATTGCCAGATATTGAGAGAAATGTTTTTACGAAAAATGTATCAAAAATTCAAGGAACATATCAAGGCAATTTTTCATTATTGGTTGAAGGAAATATGAATTTTATTTGGATGTGTGGTTCTGACTGAGAAGCAATAGTTGCATCTGCCTATAATAACCAAGATTTTTTTAAAAATAGAGACAGCCATATGCAATGTAGTCCTGTGCATGTTTAGTTAGAAATAATTTCTACTGAGCAAAGTTGTGTGCATAGACTGAAATCCTAAGAGAGGTTTGTACAATACACCCATGTAAAATGCAGTTGGGTAGTTTGTAAATCAGTGGGTTGTGACAATACAGCAATCCGAATGAGGATACCTGGTTCAGATTAAAAATATACACTAATGTAATTTTGTCATAAACAAAAGTTTAAAAGATTAAAATGATAAATTGAAGATCCTGGATCCTGTGGCTTTTCCATAATTTGACAAAGAGCAATAGTTCACTGGCTCCTTGCATTCTTCAGAGCATTGTAAAAACAAATATAAAAATAATGAAGATAAATGTTTACTTCCCTGTTGTGGAAAATATTGCCAAAATGTACTTAGCATCAATAAAAGATTGGGGTTTATTGGGGTTCAGAAATTTGATTTGCTTTTCTATGTACAGTGCACAATCTTACTAAAGTTTTTTGCTATACAAATAATTAAGATCTTTTTAATTCACATTGCCTAACTGGCTTTCTTTGAGATGCTACAGGATGTCATCTCACAGTGTAAATTGAAAGGAAGGATATGCAATTTAATCTTATTTAGATGTTGTGTTATTACTGAAATTAGTCCAGCTGTCCAAGAGTAATATTAGCACAGCCCTTTTTATCCAACAGGCATTGAGTTCAGGTGTCCATTTTAAAAAACTTAGGAGTTATATGCAGAATGGCAAGAAATATAGTAGACATTGTCATACATTGAGAACAATTCCTAGAACCTGCTGCATTCAAAACAGAGACTTTGTCACTTAGCTGCAGGGGTTTTTTTTCTCTTCTTGCAAATAAGAAATTCAGCAATGATGAGAAATCTGTGATCCCTCAAATATGTCTGAATAAATTTCTCTGCACCTTGTATCATTGGCCACGTTGGCTGGGATTGCAGGAACTGTAGTTTAGCAAAAGCAACAGAAGGTAGCACAGGGTACCTGTAGAACCACAACTGTAGCATTAGCATTTTTTGCTACTTAAGGGACTGTATTAATTTTGCAGGGGAATCAGTTAACATATTTAGCTATTATACCACTTTGCTATACAGTATGTCTTGTTGTATTAAATCTCAATGCATACTTAGTAACCCTCTGAGAGCAATTAACTGAGAAGCTCCTTTTCTTGGCATTTCAGTGAGTTTCATGCCAGTTTTGAAAGATGTTCTTTAATCACAAGAATTGTGTTGTGATGTTTCTAGAGACAAGAATTAAGGAAGGTTAATGAAAACCAGTCTTCCCCAGTCATTTTCCTCTGGAAGTATTGAATCTGTGATTTTTAGAATACAGAGCTGGAATAGCCAGAAGATGGCAGCTGAATATTCTGAGAGTCGGTGTTCCCAGTGCTTCTGAAGAATGCTGGATGGAAGAGGCTGCTGTAGACAACTCTAATGTAGGCAAAGTAAAGGAATGACTAGGCATAAAGCAGCTTGTTGTAAACCTGAAAGTCCTTGTTATGCAGGTAGTCCTCAACTCACAACTGTAATGGAGCATGTAAATTGTGACAGTCAAGCAAGGCACCCATGTGATTGCCTCATCTAATAACCCCAGTTCTTGTTTAGGGAGTTTGTGAATTCCAGATTGATTATATAGTACAAAGGCAACATAGCACTGTTCCAGAAGCAGGTGTCATTTCAGAGCAGCCAGAAATCATTGCAGCCAGTCCCAAAATGGTTCCACTTCTGGGACAGTGCCACATAGTCTCAATGTAGGGAGACCACATGGTGAATTGGCTGATTCCCAAAGGAGATCTATGGAAAAGGTAAGTGACTGAGCCATAATGAGGGTATTGGGGAAGATGGTAGGGAACCCAATTATTATTGTTGATAATAATAACAACAACAACAACATCAACAATAACAATAACTAATTGTTATAACAATAACAAACTAATGCCATGAAAGCGAAGATACAAAAATCTACTGACAATCCAAATTGCTGACTTTGCAACAACAAAGTTGAAACTCTTTCACATTTAATATGTGAGTGCAGCAAAATCGCACAAACTGATTACAAAGCTAGACATGACCGAGTTGCTAAACTAATCCACTGGGCATTGTGTAAAAAATACGGCTTGCCTGTGTCCGAAACATCGTGGGAACATAGGGTGGAAAAAGTTGTCGAGAATGAGACGGTGAAGATCTTGTGGGACTTCCGAATACAGACAGATCGCCATTTGGAATACAACACGCCAGATATCACAGTTGTAGAGAACCGAAGCTTACAGCTGATTGATATCGCTGTACCAGGAGATGCCAGAGTAGAAGAAAAAGAACTGGAAAAAATTACGAAATACCGCAACCTGGCCATTGAAACTGTGCGATTATGGATGAAACGTGTAACAGTGATTGATACCCATTGTCATCGGGGCACTGGGAACTATGTCCAAAAACTTTACAAAACACATCAAGAAATTGCAGCTTCCTGCAATAACTCCAGCAAAGGTACAAAAAATTGTGCTACTCGGAACATCTTACATTTTAAGGAGATAAGCTAAGCACATTTAATTTGTGCTTAGATTGTAAGCCGCCCTGAGTCTTCGGAAAAAGGCGGGATATAAATGGGATTAAAATAAATAAAAAATAAAAAAATACCTGGTTGACACCTAGGATGCTGGCAGCAGCCCATGTCAACCATTAGTGCCAGTCAATTTGAGTGTTCAGTTGACTAAGTTTCATGTTTTATGAATAAAAGTTTTACAATAACAATAATAGAGTTGGAAGGGACCTTGGACGTCTTCTAGTTCCACCCCCTGCTCAGGCAGGAAACCCTATACCATTTCAGACAAATGGCTGTCCAGTCTCTTCTTAAAAACTTCCAGTGTTGGAGTAGTCACAACTTCTGGAGGCAGGTTGTTCCATTGATTAATTGTTCTAACTGTCAGGAAATTTCTCCTTAGTTCTAGGTTGCTTCTCTCTTTTATTAGTTTCCATCCATTGCTTCTTGTCTTGTCTTCAGGTGCTTTGAAAAATAGCTTGACTCCCTCTTCTTTGTGGCAACCCCTGAGATATTGGAACACTGCTATCATGTCACCCCCTTGTCCTTCTCTTCATTAAACTAGACATACCCAATTCCAGCAACTGTTCCTTGTATGTTTTAGCCTCCGGTCCCCTGATCATCTTTGTTGCTCTTCTCTGTACTCTTTCTAGAGTCTCAACATATTTTTTTACATTGTGGTGACCAAAACTGGATGCAGTATTCCAAGTGTGGCCTTACCAAGGATATTAACACTTCATGTGATCTTGATTCTATCCCTCTATTAATGAAACCTAGCACTGTGTTGGCTTTTTTGGCAGCTGCAGCACACTGCTGGCTCATATTTGATTGCCCACTAGGACACCGATATCCCTTTCATAGTTGCTACTATTGAGCAAGGTGACACCTATACTGTACCTGGTTTTTACCTATGCATTTGGATAGGGGGATGTTAGAGGGGGGCACTTCAGCATCCCTGTGGTTGGTCATTAGGACATGCAGATTGCCAAGCACCCAAATTTTGTTCACATTACTGCAGGGGTGCAACAGCAGCTGTGACTTTGGGCGGGGGTTGTAAATTTCTTTGTTCAGTGCCATCGCAATGAACAATCATAAGTTAAGGATTACCTGTATTGCATCTATCCTTCCTCTGGTCATTTGCATTTAAACTTGTTGTCTTCACAGGCATTCAGAAGAAGGCCTTGGCTTCAGATAGTGCAGTTCCCCTCTCACATTGCTAAACTAAGAAAGTAGCATTTTGACTGAGTTTCAATTTGTAATAAGCATGTATGCTTCCTACTCCTAGATCTTGCAAAGGCATCACAATGCTGAAGTTGTGACAGCCTGGGATTTCCATGGTAACTGACTGAATTATTAACACAAGATAACAGGCTCTGGTGGTGATCTGGCAAAAACCAAGGGAGAGGGTGGGAGGCCAAGTATTGCAAGAATTCTAAATTTGTAAAGACTTTTTTTTCTGTAGGTCTAACTTTGGGTGGCAGAGATGGGTTAGAAAGTTACATCCTGAGAGCAGATGCAAGTAGAAAGAACATTTGTGTTTATATCCTACCTTTCTATGCAAATCAGTAGATGTATGGAGGTATATGGATTTTGTAATGGACATGTTTTGGAATAAGACTGAAAATCAATCAGAGCTCACAAACTGTATTAAAAATCAGTCACAGATTAGACTCATATTACATTTAATTCTATCCAGGTTGATCATGAAAAAAGATTGTAGGCATAGAAAATCTGTTTTTTGTAGATTTTTCCCCACCCAGTTTGAAAAAAAAGAGGGATATAAATTGAATTAGCATTTCCATTATTTATGTCTGATCTGGCTCAAAGTCAGTACTTTCCCTACAATGTGAAAAGTCCCAATCTCTAACCTTGAAACTTCAGTAAGATGAGCTGGCCTCCTTGCTAAGATTCAGGATAATTTGTAATGGGAAGCACTAATACAGAAATACTTTGAATAATAACTTCCTTCCTGATGTATTGGAGGACATTCCCTTTTTCACATGTTTCTTTTGTGCTCACATTACTGTCCAGAAGAAATGTAACCTGTAATATTTCCTGTAAGCCACCTTGAATCACCATGAGCAAGTAGGCAGCAATATAAACTTTCCAAATAAATAAATAACTACAGGCAATTATGTTTACTGATTATGAAATACGTTTGCTACTTGTTTGTTAAAGTTATTTACTGCCTATCTCACCATGGAATTACTCTGGGCAGCTTACAGCATTAAAAGGGAGAACAAAATAGTAAAAAAATGTAAACAAATAAAAGCAAAGGAATGGAAACAATAAATATAAACCTTACCTTTTAGCTTATCTGAGGATGCAAAGGAAATTACAACAATAAACCAAAGTATAAAACATACGACAAAGTTTTAAAGAATATAAAACACCACTGTAAAATCCATTAAAGTCAGAATCTTAAAATTAAGTTTAATATTAAAAATGGGACCATGAATAGCTTTCCCCATCGCAATGCTAAAGAAAAGGAAGTTGCTGTACTTAGAGCCACTCAAAGAAGAGCATGAACTGGCAACTTGGAGGTTATAAGCAGTCCCCGACTTAACAATGGTTCATTTAGTGATTGTTCGAAGTTACAACAGCACTGAAAAAAGTCACTTATGACTGTTTTTTACACTTATGACTGTTATTGCATCCCCATGGTCACATGATCAACATTCAGACATTTGACAACTGACTCATATTTACGACAGTTGTAGGGATCGTGTGATCACCTTTTGCAACCTTCTGACAAGCAAAGTCAATGGGGAAGCTATATTCACTTAACAACAGTGTTACAACAATAGTGATTAACAACTGCAATGATTCATTTAACAACTGTGGCAAGAAAGGTTGTTAAATGAAGCAAAACTCACATAATTGTCTCACTTAGCAACAGAAATTTTGGACTCAATTATAGTCGTAAGCCAAGGACTACCAGTATGTGCCAGCCTGAGAGGACAGCTGGCAGTCCTGGAATTTCTGTAGGTAGCTCTTGCCACTTAACCATTAATCAATTAATTCAAATTACTAAAGAAAGCACTTTTTCAGAAGTGCTGTCTTCTGTTCCAGTTCCAAATTTGGTGGATTTCATATTTCATAACTTTCCCTCTATCTGCTAATCAAATTTGTCCGGCAAAGCTATAAATAGGAATATATTGATGATATGAACTCAGATCCTTAAGTCATATGCTTTGTGTTGTATACTGGGTTCATTGCTTGATTGACGAGACAAGGCAAGTGAGTTCAGCAAGAATCATTCTTTATTTGCTTACTGGAACTGAACTGAGAAACAGGGCTGCGAATGCAGCTATTTATACCCTGGCCTCTAGGTGGCGGCCAATAGGTTTAAAGCAACCTATTGCCACCCTAGAAGCAGCCAATGGCGGCGCTGGAGACGGGTTGTCTGAGGAGCTGGGAGCCGTTAGCCAGCTTCCCTGCTTAAACAACCTTCCAGCAGTTAACCCCACGTGATACTCTTTAGTAAGACAAAACTCAATACATTACACTTTGTTTTCTGATTTTGCTTCTTGTCTCCTCATTTGCATTTAGTATAGCCACCCCTACTCTGAAATATTTAGAGGTCAAGGATGTTTGATAAAATTCTACCACTAACACTTAACCATTGGATATTTTCTTCTTGGGTCCCAAGAGTCAAATGAGTTAAGAAACCAACTGCCTAATTTATTCACTTAAGGGTAGGAAAATTCATGTCCAGTTGTCAAGGACATAAAGACCATTACTTTTTTTAAAAAAAAACCACAGTAAGATTCAGGATTGGTGTTGCAAAGAAAATATAAAAAAATATTACCAGTACATCAAGAATTCATGTTCAAGAGATAGGTCATTCTATGAGTGTCTGCCTCTTATGCTTCAAGGTTAAGACACAACTTTGATTCAGATGCTTTGCATGCTTATTGAGGTTTCCCAGGCTCTGTTTGAAGTTAAGACTCACTCACTCTGAAAATCTATCAAGAGTAAAAGAAACATAGGAAGGGCAATAGACCCAAAATAGCAGTATCCTTTTAAAGCATGGGAATGTTTCATTTCTCTGCTGAGAATTTTACCTAAGAAAAAGCAACATAACCCTTTTGATCTTAGAATCTCCCCACCCCATCACTCCATTGCATCCTTTTCTCGGCATTGTCTAAACAAAACTGCCAACTTGAAATGGATGAATATTTAAATTTCTATTTCTTCAACATCTTATGAACCAACATTCTTCATCCTAATGCTTGTCAGATGTTCGGGACCATAGCTTTTAGAATCCCCAAAGCCATGTAAATGTGCTCTCAACATGTAAGGAGAACACCAGGTCATGAGAAGCTGCTATATACTTTGGAAATATTCCTTGTCTTAGAGCAGAGGTCTCCAACATTTTGGGCACCAGGGACCAGTTATGTGGAGAGAGATTTCTCCATGGACCGGAGGGGGTGTGCTTTTGTGTGCTGTCTGCATCCTGTGGATGAGGCTTTCCTTGTTTGTGTGGACCGGTTGCTAGCATGTCGGGCCCGGTACTGGTCTACGGACTGGGGGCTGGGGACCCCTGTCTTAGAGCATAGCCATCCCATAAAGCCCATTTTATTTTGGATATTCATCCTTGCTTATTTCAGCCATAAACTCTATTACAAAAATATATTTTAGAAACAGTTGCTATAATTATTTTTCAATGAATCTGGAAGATGTTATTTATAGCTACGGCCCAAGAGATTGGTAGGCCAACTCCTGAAACTTGTTTATCCATTTATAGAATTAGTGCAGCCTGCTTTGAATACTAGGGGAGCCTGATTCATTTCAAAACAGTTCAGTAAGGTTTTCAAGCAAAATGAGAAATTATAATTAATAGAAACCGTCTCAGGTGAGTTTGCAAAAGGAATGCATGTGCTAGCCCAGGGGTCTTTAAACTTGGCCCTTTTATGACTCCTGGACTTCAACTCCCAGAATTCCTTAGCCAGCGTGCCTGGCTGAGGAATTCTGGGAGTTGAAGTCCACAAATCATAAAAGGACCAAGTTTGAAGACCCCGGCACTAGCCTAATGAACCATGTAACCTCATTCAAGGTATGAAAAATGCAACCAATGCCTCCCCTGCTGTTCCCTTGGTACTATCCTGTGACCAGCAAGCTGCAGAATTTCCCCTCTAGGAAAGGATTTGGTAAAGCAGCCAAGTGGGAGGCAGAGCAGATTAGATTCACTCTTACAGTAGTTCCTCAGAGATTAGCTCCTTGGAGCCAGTTTGGTCTAGTGATTAAGGTGCCAGGCCAGAAAGCAAGAGTCCATGAGTTAGCCAGGAAAGCCAGCTGGATGACTTTGGACCAGTCACTCTCTCTCTCTGTCTCAGCCCAACCGACCTCACAGAGTTGTTGTGTGGAAAATAAGAGGAGGAAGGTCTGTTGGATATCCTCACTGCCTCACTGAGTTATTTATAAATATAATAAAGGTGAGACACAAACAAATAAAATAAATAGAACAGCAAATGTAGCTGTCAAATCTTCAAACAATTCTGGCTACAGCCATCATCACTTCCTTTTCAGTTGCCACAGCAATGGGAGGGGGGGAGATGCATTCTTCTGGCTTAGTCATAACAATAACTTTCTTGTGAGAACCAAGGTCAAGTTTTGGCGGGATGGAACTTCCATTAGAAAACCCACCAAAGTAACTGGGATTGTGATTTATGACATATTACAGGGGTGGGAGTTTCAGCTTGTTCACATGTAACCTGGAGGGGGGGGACTTTCAGTCTTGGTTTCAACTCTGTTTGTGCCGATACTATGTAGTCATTGTTGTTTGAGGAAAGCAATTGCCTCAGAGTTCTTATTCCTACTGGTCTCATCTATCGGAACCATGACAGTAGCCTCCAACGTGACTTTTTGTGATACCATTGTATTCAATGTGTAGAAGGTGTTACATCTCTGCTGTTGTTAAGCAAAAACAGGTACTGGTCATGTTTTCTGGTACAGGCCGTGTTTTCATTTTGGTCCACATTTCTTTTCACATATCTTTATTATAATGAGCCTTTGCTAAGCAGCAGACATAACGAACGCTATTGAATTGAAGTCAAATTTCATTATCTGTTCCACTTCCTGGCAGCTTGAAAAATATAAGATTGTACAAGAAACAATAATGATTTTAAAAGATCGTAATGGCAGGGGGGAACTTTCTGCTGTCCTCCAATAATTAAGATGAGCAAGTGCTTCTGATGCTAAACAAACCAACATGATAGATGTCTCAAATGCAGGAAATGCACATAAGTAAGAAACATTTTCTGCCAGGAGGAAAGAGTGCGAAACGTGCACTTCAGTATAATTCAATTCCTGCCTGGCATGAAAACCTTTTGGGAAAATTGTAGCCAGCACTTGACAATCACAAAACGAGTATTTTAAAAAAAAATCCAGTGTTTTCCCTCAAGGCAGAAAAATTGCCTGGAAAAGTTATTTCATAATACAGAATGTTTTCTTAGAGCCTGAAGTGTTGGCAAGCTAATATTGAGTTGATCCAGGTTTTTTGACTGCTGGAGAGATGTTTTAGGCACTCTAGAAATGTTTGCCTTTTATGTTCACTACTTGTTTTCTAAAGGTTGTGGAGCAGGCCACTACAGAAGCTTTGCTTATAGTATTCACACAGAAGATACTATTCAATATTTTTTTTAAAAAAATGGCTTGTGTTATTCAGCAATTGTTGAAAGTTGGTTAATAATCAAATGCCTTGTAAATGTACAAGGCACCTGATGTGCAGGGTTTTAAAGAGGAAATTGCATCTGCTGAAGAGATAGCAGTTAAGTAAATTGGGGCAAAGAAGAAAAGGATCAGTGTTAATTTATTTTGTTCTTTACAGTATTTACAGGCCATTCCAATCAATTAAGACTCTGGGCAGCAAAGAAATCAAAATATAAATAGTAATAGCCAAATAGTAATAGTAATAAAGTTGGAAGGGATCTTGGAGGTCATCTAGTCCAACCCCCTGCTCAAGCAGGAAGCCCTATACCATTTCAGACAAATGGCTGTCCAGTCTCTTCTTAAAAACTTCCAGTGTTGGAGCATCCACAGCTTCTGGAGGCAGGTTGTTCCACTGATTAATTGTTCTAACTGTCAGAAATTTTTCCTTAGTTCTAGGCTGCTTCTCTCCTTGGTTAGTTTCCATCCATTGCTTCTTGTCTTGCCTTCTGGTGCTTTGGAGAATAGCTTGAAATAGATAGAAACAGCATTATATGTCCAGAAGAAATGTTCATAATTTGAGATGAACACCCAATGGAATAGTATGGTTAACAATCTTGTGGAATTTGAGAAGCCAAGGGTCCAACATATCTCTTGAGAAAGAATGTTCTAGGGCAGGGGTGTCAAACTGGTGGCCCATGGGCCAGATGCATCATGTACAGGCCACGCCCACCCCAGCTCCACAGAGGCAAAAAACATAATACATCACAATACATCATGTGACACGACCGAGTTTGACACCCATATTCTAGGGAGTGCATGCTGTGCTGGGGAAGGTGGCCACCTAGACTAACCACTATGTACTTCTGATGAGTAAAGAATTGTTTGCAGAACCCCTCTTGATGTTCAGATTTTATTCCATACTTTGTGAACTCTAAAGCTTTCCCCTTCCGTTATGTATTCAAGATGGACAGTGATTAATATTTATATGTTACTTATATGTAAGGGTGTAGGTCTATACATATGTTGTATATAGTATGTTTAAATGTGTGTTATGTATGTGTACACTTTGAGAGCAAGCAACTAAATTTCATTTTTAATATGTGCCATGTGCCCACAGTAAAAAAAATGACAATAAAGGTTATCTATCTGTCTGTCTGTCTATCTATCTATCTATCTATCTATCTATCTATCTATCTATCTATCTATCTATCTATCTGTCATATCAGAATGGCAGATTCAATTCAGGTAAATCTGTGCCTGATATAACCCAGAACTATACCATAGTGAGTTT
This sequence comes from Vipera ursinii, assembly GCF_947247035.1. NCBI lineage: Eukaryota > Metazoa > Chordata > Lepidosauria > Squamata > Viperidae > Vipera > Vipera ursinii. The sequence continues at coordinate 39,847,055 of NC_139512.1, forward strand.
TAAAGGTGATGACTAGCACTTTGAATTGGACTCAGAGGTTCACTTGGAGCCTATGTAGTAGTCTCAGAATTTGTGCTATTTTGCAGAGATGGGCTTGGCCTTCCAGCATTCTGGTTACTCTATTCTGCACAGCTGCAGATCCTAAGTCATTGTCAAGAGCACCCTAACATACATTACTTACAGCAGCCCAATTGAAGGCAGGAATCACTATACCTAAGGTATCATGGACTAGGGGAAATCATAATTGGTGCATCAGCTGGACAAGGATTTTCCTGGCACAGCTTTGACCTGCTGCTCTTGAACCTGAGTTCAAGAGGACCACACAAGTCATGAACTAACTTCTTAAGGGAGAACACTATTCATCCAAAGTAACTTCTAATGCCCTTATGTTGGCCAAACAACTTTGTCCTGGAAGGTTGTAATTTGAGCTTGTTTCATCTCATCCAGGTCTTGACATCTTCAGCTTCAGCAGCATTTATGGCACACCCTGGAGTGGCAAAGTACTCTTCACCCCAAACCACTACATACTTAACAGTGATTTCATATAAGCAGCGGAGGGTATTGAGTCCCAAATAACTTTAAACTGGAATAAGCAAGTGCTGGAGTTCTTCTTAATAATAATTACCAACTGCAACCACCCAATCAGCTGGGAGCAAAACTACCTTAAAGGGTACCCCAACTTTCAATTCTTGCAGGTGGTCCAAAAGGTACAATAATCAATAACATGCTGTTAATACTGCTAAACAGCAAATGCTGCCAAGTAGACTAGCAAGACCAAAACACATACACACTTGCCCACCTGTGTTCTAACCAAAATTATCAACCAAAGTGCTCTGTGTTGTTTTTATCCCATGTTTGAGACTGCATCAAATGCTAAATAGCAGGAATACAGATACAGGAACCTCTATAGTAGACACATCACCACCTTCTCCATGACCTTCCACAAAAAAGAGGTAGGGAAGAAGTTGTCAGTGTTGGCTAAATCAAGGAAGGACCTTTTCAAAATATCAAGATTAGTGTTAGGTACTATCTTCTTCAAAATCTTTTTTTTAAAAAAAACAACCCTTTATTGCTCCTTAGCTATGAAAAAATTGTACTTCATTTGACAGGTTGTTTCAAATTTCCATTTTCTAAAGTTTGCTAAATTTGTTTTGTTCAACAGATTTCAGGGACACATTCTAGTGACTTTTCTGATTATTCATGATGATGGATTTTGTGATCTATTTCCTGACATATGATACATCTTTTAAGTTAGAACTATTATTGTAGTTTTGAGTGACCCCACAAGTGTTCTAGAGAAATTTGATTTTCTTGATTTACCCTCTCAGCTTTCCATTTTAACTAAGAATTAACTTAAGAGACAATTATGACTCTGTTAGACTGCTGTAACCAATGTTCTTCTAACCTGTAAAGTAAATTTGATGCTGCTTCTGTTATCAAAATTCACAGCTCTACTTAAAATCAAAACTTTGGAGCAATTGCAGAGCTATTTCCCCCAAATCCCTTAAGGGAAGACATAGCAATTTTTTCAGATCTGCAGCTCCTGGTTAAGGCAGGATAAATGAAATTTCTCTAGAACACTTGTGGGATCACTCAAAACTACAATAGTAGTTCTAACTGAAAACAAAAGACAACCCAAACCCAAACAAATCTCACTAGATTTCAGTAAATGAAATTTCACATGATGTTTATGTTTATGTTTATTAGACTTATATACCGCCCTTCTCCCTTAGGACTCATGGCGGTTCACAAGGTATTTAAAATAACAATACAAATTACAAAAGTTAAGAACAATTAAAATAATTAAATTTAGTCCTTGAATAAAGTATAAAACCCCTGTTAAACTCCAATTAAAACCCAATTAAAATAAAATTAAAATTAAAAATTCTCAGTCCTGGTCGGAAAGTTCAAAGAGCCAGGTCTTCAGGTCCCAGCGGAATGAACGAAGGTCAGGGGCAGTCCTGAGCTCTACGGGCAGCTGGTTCCAAAGGGCAGGTGCACCCACAGAGAAGGCTCTCCCCCTGGGTGTTACCCGCCAGCAATCTTTTGCCGACGGCACCCTGAGAAGGCCCTCCCTGCAGGAGCGCACAGAACGAAGGGAGCTTGATGCTGGCAGCAGGTGTTCCCTCAGATATCCCGGACCCAAGCCATTTAGGGCTTTATAGGTCATCACCAGCACTTTGAATCTCACCCGGAGGGCAACCGGAAGCCAATGCAGCTCGCGGAGCAGAGGTGTTACATGGGAGTATCAGGAAACCCCCATCACAACTCGTGCGGCTGCATTCTGCACCAGCTGAAGCCTCCGAGTGGAGGCTGAAATTTCACAAGACTAATATAAGAGGTCACAAGATGCTCATAGAACATGCTCGTAGAACATCTTTTGGGATTATTTCAAATTTTAATCTTTAATAGTAATATTAGTAATAATGATGATTATGTTTAGTAGATTGTGGATATTGTGGCATTTGGAAAGATGTGTACAGTATTTATCACTCCTTACTCAACACCCTGCAACGCAGTGCATGTTCAGCAAAGCCAGCCAAAAGGCTGGCCTTGCCTGTGGAAAAATCTTTATTATTTTATGCTTCCATTGCCTGGGAAATGCCTGATTCATTTCCGATTCATGTATTAGCTTTCATTAATGCCTATGACTTCTGTCTTTCAGGGTCAACCGGCAAGTGCATGTTCCTTCCTACGTCGTGTGTGCTGTGCAGCTTTACCCCTCCAGTTGCTGCTGTTGCTTCTGTTACTCCTTGCCTTTCTGCTCCCTCTAGCAGAGGAGACCCACAGTTGCAAGCTTACCAACAACTTTGCACACTCCTTCAACTTAATGCTGAGACATGATCGCCCACCGCCAATTTAAGTTCTCCTCACCTGCAGTGCAGCTAAGTTGACAGATTGCATTTTCCCAATGGTTTTCCCCTGCAGATCTTTATCTTGTATAACTCCTTCCAGAATCATGGCAACTGCTAAGGAGTCCATTTAAACTGGAAATTTGGTTAAATGACTGCCATTATCAATATATGCTCAGACTGGAGAAATGAAGTATTCATATTTAAAGCTAAAACATGTTTTTAAAATATATGACTATATTTATATTGTATAACATATTACAAACTATATCAACACTGGGATAGAGTACAAAAACTAAAAAAGTTTTACTGTTAAAAGATCAAGCTTTTATATGTGCCCTGTTCACCGCCCTGAGTCCTTCGGGAGAAGGGCGGTATATAAATTTAAGAAATGAAATGAAATGAAATGAAGCTTTCGTTGGCTAACTGCCAACGTCAGGATGGAAACGCTGGGATAGGGAGATTGCATTTATACCAGTGCTTTTTTTGTAAAAGAAAAAGGTGCCAGAACTCACACATGTCATACAACCCGCCTTGCCTATCCTACAAGGTTCCATCCAAAAAAGGTCCCGGAACTCCGTTCTGCGCATTCTATGACAAAAAAAGCCCCGATTTATACTGTCAGTGTCTCTGCATTTTTGTACTCTGTCCCAGTGTTCGTACAGTTTGTTAATTTTAATATGCCTGGGATTCGTATTTTTAATCTCATCAAGGAATATATATATATATATATGTATATATATATTTGATATGTATATCAAAAATATTGTAACAACAGTGTTTTCAACAAATCCTGCTCTTTATTTGAGTATGTCTTTGTTGAAAAAATAGTCTGTGTTAAGCAAAAAATAATTAAAAAATAATATAAGAAGGTATGAAAAATTGCTTACCATCCAAAGGTAGCAGCAGCCATGTGTCATTCTCCTTCCTGTGTTTTTACATACATCATGCTTTGTTTGCCGATTAAAAAAAGGTAATTGATTAAATTAGCCAGTTATTGAATCTATATAATATGCATAATCCAGATGTGGATTTTCTACTCAACCCTTCCCATTGATCACCATGGCTATTGCTAATAGGATATTTATCTGACAAAATACAGATGTATTCGAAGCCCTGTATGCAAAGATGCTTACATAAGCTGCAGAAGGCCTTAACTTATATCCTGGGAAGGGAATGAGGGATGCCTCTTTTAATAGATTTTATGTGTGCCTGTACAAGAAACAGTATTTTTTTTAAAAAAAGTCTCCTGTCCAGTTAATTGTAATTGATTACCATTACAGGGAAGGCCATAACTCAGTGATAAGTAACATTTTGCATGCAAAGGATTCCAACTGCTATCTATAGCATTAAAGTTTGGGTTTGTTTGAATCTCTGAAGATTTGCTACAGAAAACATTGCACTAACTGGTCCAGTGGTCTGAATAAATATGTTGCTGCTTCCTACTTCCCCATATTCATTGGTTAATGTTGTCACCCTACTGATCATATGTCTTGCATTGTGCCAGTTGCCTCATCTCACATCTTTTTATGTATACACCTTACTAGCTGAAAGGTGAAGCCACCATTGAGTTGCTGTTTAGATCCCAACCATGATGGATTTTTTAATCACATCTCATTATACTTAATGCTGAAATAGAGTGAAAATAACAAAATTAACAAGGGATTCCTTGTTAAATTCCCTTGTTAATTTTATATGATAACAAAAATTCAGAAGCAAATGGCATGCAGTCATAAAAATAAAAATTAATTTTTAAAAATCTGGCTGGTTCTTTGGACCAGCCATTCTCTCTCAGCCCAAACCTGGTCATGTTCCTCAATAGCAAGTATTAGATGACATAAAACCTCTGATCTTCAGGGTGGCATATAGTCAGCATAATTAGTAGTTATGAAAATCTTATTTGGCCCATAGCTTATCTGATCCCTAAGTGATGAGACTTAGATTCACATCAGTGAAACAGTATACACTGCAGAGATAATATGATTCATTCCACCAAAGCTGAAGTGAATCATGACCCAGATTGCCTCAACAAAACCATTTGGGTGGCCTCCTACCACATAGGTCAGTTTGCAGGAGAAGATTCTTCCCAATTTTTTCTCAACAGGACAGTTTCCAAGTTAGGCAGTTTTGGGATTACCCACATTGTACCTCAGAGCTTTCTGATTTAGAAGACCTCAGTGTCGGGGTTCTGGCAAATAGTTTGGATAAGACAAGCACCATGTTCTCAGGATCACTCATCTTTTCCTTTGGGAAGTGTTGCAGAGAAGACATCACTTATCTCCTAGAAACTACATGCACAAAATATCTGGCTAACTATCAAATGATCACATTTGAATGGGCTCCAGGTTGACTGCTTTGGATGCACACTACAGTCAATCACAGCATTCATTGAAACTGCCATACGAAGAAGCCCTTGAGCAGTATGGTGGGAGAAAGCTCCTTTTGGTCTTCCCCTGTAGCACTACCACAAGGAACTCCTCTCAGCCTTCTACCACAGACAAAACTCTGTAGGAGATTGCTGAAAGGTGGTACACAGTATGGTGAGATGAATCAACATGGTTGCTTCACTCTTAGAACTATTAGGACCACATTGTTTTCCAAAGGTGCTTTATGAAAATCTCTATTGAAGTTGCATAGCTCTACTTTCTCCATTTTGTGGAAAGAAATGCCAGCATAACTACACGCTACATGAAAAAGGATTTATTTTTGTTTATTCTCAATTTCATACTATTAAGCTAGATTGGATGACTTGGAATTCTCCTAAATAGTAAACAGGCATTTAGAATATATATCTGATTGTTCCCCATAGGATATTTAAATCAGAGATGGCAAACTGTAGTTCATATAGAATCATATAATGTGTTTTTAAATGTTCTGCCAAAGAGAGAGAAGTTTTATGGTGTGTGTACTTTAGTTGGGTTCACACATTATGCTAAATCATAATGTGGTTTTCTTTGGTTTTTAGTTTACCATGTAAATCATGGTTTGTGGCTTGGCACAATTTGGTTTCTTCAAACAGCATTTGTTTAAAAATGAAATAGCCATGATTCATGGCACTGTATAAACCCGGTCAGTTTCTATAAATAAAATCAGCCTGCTGTTCCAGGTAGATAACCCAGTACAGGACCTATTCACTGCCTTCTTAAATCTTACCAAATATTAAATATGTTTGAACATGGTATGGATAGCACAGCTGGAACCCTGAGCCATATTCTGAATCTGCAAAGACACTCTAATGTATCCAGGAGATAAAGGAAAGCATGAAAAGGAGAGCAAGTGGACAGAATAGTGAAGAGGAACAATGCGGGAGCCAAATTGGCCAGCACAAAAGAAAAGTATAGTCCTGAGATGCTCTTATAAAATAATTCTGTTAGTTCAAAACAGGGCTGCTAGCTTTCCAACAATTCAGTGGACCTCTGCCTTTCCCAGTAACATGACAGAGATGTAGAAGTTAATGTTTTATCTCAAATACATGAAAAGCTTCATCTGCCAATTTCTACCCTTCAAGTAGAGGAGAACAAGAGAAGGCAGGGCTGAATTTATTTATTTGTATCCCACTTTCATTTTTATAAATAACTCAAGTTGAACACATGTAATGTTCCTTCTTCCTCCTATTTTCCCCACAACAACCACCCTATGAAGTGAGTTGGGGTGAAAGAGTGTGACTGGCACAATCTCAGCCAGTTGGCTTTCATGCCTAAGGTGAGACTAGAACAAATGGCTTCCTGGTTTCTAGTCTGATGCTTTAATCACTACCATTTTTTTTTCCAGTTGTAGGCAAGACTCTGTTTTCAGGGTCATTATAGGGTAGGTTGTTTCAGTCTACAGATTGATATATTTGGCAGGATGCAGAATTACACCTGCAAAACAATGTTAGTAGCAGATTAGCCTTCTAACCTGTTACCAACATTAATGGAATCCTCCAAGAAAAAATCCTTTTGCAGCTTGAGTTGATCCCCCAAGCTCCCCCCCATGCCCTGAGCATGAAAAAATGCCTTGTGTACAATTCTGCAACAGATCCAAAGTCTCCAGCTTGTCTCTGTAAGTCTCCTAGAGTCCAGAAAGCAATAATATGACTTCCTCCTCAACTACAGCTAACAGGCAGATCACATGGGATATTGTTCTTAGGAAGCAGCTGATAGAATGTAGGAAAATTTTGTTCAGCTGACTTCAACCATAATTCAAGAAAGAAGCTAATTTACCCCTTACTGCTGATGTTTCAGTAATTCCCTAGATAACGCTTAGCTATTGCAGTGAATGTTTTGCTTATTGTATTATGTGGTTTACAAACCATGATTTTGGTTTAGTATGTTGGCCAAAGCTATTTATGTTTTATTCAGTATACCACAACTGTGGCTTAGTACAGGGGTCCCCAACCCCCGGTCCATGGACTGGTACCGGGCTGCGGCATGTCAGCAACCAGTCCACACAAACAAGCAAAGCCCCATCTGTGGGATGCAGACAGCACACACAAAATCAAGCACCCTCCGGTCCATGGAAAAACTTCTCTCCACGGAACCGGTCCCTGGTGCCGAAAAAGGTTGAGGACCTCTGGCTTAGTATATGTGAGAACCCAGCTGATGTTCCACACATATGTATTAGTACGGTTTTCTGCAAAGGAAAGTCCCAGATATTCCTATTAGAAGGATGTATGGATCTCCTATGAAAATAATGGTTGCATTCTGTGAATATGTGCCATCAAAAGCCATCTGGGAGGGGATGCTTATGTGACTCTCCCTTCAGTCTGTACAAAGCTTCTGTTTGCAAGAAAACTCACTGTATCCATTGTTAACAAGAACAACAAACAAGACCAGCTACAGCACATTCAGTGTGAAGGCTTAGAGCCTAAAGCAAAAGGGGTATTACTAGTTTAATGGCAACTCCAATCTTTTACCTTAAATACAGAAATAAGTATTGAAATGAAGAGTTATCTGAAAAACAGGAATTGGCCACTCTTCAGTGCACACTAATTTATAATATGTCTTAGAGCCTGTTACTCTTTGGATAGATTATTATTATTAGAGGTAGACCTGAACTGAGACATCATTCAGATGAGTTCAGGTATTTTTCTCTCCAACTTTGCACAGAGATACATTTCTCTTTTGTAATTTAGAATATTTATGGAGATAAAATTGCATTTCCTGAAGTTCCAGGGAATGCAAATATATGAAATGCAACATTTATATCTGATTTGTTATTGCCATTTAATCCATGTTTTGAATGCTAAATCATTTGCCAGGATGCCTGCTAGTTGAATAAGCAAACTGCATGAACAGCCCAATATAAAAACTGATTCCAGTCTTGGGAATAACAAAAAAGAAAAATGTTGTTCTGCTTCATATCCACGTATGGTTCTAGTCAGCTATTTTGACTTTATTAAATATTAGTGAGGCTGAAGAAATTGTGCTTTCCCCTGTGAAAAACACTATGAAACACCATAGCCTGGTTTGCATGTTCAGGAAGGTTGGCAATCGGTTGTCCTTTTAACATTTTTATTATCCATTCCCTCTTATTGACCACGTAGACTGGGATTGGCAAATGTTGATCCACCAGGGGGTGCCAGGCTGTTTCTCTGGCAGAAGATTCCTCTCTGCTTCTCCACCTTTTGTATTCCTGTGTAGCCCTTCATTTTGACAGAGAAGCAAGTTAGTTACGGACTGCATGCATGCCTCAATTTTCTGTTCTATATAATGTCTGGCTTAGTACTTATCTGACTTTGGCTGACCTTGAAAAGACATGTTGTATTTGATTTGATTAGTAGTTGGATGGGAGACTACCCAGGTTATGAACTAGACTGTGAAGTCAGAAACATTCTGGGTGAAAGCAATTGCAAACCACTTCCATATTGTTGCAAAGAAGGATGCATTCATAACGTCATCAGGAGCTGAACTTAACTCAAAGGGGGCTTTGTATATTTACATCCCTCAGGAAAACCAGCCCAGAGTATAAGAGAACCTAAGGCTAATTCAGCTGTTATGAGACAAGGCTTTGGGCAGTAACATTATTTTTCTGTGAAAATATTGTTTGCCTTTTTCATATATTTCATTAAGTCTCAATTTATGATCTCTACTCAGATCTGCATAAGATTCTCTGTGCACTTGCTAAAGTGGAAGATATACTTATTATTGTTTATAGCAGTGAAGCCAGCACTAGAGATTAAACTTGCCCTTTTAAGTTATTAAAATAAACTGTTTTCAGTGCCACAAGTTTTAGAATGCATGTGCTGAAATTAATCTGACCTGCACAAATGTAAAGATGGCCCTTGTTAACTCATGGTTTCATTATTTGTGGTTTCATGTATCTGTAGCTGTTAAAAAGAGAGCAGACTTCAGAGGTAACAGTTTTCACATATTTGTGGTTTGGGGCCATTTTCTCAAACTCTGCATATAACATGAAAGATGATGGCAAATTTTTGTGTATGCAGAAAGTATATTTTTTCAAGGTTTCATTACCTGTAGTATAATTATCCATAGTTCCTAAACTGGATTGGAATCTTGCAAATTTCTCAGTAGAGAGAGAGGGGGAATCCTATTATCATGCCAGAAGCACATCACCCCAAAACCAGTTGCCTTCCTCACTTTAATTTCCACACTGGTGCCACAGCTTTTTAAAATTCTGGTCCTCTCCCCCACCCATCCAATTGTTTCAAAGAAAATTCAGATGTCTTTACTTGGTTTTGGACTTTCACATCAGGCGTCTTCAAACTTGGCCCTCTGAATATTTGGGAACAGGAATGCTGTTCCATTATTAGAGAAGATTCATCTCATTAGGCCCATTAGATTAGAGGTCCTCAACCTTGGCAACTTTAAGACCTGTGGACTTCAATTCCCAGAATTCCTCCAAAGCTGGCTGAGGAATTCTGGGAGTTGAAGTCCACAAGTCATAAAAGGGCCAAGTTTGAAGACCCCTGTTTTACACTGTGGATTAAGAGCAGCAGCTGTTCTGCACATAAGCTGCTTCAAATGATTTAAGCAGAGGAGTGAAACTAGAATCCAGAGCTCTGGAGCTGCTAAAATGCATTCAGTGGTGGGATTCAAATATGTGAACAACCAGTTCTCTTTTTGAATGCCGCTTCTGGAAGTCCATTCTGGGCCTGGGCAACAAAAAATTAGCTACCAGTTCTACCAAAGTGGTGCGAACTGGCTGAATCCCACCACTGACTTTATTGCATTAAGCCAGTATATTCTGATGTTCATCTTCATTCATGTCTGCTTGTTTAAAACCTAGATGCGACTGGCTTTCTGAGGCTACAGCCACATTAGTTGTTAGTCATTAATTCCCCCTCTCTGTTGATTAGAGCATCACTTTCAATATTGCTATGACTTTGTCTTCCATTTATTGCTTTAGACTTGTGGGATTAAATCTTTTGCATTTTTTAAAGTTAGGTATAGTATGTACAATGTAAATGGAAAGTACATATAGACCCATTATTTCTCCACCATGCCTCTAGAGCAGGGGTGTCAAACTCAATTTCATTGAGGGCCGCATCAGCATTGCGGTTGCCCTCAAGGGGCCGGGTGGGTATGGCCAGGGTGGGCGCGGCCTACTGGGTAGGCATGGCCAGCTCTACATTGTTCGCATCAAGGGTGTCTATGGGAGCCTGGGCAGGAGTGGGACAGATCTGAGGGTCTCTGGCAGAAGGAGGGTCTCTGGGCCAGGGCCAAGGCAGTGGGGGCCGTTCCCTCACTGTTTCCAGGATGGCTTCGCGGGCCACATGAAACCACTTTGCGGGCCGGATCCTTGTGTTTGACATGCCTGCTCTAGAGTATAAAATTTGAAAAAGGCTTTGCTAATGTCTTAATTTTGGAGAGGTGAAAAAAATCTATTTTTCAATCTACCTTTCTCTTTTTAAAATGAGCCCTAGTTTTGTTTAATTTAAAATTTACATGTTTACTAAATAATTATCAGATTTCCTGAAGGGTAAGATTTATCCTCAAAACACAGGATTTGATTTGTAATCTGAAGAGCACCATCATAACTGTATGTTGGATTCACAAAACAAGCAACCTATTGTTAGGTAAAGGTAAAGGTAAAGGTTCCCCCGCACATGCGTGCTAGTCGTTTCCGACTCTAGGGGCCGGTGCTCATCTCCGTTTCAAAGCTGAAGAGCCAGCGCTTGTCCGAGGACATCTCCGTGGTCATATGGCCGGCATGACTAGACGCCAAAGGCGCACGGAACGCTGTTACCTTCCCACCGTAGTGATCCCTATTTTTCTACTTGCATTTTTACGTGCTTTCGAACTGCTAGGTTGGCAGAAGCTGGGACGAGTAACAGGCGCTCACTCTGTTATGCGGCACTCGGGATTCGACCCACCAAACTGCCGACCTTCTGATCGACAGGCTCAGCGTCCTAACCCACTGAGCCACCGCGTCCCTTTTAACCTATTGTTAGTCTCTGTATATTAATCAAAAGGGCCAACACCCATCACATATTTGTGTCAATTACTTTCTATAAGCATCTGCATATTACTGGTGAAGGTTACAAACCAAGGAGAAAATAAGGTGAAAGGGCATGAGCATTAGAAATGAAGTTCAAATATAAGCCATTGAACTGAAAGCAGCTAGAGAGAAGGAAGAGTAAAGTAGTACTAACAATAATTTTTTTCTTGTTATTAAAAATCCTCACCCTTTTTTTTTCTTAAAAAAGTAGACACAGATTTGTATCAGTGGAGAACTTACGGTAATATTGGAACTAAAACACAAGGGTGTTTGGTTTGGATGTTTAGTACATTCTGAGCCAGGTATCAGAAGAATATTGAGCTCACAGTCCTTTTAAACAACAACAAAAAATAACTTCTGCTTACATGGACTTATTTTTCATTATAGCAATCTAATTTGGGTGGAACAAAGTCACATTGCTGCTGCTAATTTTTGGAAGGTAGAAATGCTTGTCTATTGCAAACGAAGGGATCTATTAGTAAACCCATGTACCTTCTATATAATTCTGTTAGAGATGACCTCATTTTCATGGTGGTTGTACCATTTAATTATAGGATAGGGAGACCTTTTTTTTAGGTAGTTCAAGGTGATATATTGCAGCTTGTTGCCTTTGCTGTGATGAAGACTTTACTGCAAATGATTATGCTTACAAGCAAAAATCTTCTTCAGCCTTGTCTTCTTCAAAAATTGACTTCAACACATACTCCTTATCTATTATTTCCAGAAGGCACAAAGATGTAGAGACTGAAGCAAGCTTATAAAAGTGTCCTATAGAGATTCTCCAGTGTCTTGTTTCTAATGGAGAACAAATAATTATCTCTCACACACTTTCTTTTTCAAGCTCCAGGAAACTGGTCTCTAATGTGCATTCTTGTTGTAAAATGCTTCAACTATCTGATGATCCTTTTGAGCTTCAGCCTCAGTTCCTGAAAGTTGAACTTGAGATTCCCTATGAGTTGATGGAAATCTATGAATAATATCCCATTTGGGAATCTTCACATAATAGGATCTTTATCCCAAATGAAAAAGTAATTACTGTGCTAGCTGCCTAATCTCTCCAAGTGAATCTATATCATCCATATCAGTGGGTTCCAAGAAAATCAGAAAATCTCTTAAATGAGAAGAGGACAAATGGTTTCATCCCATTCTCCTTGCTTTTTTACCTTTGGAGCCTGTACCCACAGATTTACTAATCTAAGCATACCATTTGTCAGCTCCAATAAGATTTAAACACTGCAGGCTTTGGAGTAGTCTGCAGACACACGTAACTCTTTGCTCTGTAAACAGAATTTAATGTAACTGGGATCTCTAAATAATAGCAAGTATTACAATTGTACTGTTTTTAAAATGGTAACATTCCACTCCTCTATAATTTTTGCCTGAGGCTTTTAGCAGGAAAAAAAGGGAGAATGCTTTCTAAAAAAGAAAAAAAAGGTGCTTATTCAAATTTCCCTTTCTGCTAATGTCTTTGCTTTTGAAAGAACATTAAATTCTCATGTGTTCAATTTTTTGTTGTCTTACAATCTTACTGGATGTGATCTTTTTGTTATATCAGGTTTGGCTTCCTGATGTTTTAATCTGAATACTGTATCACTCTGAATTTAATATGGATGCTAAAGCTTTCGTGCATATGTTATCAGGGATCTTTTTCAAAATATATAGAGTAAACTGGTTGCTTTTTTTACTTTTGTTCTGGATTTTTTCCTCTTATCCTTTACCCATTTGCATTACAGCTATCCTGTACCATTATGTAAATAATTTAAACTTTTTTAAAAATTAAAATAATTTGAATGACTTCAAAGAATCATGAAATAAATTCATGATATATGATGTATGATATATGATGTATGAATATATAATATGAGATATGATATGGAAATTTGGGGCACAATTTCCCCCTTAACCTTGCAACATTACCTCCATGATTGGCATTCCAAGATACAACAGCAATCACAAGAGAATTACAAAATTTAGTCATTCATTCTAGAACCTAGTCTAAAGTTTTCTATTTGCAAAGCATCTCAAATAGATATGGAGAAGAAATTAATGTGGGTTATTTTAATGCAAACTAATATAGTTATATTTTTCTAGCAAATATGTAAATGAAATGCAAATATTCTTTGAAATATGCAATTCCCTGAGTTTTCCAAAGCTAGTTGTTAGTAAGAATGTATATTATTAAAATATTTCATAAAGATGCATATATTTAGGAAAATAATGTATAAAATGTGCCCAATCAGGGGAAATTGTTGGGGAAACAGTTCAGTTTAGAATGTATATTTTTAAAGTCACACGACTAAATTATAGCATTAATCTTCTTTTATTGTATCTGATCACCACAATGTAAAAAAGATGTTGAGACTCTAAAGAGCGTACAAAGAAGAGCAACAAAGATGATCAGGGGACCGGAGGCTAAAACATATAGGGAATGGTTGCTGGAATTGGGTATGTCTAGTCTAATGAAGAGAAGGACGAGGGGTGACATGATAGCAGTGTTCCAATATCTCAGGGGCTGCCACAAAGAAGAGGGAGCCAAGCTATTCTCCAAAGCACCTGAAGGCAGGACAAGAAGCAATGAATGGAAACTAGTCAAGGAAAGAAGCACCCTAGAACTAAGGAGAATTTTACTGACAGTTAGAACAATTAATCAATGGAACAACCTCCCTTCAGAAGTGAATGCTCCAACACTGGAAGTTTTTAAGAAGAGACTGGACAACCATTTGTCTGAAATGGTATAGGGTTTCCTGCCTGAGCAGGGGGTTAGACTAGAAGACCTCCAAGGTCCCTTCCAACTCGATGATGATGATGATGATGATGATGATGATGATGATGATGATGATATTGTGTCTCAAATTAATTTTCTGGATATGCTTTATGATACCATAAGCAACTTCAGTGCTTTCAGATCATATCTTATTGTCTAACTCAGAATCTTACAGGAGATCCAGATGATTTTGTTTTCTGTTTGCAACCCTCATTTATTCCCTACAATTTCTTTTCTTTTTCTTTCTTACTATAAAAATTGTTGAGGAGAGAAAGGTGGAATAACTGTTTGAATGCTTTTTAATAGCAGCAGTCCATCTGGAAGCACTTATGATTGTTTTAGGTACATCAGCTAACCCTAATTACCACTCAGGACTTTCTGAAAATAATGAATATGGAAAATTTGTGGATGCAATTGTGAAAGGACTGTAAGTTCTAAAACTCTGGAAACTGTATGAACATCTCATGTATTGCACTATAGCACAATCAAAGAAACCAACAAACCATATATCAGTGTTAATCTCAGGGCACAAACCACTGTCCCATGCTCTTCTGGAAGATCTTTTCACACAAGGAATGGCCCAATATGCAGTAAAATAACTTCGTGTTAAGCTTAAGTAACTCAAGTTAAGACTGGCAACTCTGAAGCTGAAGCCAAATCACTGAGTTGCTCACTATTAGTACTTTTTATTGTAATACGAAATAACATTCTGTTTCCTTCTCTCTCTTACTATTAAGTGCAAAACTAATTCCCACTGAAACTCTTCCATATATAATAATAGGAATATACCACTGAAGGGAAAAGAAAAATGCAGGAAGGTTATCGCTGTTTGTCCCAGAATGAAAATAGTGTGTCTGTACTTTGGCACAGTGGTCAAGTATACCCTTTCATAATTTTGTAATTAAACTGATAATGCATTCTTTGTTTTGCTGCTTCCAGGCAGAACTGGAAACTACTCCAGTCAGACTTTGTGGTCACCTCTTGCCAAATATTATAGATAATATTGAGTTAGAAGAGCCAACAGGTCAGACTTGATCTAAAACAGTTTCCCATATATCTTGAGCATATTAAACCACATTGTAAGCCATGGGAAAAAAAAAAGAATACAAGAATAAGATCTTGCGTTGTTTCCCAGACAAATTGTTTTCCTAACCCAGAGTTTTTTTCTAAGCTCTCCAGAGTCCTGAAAAGTCTTGCTCAAAGTGGTGTCTGACATCTTGACCTGGAGATGCCAGCATATTGCAAACAATACCTTTTGAATTTTCAGTATTACAGGTCACATCCACATAATTAGTGTAACCTTGTAGACCTGCTCAACAGTCCTTGTTTGCTACTTTTTTTTAAAAAAAAAAACCAAAACCCTCTGCACATAATACCACTGCAAATGGTTGTGAAAGGGTTGTTTTAATTATTGGATATTTGTGGAGCCTCTTCACACCCAATAACAGTTCTCAGAGTGCCTTGATGGTTGCATAGGTGCCATTTTTCTACTATTGAAGATGCATTGCACAACCCAGGTAGTCAATCGGAGAAATCAGACTGCAGATCTGGAATTCTCTTCATAGGTCAAGGTTCAGTAAAACACTCAAGAAGGTCAAAGGAAGTATGCAGGTTCTCTCTCTTAACCTCAAGAGAGAGGCAAGGAGATGGGCATCTATCTATTCTGTGCCCCCGTTACCAATATTTTAATCTTGAGTCAACTTAATCAACATATATATATATAAAGGTCATTTCCTTTCTACAGTCCCAGGATATAGTTTTGGAATGCATTTGAAGAAAATTAGCTCATTTTAGTGAGCCAAACTTCTGCCTCATTTTCTCTACATGTGCAAATTATCACCATTTTTATCTGCATCTACTCAGTTTTGTGAAGCTAGCCTTTTCTGTACATTTCTGGCTTTCTAGATAAAAATGCAGACCAGCCTGATTCCTTCTTGAAAACCTGCTGTGCACTTTTCTTCTAAAAAGAAATAATTCTCTGTAGCTGCATTTAATGAAACTGTTATTTTTGTACATGGCTTACCTACTGTATGTTTGGGAATTGTAAAAATGCATTTATTTTTATTTCAATAAATACCTGATGGTTTATAACTCTGTTGTTCAAATATTATCTTTTGTTGAAAAAAAGGAGATTGTATATTCAGTGGGACATAAAACCTTAGAAACTACTGTGTTGTATGAGAAGGTCCAAAACTGTCTCAGGAGTACTAACCTGGTTGGCAGCTGTGGCTGGGAAGCCTTTGCACAAATTCAATTAGCATATCAAGTACACCCAGGCCTAGACTGAAAAATACCTAGAGATTTTGTGAAAACTGCAATCAGTAGGTAGTGTTGTGATTCAGGGTCAGCCTGTGGGTTCGGCAGTTGGGTCGGACGACTCAGAGGAGGAGGGGGGTGTTGAAGACCTTGCTGAGGGGGTTGAAGATCTTGCTGATGAGAGCCCTCAGCCAGGCCCCTCCCACTTGGTCACCACAGAGACCCAGCTGTGTGAGCCTGACAGCGTGGATGAAGATGACCCACAGCTGGCCCTGTTCAAGGACGCCCGACGCAGGAGGCAGTCAATTAGGAGTAAACAGAGGAAGGCAATGGGGCTCCTCGGAAGGAGGCAGAGAGAAGCCACGCCCTGAACTCTATATAAGGGGAATGTGTGGGAGGGCTGGTTTGCTGAAGGCAACCGCTTGGATAGTTCCTGTTTCTTAAAGCTCCTGTTTCTTGGTTTGTCTTGTTCCATTTGTTTTTGTAGCAATAAATTTGGCAGGCGTAATTCCAGCCTCTTGCCTTCTTGTAAAAGGGGTTGTCCCTGCCTTTTCTGCAGGGCTGGTAGCAGGCTGGTACAGAACAGGTAGTTGCAGAATTTACTACATTCCAAATCACTAGGTCTGATGACCACTGAAATTTTCTTAAAAGCAAATTGTGAAATTTCTGCAAATGAATAAAAAACAGTACCTATAAACCCCAGCATTGCCCTTCCTCAAAAGTGCTTTTAATTCAATTTCAAATAAATTAGAGGAATGCCTGCACTCTTCAGTATCAATGAACATTGGGATGAGTAGATCTAATGCTGATGTAAAAGTAGCACAAAAATGTACACAGAAGACCCCTTTGTGAACCCTGAAAGCATTAAATGAGTAATGTGGTAGTTGCAGTACAAAGCAGTGAGTGCGTGGAGATATGTACATTGGGGAAACAAAACAACAACTTTGTAAATGTATTGCACAACATAGGAGAACAAACCCATCAGGACAAGAGCAGTCCAGCAGGCCACTCTTTCCAAGACAGCAAAGTCCACATTTTGGACAGAGAGAATTGCTGGTTTGAAAGAGGGGTCAAAGAGACCATCTATCTCAAAACTGAACAGCCCTATCTCCAGAGGGGGAGGGATATGACATCATCTATCTATCTCCAGTCTACAACACAGTCCTTTCAGCAGTTCCAAGAAGGCTCCACACCCATTTGCTCTACTCAGGTGACCCTGAAGACACAGATAAGCCTCTAGGTAGCATTACCAACTCACTAAAAGAATGCAAATGAACAGCTGTCTGCAGGAGGATAAATCTTTCCATTCCCCACATCCAGTCAGAGTTGAAGAAGCTTCTTGGATAAGAAGCAAAATGTCTTCCAAGAAAAACAAGAAAGTCCAGTTGCCTTGTGAAAAAGCATCTTTGGGATAACGATAATCTGGATGACTGAGAGTCTCCATAGACACTGAAAGCATTAAGCATTAGGATAGGATTGCTTCCATGTTACTTGGACTTTATTGCCCTTGGCAAAATCCCTTATGAAACACTCTTCAGCAAACTTTAAGCTCTCTTCTCATGGACCTGCAGCAGGTTAAAGAACACAAGTAAATGGTAAATGGGGCATTTCTCAAAATAGAAGATGGGATCCTACAAAAGTCTGAATGAGGCTTTGGGCTTTTAAGTTTATTTAGAAATCATCTGGAATTGTGGTGAGCAGCAAACCAACCATTTACCTTTTCTCTGTGCTGGATGAGTAACATGCTAATGGCCTATTGACAGAATTTTCACTACACTCATTTCAGATGTTACCTTTTGAATGCACTTTCCTTATTCAAATTATTTCCTCCTTTTCCTTCAAATGCAGCAGCATGAGACATGAACTAGAAACCACTGTTTAAATCTGCAATGCAGACTTTAAAAAAGGATAACAGGATTAATATGCATCTTGCCTTCTCCCACATGTTTTGCTGTACCATTGAGTCATCTTCTCCAATTAAAAAACTGGTTGATTCTAGAAGTTTACATGAGAGATTGCCCATCTAACTAACTTTATGTCAGTTGTGAAGTGTGAACGCCAAACAAATTGAGGGTGAAAAACAAAGAATAATAATGAAAAATGGCCACACCTAGAGAACCAGCTTATAAGTAGTCCCTTAGGAAAGTGCAAGTGGGCATTTTTAATTCTGATAGCAAGACGCCCATGTGGTATTGCTTCTAAAATGTTGTCATTCTTTCATTTACTGATCACTTGATCCTGTTATTTTTATACTTTTGATACCTGACCACATTTCATTGCTTACTGAGCCTAAAGACAAACTTCATGCAAACTATATGTATACTTAGAGTACATCTACATCTATAGTACATGGCCTATCATCTATGCCTAGCAAACAATATATACTTTATAAACATTCAGAAAAACTGTCATGCATTTCCCCTTTAACTGTGCAATAGCACAGTTAAATTTGCTTCTTGGTACATGTTTTCCCTTCTGCCTGGTCAAGGCTACTATTACAATACTGATGTTTCTGAAGTTCCATAAGACTAATTGCCTTTGTGCAAACTTCACTGGACATTCTCTAGTAAAATCCCATACAGCTTCTCCCTCTTCCTATCTTAGCATTTGAAGCATGAAAACATTCACCACATCTAAGCTGATTTACCCTATAAGTCTTAAGCCAGCCAATAAGTTTATATTTTAGGCCAATGTCTTGTGCACCAGTCGTATTATGTATGAAGCCTCTGGATTCTTTTTCAAATTGGAATTTCTTTGAAAGAGTGGTTTCAAGTGCTGAAACCTTTGTGTGCATCCTTCTAATCTGTCCAAAAAGGCACCTTCACTGCTAATTCTAGGCAAGTGGATTGAATGGGGCAGGTCTGCCAAAAAGGGCAGCTACTAATAAATGCTTCCCCTTTATGTTGACCGGCAGCCATTAGGATTGGTGCTGTTGCTACTGCAGTGATGCTCAGAATCATGTAGCATTGGCATCTATTATAGCTGGAGTGGAGAGAGTTAATAGGTGTGTTTTCCAAGAAACATTTAAGGTGGAGTTAAAGCATCCCGTCCTTTAATCTTTGTTTATTTCTTGTGATTCTGCACAGAGGAAAGCCTCTGCTTCCAATGGTGGAAAAATCTCTTCCAAGAAAAACCTATCTTACTGACAAAGAATGAAACTGAAATCTCATCCAGTTTCCCTGTCAAATTTGTGGCATTACCAAGGCTTGTAATATAATCCTCAGCAAATACACCAAACAGATGGTATCAGCTGGACTGCACTTTATCGGCTGTAGACCTCTTCATACAGCTCCCTCAGTGGAAGCTTTGTTCATAAATTTTTCTAATGGGCTGTTTAATTTTTTTCCCAACAGTGTGCATGTACTTCATCACAATAATGTGGGAGAGATGTGGCTAACAGTATCTATAAATATGTATTATTCCCATCTGCTGTGCATTACAACTGCAACTAAGCATTTCATGCCTCATTTTTTTCCCTTTACTGTACAAGCAAATAAAAGGAGAACTAATCTTTTAGCTGACTGTTTCCTGATTGGCAGTTTTAACACATAAATAATATGAGTATAGTTACATTTTTTTTGTTTTTCCACAGATTCCCCTAAAGGCTTTTAGTTGAACCAAAGAAAGTCTCCATGAACTTCCAAAGTTACTTTGTCCCCTTCCTTCCCTTCAACTATTGATGATATATTTTAAAAAGAGAAAACAAAAGTTGATGGATGATCTGCCCAACCTGTGGAGACTTCCTGGCTTCCAAAAAGATAACACAGTGAAATGAAAATGGAGAAGGGCAGCAGATCCTGGCTGGGAAGCATTTGCCATCTGGGGAACATTTGGAAGCTACCTAATGGCGTTACACTTCTCATCAGCAGGTTTATTACTACTGACTTTGAGATACTTTATCATGATGGAAGAGCTTAAGTACTGCAAGTGCAGATTATGACGAGCAGTTCCAGATTTTAAAGGTTCTTGACATCCACTAAGTATAGCCATTGTAAATCAAATAAAGGATGCATTCTTTAGAACAATGTTTCTCAACCTTGGAAACTTTAAGGTGGGTGGACTTCAACTCCCAGAATTCCCCAGCCAGTCATACTGGCTTGAGAATTCTGGAAGTTGAAGTTCACCCATCTTAAAGTTGTCAAGATTGAGAAACATTGCTTTAGAGCATGGGTGTCAAACTCGCCATGTCACATGATGTGCCGCGATGTATCATGACTCTTTTTGCATTGCCGGCAATGAGGTGGGTGCGGCTTTGGTATGATGAAACTGGCCCACGGGCCGGCAGTTTGACACCCCTGCTTTAGAGTCTATAAAACCTAGTGAATCTATCAAAAACTTTCTGGGATGTTAAATAGCTATGTCACTGATCATTTGCAAATGTCAAACATCATATGTCTTGTGGATGTTTCTCAAGAGACAACTAAAATAATTTTTGAAAATATAATTGATATCAATATGGTAGCTCCCTATAACCTGACATATATTTTGTTCTCCACGGGAGAACAAAACACCTGTAGGACATGTACATAGAATAAATTTTATGATTTATTTTTTTCATCTTCTTTCAGGTTGTTTCTTGTCTCCACTGGGAAACATGTCTTTTAAAGACTGCCTGTTAAAATCTCATAAACCAAAGAATAGGCTGAATACATATGTCAGTAATCAGTGCTTCTTCAAAACTCCCTGCCCTTTTCCAGGGGTGTCTGCTGGATACAATTAAAAAATAATAAAGATGGTAGCAACAATGGCACAATCAAAGCTCCACCCATTTTTTGCCTTTTCCTGTGATCAAATTTTACAAAAAAAGTTTAACATATGGATTAATTTATAGAAAAAGACTTAACCCTGCAAATTATGCCTCAATCTCACTGTTTCTGAATGCAGGCAGATAATGATGGAGGGGGGGGAGAGAATACATCTATCTCTACCACTACTCATTTGCAATGTGAAAAGAATCTGCAGGACTAAAAGCAAAATAGTTGCAGTGCAAAACCTAAATGGTGAAAACAAAAATGAGACAGGAAAAAAAAAGCCAAAAAGATGACACAAAACTGGGGAAAATTGAATCCACAGTCAAAGTTTATTTAAAGGAGGGGGGAAAAACAAATCCCTCAAATTTCACTCACAGAGCCAATTGTAGGGGGAGGAAATCCAGAAAAAACTGCCGTGATACTTCAGCGTCAATCTCCGCGCTTTCAAATGATTGCCCACATCAGATGCAGACAGCCGGAGAGTCTAATGCTAAGCTTGAATTGAAAATGTATTTTCACTTAGTGGAATCTTCATTTTAGCATTAGACTGCCTGATAACAAAAATTGTCTGAGTGGATTGCAAGATTAAAAAGTAAATGTACAAGGTTGAGCCATAATAGGAGTACCATGTGACTGCATCACGGGTGGTTTAATCTTACTTTCCAAAGGGAAGCCTGCTGGTGACCTACATCGGAGCCCTGGCACAAGACAGGCTGTTTAATAGGAACACTTCTTTTTTCCAAAAAGCATTATTGGGCAAATTATGAACCACTGACTCTTCATATGCTTTCTTCACATCTGTTTCATAAAACATCCAGACTGATGAATATGTGAATAAAATCAAGTTACACAGGCTTTCACACTTCTGTTGTCTAAATCTGGGCTTCCCAAACTATTCTCACCGGCACCTTCCTTGATGTCTGCCAGACCTTTTTGCCCCATATTACTTTTTATGTTTTTTTGTTTAAAAAATAAAATTAGTTTTAAAAAATGCTGGCCTCCAATAATTATTTATTTTTAAAACTCCCTCTCCTAGTGTTCACAGAATTATTTCTTTTACAAGATGGCTGCAGCTCAGTAATTTGTTGGAAATGAATTCACCTTCCTAGAAACAGGAAGCAGGTAGATAACAACATTTGAAGCAAGTGTTTTGGAGGGAGAGGCTAAAGGTTGTAAGGTGTTCTGATCAATGTGTATTTTGTTACTAGTTGTATAACAATAGCAGCTATTTTAGGCTAAGCAAGACTTTATAGCAGCCATTATATTACAGCACTCATGCACTCAGGCTTCAGGCACTAGCTTCATGGACAATTATATGTATTTTTATTGAGCCTAAGCAAGTCCCGTGGAAATGAAACCACACCTGATGATTAGGCATGGATCAATCCATTTGGAGAATTTATAGTTGGGCATTTTGTAAAGAAAAGGACAATCATTTTATCCATCTATCCATCCATTTATTCAGCCAAATTCCAGGTTGTCTTAATCACTGCTAATTCATCCTTCATACATTAACATAGAGAAGAAAAATCTTGTGCAGTACATATCCTCAATTATCCTCAAATATCTTCAAATATTCACAATCATCTTGGATTGCCAGGAATGCAAATTAGATTTGACTAAACAAAATATTGCTTCAGTGCAAAAGCATTCATGGATATGGAAATATGAGCGCTTCCTATTGCATTTGAATATAATCTTGTTTAACTTTTGTCCTGCTCCTGTTGCCTCCCTCACTATCCCACTTCTTGCTCTGCCCCTACTTTTCAAATATTACCTTCCTCATTAAAGTTAAACATTTGTTCATTAAACAGTCACAAGGAAGAGTTGATACCTGGAGAATGAAAAGTTCAGGGCAGGAGAGATAGTCCTCAACCTACAGTAGTTTGTTTAGTCATTGTTTGAAGTTACAACAGCCCTGAAAAAGGTGGCTTATGACCGTTTTTCACACTTACAACCATCGCAGCATCTCCATGGTCACATGATCAGAATTTGGTTGCTTGAGCGACTGGTTCATATTTATGGTGATTGCAGTATCCCCAGGGTCACGTGATCACCTTTTGCGACCTTCTGAAAAGCAAAGTGAATGGGGAAGCCAGTTTCATTTAACAATCAGGTTACTAACTTAACAACTACAGTGATTCACTTAATAGCTGTGGTAAGCAAGGTCGTAAAATGGGGCAAAACTCACTTAACAAATGACTTGCTTAGCAACAGGAATTTTGGGCTCAGTTGTGGTCGTAAGTCGAGGACTTCCTGTAAGTATGCCTGTGTCATGGGGCTTCATATGCTATTTTTCAAGTTCAGCAATATTAAATGATGAGTCATGTACTAGTTTAGGAGAAGCATGGTGCAGCTTGCAAGTGGACCTGGCAGTGCCTGATCTGCTGTCACTGATAATACCCACATGAGATTAGAGTTGTGGGTTCTCTCCCCCTCTCCTCTTTTTATATTATTGTACAAATGAAGTGCAGCATGTATGAAATCTCTCTAGGCCATCTGTGGCAGTAATTCATTTAGCTGTAGCTTACAGAACAGATATTTCCCAACACAATTAGAACTGAAGGGGAACAGAGAAGGGAGGGGAATAGAATTTAATGTGGGGAGAAGATCTGTGACCCATGTACAATTTATACACACATACGCACAAGTGTGTGTGTATATGTGACTTGATCCATAAGAATTAACTACTGACTTTGTCTGTATATCTGTTGTCATTTTTGATGGATCAAGTGCCTGACATGCAAGAGGGAAAAGCATAGCAACTAGATAAATATATTTTATAAACATTTAACTTTGATACAATGGAGCAAGCTGTAACAGTGGAAGTGGAGGGGGGCGGTTTGTGGCCAAAATTGAAATGAAACAGGCGTTCCGGCTCCTCTGAAATTGTTTAACTTGGAGGAAATGTTCCTGGAGATAACTTGGAAGCACAAGAGGAAGTTTCTCTTCATACCCAACAAAGCACTTCTGATGATGCTCAAAATTTCCCTTTCTTCATCATCTGTTCCCCTCTAAGTGCCAGATCAAGTTAAGACCTGATTTGCATTAGACCAGACAAGCCTTCCAGCCAAGTCAACAGCAGACACTTGGCTTTAGGCTTCCCAATGAAATAAACACATCTGAGTTTATGACCTTAAAAGAAGCATGTCCAAATGTGAGCTTTGGGAGTTTTGTTTCATTTTTTAAAACAAACACTCTTCGTCTTGCTTCAGATAGTGCATAGTCAATATTTATGCAACATGTGGGCATGATGGGAAGACTGGTAACTGGTCAGATAGTTAAACTAGAATGCAATGGGAACAGATGGATATTACCGCAGCTGGCTAAACTCCATAACTACCTGCTCATGGGCCCGTAGAGTGACATCTAAGAAGAGGTTTCGTGGAAGCTTGCAATAAACATTTTCATTAGAACAATCAACATTGCAAAGATTTATAGATTCTCTGTCAGCCATCTTTCCAGGCATTTATAGAACATATAAGATCAGAATAATTTAAACCCAGGACAGCAAATGAAGGCACTTTAAAGTAGAAGAGTAGTTTGACGCTGCTTGAAAAATGACAAATTGGTTACGAGATAAGCTTCATTACCTGGAGAATTCCACAAAGCACCAGCACTGTGAAATAATACTTTTTGTTCCAGATTTGGGAGTGTCTATGGAGATTCTCAATCACCCAGGTCATGTTTGTCCCAAAGGTGCTTTTCCCAAAAGGTAATTGGACTTTCTTGGTTTTTACTTTGAAAATGTTTCACTTTTCAGTTCTGAAGAAGCTTTTTGGATGAGAAGTAAAATGTTTTCAAAGAAAAAAAAACAAGAAAGTCTAGTTATCCTTTGGAAAAATCACCTTTGGGACAGAAGATCTGTGCTGTTCCCATGGAACCTTATGGGATCATTCTCTGAGCTGGAGCTGGAAGTCAACCTATCAGCTACCAATTTTGCATCATGGGACTGGCACGTGCATCTTTTATTATTTATTTATTTAAATTTATATGCCGCCCTTCTCCCTAAGGACTCAGGGCAGCTCACAACAATAAAAATTAAAAAAACATGAGATAAAAAGTTTTTTTAAAGAATTAAACAATAAATACAATAATTACATGACAATTTAAAAACCCGATAAAAACCTAATTAAACAACCGTAGTCAGTCCAGGCCCGCTTGTTGGAAAAACCAAGTCTTCAGGTCATGGCAAAAAGACTGAAGGTCAGGGGTCATCCGCAGCTCTGGGGGTAATTTGTTCCAGAGGGTCAGCGCGCCCACAGAGAAAGCTCTCCCCCTGGGGATCGCCAGCCAGCATTGCCTGGCCAACGGTACCCTGAGGAGGCCGACTCTGTGGGAGCAAACCGGGCGATGGGATGTTGACAATGGCAGCAAGTGGTCTCGCAAGTACCCCGGGCCTAAGCCATGCAGGGCTTTAAAGGTTATTACCAGCACCTTGAATCGCACCCGGAGGGCAACCGGAAGCCAATGCAGCTCACGCAGGAGCAGTGTAACATGGGAGTACTGAGAAACTCCCATGAGCACCCACGCGGCCACACTCTGCACCAGTTGAAGCCTCCAGGTGCTCTTCAAGGGCAGCCCCATGTAAAGAGCATTGCAGTAGTCCAGGTGAGAGGTGACGAGGGCATGAGTAACCATGCATAGGGCATAGAGCTCCACCTCATGTTTATTGGACCCGTGCCCCTCCTGGCTGGTTTATGCGGCTTGGGAGGGGACACGAGGCTGGTTCCAGGCGGTTATATCTGCCTCTTTGAGTGAGGGTAGTTTCCCCGCCGTCTTAAAGGAGGCGGTGGTGAGACCTCTCCTCACGAAGCCTGCCTTGGACCCAGCTGTGTTAAATAACTTTCGTCCGGTCTCCAACCTTCGCTTTCTTGCGAAGGTTGTTGAGAGTGTGGTGGCGCATCAGCTCCCTCTGGTCCTGGATGAAGCGGATTATCTAGACCCGTACCAATTGGGTTTCAGGCCCGGGTACAGCACGGAGATGGCATTGGTCGCTCTGGTGAATGATCTCTGGAGGGCCCGGGACAGGGGACATTCCTCTGTCCTAGTCCTATTAGACCTCTCAGCTGCGTTCGATACCATCGACCATGGTATCCTGCTGCGGCGTCTCAGGGGATTGGGAGTGGGAGGCACAGTTTTTCAGTGGTTCTCCTCCTATTTCCTGGGACGTTCGCAGTTGGTGTTGGCAGGGGGACAGAGGTCGACCTCGAGGTCTCTCGCTTGTGGAGTTCCTCAGGGGTTGGTCCTCTCGCCTCTCCTGTTCAAAATCTACATGAAACCGCTGGGTGAGATCATTCGTGGTTTTGGAGTTGGGTATCATCAGTACGCTGATGATACCCAACTTTTTATTTCGACCCCAAACCACCCCAGTGATGCCCTCGACGTGATGTCCCGTTGCCTGGAAGCGGTTTGGGTCTGGATGGGGAGGAACAGACTTCAACTCAACCCCGACAAGACTGAGTGGCTGTGCATACCGGCATACCGGGATATTCAGAATATCCCATCTCTTTCTATGGGTGTGAGCTATTACCCCCCGTAGATAGGGCTCGCAACTTGGGAGTCCTCCTAGATTCATGGCTTACTTTGGAAGATCACATAGTGGCCATGACTAGGGGGGCCTTCGCCCAGGTTTGCCTGGTGCACCAGTTGCGGCCCTATCTAGACCGGGATGCCCTGCGTACGGTCACTCATGCGCTCGTGACCTCTCGTTTAGACTACTGCAATGCTCTCTACATGAGGCTGCCCTTGAAGACCACTCGGAGGCTCCAACTGGTACAGAATGCAGCCGTGAGAGTTGTGTTGGGAGTCTCCCAATACTCCCATGTTACACCTCTGCTCCGTGAGCTGCATTGGCTCACAGTTGTCTTCCGAGTGAGATTCAAGGTACTGGTAATGGTGTTCAAGGCCCTACATGGCATGGGTCCGGAGTACCTCAGGGATCACCTGCTGCCGGCATCAACTTCCCTCCGCCCTGTGCGTTCCCACAGAGAGGGCCTTCTCAGAGTGCCACCGGTCAGAGAATGTCGTCTGGTGGCCCCCAGGGGGAGGTCCTTCTCTGTGGGCGCCCCGGATTTATGGAATCGGTTGCCGGTCGAGCTCCGGATGGCGTCTGACCTTCGCTCCTTCCAACGCGATCTGAAGACGCACTTATTCGAACAAGCCGGCCTGGCCTGATGGGGGGATGGGTTTGGGATTTTATTGTTGTTTTTTAATATATGTATTTACTGTTTTAGTTTGGGCATTGTATTTAATTTCTTTTTTAACTTTTGTATTTTTATATATTTGCCCTGTTCACCGCCCTGAGTCCTTTGGGAGAAGGGCGGTATATAAATAAAATAATAATAATAATTATTATTATTATTATTATTATTATTATTATTATTATTATTATTATTATTATTATTATTATTATTAATCTCAGTCCAAAAAGGGGTGCAACTGGTGCACTAGGCGAACCTGTGTGAAGGCCTGCCTGGTCACGGCCGTTAAATGATCTTCCAAATTAAGCCATGAATCCAGGAGGACCCCCAAGTTGCAAGCCCTTTCTGAGGGGGGCAATACCTCCCCCCATTAAAAGAGAAGGAACTAGTTGGACAACACGAGATGCCAGTATCCACAGCTACTCGGTCTTGGAGAGGTTGAGCCTGAGCCTGTTCCTTCCCATCCAGACCAGCACCGCCTCCAGGCACCGAGACATCACATCAAGGGCATCACTGGGTTGGCTCGGGGTGGAGATGAATAACTGGGTATCATCCGCATATTGGTGATACCTCACCCCAAAGCCACGGATGATCTCACCCAGCAGCTTCATATAGATGTTAAACAGGAGGGGGGAGAGAACCAACCCCTGAGGCACTCCACAAGTGAGGGGCCTCGGGGTAGATCTTTGTCCCCCTGCCAATACAAACTGCGAGCGGCCTGAGAGGTAGGAGGAGAACCACCGTAAAACAGTGCCTCCCACTCCCAAGCCCTCGAGCCGTCGCAGCAAGATACCATGATTGATGGTATCAAAAGCCGCTGAGAGGTCAAGTAGGACCAGGACAGAGGAACAACCCCTGTCCCGGGCCCGCCAGAGATCATCTACCAGTGCGATCAATGCCGTTTCCGTGCTGTAACCGGGTCTGAAACTGGACTGGTTTTAGCCCATTCATCTTGGACAAAAGCTGGGCTTGACAGTGCATTTGTGAAAGGGAGCCTTTACAAGTCTTCCCCATTTGGGCTGCCAAATACTTAGAACAATTGCAGCCCAGCTTTGAAGAAACAGTGTTTTTCAGAAATACCACAAAAAAGTGTTCAGGAGAAAAATAAGGGGGCATAAAACCCTTGTTGCTGACAAGTGAGTTTGGCCAGGAACAGAGGAGGAAGGGAAAAAATGTAACTGTCGCCTCTGCCTCCTGAGCTGTTTTCCTATAGTTATTAAAGCACTCCAGAGGGGAAAAAAAAAGTGGTGGAGAAAGGCAGTGCATGTCCCTAAATACACAAAGGAAAAATATTAATATGGTAATGAGAAAGCTTAATCCAGAGCAGATGCACATAAATGTTTGCTGCACATAACACATCAGGAAGAGCAAGAACTTAAACCAAGTGAGAAATTTTCAACATAAGAGCTAAAATGTTAAGGTTAAAACATCACTCGCATATGGTTAATCCAAAGGGCCGTGTGTGAAAAATGAAACGACAGCTTTCGAGCAAAACGAAAGAAACAGAAGTAAAAGCAGATGGAAACTCTACAGCAGAACAAAAGTGGAACAAACAAAGAATAATCCAGGAAGAGGTGGGAGTCAAACCAGACAGAAGAGCTTAAAAATTATCAAAGCAAAGCAATGATGCAGAGGGAGAGTGATGCAGAGGTAATGGAATAAGCTAAAGGTGAACCTCAGGCTTTGGCTGAATTTCAGTGCTATTAGCAAGTGTCAATTTGAGAAACATTTGTGCTTATGCATACAATAAGTGCTAGAGCCTAGAGTATTTTTGTTTTGGCTCTTAAGTATCCCAGTCCATTCTGCATGCTCAGTGGCCTCATTTTTCTCCTTTCCAACCACTGGAAATGTACTATGTTTGGACCATATTGCTCCTTTCAGCTTTTTGTTCTATTTGTGTTTGTTCTTGCTCCATGTTTTGGGGTAGGTGGGGTTAAAAGGTGCATGTTTGTGACAGTCTCTACTAAATTTAGTTATTTGGTTTCTCTGGTACTGTTTATGGGAAGGTTTTTCTTCCAACCTGGGGGTTATTTTTTTTAAAATAGCTTGTCAATATAAAACAGCTATCTAAACAGTATGAATATTCTTTCAGAATTCTCTGGATATCTACTCAGCTTCTCCTTTTACCATCTCTGTTAAACCTCAACTTGCCAGCTAGGCTGTCACTTGCCATGGTCGTTATAAGACTTTGGGAAATACTTTCTTTTACCCTTTTTTTCTTAAAGGCTTAATAAACAAAACCCCTTTATTTGTAACCCTGACTCTAATGATTTCTGTCTTTTACATTTTTTTACTTATAAGATTTACTGTATATACCAACTGTCTTTCTTTAAAGCAGCATATGTAGCATTCCTATTGTTTTCCCAATAATGACAACCCAGTAAGGTAGATTTGGCTGAGATAGACTAGTGGGCCTGAGCTACCCAATGAGTTTCTATAGTTGAAGGTGGTTTTGAACCTATGTCTAGTACAAGTCCAACCTCTTGGCCACTACTCTACACTTCCTCTCCAAATTCTCTCTTGAGATCATCTGCTAAGGACTTCCTGTCCAATTCCATCAGTTTTCCTGGTACCTTTTTTCCGAGATATTTCTTGATTTTACTATCTCAAGGATTTCCAAGTACAGTATTGTCCCATTCAGATCTGATTAACTTTATCAGTTTGGATCTAGCCTCACAAAATAGGAATGTTCAGATCACCATTAGAAGAAATATCTAGCTCCCAGGGAGCCATTCTTTAATAAGCACACTTGATACCTTGCCCTATTTCTCTAGAGTTCAACTGTAGAATGAAAAATCTTCACCAGGGTCCAGTCCAAGCTGGGAATAAACAAAATGGAGACTGCTTTAGAAAGAAGGTTGGAGTTTATTGAAGAGCAGAGCCAGACAGAAAGATGGCTCTGGGAAAGCTGACCACATGTTGCTGGGAGTGGTGGGTTTTTATACCTCTCTTCCTGGAGGAAACTGATTATCTGGACCCGTACCAATCAGGTCTCAGGCCCGGATACAGCACGGAGACGGCATTGGTCGCGCTGGTGAATGATCTCTGGCGGGCTCGGGACAGGGGTTGTTCCTCTGTCCTGGTCCTATTAGATCTCTCAGCGGCTTTTGATACCATCGACCATGGTATCCTACTGTGGCGTCACAGGGGGTTGGGATTGGGAGGCACCGTTTTACGGTGGTTCTCCTCCTATCTCCTGGGCTGTTTGCAGTCGGTGTTGACGGGAGGGCAGAGATCCGCCCCGAGGCCTCTTGTTTGTGGAGTTCCTCTGCATTATATTCACAACATAATGACAGCTGTCATAGGCCGCTTTTACGCGGCCGCACTGACAGCTGTCAAAAGACTATGCACGGGCAGCCGCCCACGCGGCCTACAAGCACACGCGGCCGTTTGACAGCTGTCAAACGGCGTGCATGCGCATTACCACTTGAGCTGTCAAACCGCGGCAAGCCCCCGGCGGCCGCCGCAAGCTGTCAAAGTTAGCGCATGCGCAGTAGCGGCGGCGAGCTGTCAAAACGCCGGCCGCGTGCCAAAACCAGCTGACGGGATCCCTTGCCTGGCTAACACACTAGCGTTGTCTCTGGGGAGATTCTGCCCTAACAGCTGACCGATTGGCCCCCTGTTCTTGGCGGGAAAACGCGCCCAGCTGATTTGCTGTCCCGTTTGACAGCTGCCTATATAAGGCATGTTTTTCCCTTTTCTGTTGTCCGGCCTAACTGAATAAACAACCTGTTAATGAAGACGCGTCTCCCTTGTCCTTCCTGCCGATAATCCACCTGGCGACGAAGGTGGGATCCCGGTACTCGCTGAAGTCACTAGCTAAGTCACCGACCGGACAAGCCGACCTTCCAGGTGCCTGAAGTACCGCGGACCCGGAATGGCAAACCTAGGACACATAAGGGAGTTCGACGTCCGGCACCCCGAAGGATGGGAGTCGCATTTGGGCCAGGTCGAGGGGTACCTCCTTGTGAATAAAATCACGGAGGACCACCACAAGGCCGCCGCGCTCCTATGCCTGAGCGGGCCAGCGGTATACGATGTCGCCGTTGGCCTCTGCAGCCCGGACCCGGTCGCCACCATTCCGTATGCTGAGCTCACAGACCGCCTCAGCAAACACTTCATGCCAAGGCGGTCAGAACTGTATTGGCGACTCTATTTCGCCCGACGGAAGCAGCAGCCTGGCGAAACCTCCACCGCTTTCATCGCAACCGTCAGGCACGCCGCCCGCAAGTGCCATTTCCCCGACCTGGAGGACCGTATCCGCGATCAATTTATCGCCGGTCTCCAGAACGCGCGCCTGCAGAGGAAGCTTGTGGCAAAGCCCACAATGGACCTCGCAGAGCTCACGCTGGAGATAATGGCGTTCGAAGACAGCCATCGCAACGAAACCGAGACGTTTGGCGAAAACTCTGGCAACTCTGTCCATCAGGCCAGGGAGCTCGACCAAGGGCCGCCGGAGCCCGAATCCGGGGTCGATGCGATCCTCTCTCGCTTCAACCGGATGACCGCCGGCCGGGAAAGGAACCGCAACCAAGACCGACAGACGGGCCCCAACACGAAGAAACCGCAGACCAACGCCAGGGCAAAGTGTGCAAGCTGCGGCGGAAGCCATGCCAGAGCCACTTGCCGGTTTAGGAACGCAAAGTGCCACGGCTGTGGCAAGACCGGCCACATCCGATCAGCTTGTCGCAGCCTAAACCGGGAGACCCTCCACGACCTTGACGAGATCCCCGCAGGTAGGACCGCCCCTCCCCGCCCTCCCCCAAGGGTTGTAGGGTCCGTATGCTCCCTAACAAAAACTCTCGCTAACAACATCCCCAGAGCCAAGGTTAGAACGTGGGTCAAAATACAGGGAATCCCCTGTGAAATGGAGGTCGACTCAGGATCCTCCGTTTCCATCCTGTCAGGGGACACCCTCCAGAAAATAGCCAACAAAACAAATCACCGCATTCCTATCCAACCCTCCAGGGTCATGCTGGCAGATTTTCAAGGGGCGCAGATAGATTTAAAGGGACAAGCCGTCCTGAAAGTCGAATTTAAAAAATTCTCAGGCCACTTAACAGCCCAAATAACAAAGCAACCAAGAACTAGCTTAATAGGATTAGATTGGTTTGAGGCATTAGGCATTCGCCTCGAAGGGACAAACCGCATCCAAATCAATTCTTTAGAAAATATCTGCAAAAAATTTGCGGATGTGTTTGACGGCTCACTGGGCAAATACAACGGCCCCCCCATCGACCTCAAGTTCAAACCGGAGGTCGGACCAATTAGAATAAAAGCCAGGAAAGTTCCCTTCGCCCTAAAACCAAAAATAGACAGGGAATTAGACCGCTTGCTCAAACTAGGAGTCCTAGAACCCACTGACAGCGGAACTTGGGAAACCCCCATAGTGACACCTGTCAAACCCAATGGTGAAGTGAGAATCTGCGCGGACTATAAAGCGACCCTCAACCGCGCACTCAACCCGCATGCGTACCCAGTCCCATCAGTTAGAGATGTTCTTTCAGAAATAGGGTCCGGCTCCATTTTTGCCAAATTAGACTTGGCACATGCCTTCCTGCAACTCCCTGTAACCAGGGAAACCGCAGAAGCCCAAACCATAGTGACGCATAGAGGGGCGTTCAAAGTGAACCGCCTCCAATTTGGCATCTCCGTGGCACCTGGAATATTCCAGGAAGTCATGGAACGAACTCTCAAAGGCATCCCTGGAGTCTGCCCGTATTTTGATGACGTCCTCATCGCGGGCGACTCCTCCCACTCCCTAGCAACCAGGCTGCACGAAGTCCTCTCAAGATTCCGCGCAGCTGGCTTAAAATTAAAACGTGAGAAGTGCTCAATCGGAGTACCCTCCGCAGAGTTCCTGGGGTACAAAATAGACAGCAAAGGCATTCACCCCACCAATGCAAAAATACAAGCAATACAAGCCGCACCCCCCCAAAAAATAAAACGGAGCTCCAGGCATTCCTAGGGCTCCTAAATTTTTACCATTCATTTTTGCCCGGAAAAGCCACAATAGCAGAACCTCTTCATAGACTCCTGGACAAAGGGGCTCCTTGGCAGTGGACCCCACTTCATAATGACAGCTTCAAACAGCTAAAACAATTACTTTCCAGCGATACAACCATATCACACTACAACGAAACCAAACCTCTATGCATCGCCTGCGATGCTTCACCTTATGGCATCGGGGCAGTCCTCAGCCACTCCCTTAACGATGGCACGCAAGCCCCAATCGCATACTACTCTAGGACACTTTCAAAAACCGAGCGCAACTACGCGCAAATAGATAAGGAAGCCCTGGCTATAGTAGCTGGAATTAAAAAATTCCACGATTACCTCTATGGCAGACCTTTTACAATCTATACAGATCACAAACCTCTCCTGGGCATATTCACATGGGACCGCCAAACCCCGCAAATTTTATCCCCGCGAATGCTTCGCTGGACGACATTCCTATCTGCTTACTCTTATCAATTAATCTACAAACCTGGAAAGGAAATGTCCCATGCAGACGGCCTCAGCAGGCTCCCACTGCCTCAAATTGACCCTGACCCAGCCCCAGCCGGCCAAGTCCTGGCCATACAAGAACTCGCAGAATGCCCAGTAACAGCAAAAGACATCGCACACGCCACAACGAGGGACCCCACCCTCAGCAGGGTACTCTCATGGGTCACATCAGGATGGCAATCATCCTGCCCCTTTCCCCCCATCCAACCATATTTTGCAAAACGACACGAGCTTTCAACACATTTAGGCTGCATCCTCTGGGGGTGCAGAGTAATAATCCCTTCATGCCACAGAGCAAGGGTTCTCCAAACACTACATGAGGGCCACCCTGGCATTTCAAAAATGAAGGCCCTGGCACGCAGTTATGTCTGGTGGCCATCCTTAGACAGGGACATCGAGCAGCATGTAGCCGGCTGCTATCTCTGCCAGCAAACCAGAGCCTCCCCTCCGCACGCCCCAGTTCACAAATGGGAAACCACTTCCAATCCTTGGTCCCGCATCCACCTCGATTACGCAGGACCATTCCAGGGACAGACCTTTTTAATCATTGTAGATAGTTACTCTAAATGGCTGGAGGTTCTCCCGGTTTCAAGCACCACATCAGAGGCCACCATTCAAGCATTAAGGGGAGTTTTTGCCACCCACGGTCTTCCAGATGTCATAATCACTGACAACGGGCCTCAATTTACCTCCCGTGACTTCCAGATCTTCACGAGGAGGAACTGTATTAGACACGCAACATCAGCCCCGTTCCACCCGTCCAGTAATGGCCTCGCAGAGGTCATGGTGAAGACCACCAAAGACTCTCTGCGCAGAATGATCGTCGGCAACTGGCACCGTCGACTCGCCCGCTTCCTCCTCGCACACCACACCACTCCCGTGTCCACCACCGGAAAATCTCCAGCAGAACTAAGATGGGGTCGCCGACTGGTCACTCGACTTGACAGACTGCACCCAGACAGGCCAGCGGCCGAAAAAACCAACAACTTGCCACACAAAACATTTTCTAAGGGACAAAATGTCTGGGCCCGAAATTATGGGGGAAGGGATAAATGGACCCAGGGGGTGGTTCTCGATCAAACCGGGCCCCTGTCATACACCATCAACGTGGGCAAGGGACTCACGTGTAGGAGGCACGCAGACCAGCTTCGCCCCCGGTCACCCCCAACTCCACCACGCCAGAAGTGGCGGCAGAAAATTTAGAACCCCCCAGCACCAATTACCCGGAGGAAATCCCGTGCCACACAGACCCTCCGCCCATTTCCCCCGTAGAAACCCCCGAAACCATAGAAGCACCTGCACCCCGCAGATCCACTCGTCAGAAGAGGCCGCCAGCATACTTAGCGGATTTTGAATGGGCCGGAAGTTCGCCGAACAGTTCCAACACCAGTTGAAAGTTACCCCAAGTTATGTGTTCAGTTCAAGGGGGGGGGGAAAGGGGTGCATTATATTCACAACATAATGACAGCTGTCATAGGCCGCTTTTACGCGGCCGCACTGACAGCTGTCAAAAGACTACGCACGCGCAGCCGCCCACGCGGCCTACAAGCACACGCGGCCGTTTGACAGCTGTCAAACGGCGCGCATGCGCATTACCACTTGAGCTGTCAAACCGCGGCAAGCCCCCGGCGGCCGCCGCAAGCTGTCAAAGTTAGCGCATGCGCAGTAGCGGCGGCGAGCTGTCAAAACGCCGGCCGCGCGCCAAAACCAGCTGACGGGATCCCCTGCCTGGCTAACACACTAGCGTTGTCTCTGGGGAGATTCTGCCCTAACAGCTGACCGATTGGCCCCCTGTTCTTGGCGGGAAAACGCGCCCAGCTGATTTGCTGTCCCGTTTGACAGCTGCCTATATAAGGCATGTTTTTCCCTGTTCTGTTGTCCGGCCTAACTGAATAAACAACCTGTTAATGAAGACGCGTCTCCCTTGTCCTTCCTGCCAATAATCCATCCTCAGTTCTCTCGCCCCTCCTGTTCAACATCTATATGAAGCCGCTGGGTGAGATCATTCGTGGTTTTGGGGTGGGGTATCATCAGTACGCTGATGATACCCAACTTTTTCTTTCTACCCCGAACCAACCCAGCAATGCTCTCGCCGTGATGTCCCGTTGCCTGGAGACGGTCCAGGTCTGGATGGGGAGAAACAGGCTTCGTCTCAATCCTGCCAAGACTGAGTGGCTGTGCATATCGGCATCTCGGGCTAACCAGACTATTCCACCTCTAACGATGGGGGGGTGAGGTGTTACCCCCCCCGTTGATAGGGCTCGCAACTTGGGCGTCCTCTTGGATTCACGACTCAATTTTGAAGACCATATAGGAGCCGTGACCAGGGGGGCTTTTGCCCAGGTTCACCTGGTGCGCCAGTTGCGACCCTATCTGGACTGAGATGCCCTACGCACAGTCACTCATGCGCTCGTGACCTCCCGTTTAGACTACTGCAATGCTCTGTACATGGGGCTGCCCTTGAGGACCACTCGGAGGCTTCAGCTGGTGCAGAATGTGGCCACGCGAGTTGTGATGGGGGTTTCCCGATACTCCCATGTAACACCTCTACTCTGCGAGCTGCATTGGCTCCCGGTTGCCCTCCAGGTGAGATTCAAGGTGCTGGTGATGACCTATAAAGCCCTAAATGGCTTGGGTCTGGGTTATCTGAGGGAACACCTGCTGCTGGCATCAAGCTCCCTTCGTCCAGTGTGCTCCCACAGGGAGGTAAGAGATTGCCGGCGGACAACACCCAGGGATAGGGCCTTCTCAGTGGGTGCGCCTGCCCTTTGGAACCAGCTGCCAGTGGAGCTTAGGACTGCCCCCGACCTCCGTTCATTCCGCCGGGACCTGAAGACCTGGCTCTTCAAGCTCTCTGGCCCAGGCTGAGAATTTTAATTTTAATTTTAATTTTAACTGGGGTTTTATTTGTTCAGGGACGGATATAATTTTTAAAACTGTTTTTAACGTTTGTATTTTTTGTTTTAATCACCCTGTAAACCACCCTGAGTCCTTCGGGAAAGGGCAGTATATAAATGTAATAAAATAAATAAATAAATAAATAAATAAATAAATAAATAAATAAATAAATAAATACCTTCTGAGGCTCTTGAGGTTGTTTCCTGTTCCTGTTTGAGGCTTTGTATTTCCTGTGTCATGCACTTTGACCTGAGTCTTTGTGTGCCCTTTTGGTATTGGTGGGTTAATTCTATTATGTCCCCAAAGGTCATGTCTTTTAGAGTCTGGGTGGGGTATGTGGATTTTAGGGGTCTTTGTCTTCCTATTGTCTTCAGTTTCTTGTTGGAAGGCTCCAACCTTTCTGAAAGGATTACTGAATTTGCGTTTCTAAAAGCTGGCCTCTGCTGAGTTTTCTGCTTGGGGGAGAGGGGCTGGGGCTGGTTTCTGTCTTTTTTAAGATCTTCTCCTAATTAGAGTGCAGTAGGAACTCACAGAAACATTCATAAGAAAATTTGACTGGGGTAATGTAGTGAGATATACGGTATTTCTCGCTCCTAAAAGAAAAATAAGCAGCAGGGTTGCTGCTATAATGCTGGAATATTAGCTTGAAAAGAAAACTTCACCCTTCCATAGTCAGGAATGTTCTCTTCTGAAAGAAGTTTGAATAATCTGCTCTTGATTAGCTTGTGGAGTTCTGAGGAAGGAAGTAGGCAAGAAGGGGAGCATATCCCTGACAGCACTGCCAAAAAAAAAAAAACAACACACCCCCAACCTCTCTTAATTTCCATCCCCATTGCTGATAACAGCTGGTGAATGTTTTGCAAGGATTTCTTAATTAATCCAGTTCAATTTTCTGGTTTTAAATCCAATGAAATATAGCCCAGCTGTGAGTTGGAGATCTCTGGTGCAATTCTAGGTTGTAAAGATTTGGCTGCACATATTTGCTGTATGAATGTATTTATATGCTTTATTGGGGTAAATATTCATTTTTCACTAGTGTGGAAATACAGCAGAACCTGTTGCAGGGTGCTTAAGCAGGGACAGACAATCTGTACGCTGAGGGTACCTGTGGTTCCCCCACAATTAAAGGTCCAGAAGCCTCACCTAAAAAAATCTGTTGGCAACCCTACATTTCTCTGTTTCAACACACATGATGTGCAGCGGGTCCCTGTACAAAGAGTCTTCCAGGAAATTATGTAGCACAATGTTTTGACAGGATTCAGGATGGGGAAATCAAAAGGAGAGGTGATCCATGCTTCTCCGTCTTTCCTTGAGTACACTTCTTAGAACCAGCAAGGCACTTTCGGTACAGCATCTTTGCTCCATCACCAACTGAAGTCTACTCCAGACACCTACTTAAATTGTTAATGCGAGTTAAGCTGTCAAATAAATGATTCATTTGGACTGTGAGAGTTTGCTACTGTGCCAAGAAGGAACAAGGAAAAAGAGAACTCATATGAAAGTATATTAAGAAGTTCATTTTCCCATGGGGAGCCTGACAATACCCGTTTTAATAGAATGTTGCTCTGGGAGGGAGTAATATTTGGAACATTGAGTGCCTGCCAGCTGTTCTGAACAGCCACTCTTCTGCCAATTTCCTCCTATGATGTGTCGTCCTTGCCCCTGCTATTAGAAAAGTTCCAGAAAAAAACTTCCCAAAGGTGGGATTAAAAAAAGAAAGGAACCTCAAGTACAGTTCATGTCAATGTCCCATTAGGATGCATGTCTCTCAGTATCTCTTGATAACAGGGAAGGATCGTTGCTGAAGTCCGTCTGCAGTGAGCAGCAAGGGGTGGGTGCAACTTGTAACCTGTTGCCATTTAAGCAAGCAGCTCAGCCAGCAGAAGGCAGAACTATGAACTTAGTGCTTGGGGGAAGGGGGGGGAAAGCTCCTGTTTTATTGTGTTTATTTTAAAATCAAATTATAGTTGTGTATACTAATGTTACTTGGCACTTGGAAGAGGGTCCATAGAAGCCTACCTGTATTGCTAAAGAAAACTTTCTCTCAGAAGCACTTTGTTGATGCTGCAGACCAGCAGTAGACTACACGAGGGGTCCTCAACCTTGGCAATTTTAAGACTTGTGGACTTCAACTCCCTTTTCTTGTCTGTGTGTTCATGCTAAGTCATGGTTTGGTAAATAATGATTGAAAGCACAGAATATGAAACTAGCCCCTGTGTTTCCTGTCTCTTTCTCTCTCTTTTCTTTTTTCTTCTCCTTATTTGGAGAATTGGTCATTCCTTTTGTAAAATTATGCTAAGGGCTACAAAAAATTAGGCCAAGGGTTTGAATTGCCCTCAGTAGATTTAATCTGGACTTCTATTATATTCAAATCTTTTCTTGGTGAGGTTTTTCCCCATGGAGGGGGATCAGAGTCAGCCCTGGTGTGTAAGAGATAATTATGAAGTTAAATAAATGACAATTTCAGAGTGCTGCTCCACATTGGAGAAGCAAGCATATCCTGAGATAACTCTGTATTAATTTTTAATTCTGCAAATTGATTTTATAAATACAGTATGTGAGTAGTGAGGTTCTTATTTCTACAACTGCAATAATTTATTCCAGGCCATCATTTATTACATTTTGTAAAGTCAAATCATAAACCTGTACAGATTTAATTTGAACTAAACAAGAGTTACTAAAAAAAGAGTTCAGCTCAGTGGGGCTAGTACAAGAGTCTCTTTCCTGAGTTTATGAGCACTAGTAATTATCGTTATTGAAGTATCTCTCTAAATATAGCCTAATGCAGTGGGTGGCAGCACTTATCTGATATTTGGATAAACTAAAAAAAACAACCTCCAAATCCCTAAGAGATGGACTTGATCAGAACAAGGGTGGGAAATTTCCAGGAAATCTGGGGTGGGAGATCTTTATGTATTCTAGTTTTGTCACTTTTCTATTGCTATTTGTTATATTCTTTCCTATGTTCTTTACTATAACATTTTCCATATATTGCTATTTGAAATGGCATACAGGGAAGCAAGATTGTGCACCCCAGAGATTTTGCATTACAGCTCTTATAAGATCCACTCAGTGTAGTTCAGTAATCCAGTTGTATGGACTTGTACTCCAATACATTTGGAGGGCACAAAGGAAGTCCTCCTAAACCTCACTATGTGAAAGCAAGCACAGCATCACAGTATATCATACAAAAAGCACAACACAGGCTATAATAAATTAACATGACCAACTGGCCCAATTCAATTTTTTTTTGTTTTCTGCATGTTCAGTTCCAAAAATGGAATTCAGTAAATGGAATTCAGTAATTAGGAAACTGAGCCCCCACAAATTTATTATTGCTTTTTTATTTCTTAACCACAGCTTTGAGATGTCCAGAAATTCTCTGTGCTGAGAGGCGAAGGAAGGGAGAAGAGAAGAGAGGAGAGGAGAGGAGAGAAGAATATCTGTGTTTTTAAGTCCTACCTGATGTAAGAAATAGGTTTATTTCTGCTACAAGATGAAGTGGAAATGATTCAGGAAAAACAGCTCAGTTCAATAGAAGATGGATTTTTAAACAATCAAGACCTCAGTCGACAAAAACACACTGGAAACCTTTGCCAGAGCTCAGAAGGGAAATCAGACTGCTGCTAAAAGAGGTGCTTAACATTTAGGTGGATGCACAGATTCAATAAACACAAATAAAGAAACCACCTAAAGAACCCCAGGGGTAGGCCCAATATAGGTTTCTGACAAATAGGCAGAAAGGCCTATCGATGTAACCTCCAGTGTGATAAAAATGCAAGTCACAAAGGAAATGTTAAGGGGAGAAATAAGTCTATACTCTACAAAAAATAGTCCCAGCATAAACCCCAGGGACACAACCGAAGATGCTATAAAAGTCCTGCATTTCATTTACATGGATCTGGGATTACTTTCTGTTCATTTTTGTTACTTGTTTTTCATACAAGTAACAAAAGTGAACTCAAAGAAATTCCAGATCCATGTAAATGAAAGTAGGAGTTCTGCACAAGCTGTTATTTAAAAAAAATTAAAAAGTGGAAAAACAGCAAGAAGAAGAAGAAGAAGAAGA
This sequence comes from Vipera ursinii, assembly GCF_947247035.1. NCBI lineage: Eukaryota > Metazoa > Chordata > Lepidosauria > Squamata > Viperidae > Vipera > Vipera ursinii. The sequence continues at coordinate 39,887,794 of NC_139512.1, forward strand.
AGAAGAAGAAGAAGAAGAAGAAGAAGAAGAAGAAGAAGAAGAAGAAGAAGAAGAAGAAGAAGAAGAAGAAGAAGAAGAAGAAGAAGAAGTTGGAAGGGACCTTGGAGCTCATCTAGTCCAACCCTCTGCTAAGGCAGGAAACCCTATACCATTTCAGACAAATGGCTGTCCAGTCTCTTCTTAAAAACTTCCAGTGTTGGAGCATTCACCACTTCTGGAGGCAGGTTGTTCCACTGGTTAATTGTTCTAACTGTCAGGAAGTTTCTCCTTAGTTCTAGGTTGCTTCTCTCTTTGGTTGGTTTCCATCCATTGCTTCATGTCTTGCCTTCAGGTGCTTTGGAGAATAGCTTGGCTCCCTCTTCTTTGTGGCAGCCCCTGAGATATTGGAACACTGCTATCATGTCACCCCTCACCCTTCTCTTCATTAAACTACACATACCCAATTCCAGCAACCGTTCCCTATATGTTTTAGCCTCCAGTCCCCCAATCATCTTTGTTGCTCTTCTCTGTACTCTTTCTAGAGTCTCAACATCTTTTTTACATCGTGGTGACCAAAATTGGATGCAGTATTCCAGGTGTGGCCTTACCAAGGCATTGTAAAGTGGTATTAGTACTTCATGTGATCTTGATTCTATTCCTCTATTAATGCAGCCTAGCACTGTGTTGGCTTTTTTGGCAGCTGCAGCACACTGCTGTCTCATATTTAAGTGATTGTGATTGATATTCCAAGGAGTTATGGAGCGCATGTTAAAGGGCATTCTGGTGGTTTGACCCTATTTTGACGATGTGCTCATTGCTGGTGAGTCTACTGAGGTGCTTGCTGGGAGGCTAAAGGCCATCCTCCAACGGTTCCGCTCCGTGGGACTTAAACTCAGAAGGGACAAATGTAAAATTGGGGTCCCTTCTACTGAATTCCTGGGTTTCCATATCGATGTTGATGGCATTTACCCTACTAAATCCAAATTGAGAGCCATTCAGATGGCACCTTCCCCCAAGTCAAAAGGAGAGCTCCAGGCATTCCTGGGCCTCCTGAACTTTTACCATGCATTCCTACCTAACAAGGCCACAGTGGAAGAGCTGTTACACTGGCTCTTGGATAAGAATGTCCCATGGAAGTGGACCAAGGTCCACGAAAGCAGTTTCAAGGCAATAATGTCTTCTAATTCAGTGCTCATGCATTTCAATGAGAAATTGCCAGTCTGCCTGGCCTGTGATGCATCCCCTTATGGTGTGGGGGCTGTTCTAAGCCATTTGTCCAGAGATGGGACTCAAGTACCAATTGCATACTACTCACACACCCTGTTACCTGCTGAGCAAAATTATGCTCAAATTGACAAAGAGGCTCTGGCCTTCGTGGCCGGGGTGAAAAAAATCCACAATTACTTGTATGGCAGGGAATTCACAATATTCACTGATCACAAACCATTATTGGGGCTGTTCACTTCTGACAGACAGACCCCTCAAATCCTCTCACCCAGAATGCTAAGGTGGTCCATTTTCCTGTCTGCCTATAACTTTAGGCTGACATTTAAACCTGGAAAGGACCATGGGCCATGCTGCTGGCCTAAGTAGGTTACCATTGCCTTACTTGGAGTCAGATCCAGATCCAGCCTCTCACATCTTGTCAATCCAAGATTTGCCCGAGTTCCCTCTACATGCAGGGGATGTGGCTGCAGAAACTGTTTCAGACGAAGTTCTGAGCAGGGTTCTGGTATGGGTTTACACAGGGTGGCTAGAAAATAGCTGTGGACCTGAGTTCCAGAGTTATTTTACTCGCAGACATGAGCTTTCAGCTCATAAGGGGTGCATCCTGTGGGGAGCAGGGTCATTGCAGTCTCTCCATGAGGGTTATCCGGGCATTGTCCAGATGAAGGCATTGGCACGGAGCTACCTTTGGTGGCCTGGGTTAGATAAGGCTGTCGAGGCCCAGGTACACAGGTGTTACACATGTCAACAGTCGAGACCAGAAATGCCTCAGGCTCCAGTCCACAGATGGGAGGAGACTTATACAACATGGTCAAGGATTCATATTGACTTCGCTGGCCCTTTCCAAGGGCAACAATTTCTGATAGTGGTTGACAGCTACTCCAAATGGCTGGGAGTAATTCCCATATCAACTATGACTACTGCTAGGACCATCCGGGTGCTTAGAAAGCTTTTTGCAATACACGGGCTGCCGGACGTCGTTGTCTCGGACAACGGGGCCCAGTTCACAGCAACAGAGTTCCAGGCCTTCTTGAGGGAAAACCTCATAAGGCACGCCACATCGGCCCCTTTTCACCCTTCCTCTAATGGGCAAGCCAAATGCATCATGTGCCCAACAAAAGAGTCACTGAAGCGAATAGTGACTGGAGATTGGCACCATAGGCTTGCTGATTTCTTGCTGAGCCAGAATACTACACCTTGCACAGCGACCAGAAAGAGCCCAGCAGAGCTTCGCTGGGGAAAAAGACTAATCACAAAACTGGACAGGCTGCACCCTGACAGGGTGGTTGCAGACACCTCGCGCCTGAAAGCTCCACGTGGGTTGCAAGTGGGCAAGGGGATGTGGGCCCGGAATTATGGGCATGGGAACTTGTGGGTACCTATGAGGTGTCTATGGATGGGGGGAGGATTGTCTGCCACCATATTGATCAGCTGCATAAGCGTTATGCAGAATGGTCACAAAGTGAGGACCGTGCACCAGGCCCATTCCCAGGGCCAGAAACCAACATCAGAACAGAGCAGTTCACGTGCTCTGAGGACTCTTGCAGTCAATTCAGTGGGGAGGTGGTTGTAAATGGACACAGCCCGGGAGTGCAACATGGGTCCCCTGATGGGGAAAGCTCAACCAGAAAAAGACAGCCACTGTGCTAACTCTGCTCCAGCATTGGACTTTGGTCTGGGCCAACCTGGAAGGGCCAACCAAAGGGACTCTAGTCAGTCTGACTCTCGTGAACCTTTGATTACTGGTCTACCCAGCCCGGCGGGCAAGCTGGTAGACCACAATGTGCCTGGATCTCCCAGGTGTTCTACAAGGTCACACAGATCACCACCATATCTTCAAGACTTTGTGCCTAAATGATTTGTAGAATGTGTGTACATTCTAGGGGGGAGGGGTGTAATGTATTGGGGTTTTTCTTGTATGCAAAGTTCACGTGTCTGTGATTGCTGCTAACGGTTGCCTGTGTAACAGCTTGGGGTTTTTAGCCAGACTTAGAGTCTCCTGCTCAGCCATTGGCTGATTTATGTGGGAACTGTAGTACTTTAAACCTATTGGCTGCCACCTAGTGGCCATCCTGATAAATAGCGGTGCGGACGCACACACATCTCTCTTCTGTTCCAGCAGCTCAATAAAGCATGTTCCTGTTTTCACCTGCTCATCTCGCCTCGTGCTTCGAACCAACACAATACATAACAGATAGATAGATAGATAGATAGATAGATAGATAGATAGATAGATAGATAGATAGATAGATAGATAGACAGACAGACAGACAGACAGAGACAGACAGGATATGGATATGGATAAGGATAAGGATAAGGATATGGATATGGATATGGATATGGATATGGATATGGATATGGATATGGATATGGATATGGATATGGATGAAAGGGGAAAGGGGAAAGGGGAAAGGTGAAAGGGGAATGGGGAATGGGGAAAGGGGAAAGTTAAAGGTTTCTTGTCACTCAACACCTTTTGTTCTCAAATTTATTTGATAAGATTGATTGACTTTAAACAACTGATTTTGCCCTGCTTATATGCAGTTTTGTCAAGCTGAAGTAGGGATGGCCTGCCAAGTTCTCGGAGAACTTTATATCACCTGCATTCTGATCCTTGCTGATGGTTATAGCAAACAAACCCCAACCCTAAACCAAAGGTGTGGTTGGCAGAGAAATAATTTTGGTAGTGGGGGACAAATGAGTAAGTGGTTGATTGGGATGGTCCTTGCTGTACAAACAAAGACAATTTCTCTCCTTTCAAATGATCTTATGCAAACACAAGCAAATACATCCAAACCTCAGCAGCAGGACTTTGCACTTGTATTTGGGGTAAGTGCCATGCACACAGTGAGTCAACAATTCACCTCCTTCCATGAAGTGGCCCATTCCCAGGAGGCATTTCTCCTGGTGGCAGGACAGGGAAAGGAAAACAACAGCAGAGAAACAAGAGTTGCTTCCAGGCAACAGTTTTATTGTGTTATTATTGTCCCCAAACCTTTTTTTTAAATGCATGGGGAGTTCACCAACACTGTATTTCCCTTGTGTCTCTCCTGTGGTTTCACACTGTTTGTTCTGCTCCTTTCTTTACAAGACAAAATCAGAAAAGGAAATAAGATGACTGAAAATATTTTTGATTGTTACAATGAGGAGTTGTTACCATTGGAAGGAAGTCAGAAACTTTGGTTTCTCCTGCTCTTCAATACTCCCTTCTCTATTCCTATTTGTCATAAAATATTCACATTCATAGTTTTCCTCCTCGTTCTTCATTCCTATTCCTTTTGTGTTAAATCTTTTAGATTGTAACCCAGGCAACAGGATTGTCTTATTTTTATACTTTCTACATTGCTCTCAAAAATATTTTTGGCCAATGGTTGGGATAAAAAAAGTATAAATAAATAAATAAATAGCTTAGTCAATACTGCAACAAATAGATTCAGCCAAGAGATTACATGGAGTACCAAAAATCCAGTGTACTTTTCCTTAATATCTGGAAGAAGATGAGAAACCAAAAATAAATTATGAATGAACTGAAACACTTTCTAAAGTAAATTATTCCTTCTCTCTCTGTGTGTGTGTGTGTATGTGTGTGTGTGTGTGTTTAATTATATTGATTATAGAGGCCTTGTTTCAAATATTTATGTAGGCTGCCAGGCAACAAAGTACATTTTGATCTGAAACCAAAAAAACACACAATGGCATCTCACAGAATTTACATTTTAATTTAACCGACTGTTGGTGGCCACAATCAGTATTCAATGGTGGTTTTGTATGTAGAAATGCATACTGAAAAAATGTGCTTCATAGCATGCATAGTTAGCAGCTCTCCAACCTCTCTTGAACAGGGAGCGAGGAGTGGGGAGAAAATCAAATGCTAGAAAAGGAATATCAGATCTTGAATAAAGCAGCAGTTAATATGCAAGAACCGTCAGAGATTATTTGGGTTTTAAATTATGTGATAAACATTTTCTCCCATAACCGGATGCATGGCAAATATAAGCCATTTGACACAATGACCTTATTTCTTTTTATTTATTTACTAGACAATCCATGTCTCATTGGGTCATTGTTGCAGAGAAACATACTGAACAGGGTGGACAAAAAAGTAGTGAGAGTGAGAGTGACTTCCCTTCCCTCCCCTTCTCTCCCCTACCCAACAGGCAGGTGAGTGAATGGCTGCTGCTGGCTTGGGAACGGAATGAGGAATTGCAAGAGTGGCTAGGAAATTGTCACAGAATATTGAAAATGGGGATCACGTAACTGTAGAAGCAGAAGCCTGAAGTAGCCACAGCTTTCCCAAATGTCCTTCCTTTAGGAGTTAGGGGCCTCGGATTTTGGGAATATTCTATAAGTTAGCCCATTGACGTACCTTGGTTCAAAAACTGTTGCCCTAAAATGCACTGTTACCACTCAACTAAAGGTTATAGAAATAAGAGTTTTAGTAGTATGTATTTATCTCAAGAGACAGAATGCCTTTAGGACCCTATCAAAAGCATATTATAGCAAGAACTGGCAATGACCTGTGTTGTTATAAATCCTATTCTTAACAATCTTGTTGAAGTGGTGAGGTAGACACAGAAGATGGCCATAAAGCACTACTTCAGTTGTAAAGCACTCAACAGTTCTCTTCTCCCTGTTCTTCTTTTGCTTTCTCATTTTCTACAATTGTTTCTACATTATTGATGTACAGTATAATGTACAATTCTAGCCAACAAACCCTAAGCTTTCTTGTAATCTCTTGTCCAAGCAAGTCCAAGCCTGCTTAATTATTTGAGCTTTGCTAAGGAAGGGGAAAACAAAGAATAGGTGGCTTCACCTACAATATCTGGCTATCTCAGTCACAAATTAGGTATTAATACATTTATTTTATAATAAGCCATCTAGAGTTGTCCCAAAGATTGAGATAGAAAAGAAAGAAAGAAAGAAAGAAAGAAAGAAAGAAAGAAAGAAAGAAAGAAAGAAAGAAAGAAAGAAAGAAAGAAAGAAAGAAAGAAATCTACAAGTCAGTCTTCATTCCAGGTATCTGTATGAGCCAACCATGTATTTTTCTTCCCCAAAAGAAGAAAGTGAGTTGTCATTGTCTTCTTTGGGGATGTTTTGCAACTTCCCAATCTAGCCTTTTGCCCTGATGATCTCACATAAAAATGTTAACCAATCTAATCTTGATCCATTGGGTGCTGCCACCTGCTGAGACCCCTAAATCCTACCTTCCTCTAGTTACAGAGATGGACATACTACACCACAGGTTGGCAACCCGCAGCTCCGGAGCCACATGCGGCTCTTTTAGCCGTCTCCTGCGGCTCCCAGTTGCCCGGTGCGCACGCACCTCTTCAAACGGGCAGTGGTGCGCGCGCACCTCTCCAAACCAATGCCGTCCCGTTTGCACAGCTGCCGCGTTCGTCCATGTTTGACGAACGCGGCAGGTCTCCGAACGGGACGGCGCGCACCTCTCCAAAGGGGAGACCCGTTGCCGCGCAGGTGCCTCCCATTTTGTGCATGCGCAAAATGTTTTTTGCGCATGCACGTGAGTGGACGCACCCACGCGCACTTTTTGCGGCTCCCACTTTTTTGTTTGTATGATGGAACCGGTTCTGAGTGGCTCTTTTCCTTTTTCCGGTTGCCGACCCCTGTACTACACCAATAAAAACTTTTTTAAAAAGATAGAAGAATGAAGCAGAAAGCAAGATCAGCTGCAATACCTTATTCATGTGCAAGCCTGGTCTGATGTTGGGCCTGCTGACTATTGTATTTAGGAGATTATTTGGGTCCTTCAGCCCCTTTGGCAATAAAAACAATAAGCAATACATTAGCCTAAACCCTCGGATTTCAATAAGATGTACTTTCTTAATATGTGTTCCCTGGATTGCAGATTAAAATTATTGCACAAAAATTGGTTCCTTTTGCAAAATAATTTCTAAGGTTAAACAGGATATAATGGTGTAAATTCTTGAGTAGCACCCCCGGATAATTTTTTTTAAATGGCAAAAGCCACCCTTCCAGGAATGTGTAGGTTGATAGCTGAGTCAGATTAATATAACAATGGGATAGAATGATTTAATCCTTCCCATAATGCTATTTTTCTGACTGAAAATTGCTGTCCAGAAGCAATCTTTATTCCACCAGGCAAAATATTCTGGAACTTAGGAGAAAAACTCTGGAAGAAAAGAAAGATCTTTTTAAGGCAATTTCCAAAGGTTTTAAGTTTACTTAGCTGCCAGATCCCCTTATACAGAGAATTCCATAAATATAAGGAAATAAAGAAAAAGCTCATCTGTTACCAGTCTCACTTCCCAAAGCTATGCTATCAAAAGATAAACTGGCTTCATTTTATAGATCTTGGGTCATATTCTAAATTGCATAAAATGTAAATACACTTGGGTGTAGTGCATAATTTTGCTGTTCACCACACCCAAGGAAGAAAGAGAAAGGTTTCTGAATCAAATAATATTTCATGTACCTGAGAGGTTTGTAAAAAACATAACTCTGTTTTGCCACATAGGAAATCTAAGAAGGAAAGGGTTAAAAAACAGTTTCGGTTGAACAGTCACCTATCAGAACTAGTAACTTTACAGCCAAGGGTTTATCTCTGTAGCTGCCTGCATAATCTTAAGGCCTGTTCTGAATTGCAGCCACAAAACACTTAGAGAAAAGATCATTTTAATATTAAGAAGCTGGACATTGGTGGGTGACTGGAAGAATACAGAAAATAGGATAAATTCCAGAAGCTCTTCCTGTTTGTTTTGTCTCTTAATATCTTGACATCCTTGAATAATGAATCAAAAAATGAGCCTGAACTATGTGATGGGCCTGGTGGAAATATGCTTGCTTTCTTATTCAATTACTTCAGGAAATCACTTATCAATAAATATACCAGACCCCTCTCCTCCTTCCGTAGTACCTCATGTTTAAGGCCAGCTTTAGACATGGAGGAAAAAAAAACTTAGCAAAACAAACTATGAACTCCGTCCTTTCCTTCCAATACTTCTGGTCATTCCTGCACCAGTGCACCCAATGCAACAATCAATAACATGCTCATTGGGTTAGGACGCTGAGCTTGTTGATCAGAAGGTCGGCAGTTTGGCGGGTCGAAGTCCGAGTGCCGCGTAACAGAGTAAGCGCCTGTTACTCGTCCCAGCTTCTGCCAACCTAGCAGTTCGAAAGCACGTAAAAATGCAAGTAGAAAAATAGGGACCACTACGGTGGGAAGGTAACAGCGTTCCGTGCGCCTTTGGCGTCTAGTCATGCTGGCCACATCACCACGGAGACATCCTCGGACAAGCGCTGGCTCTTCAGCTTTGAAACGGAGATGAGCACCGGCCCCTAGAGTCGGAAACGACTAGCACGCATGTGTGGGGGAACCTTTACCTTTTACCTAATGCTGCTAAATAACAAATGCTACCAAATAGACTAGCAGAACCAAGACACACACCCTTGCCCATCTACAGTGCATTCAGAAAGTATTCAGACCCCCTTCACTTTTGTCAATTCTGTTAAGGTGCTGCCTGATTCTACAGTTGTTGAAAATCATTTTTTTCCCTCTGTTGAAAGAAAAATCTTCATCAGGGTCCAGTCCAAAATGGAGACTGCTTTAGAAATACATTTCTTGTTTATTGAAGAGCAGAACCACAATGGCATGTGGCTCTCGGGCAGCTGATCACATGGTGCTGGGAGTGGTGGGTTTTTATACCTTCTTGGGCTTTTGTGTTTGGAGTTGTTCCTGTTCCTGTGGCATAAACTTTGATCTGAGGCTCAGTGTGCCCTTTTCGTATTCTGATGGTAGTGAGTTAATCCTATTATGTCCTAAAAGTCATGTCCTGCTTCCCTGGGGCTGTGGCTGATGGCTATGTCCTGTGTTGGATTCTTGGGTGAGGGGTTGCTGGTTCTAGGGGTCTTTGTCTTTCTAATCCCACCAGCTCCAAGCTTCCTGGCCCCAGTCTTTCTGAAAGGATTATCAAATCTGCATTTCTACAGAGTTGATTTCTGCTTGGGGCAGAGAGACTTGTGGGGGAGGTGATGGTTTCTGTCTAAGATTTTCTGTTATTCCTTTGGGGAAATATATTCTGCTTTTTTAATATCCCCCAAACTATTTCTTTCTCTTGGGGGGTCCAGTCTTCCTACACCTAATTAATCTACACTTGGTATCCCATAATGACAAAATGAAAACAAAATGTTAGAAATGTCTTTAAATTTATTAAAAAGAAAAAAACTGAAATATCACATTGGCATAAGTTTTCAGACCTTTCTCTCAATACTTTGTTGAAGCACCTTTGGCAGCAATTACAGCCTCGAGTTTTTTTGGGTATTGTTGGATGTCAACCATTTGTGGACAGCCATTTTCAGGTCCCTGCAGAGATGTCCAATAGGGTTCAAGTCAGGGTTCTGGCTGGGCCACTCTAGGACATTCTCAGAGTTGTCCCTAAACCACTCCTGTGTTGTCTTGGTATTGTTGTTGTGTTGGAAAGTGGACCTTCAGCCTTTCTGAGGTCCTGAGTGCTGTGGAACAGGTTTGCTCCATTCATTTTCCCTCAATTCTAATCAGTCTTCTAGTCACTAGTACTGAAAAACACCCCCACAGCATGATACTGCCATCATCATGCTTCACTGTTGTGATGATATTGAGCAGGTGATGAGCAGTGCCCGGTTTCCTCCAAATATAACATTTGGAATTAAGGCCAAACAGTTCAATCTTGCTTTCATCAGGCCACAGAATCTTGTTCCTCACAGTCTGAGAGTCCTTCAGGTACATTTTTGTAAACTCCAAGTGGGCTTTCATGTGTTTTGCACTGAGGAGAGGCTTCTGTCTAGCCACTCTGCCATAAAACCCAGATTGGTGGAGGGTTGCAGTGATGATTTTCCTTCTGGAACTCTGTCCCATTGCTACACAAGATTTCTGGAGCTCAGTCAGGTTCTTGGTCACCTCTTCTACTAAGGCCTTTCTCCCCTGATTGTTCAGTTTAGCTCCTGGTTGTGCCAAACTTCTTCCATTTGAGAATTATGGAGGCCACTGTGCTCTTAGAAACCTTCAGTGCAGCAGAAAACTTATTATGGTCTTCCACAGATCTGTGCCTTTATTCATCCTATCTCTGAGCTCTGCAGGCAGTTTCTTTGACATCATGCCAAAGATGCTTTTTCATGAGGCAACTGGACTTTCGTGTTTTTCTTTGAAGATGCTTTGCTTCTCATCCAAGAAACTTCTTCACCTCTGACTGGATGGTGGGGAATGAAAGGATTTATATTCTTTGCACACAGCTGTTCATTTGCATTCTTTTAGTGAGTCATTAAAGCTACCTGGAGGTTTTTCTGTGTCTTCAGGGTCACCTGAGTAGTGCAAGTGGGTGTGAAGCCTTCTTGGAACTGTTGAAAGGACTGTGTTATAGAGTGGAGACGGATGATGCAGGATCCCTCCCCCTCTGTTAAGAGAGGGCTGTTCCGTTTTGATATAGTAGATGGCCTCTTTGACCCCTCTTTCAAACCAGTGGTCCTTTCTGTCCAAAATGTGGACTTTGCTGTCTTTGAAAGAGTGGCCTTTGTCTTTTAAATGCAGATGGACTGCTGACTTTTGTCCTGATGGGTTTGTTCTCCTATGTTGTTCCATACATTTATGAAGTTGTTTCATTTTCCCAATGTACAGATCTGCATATGTTTTACCGCATTGTACTGCATATACTACATTGCTCAGTTTATGTCTGGGTGTTTTATCCTTGGAAACTTGTCCACCCCAAGGATACAAGTGAGCCTCCTAAACAACCAAGTATTGGCAAGAAGCATCCAATGCATGTACTTTGACAACTGCATGATGGGCATTCCAGTTCTTTTTCAAGGGTCATATTGTTGTTTATGTATGTCTTTAATCTTATCTATTTATTTTAATGTGGCTTAATCCTCCTTATTAGAGATATTATCCCAGGTGTTTATTACAGGTCAATATCTTACACTTCCAGTTTCAGAATTTCTTTGCCTTGGAGTCATTGCTCCACATCCAGCTAGTGTTAGAAATTATACAGATGTTTTGTACTGAATCAGTTCACTGAATCATCAATCCCCATTATAGCTGCTACTGGCAGCAGCTGTCCCGGATTTTGGATTACAGTTTCAGCTGGAAATCACACTCAGAATCTTCCACCACTGATAATCTTCTTCATTTCAAAGCGAGGACATCAGTAAGAGCTGAAAGAGAGCACTGAGTTCAGAAAAGGCACCAGACTACATTATTGTAGGTGTATCTGCACTTTATAAAGGAAGGAACCTTGTCAGTAGGTGTCCCTTTGAAGGCCTGTGCAGTCCAACATTAGTTTAAAGAGAAATAATAGAGGGAATGGACAGACTCAGAGTTAATTAAATCTATCAGCAGTTTGCATCTCACTATAATGTCTCTGGCATCATTTTATTTTCCAGCTAAGTGGGTGCTTCAGATGATGACAAGACATCATCTTTGAAATCACTGTCCCTTATTCCAGGATCTCACACATAAAGAACAATCTATTCTGTTCTGTTCTGTTCTATCCTATCCTATCCTAAAAAAATAACAAAATAAAAATCAAAGTACTTCTGCATTATAGGAATAAAGGAACATCAATCTGACAAATATTTCAAAACCTGAAGGAATACCATCAAAACATCTCAGCACCAAAGTCTGCTAGAACAAGTTTCAATGCTCTTCTTAAACACCAGTATTATCTGTGTTATGCTTTATTTATTTATATCAGTTACTCTTGTCTTTATGCCTTGTTGTACACTGCCCAGATGACTGGGGTAATTTACCAAGAAGGAGAGGAGAGGAGTAACTACCATTGTACAAGCATAGCCTCCCACTATTAAGGAATTTTTCCTCACTCAAATGCTACCAACTGCATCATAGCTTCATGACTTGACTTAATATGGATTAATCTTCCTTTAGAGGTGAAGATTGGCTATCCAATTCACAAAGTGGGTATAAAAAGGAATTTTATTTTTATGTAGTTCATTATTTTTATGGATTTTAACCTGTCTTTTGGGATAATTTATCCTTTCATGATAATTCACAAGTCATTAGAGTAAACTGCTTTGTGGCCTTGTTACTCATAGGAAACAATTGAACAAAGATCAGCAAATGAGTCAGAAATCTGTGGGCTGGCTCATAACTTGTCAAGCTAACTTACATTCTGTTTTTCCCAGCCCTAAAATAAAAGAAAACTTAGAAATTTCCCACTAATCTTCTTCAACTTAGAGGATGTGCTAGGATTACACCAAAACTTCTCTCTCTCTCTCTCTCTCTCTCTCTCTCTCTCTCTCTCTCCTCTCCCTCTCCCTCCCTCTCCCTCTCCCTCTCTCCCTCTCCCTCTCCCTCTCCCTCTCTCTCTCTCTGTAGATTGTATATATATAGGATTTAATCCCAGTCAAATTAAGGTCCAGGAAGTTTTTTTTCTATTTTTGTTAGATACTTCTCTTTTGGAATACAGCCCGGATCTTTAACAGACTCCTGCAAAATCCCTATTTAAATAGTTCTGTATTTTTTTCCTAATGCCCAGAATAATTTCCAGGTTAGCCAAATAGCCTATACACAATCAAGTACACAAAGAACATATTATGTAAAATCAGATGTAAATCCATCATATTTGTTAAAATGAACATGATATCTCTGTGTTAAAGCATGCCATGATTGGCCAGCACCTCCAGTAAATGTTGGCTTTACAAATATAATGTCAAGTTTAACCTCCCTTTACACTCTATCCTGTACACGTTACTGACAGTAACAGTTGCTAAACTAATAAGAAACACTACTTTAGTCCGAGCACATAGGATGGAGAGGGTGCATAGAACAAAAAATCCATATAGAATCCAAGTAACTTATAGACCTAATAACCAAGGTCATTGGTGGGTTTCTTTTAGATAATGGTTCCATGTCATCACCACATTTAGTCATTCATATTGTGACAAGTGTTATTTTATTCATTTGCTCATCAGTTCATTCTATGAGTGTTTATAAGAATGATTCATCATTCAGAATATATATATCAATCCTCCAAATTTATGTTGGCTGGGAACTCTAGAAATGTTACTTTTGACCTATGGGTTATATCAGTTTGCAAAAACCTGATGTGCAGATCTTGATAGCCACACAATATTAGTTCAGGAAATAACCACATACTGGTCCTGACAATCTACATTATGAGCAACAACTGTCCATTTCTTGTGCCAGAAAACTATATTATCACTTATTATTATACATGAACAGTTCAATATTTCCAATTCCAAAGTCTCGTAGCTGATTATTCGTTTGTATTTTATTTATATGGAAGTAAATGAATAATTTCTACTTAGAATAACATGGCTGCAATATTACACACAGTAAACACAGAAGATTTTAGTCTTAGAAGATTTTAGGTCACAGATTTTTACTGCACTGGACCATGAATTAAGCATACTCACAAGATAGAAAAGTTACAAACTACTCAATTAAATATTTATTTCAATCATTATTGTGCATTATTTATTGAATAGTGCTCAGAACTACTTCTTTTTTTCTCCTTATGTCATATCTTCCTCCATAATTATTTTGGCTGAAAACAACTGGGAAAAAATGTTCCCTCCACTACCTCATGATTAAAAAGTCTTTATAATTTTCCCAGTACCTGACTTTTCCTTCTGTTTCAACCATCATCATGGTGGATTGATTGTATTTATGATAAATATATCAGAATAGACTCTTGCAAGGATCTTTGCCATCTTCCTCTGCTGCATGAAACTGGAGATAAATGTTAAGACAGCAAATAACCTGGAGCTTTTGTAGAAAGATTAGCAGTTTGCTTGAATGATCAGACACTTGGATCTAAAACCCAGCACATTAAATAAAGGAAACAATTTATTCAGCCCAAAGATATGTATAAACTAGTCCCTGGTCAATCCTAATTTTAGCAATAACAAAAAAATTCTACTTAGATGAGATGAACAGAAGTGGAACTTGATGGTTGGGTGCAAGGATACCATCATGTTTTCTGTTTCTTGTTGTAGCTCCAGTTTGGTTTAATGGGTAGAGTGAAACCAACCTTTGTCATTTGTAAACCATCAAACAAATCATATGCTGAAACTGATTATTGATCCTTCTAGCTCAGAATCATCTGTGACCTGTGTCCCTGTATGCATGTTTTAATCAAATATAGATGTTTGAAGCTTCCACGTTTCACTAATTTTGCTTCTTCTCAGGAAAGGAAAACCAAAAGTAATAATTTCAGGTCAAATTCAGAATTTACTTCTTCTAACCAGCTTAAGAGGAATGTGTTACTGTGTCCAACAACTTACACGTACTTTTGAATCAGTGCCCATGATGAATTCCAGTTATTTTGCTTTGTAACACAAATAACAGGGGTAGTGCTAAATTTGGAAGAAAATGTGCACACTAACAAACTATTACCTTTTGGATTCTAAGAAATATGAATTGTCTCCCCTTTTGTTATTTGAAGCAAAAGAATGTGAATGTAATCAGAATAACAGACTAACAACAGAATAACAGAATTGGAAGGAACCTTGGAGGTCTTCTAGTCCAACCTCCACACTCTATACCATTTCATACAAGGGGTTGTTCTTAAAAACCTTAAAAACCTCCAGTGATGGAGCACCCACAACTTGAAGGTAAACCTTTCCATTGATTAATTGTTCTACCAGGAAAGTTCTCCTTATTTCTAGGTTGGTTCTCTCCTTAATTAGTTTCCATCCATTGCTTTTTGTTCTGCCTTCAGTTGATTTGGAGAATAGGTTGATCCCTCTCTTCTTTGTGGCAACCCCTGAGATATTGGAACATTGCTATTATATCAACTCTTATCCTTCTTTTCATTAAACTAGAGATTGTTTATATTTTAGCAATCATTCATGTTTTAGCCTCCAGTCCCCTAATCATTTTTTTTTGCTCTTCTCTGCACTTTTTGTAGATTCTCAGATTCCCAATGCACAGAATTATAAAGAAAACGTATAGACTACTGTGTTAAAGCTTTTGCACGATGCATAAATGAAAGCATCTACAGGAGATTACTATTTGCATCAAAGTTAGAGAAGGGGTTATGGACTTCTTGAAGTAATTTACTATGGTGTGTTCCTTTTGATAACAAACAAGGGAAAGATCTCCAAATCAAGATAGAGCTATTAGTCTGGACTACAATGATCAGACAAATAATTTTTGCTACCATCTCATAGTCATCCATTGCAGTCCTAAATTGGTAGTTCTAAATTAATTTGGAGGGGAATTCTTTGTGCCTTAAAGCACCTGGCATCCAAAGAAGCATTTCATTTAAATGTCAAGACTATTGACTCTGTTAGACAGCAAAGATCCAGGCATACTGAGTCTTTCACTAGCAAACCCATTCATTTGGCAAAACTATACTCAGTGTTTCATCTGAACGCAGAAAATTAAATTATTTTGCTAAACCAGATCCTGAAGCTAAAACTCAAATACTTTGGCCACCTAATGAGAAGGAAGGACTCACTGGAGAAGAGCCTAATGCCGGGAAAGATTGAGGGCAAGAGAAGAAGGGGACGACAGAGAATGAGGTGGCTGGATGGAGTCACTGAAGCAGTAGGTGTGAGCTTAGATGGACTCCAGAAGATGGTAGAGGACAGGAAGGCCTGGAGGAACATTGTCCATAGGGTTGCGATGGGTCGGACATGACTTCGCAACTAACAACAACAATTATTAACTATAAGTGTGTCCTGTGATCATCAATGACAACTGTCTCCAGAGCCAATCGAGTGGTAAATAAAAGCACTAGAAAATGTGAAAGATGTCTAGGGAAAAATAAGGCCCAGATGTGTGTTGTGTGTGTATGAGAGAGAGAGAGAGAGAGAGAGAGAGAGAGAGAGAGAGAGAGAGAGAGAGAGAGAGAGAGAGAGAGAGAGATTATTTTCCGCTGTTCTGTGTTAAACCCAGGAGGTAGAATCAGAGAAAAAGAATCCCGTTTATCCGCTTCTGCTCAAGTCCTGAATGCTCGCAAAATCTGCGGTTTAGAGATGCATAAAATAAATGTTTTTCCTCCGCCTCCGCCTCTCTCTTTTGCAGCGTGGGAGGTTTTGATCTCCCACCCGCGCTTGTTTTTCTTCTTCTCCGCCACCACACGTGGCTTGAAGTCCTCGAGCCAGAAAACAAAAGCTACATTTTATTTTTTCCTTTCTTTGAACGGACGCCGCCGCCGATGTCCAACAATAGGAGGCTCCTGCCGGGCACCGGAATCTCCGTTGATCCTTTTCAGCTCTCCTCCCCATCTCCTCCTTTGCATCGTCCCACCCCCTCTCACCAATAGGCGATCGAAAAATGATTAATCCGGCTCGTTTTATTTTTTTTTTTAATTTTTTTATTCGGCCTGGCGAAAAGGGGCGGGAACACGGCGAGGCGCGGCTTGGAGCGGAGCGAGGCGCGTGAATGGGTGCCCGGAGTGAGCTTCACGCGTCCTGCTTTCCAGTAAACATTAACCTGGAGCTGCGTGCGTGGTGCCTCAGCCCCGACTCTAAGCCAAACTTGCGGCTGCGTCACGTCGGGGAGATACATACCCAGGATGCAGTTTAGCAATCTCAGGAGTTCCCACCGCCGCCCTTTAAAAACTTGAGCCCACCCGGGGTGGGTGGGCAGCGAGGGGGCCTCTGGATCTGCTTTCACCTGCGCCCTTCGCTCTGCCTCCCACCCTACCCGCCTCCCCCTTTGGGTTCGCGTAAGTGAAGCCTGAGAGCCGGGGGCTCTCTGATCTACCTCGCGGGCGACCGGTGGCTCTGGCTCGGCCCCCCCCCTCCACCACCTCTCCTCCGTCCAGCTCTTCTCCCTTCCCCTCTTCCCTTCTTGGTAAGCAGTTCCTCCCCCTCCCCGCGTGCTTTCTTCCCCCCCCCTTCCCTTTCTTTCTCATTCTCTCCTTCTCTCTCCTTTCGAGGATCAGTTTGGTTCTGCTTGGGGGGGGCGAGGTTGAAGTGCGTTGAAAGGTCCCCCCCTCTTTTGCAGCCATCCCCGCGTCTACCTGATCCTTCATGGCTGGGAGCGAATGGGACTGGTTTCAGCGGGAGGAGCTGATCGGACAGATTAGCGACATCAGAGTCCAAAATCTCCAAGGTAAATAATAATAATAATGATACTTCTCTCCCCCCCCCTCTCCCTCTTCCTCCTCGTGTATGTATGTTTGCCTGCGTGTGTGTGCGCGCGCAGACGTCTGTACCCTGGAGTGGGCTTGCCAGATGGATTCGATTTAAGAGACTTTAAAAACTAGGATCCCTTCCTTTCCCTGCCCCCCCTCTCCCCCACTCCATCCCCCCCCCCCGTCTTGTTCTTAATTCCGTCTGTGCATTTGAGCGCTTGTTTCCTTTTCACGGGCTGCTTTGATCTGCTCTGCTTGGAAGTAAAAAAAAGAAGAATAAGAAGAAAAAGTCACGGTACTGCATTTATGTAGAGGCTTCAGGATAAAAGAGTTGTCGATGGAGCGGCAGGGGTGTTTGGTGTTTGGAGGCCCGAAGTTTATTGGGAGGGCACTTAATTTGTGTAGTGTCTAAGCCAGGGGTCTTCAAACTTGGCCCTTTTATGACTTGTGGACTTCAACTCCCAGAATTCCTCAGCCAGCTGGCTGAGGAATTCTGGGAGTTGAAGTCCACAAGTCATAAAAGGGCCAAGTTTGAAGACCCCTGGTCTAAGCTGTCCTTGTTTATTTTTTTTTTAAGTTGTAACATTTAGGTAGATGAATCAGTAGCCCGTGAAATTTCTGTGAAATGGATGGTAGCGGCTGAACTTCGAGAGGGGTTGAGTTCGGATGAAATTGATACAAAATAAATCATAGTTCACTAGTGAAATTAACTGTTGGCCAATTTTGGGTGGCCATCTAAGGCCAGCTGATTGGTGAGATTCCTGCCAAGCAACCTGGACTGGATAGATTTTGTAAGATGCCATACCATTATGTAACGAGTTTTTGGAAGTGCAAATTCTTTTCTCCAGTTTTCTTTTTCTCTATGTCTCTTTCTAAAATATCATAAATGGATTAAAACATGGAAAAAAAAGAATATTCTGGGCAGATAGAGCAAGGAAAAAGTTGTTGCAAACCTATGTAACATTTTTCTCTGTATCATGCTTCTAAAAAAGTAATTACACCTTGTTCTCTTGGCCCACCTGAAAAATTCCACTCAAGTATATCTACTACCATCTAAAGCCAATAAAAGTTTCTGAACTTCCTATCTCCAGAAAGCATTCCTGGTTAAAAGCATAGTTTTTCAGGGGATAGCATCAGATGAAATAACAGGTAATATTACAATGAAGGCTTTTCAGAGAAGCTTTTGGGAGATGATTAATTTGAAGGAACTGCTAGAAACAGAATCTTACAGTCTGCCTTGTAGAAATGCAGTTTCTGGGAGCTAAGATTACTGGAGCTATTTTACAATATAAAGACAAATATACCTCTGATTCTTTCTGTAATATATTTATACCTACATTGTGACTCAATAATATTTTTAAACATGGGGAGAGAGGCTGAACATACATTGAACACAATATGTTCAGTGATGCCTAACCCTTCCATGTTGGCCTTGATTTCCTGAGCCATATTTTATTAAGGGGCGGTATTATTTATTTATTTATTTATTATTAAATTTTTATACCTTTTATACCTGAGTCCTTCGGGAAAGGGCGGTATATAAATCTAATAAAATAAATAAAACACCGCCCTTCTCCCGAAGGACTCAGGGCGGTGTACAGGGCAATAAATATCAAAATACGAAATACAAAAGTTAAAAAACATTAAATAATTATGCACGATATAATACATTAGTTAAAATCCATATTAAAACCCCAGACCCCAAACCCATCAGACCAGGCCGGCTTGTTCAAATAAATAAGTTTTAAGATCATGTCAGAAGGAGCGAAGTTCGGGGGCCATTCGGAGCTCAACCGGTAAGCGGTTCCACAGGTCTGGCGCGCCCACAGAGAACGCCCTCCCCCTGGGGGCCACCAGTCGACATTCTCTGATCGGTGGCACCCTGAGGAGGCCCTCTCTGTGGTAGCGCATTGGACGGAGGGAGGTTGACGCCGGCAGCAGGTGTTGCCGTAGGTAATCCGGACCCATGCCATGTAGGGCTTTATAGGTCATAACCAGCACCTTGAATCTCACCCGGAGGGCAACTGGAAGCCAATGCAGCTCATGGAGCAGAGGTGTAACATGGGAGTATCGGGAGAACCCCAACACAACTCACGCGGCTGCATTCTGCACCAGCTGAAGCCTCCGAGTGGTCCTCAAGGGCAGCCCCATGTAGAGAGCATTGCAGTAGTCTAAACGAGAGGTCACGAGCGCATGAGTGACTGTACGCAAGGCATCCCGGTCCAGATAGGGCTGCAACTGGTGCACTAGGCGAACCTGGGCAAAGGCCCCCCTAGTCACAGCTCCTATATGATCTTCTAAGGAGAGCTGTGAATCTAGGAGGACCCCCAAGTTGCGAGCCCTATCTACATTAAGGATGGAAATGTCCAAAGTCCTATGTTAATGATC
The DNA here is from genome assembly GCF_947247035.1 of Vipera ursinii. Taxonomy (NCBI): domain Eukaryota; kingdom Metazoa; phylum Chordata; class Lepidosauria; order Squamata; family Viperidae; genus Vipera; species Vipera ursinii. The sequence continues at coordinate 39,907,467 of NC_139512.1, forward strand.
CAACATCTGCAGTGAAACACAGAATAAAATTTGTTCACTTAACTCAAGGTTCAGTTATCTTTATATGAAAAATGTTCTGCCTTATGTCAGATGGATTGTGGACCTCTCAGACTTCTGCAATCCAGAATATATTGAATTCTGCATTTCCCACAATTCCAGGCTACCATCTAGGCCTTGTAAGTCATGTAACCCTGTGGTATGATTTGCTGTATAGAATATCTTTTATTTTTCAGTCTTGCATCTGAATGAGTCTGAATAGACTTACTGCCTAGAATGAAATCATAAAGCAACACTTTATATACTTTCTGAATGAAAATAGGAAGAACCATTCTTCAAGAAACAGTTCATATTTTTCATATAAAAGATTAAGTTCAGTCCTTAGCATTTCCAGACAGGGCTAGAGTTGTGGACAATGAATGGAAGACTCCTGTCTAAAACCAGGAACCAGTGGCAACTGTAGTAAACAGTGATACCAAAATGACAACAGATGCATGATGCATCTAGGGCAGTGATGGCGAACCTTTTAGAGACCGAGTGCCCAAACTGCGAGCCAAAACCCACTTATTTATCACTGGGTGCCAGGTGGGCATGGCCTACTAGGTGGGTGTGGCTGTGGTGGTCATGGAAGATTGGGTGGGTGTGGTCACCTCAATGTTGCTCATGGGGAGGGATAACTATGGGGGGTGGCTGGTTGAAGAGGGACAGTTGCCACCTCCGAGGCATGGCGCAGGTGCCCACAGGGAGGGCTCTGAGTGCCACCTCTGGCACCCGTGCCATAGGTTTGCCACCACTGATCTAGGGTCAAGATAATTACTCCTAGCAAGCAAAGCAAGTATATATTAATAGCACCTGTGGAATATGTCTTCACATGCATTTTTGTATTTTCCCTCTTCCTTGCTTCCCCGCCTTATCCATGTCTATAACCATTGCCAGTTATTAAAGAAATTTTGGGTTAAGTGACAAGTAGTCATAAAACAATAGGTCTCTTGTCCTTGTCCTGTGTTACAGAAACTAGAAAGATCTGATTGCTAATAGAAGATATTACATATAACCTCAAGAGAATTCTAGTGGCTGCTGCTTGACCTAGACATACTGCATTGGTTAATCTGACCTATATACTACAACTCTTAAAAACACCCTCTGCTCTAATTGTTTGGAAGAGTTAAGTAGGGATTTTGAGAATTTTTCCTACACATTTTGTAACCTTCTAACTATTCTGACGTAAAGGTGAAGCAAGCTGAAAGCTGGTGATCTCTGCAGAATATCTTGATTCCACCTGAAAGTATAAACAAAACAATATTTAGCTGAATAAATAATCATAATTAATTAATCATGGCAAAATTAAAATGGACCCCCAAATACATTTTATAGCAATCATAAAAAAATTTCTTCATCTGATATCTCTGTTATTCCATGGAACTATCTTAGAAAGTCAGACTTAGCATAAATGCTTTTAGATTTACTGTTCCTTATTAATTTAGCTTCTTGTGTTCTATCTTTCTCACACCTTAATATATTTCTTAAGGCCCAGGGTTACATAAACGTATATTTACAATCAATGAAGATATTCCACATGTCAGTTTAATGTTATGGTTATTTGTATTAGGCTAGAACTGGAGAAAACCCTGCTACAAAGCTCTCGTACTTTAGAAAATCTCTTTCTCTTCTGCCAACCTACTTCACAGGGTGGCAATGAGGATCAAAGGAAGAACTTTATATGCCATGTTGAACTGTTGAAAAAAAGTTGTGATATAAATGTAATATATATGTTGATGAGCTTATGACACAGAGTTCAGCCAGAAATGCACACACTTGAACATATACTCTGGTGAATTTAGTGGTATCTCTTTTCCCAAGTGACCAAGTGATTTTAAGATAGGATAAATATTTAATAGAACTCAGTTGACTTTTTATCCAGTTACTCCATTTATATTTGGATTTGTATATCAAATGGTCTGCTAGCATTGGCTGAAATACAAGATAAAAGGGAGAACTGGTGAAAATTGCATTTTTTCTGCACAATTATTTTCTTTTATTCCACTCTTCCCCTTTGCAGGGAAGCATCCAAAGCAATTGCAAGATCTAACAGAATTAAAATAATAATCTAGGCAAGACAACAATAGTAAAAACAGCATAAAAATACAATTCACAAAGATAACTTATAAATAATTCATAAGAATTTAAACAGCATCAAGAGCTTAAAAGTTACTGAAAGAGAAAAGTCCTTCAGTATTGGCAAAATACCAGTAAAAGTTTAGAGTTATTGATTCTTGCATAATGATTGATGGTTTAGGGTAACTGCAAAAAAAAAAAAAGAAAGAAAGAAAGAAAGAGAAAGAAAAAAGAAAAAAAGAAAAGAGTTATGAACTGGGGTGAATCTCATACTGCAACAGAGTCTTCCATCCGATTGTTAACAAATTAGTACTCTATAAAGCATGGCAAAGAATTACTTAAAAGTATGTCAGCCCATACAAAGCATCTCTCCTCCAAGTGTGAAAGCAGTGCATCCTCTAGAACAGACATGTCAAACACAAGGCCCGGGGGGCAGATCCGGCCCGCAAAGTGGTTTCATGCGGCCCACGAAGCCATCCTGGAAACAGTGAGGGAACGGCCCCCACTGCCTTGGCCCTGGCCCAGAGACCCTCCTTCTGCCAGAGACCCTCAGATCTGTCCCATTCCTGCCCACCCTTGATGCCAATGATGTAGAGCTGGCCATGCCCACCCAGTAGGCCATATGCACTCTAGCCACGCCCACCCAGTAGGCCACACCCACCCATGCCACACCCACCCGGCCCCTTGAGGGCAACCGCAATGCTGATGCGGTCCTCAATGAAATTGAGTTTGACACCCCTGTCATAGACTGTATTTTAACAGTAAAACATATTTTGCATCCTCTGAAGTTTCCTTCAATATTGGAAACAAAATTAAGTGATGTCAAAATAGTGGTGGTGTTATACTTAATATACTTAAAGTAGTTAAAAACTAAAGCTATGCAGTTCTTTGGATATGAATATGATGTCTGTCTGCTGCTCTTTAAAATATGCACATTCTTTTGGGGATTGTGCTTATTTTGCAATTACCATCAATTTGGGGGAATATACAACTGCTTTGAAGCATTGTGAGCAGGTGCTCCATAGCACTGCACAATCTTAATCAAAAGTACTATGTAGTCATTAGGAGCCAAAACTGATTTTAAGACATAGAACAAGAAAGAGGGGAGGGAGATTTCCCACAAATAAATAAATTGTTTCTACCCATCTGTGCAATGTGGTCCAGCATGACTCTCCTTATTATCCCACTCATGGGGCTTTTGCATTAGGTAAGCCCTCACAAGGAAAAGAATTACCCAAAATATTAAAACTCATATTAATTTGGAGAATCCATATTTTGCTCAGAACTGCTGCTCCTGGAATATAATACCAAGAAACTTGAAACTTTACATGGCATGAGCCAACCAATGATATAGGAATCACTTGAACAGATTGCTCAATTACTTGCTTAGAAATATATAGAAATTGGACTTATAAAAGTAAGAATAGAATTGCACTTAAAAAAATATGTTGTTCAATTTTGGCCATCTTTCTAACCAGACAGCTCTTTTTTTTTTGGTGAGGCTGTAGTCATAAAAAAGTTTGAAATACATTCCAAAAGTGAAAAACATTGATTTCAACAGTTTTATCTAATCAGAGTTTGGCCTATGGTCTGATGAAACATACTGTATTTGATATTCCTATGGGGGCATTAGAATTGGCAAACTCAGAACGAGACAACTTTGCTGCAATAAAACAAAGCACAGATGTCAGCTGCCCAATAGAGAAATAATCGGCTTATCAAAGTTTTTCTCAAAAAGAAATAAAAGTGTTTCAATGAGTAGTTAACTAATAGTAAAAGATAATAGACAGCATCTCAATATTCATTTAAATCTTGCTTAGCATGTGCCTGAATCCTGCCATTGAGCTTTATGAAGTCATAACCATAGTTATGGCTAAGTACAAAATGTGAATCCTTCTGTTGTAATTTATTGAGGATGGTAATTAAAATGAACAATGACTTGATGTGATATGTAAACCCATCACTGGTGAGGTATAGCTACTAGAAGATTAGATAAGAATTATGGAGTGACTTTGGGTAGATCATTGTTATTTATTACAATTGCATTAATTCATAATGTGGCTGATGGCATTTTAGCTTGTTTCCTGAACCTGTCAATAAGCGTTTATATAGTAAATGAGCAAATACTAGGCAAGGCATGGCACAAAGCAATGTGTAATGACAGCTATTATCTCTCAGGTTGTGTTAACAAAATGCACTGTGCATCTATTTCACTTTTAGTATTAGCTAAAATCCTGAACATGAAGGGCACCAGGCTAATTTTGAAACAAATTTTCCATTGTCATGATTATGATTAGCAATAGCACCTAGACTACTTTAAGCAGTTCTCATTACAATTTACTAAGATTTCAACTTTTCATAAATATGTCAGCATTCTCACTTATGTATTGTAATATTAGCCAGTTAGTTTGTGTATTATTATTTATATGTTTATCTTCTTTATATGCAATTTGTCTTCATCATTTACAGTTTCTACTTTGCTCCATTAGTAGTAATTCTCTATTACTGAGCATCTGTTATTGCAGAAATAACCTTTAAAACATTATTTCACTGAATATTATACTGTTTCCAAAGGTTACAAATAGCATTTTCTTAATATGGCATTACCAGTATTTTCATGTACTAGGTTATATTTTTAATAACATGTATTGAACTTAATATACATTTCTATTGCAACAAAATGCTTGCAAAGTTCACCTTAATTATCATTATGATAAAATCATTATTTCAGACATGCTGACAGATTTCTTGATAGAGTTGAAAAAAATTCTTTTTGCTCTTTGCTAAAACCAGGCAGATCCTGTATATGATATTTGCTACTATAGTTAATACAAAGGTTTTCTTATTGCTTTAAAAGGCATTTTCAAACCTTTCTTGTAGAATGCAGAATATTGCTTATCTCTTTGGGCATGGGAATAACTTAATGTGAAGGTATTTGAAGAAATTGCCATGCCCTGAAAGGATCCAATGAATTGATTCCCATTTCCAAAAAGGAGAGATAATAGTGTGCAAGCTGCAGAGGTTTTCCTTATGCAATATCTGTTCAACAAATCATGAAATATTAATTTATGTAAAGGTATGATGTAAAACTGATTATATCTGCTGTCTTTATAAAGTGTTCTCTTTAAACTGGTTTGTCAACTTTTTAGAACATATTTTGAATACATTTGTACTAGATGTAACTCTTTTTTTAATTGAAACATAGTTTATGAAATGTGGTTGTCTGGGTTCTCCAAACTAAGCCATGAAACAATCACATTGGTTTGGTTTGACATAAAAAAACACACATTTAGCCATAAATTAGACAAGCGCATTATTACACAGCATGTTATCCAAATTCAGTGAATGTATTTGTGGTTGGTTTTTCTCCCCGAAGAAACAAGCAAAAAGATTTCTCTCTGTTCAGCATGACCAATATGAACTTTGAACCTGTGGTCCTGCCATCATTAGCATCACACTATACACCACTGTGCTAGCCAGCAGTAAAGTTTTGATTGTGAAACTCCAGTGCCCTGATTGATGTCTGACCATCTTAACATACAGTATGGCTTTATAGGTTCTGGTTCAGGAGATTGTAGAAATCCAGTCAATTATAATTTGTTCAGTAATCTTAGTAAGAAAATCAGGTCATAGAATATTGGGGAAATTAGGAGTTTAACATGCCAGAATTGTGATGTAACATATATGCTACAGCAATCCTCCAGTTAAGTGCCCACTTTGTTTATCCATTCAGTGTGAATTTTCAAAGCACCAGAAGATTTTTTTTCAAGTACTTTAGCATGGAGTGCTTTGGCTTGAAGTATGGAGAAATGTTTGCTATCTCTGCCTAGCTATCATTTCATAACAGGATAGTGCAGGAGTTGAAAACCCAGTAGCTTCACTTTCTAAAGACTGTTCCAGAGCACATCTGCTAAGGCAGGGGTCTCCAACCTTGGTAACTTTACGACGTGTGGACTTCAAATCCCAGAATGCTGGCTGAGGAATTCTGGGAGTTGAAGTCCACACGTCGTAAAGTTGCCAAGGTTGGAGACCCCTGTGCTAATGTATAAAATCTGGGAATGGTAATACATTTTAAAAAAATTGCAAGAGGATATTTAGGAATGAATTTTCCCCAGGATTAAAAAAAAGGAAATGGTGATTGTCTTTATTCTCCCTAATAAAATGTTCTTCCTAATATAATGTAAGAAAAGTTTCTTTGAATAAAGTAGAATTAGGGTCTAAATTAACGGTTGAGACCATGTATGCTTATCTTGTTGAATCACCACAATTCCATATTGAAAGCTGTCTTCTTTAACATTCACATTCTGCAGTATATAGAATTTTCCATAGTTTGAGATTAGTAGAAGGTGCATCAGAGTGAAACAGCAAGACAAATCTACCTGTTTTGCATAGAGCCTGTCTACAGATTGTTAGAAATCTTTAGTCAGAGATGCCAAGACATTGCAGATAGCTACATAGTAGACAGAATTTTAATTTTTGCTGATCTGATAGTATAAAGATAATAACAGAAGAGAATAACAGAGTTGGAAGGGACCTTGGAGGTCTTCTACTTCAACCTAGAAACTACATCAACTCCTTTTCCCTCCTCTGGTAATTTCCCAGTGCTCCAGGATCTTTGAAAGATATGGTTCAGAGATTCTGAGATCACGTCTGCCAGTTCCTTCAGACCTTTAGGGTGTCATCCATTTGGTCCTGGTGATTTGAACTTGTTTAGAGTGGGTAGGTGTTGTGTTACCATTTTCTTGCCCTTCTTTTTGACTTGTATACCTAATCTGTCTTATTATGCTACTGCTTTTGGTAGCTTTGACCTCTGAATAGGTCTAAATTCTTTTTTTGCATTTGGAAATTTATATGCATCTATAAAAATACTGGATGAATTGTCATCTGTTAATGTAGAAAATGCAATAAATATGAAATCTGCCGTGGTGCAATTCATGACATTCTTCTTATTGGCGGGCTTTGCTCTTTTTTGTGTGGTTTGGTACAGTTTGCTGTACATAGTTGTACAGCATCTATGTAGTTACTGAGAGTCAATACCAACTTGATAGCACATAATCTTACACTAGTGTAGTTGATCTTTACAATAAGAAGTTAATTATCAGTTTTTGATATAAGCTCTCTATCACTAATTTTACACAGATTTTTTTTGCATATTAGGGACTTCAGAGGCATGCAAAATAAAAGGTACCTGATGTGTAAAAATATCTGACCTATGATGGGATAGACTATTAGAGGGTTTGCAGATTATGATATAGTTTTGTTTGAACTTTGTAGTGTGTGATTTCACCTGCTGTGGCCTCTTCAACAGCATTATTCAAAGGATTTTAAGACAATCTTAGTCCACAGTCCATGTCTTTGTGTCTTATACCAGATAATTTCATAAATTAATTCTGAACTATGTGAACACATTTTGTTGATTTCCCAAGGTGAGGCTGAAATAGATAACAAGATGAGGTTTAAACTGATAGTTACTTATGTCCAGGTAGGTGTATTTTGTTGAAATTGGGTCTACTCTACTTACCAATACTTTAATTAAATTACGCATTTATATAAATTCAATTGATATGGCTTGCCTAGTGAATGAAATGGTGTGTGTGTGTGCGTCTGTGTTGTAATGTAATGGCGTACTCATTAGTAAACAATTTCTAGTTAGAACTTGCAATTTTAAAACTGAGTCCATTTTTAATTAATAATCTTTTGCAAATCAACAGACTGTTTATTGAACAAGCATTCAAGAAAATATGCATCTACAAACAAAATGTGCTACTCAAAGGCTGAAAAATGCACTTTTCCAAAATCTCCTTAAAACATTTTTTGTTCTTGGCATCGTTACCAGTTGCCATGGTGCTAGGAAAGACACAGTTAAAAATATCACACCCCAAATAATTAGGTAGCAATACCATTCTAATTTTACCGCTTTACAGATTTTCCATTGAATTCACTATTCCCAATCTGCTACATTCCAGATACATTAGACTACATATCCATCTTCCATAAGCTTAGACAACCACTGGTCTTTAGACTAGAGAAAGGGTGAGATCTGCTCTGTGTGGATGAAGGCAGAAAAGTGATGTGGGTCAACATATGAAAAAAATTATCTACTATTGGTTTGTAAGACGTCTATAGTCTTTTTGACTTGGAGGCTATAACAGCATATTAAAATTGGAGGTTTAGCACATTTTACATCTTTGTATCAATCTTTAATCAATTACTTCATCAATTAATTATTTAATCAAATATAGATATAGTTGTGTGTGTGCGTATAAAACTTAAGATGGGCAAACAAACCTAATACTCCTGCCTCGGAGCCATTAAGACCATGGGTATCATATTTCAAGTTATTAGCTTAATGGGTGTCATTTTGTAATGGTGGGAATACTTTTTATAAAAAATGTCCTTAGGAAATAAGGTGCACCTCCCAGTTTGCCAAGTTCACACCACTCCTGAGAGAACTGAACTGGTTGCCAGTTTTGCTTCCAGGTGCAATTCATTGTGTCGATTAGCACGCTTTAAATCAACTTTAAAGACTTATACAGCTTAGGATCTGAATATCTTCGCAGGACTGTCTTTTCTCTGAAACTGATGCTCATCCAATTAAATCTAGCATGGAATTTGTGGCACAAATTACCAGGCTCATATTATTCAACTTTGGACACCTTATGTAAAGACTTAGCTCTGTGGACAAGGTTCTGATGCTGGGAAAAATGGAAGGAAACGGAAGAATAGGACAACTAGAATGAATGAACCTTGATGAATGAGCCTTTATTATCAAAGTACATGTATAGAGTGAGATTGGCTGAGCCTCCCTTCATGCCCCCATTACCACCACAACTCACAGTGACAACAAACCCCACCATCTTGTTACACCATGTGAGCTAATTGCACAGTGCACCCGCCTCGCAAGTCTATCATACATAAAATTATTTCCCGTTCAGGAGCCTGACAGCCCATGGATAGAAACTGTTCTTCAGCCTGTTGGTGCGGCTGGCTATACTTCTATATCTCCTACCCGATGGTATCGGCCACCAGAACAAGGTGAATGGACAATATGTGCAATATTGGAAAACCTGAAGGACCATGGAGAAGATCTACTCTCTCTCTCTATTCACTAAGTATTGATAAAAACATGATGGCACATAATCAATTTAGCAAGATGTATTTAGACTGCTAATACTCTTAAGCATGTGATGTAAAGTGTATGGCATTTATTAGTAAATCAGTGATGATAAATTATTGTGTTTAATAATATACATCTTTAATTTGTTTAGTTTGAGTTTTTTTATCCTTTTCTTTTTTCAACTTGGTGCTCTCTGAGCTTGGTTGTTTTTTTTTATTGAACAGTTTTTCAGTACATTTTATCTTTAACAAAACAAAACCCCTCCCAACCCCCTCCCCTCTTCCCAACCCACCCCAACACCTCCCTCCCTCCCCTTCCCCCCTCCCCGACTTCCCAGAGCTAAATACAAGGTATAAAAGTAAAAACAATCAATCTACCATATGCTAACAACAATAAGTTATTAAGTCTATCACACTTTAACTCTTATAAAATGACTACAAGCAATATAAATATCACATCAATACTTATTCAAATGCTAAATGAAACTTTTTAGTCCCATATTTATTCTGGATGTAATCAATCCATTTTTTCCACTCCACAATATATCTCTGTTGCAAATGGTCTTTCAAATACGCTGAGATCTTTGCCATTTCCGCCAGGTTAGAAACTTTTAAAGTCCATTCTTCTATAGTCAGCAGTTCTTCCTTCTTCCAGTATTGCCCTACTAAAAGTCTTGCTGCCGTAATTAAATTCAACATCAACTTAGTGTCCACAACAGTAGTATCAGTAATAATGCCCAGTAAAAACAATTGTGGACAAAACTTTATCCTTTTCTTAAATATCTTCTGCATATTCCACCAAATTTTAATCCAAAATGCTTTAACCTTTTTACAGGTCCACCATATATGAAAGTACGTTGCATCTTCACCACCACACCTCCAACATTTAGACTGGTAGTTCGGATACATACTTGCTAATTTTTTAGGATCTAAATACCACCTATAAAACATTTTATAAAAGTTCTCTCTTAAATTTTGAGCTTGCGTAAATTTTACATTTCTCACCCAAATCTTTTCCCAAGTATCCATTGTAATGACTTCTTGAAAATTCTGAGCCCACTTTATCATACAATCTTTAACAAGTTCTGTCTCTGAATCAATTTCTATCAGTGCAAGATATATCCGTTTGATATGTGCTTGACCCTGATTTCTAATTTGCTTTACCAAATTTTCATCAGTCATTGAAAAACCAATTTTCTGATCTTCTTTCCACCTGGCCTGTAATTGCCCATACTGAAACCAAGTTTGAACAATCTTTTCTTCTCGTAAAAAATTATACGGCTTCAAATGCCATACATTCCTTTCCAAACTTAAAATTTCGTTATATGTAGTCACATCATGTTTAAACCCAACATTTATATTTTCTATTGCGTGTTTCGGTATTGCCCATAAGGGTATCTTATAATTTAGCTTGTGTCTATACTTTTTCCAAACTCGCAACAGAGCATGTGAGCTTGGTTGTTCACTTGCAGGCATTTCACTACCTAGCTAGGTAACCTCTTCAGTGTGAGTGTGGGGCTTCCTCCCTATATTTATATCCAGGTAGTGATCAATAGAAGAGAATATTTGTGGCTCAGGGTTGAACTGTGGGCTCCTTGTTGCTCTCTGAGCTTGGCTGTTTTCTTGCAGACATTTCATTACCAAACTAGGTAACATCAACATCAACCCTGATGATGTTACCTAATTTGGTAATGAAACATCTTCAAGAAGTCAACCAAGCTCAGATAATACCAAGGACCCCACAGATAATCCTAACATCCAACCATTCATTTAACAACTGTTTGAAGTTATCATAACTTCAGCTGAAAAAAGTGACTTAGGATTGATTTTTGCATTTATGACTTCAGCATCTCTGCAATCAAGTGATCAAAATTCAGACTAGCAACTAGCATGTATTCCCAATGGCTGCAGCATCCTGGATTCACGTTACCACCATTTGTGACCATCTAAAGCAGGGGTGTCAAACTCAATTTCATTGAGGGCCGCATCAACATTGCGGTTGCCCTCAAGGGGCCGGATGGGTATGGCCAGGGTGGGCGTGGCCTACTGGGCGGGCGTGGCTAGAGTGCATATGGCCTACTGGGTGGGCATGGCCAGCTCTACATCGTTCGCATCAAGGGTGCCTATGGGGGCCTGGGCAGGAGTGGGACAGATCTGAGGGTCTCTGGCAGAAGGAGGGTCTCTGGGCCAGGGCCAAGGCAGTGGGGGCCGTTCCCTCACTGTTTCCAGGATGGCTTCGCGGGCCACATGAAACCACTTCGCGGGCCGCATCCGGCCCCCGGGCCTTGTGTTTGACATGTCTGATCTAAAGGGATTCCTGACAAGCAAAAGCAGTGGGAGAAGTGGGATTTTCTTAATGACTGTGGCCAAAAAATGTTGCAAAATCAGGCATGTCTCACTTAGACACTTCACTGCTTAGTGACATAAGTTCCAGCCCTAAATGTGGTTGTAGGTCAAGGACTGCATAGTAGCTTATCCTTCCAGTGTTGGCGTTGTGGCTTTCTCCTTGGTAGTTCGTTGATTAGGATATTCTTTCTGCTTGATTTTCAAAATCTTTATTTTTTTTCTTTATGTTTACAGATTGTTTCATTTAAGTGGGTGTGCTTTTAATGTATTCAGGTATTTCATCAATTTTTTTCTAATTTGTATTCTGATTTTTAAAAAAAGAAAAGGCATGATATGTACCAGGTTGCCAAGAACCCAGTACAGTTTCATAGTTCTGTAATACAGATTTGTCCAATCAGTTTTCTTTTTTTTTTATTGAAAAGTTTTAAAATACAGTTTTCCTTTAAAAAACCCCCCTTCCCCCTCCCTGCTCCCCCCCTACCTCCCCCCAACCTCCCTCCCTCCCCCCTCCCTCCCCCCCTCCCCCCCCGACTTCCCAGAGCTAAATACAAGGTATATATATATATATATAAAAGCAATCATAAACAACCATATACTAACAACTATAAATTCTAAAATCCATCACTCTCTAGCTTATATAGGATAAAACACACCTTAGCAATATTAAATATATATAAAAAACTAGAATAGAAAAAGAAAAAAAAACGAAAGAAGACTTATTCGAATGCTACATAAAACTTCTTAACCCTATACTTGTTCTGGATAAACTCAATCCATTTTCTCCATTCCATAATATAACGTTCTTGCGAATGATCTTTCAAATAGGCCGAAATCTTCGCCATCTCTGCCAGGTCGGAAACCTTTAAAGTCCACTCTTCTATGGTCGGCAATTCCTCTTTCTTCCAATATTGGCCTATCAAAAGTCTTGCCGCCGTCTTGCGTCTGCAATTATTCCCAACAAAAAAAGTTGCGGACAAAACTTTATCCTCTGTTTAAAAATCTTCTGCATATTCCACCAGACTTTTATCCAAAAAGCCTTAACCTTCTTACATGTCCACCATATGTGAAAATATGTTGTATCTTCATCACCGCACCTCCAACATTTAGGCTGATAATTCGGATACATACTTGCAAGCTTTTTAGGATCCAAATGCCATCTATAAAACATTTTGTAAAAGTTCTCTCTTAGATTTTGAGCTTGAGTAAATTTTACGTTCCTCACCCAAATCTTTTCCCACGTGTCCATTGTAATAACTTCCTGAATGTTTTGGGCCCATTTTATCATACAATCTTTGACAAGCTCTGTTTCCGAGTCAATCTCTATCAATGCAAGATATATCCGTTTAATATGTGCTGGTCCCTGATTTCTAATCTGTTTTATCAAATTTTCATCAGTCATTGTAAATCCATTTTTCTGGTCTTCTTTCCACCTGGCCTGTAATTGAATATATTGAAACCAAGTTTGAACAACCTTCTCTTCTCGCAAGAGGCTATATGATTTCAAACACCAAACATTCCTTTCCAGGCTTAAAATTTCCTTGTACGTAGTCACATCATGTTTGAAACCAGCATGTATATTTTCTATTGCGTGTTTTGGAATTGCCCACAATGGTATCTTGCTGCTTAACTTATGTCTATACTTCTTCCAAACTCTCAGCAATGCCTGCCTTAAAATATGCATCCTAAACACAGTATCTACCTTCTTATCATACAACAAATATGCATGCCAGCCAAACAACAAATCATGGCCCTCAAGATTTAATAACCTCAGTTGCGTCAAATTAATCCAATCGCTTATTCCTACTAATGCAGCAGCTTCATAATATAATTTAAAATTAGGCATTTTAAGGCCACCTCTCTCACGAGTATCCTGCATAATCTTAAGTTTAACTCGTGGCTTTTTCCCTGCCCACACAAATTTATTGATACCACGCTGCCATTCCTCCAAGTTAGAATCTTTCTTAAGAATCGGTATCATTTGAAATAAAAATAAAAATTTGGGCAGGACATTCATTTTCACTGCTGCAATCCGTCCCAACAAAGACAATTGCAATTTTTGCCAACTCTCCAATTCTTTTTTAATTTTCCCCCATAGTTTTTCATAATTATTTTTATATAATTTTGTATTAGAGGGCGACAAAATCACCCCCAAATATTTAACCCTTTTAACAATCTCAAATCCGGTTAATCCTTCTAAGAGAGCCTTCTGTGAAACTGTCATATTTCTAGCCAAAATTTTAGTTTTCTGTGTATTTACTTTAAATCCAGAAACCTTCCCATATTGTGTTATTATCTCCATCAGGTCCACAACAGAGTTCTCTGGCTGGGTCACTGTAACAACCAGATCATCTGCAAATGCTCTCAATCTATAGTCCTGATCTCCAACTTGTATCCCCTTAATTTTTTCCGAATTCCGAATCTTAACCAATAGTATCTCTAATGTTAACACAAATAACAAGGGCGATAACGGACACCCTTGCCTTGTGCCCTTCTCAATATTACATGCTGCTGTCAGGCTATTGTTAACTATGATTCGGGCAGTTTGTTTTTGATATAATGCCCTAATCGGTTGTATAAAATTTTCCCCAAAATCCATTTTATCTAAAACTTTCAACAAAAATTGCCAATTCAATTGATCAAAGGCCTTTTCAGCATCTAGAAAAATTAGCGCTGCAGAGATCTGGTTGTGCCTTTCCAAAAACTCTAACACATCAACTATATGTCTCACATTATTTTTCATTTGCCTACCACTAATAAACCCCGTTTGATCCCCATGAATCACCTGTGCAGAACCCTCATCAGTCTATTAGCCAAAACCTTAGCAAATATCTTGTAATCTGTATTTAAAAGCGATATCGGTCTGTAATTTTTAACTTGAGTAGCATCCTGGTCTTCCTTCGGAATCAAAGAGATAAAAGCTGTTCTCCAAGACGGTGGCACCTTTCCCCCCCTCTGAATTGTCTGAAACAGTTCCTTTAACGGCTTTATCATCTCAAATTGTAAATTTTTATAATAGGCCGCAGTCAAGCCATCCGTGCCTGGCGCTTTATCCACCTTCAATTCCTTAATTGCTGTAAGAATTTCTTCTTCTGTAATCAGTTGATTAATCCCCTCTTTTTGTACTTGCGTAAGAACCGGGTGTTGTGACTCAGGGCCAGCCTGTGGGTCCGACAGCCGGCTCCGACGTATCGGAGGACTCAGATGAGGGGTTGGAGGGAGACGAACCGGCTGATGATGGTTTGGAGGCTTTGCAGAGTCCTCAGCCGGGGACCTCTTCTCAGCTGCGTGAGCCCGAGAGTGCGGAGGATGATGACCCACAGCTGGCCCTGTTCAAGGACGCCCGACGCAGGAGGCAGTCGAGCAGGAACAAACAAAGAAAGGCTATGGGACTCCTCGGGAGGAGGCACAGGGAGACCACGCCCTGAGCTCTCTATAAAAGGAGTGTTTGGGGAGGGGCTGGTTGCTGAAAGCAACTTTTCCGCTTGAGAGGACAAGCTCTAGTGTTTTTGTTAACTGCGTAATTAAATCTTGGCAGAAGCCTTTTAGCCTTGGACGCTCTCCAGTCTCTTCTTTCTGATAAGGGGTTTGTTAGAAGAGGGCTGGTTCAGAACACCGGGATGCTAGCATTCTCCAAGTATATATCAATATCCTTTACATTAATTTCCTCTTTAGTATATAATTTCGAATAAAAATCCACAAAAGCATCCTTAATAAGATTCTGTTGAAACACAACCCTTCCTTTATACTCAATCTTATCTATATTAGAGGTCCTTTGTTTTTTCCTCAGTCTATAAGCTAACCATCTGCCTGGTTTATTAGCGTTGCAAAAAGTATTGTGCCTAGCAAACCGCAGATTGGTTGCCACTTGATCTGCCATTAATTTATCAAATTGTCCTCTTAGCAGTCTAATAGCCTCCTTGATCTTCACATCCTCTGGATTCAAAATCAAAGCCTTTTCTTTTTCCTTTATTTCATTCTCCAGTTCTTTCCTTCTAATTTCCACTGCACGTCTATGTCTGTTATTCATATATATCAACACCCCTCTCATATAGGCCTTGCTAGCATCCCAAACCATGTCCATAGAGGTACCCTTATTCATATTAATCTCAAAAAAATCCTTCATCCGCTGTTTGCATTCTTGCACATTTCTCTGATTTCTAAACAAATTCTCATTTACGCGCCACGAGCGCCTGTCTCTTTTCTCCTTATCAATCTCCAACCAAACTGGACTGTGGTCAGAGATAGTTCTTGCACAAATCTTCACCTTTTTAGTTCTTAAAAAAAAATCATTAGTCAACAAAATAAAATCAATCCTCGAAAAAGATTGGTGTCTGTCAGAGTAAAAAGTATAATCCTTCTCCTGCAAGTGTCTCTCACGCCAAATATCTCGCAATTCCAGGTCATCCTTCATTTCAAAAAAAGATTTAGGCAGTCTAGCATGACTTGGAATGCGTTTAAAAGCTCCAGCCTTATCCAACTGTACATCCAAAACACCATTCCAGTCTCCCATAAAAATAAAAGACTTTTAATCCAACTGGGTGAGCTTTGTGTGGAGTAAGCTAAAAAAATCAGCTTGTTGTTGGTTAGGTGCATATAATCCAACTAGAAGCGTCTTTTTACCTTCTAACAACAGCTCAATCATAACATATCTTCCATGCTTATCTGCTTCAATTAAGTCTGCTGTTAAGGCACTTTTAACATAAACAACCACTCCATTTTTCTTATTCTCTGCAGAGGCAACAAATTGCGTACCCAGTCTCGAGTTCAGTAAATGCTTTTGATCCAAAACTCTAATATGCGTTTCTTGCAAACATATAACATCTATCTTAAATTGTTTTAAATATTGAAAAACTTTCTTCCTCTTCTGCGGTGAATTTAGTCCATTAACATTCCAGGTTAGAAATTTAGTTGCCATGCATATCCTCCAAAAGCTCTTGGACCACAGCTTTGATAGGAGTAACTTCTTTAGGCCGTGCTCCTCCCACAGCTTGACTATATGTACGTTGTGAAGAATCTGAAGACTTTTGCTGATCTTGTTCTTTTATTTTCTTTGCTCGTTTTAAAGCAGCACGCGTTACTCTTTGCTCTCTAGGATCATCCAAAGAAGTTGTAGCTTGATCTCCTCCAGCACCACTTTCCTCTGTTTCATCCTCTTGATGTTCTCCTTCTCCAGATCCCTTTCCAGCTTCCAGAAGTGTTAATGGGGTTGCTTTTAAGACATTATTGTAGAAATCACGCGCTTGCTTCACAGTAATCAGCCGATACCTTTTACCTTCATGCATCACCATCAGCCCATCCGGAATCTCCCATCTGAACCTTATATCTCTTTGCTTAAGCTCATGCACGAGAAATGTATAGTCCTTCCTTCCCCTTAAAATCCTTGGAGGAATTTCTTTTAAAACCAAGACTTCTTGTTCAGCAATCACCACTTTAGCATCATAGGCAGCTTGTATAACTTGATCTCTAATTTCTCTTTTTGCAAAATAGACCACCACATCTCTAGGCAACTTTCTCTGTCTGGCAATCCATGAATTCACCCGAAACACTTTATCCATAGCTGCTCTTATTTCAGATGCTGGCTGGTTTAATACCACTTCGAGAGCCTCAGAGATCAGCTGCTTTAAATCTTCTTTAATATTCTCTTTTAAACCTCTGATTCTGACAGCAAACTGCATCTGGTAATATTGGGCTAGGCTTAACTCCCTTTCCACTTTGTCTCTTGCATTTTCATTCTCCCGTGCTTTTACTTCTAATATAGCATTCCTTTGAGCCAGATCATCCATTTTTTCATCCAAATCTTCCACACATTCCGCCACTTTATGCACTGAAGACAAAATGTCTACCTTCATCACGCTGAACTTCTGTTCCATCCTCTCTTCCATTCTCTCCTCCAATTTCTCCAATTTCTCCTCCATCTGTGCAAATTTATCAGCAATTGAAGATTTGTCCAATCAGTTTTCTGTTTCAAGTTTGCAGACAAAGTTACTAAGGAGCTGATGTATTTACTGCAGTTTGGGCAGATAACAGCATACAGGATTATAATTCAAATAACTAATAGAGAATGTTTGCCTGAACAGGGCCAATTATTGTCCAAGAAGCAAGACAGTACTCCAAATACATTCTAAGAGTCATAGGATACTAAGACAGCCAGTCCAAGAGTCAAAAGGTTATAAACAAGAAGTAGGAACTAGAGGCAGATGATACCACTCTAATGGCAGAAAGTGAAGAGGAACTAAAGAGCCTCTTGTTGCGGGTGAAGAAGGCGAGTGCAAAACTTGGCTTGAAACTTAACATTAAGAAAACCAAGATCATGGCATCCGGCCCTCTCAATTCCTGGCAAATGGGGAAGAAATGGAGGTAGTGACAGATTTTATTTTCCTGGGCTCCAAGATCACTGCAGATGGGGACTGTAGCCAAGAAATTAAAAGACGATTGCTCCTGGGGAGGAAAGCCATGGCAAATCTAGACAGTACACTAAAAAACAAAGACATCACCCTGTCAACAAAAGTGCGTATAGTCAAGGCTATGGTCTTCCCAGTTGCAATGTATGGCAGTGAAAATTGGACCATAAGAAGGGCTGAGCGCCAAAGAATTGAGGCCTTTGAACTGTGGTGCTGGAGAAGACTCCTGCGAGTCCCTTGGATTGCGAGGCAATCAAACCAGTCAGTCCTAGAGGAGATCAACCCTGACTGCTCTTTAGAAGGCCAGATCCTTAAGCTAAAACTCAAATACTTTGGCCACCTAATGAGAAGGAAGGACTCACTGGAGAAGAGCCTAATGCTGGGAAAGATTGAGGGCAATAGAAGAAGGGGACGACAGAGAATGAGGTGGCTGGATGGAGTCACTGAAGCAGTAGGCGTGAGCTTAAATGGACTCCAGAAGATGGTAGAGGACAGGAAGGCCTGGAGTGTCACTGCGTTTTTATGTGTTTGTCAGCAAGCACGTTGCAATCTGCTCTTTGCAGCGGTGCTGTTATCATTGTAACCATGGTGAGTGTCACATGTTCAACCATGTTTTGGTTTCATGTCTGGTTCTATTATTGTGTGCGCATGTCCAAACAAAGTTTTGCTTCTTCTTTTTTCTTTCTCTTTGCTGTCTAGTGAGATAGAGAGCATGTAGCCAGTTAAGAGTCTTTCTTTGCTTTTTCTGATTAAAGTTTGTTTACAGTAGAATATGCTTCGGGTTTTCTTTCTTTTACCTGGAATGCACCATGCGTCAAATGAATCACTGGTTCATTGACCTCTGATAAGGAGTTTTTTGATTTACTCCTTTGACATGGAGGAACGTTGTCCATAGGGTCACGATGGGTCGGACATGACTTCGCAGCTAACAACAACAGGAACTAGAGTCACAAGCTGGAATACTGGAAAGTTATTTCCAACAAAGTCTAAAAGCAAAGCAGCTACATAAATCTGCAAGTAGCTGTCGGCAGTTAATCAGGCCTTCTCCTCCTTTGCCTAGCGAAGAGCCTCACTGAATGATGTTGCACTGTTTACTGCTGCATGCATTGAGACCTGGGGCCTTGGGAGGGAGGGTTGATGCTTCATCATGTGACTGCTCCAGCTGTTCAGGAGATGCTGTAGTTGATCAGCAACCTCAGATGAATCATGGCTTAAAGATTCCTGGAGCAGATAATTCACAGGTTCAGCTGTCAGAGTCAAGGTCAGATTCTGAATCTGTCATTCATAAAAAACAGTTTGGGAAAGGCTGCATGTCATTTGCATGATGTGATTCAAAAGCTGACAAGGGTGCTAAGCTATATTGATGGTGCAGTGCAATGAACCATGAAGTTAGAAAATCATTCAACTAATATTCTATCCAAAATAAGGGAATGCTTTTCACCATGGTATGAAATGTCAATTATATATTGGCAGCTGAAGAATAGAGAAGTGGCACTTTAAAAAAAATACATTCAGTGATACTTTTTAAAGTAACAGTAGCAATTGTTAACATAATTTTTCACTAATAGTGTACATATTCATCCTAGTAAACAGGCAATACATATAATTGGGTTAAAGAAAAATATGTTTCTGTTGATGCTACAAAAGACAAAGTTCAATGAATTGTAGCTCAGCTATTTTGTGCATTGAAATATACAAGTCCCTTTACATAAGTAATATCTTATTTGTCTTTTGTGGAACACAAGATAATGTCTTTTATCAACAATCACATTGGGTACATTATGCTAAACTATGGTTTGCCTTAATATTAGTTTACTGAACAGGATAGAAACAATTGAATCTTACAGACAAGCAAAATAATCAGAGTACCATGTGCTCAGGGCTGTATGATGTGAGTTTCTTTTTAACTTCAAGTTTGAACTACATTTGAACCAAACACAAAATAAGATTGGAAACCACAAAGAAACCATGCATCCTCTCTGCATTCCATATAAAGCCACAGAAAATAGTTGTTTCTTATTGTCATTTAGAGCCATAAAACAAGCCATGATTTCATTTAGTGACTCCATCTACATATCACGTTAAGCCCGTAACTAACTACCTATGTCTTATTGTAATATGTGAGTCCATCCTTTTGAAGAAGAACAGGTGTAGGTACCACTTATGCTGCTGATAAATGACATTATTAAATCCTGCAGTAGTGTAGCCAGAGTAGAAAAGAAAACCAATATAAAACCTCTGGTTCTTATTTTGGTACCATATGGCTTATTATTCTGATCACTTTATTGTCAACCAAGGAGCTATATAAATGCTCTCCTCTGATCTTATCAAAATATTCTGGTATGTTTATATAAACTATATTATAAGAAAGCAGCTGAAATAAATTGCTGGCTGGAAAGCCTGGGAGTTATGGTCCAAACACACCTGGAATGTAGAGATTTGGGATAGACTCCCTCAGATAGACCCGAAGATATCAAAAGTAACTTCCTAGGGTAGGGGTCCTCAACCCCCCGGGCTGCAGGTCCCTACCGGGCCACAGCCCATTCAGAACCAGGCTGTACAAATGGTGAATGAGCAGGCTAGCCGCAGGCGTGTGAGTGGCAGGCACTTGCTCTCACATGTGAAACTCCACTCAGTGAGTGGCAGCTGTTTGTGCTTGCATATGAACTTCCATTTGAACTGTGCTCACTCGTGCCTGCCACTCACACAGAACCCTCCCCCCATGCCAGGCTACCAAGCTGGAAAGATTGGGGACTGCTGCCCTATGGGATGTATCATAAGCAGATCCTGTAAACCATTGGTGTCAAACTCAAATAGAAATGAGAGGGAGGCACTAAACTTTAGACAAGGGTTCCTGCAGGCTGCATATTGACTTAGAACAGAGGTCCCCAACCTTTTGGGCAACAGGGACTGGTTCTGTGGAGAAAGTTTTTTCCACGGACCGGAGAGTGCCTGCATCCCACGGATGAGGCTTTGTTTGTTTATGTGGACAGTGAATAATATTTATATGTTACTTATATGTAAGGGTGTAGGTCAGGGGTGTCAAACTCAATTTCATTGAGGGGCGCATCAGCATTGCGGTTGCCTTTAGGGGGCCGGGTAGGCGTGGCCTACTGGGTAGGCGTGGCCTACTGGGTGGGCATGGCTAGAGTGCATATGGCCTACTAGGTGGGCGTGGCCAGCTCTACATCATTCGCATCATTCGCTTATGGGGGCCTGGGCAGGAGTGGGACAGATCTGAGGGTCTCTGGGCCAGGGCCAAGGCAGTGTTTCCAGGATGGCTTCGCGGGCCACATGAAACCACTTCGTGGGCTGGATCTGGCCCCCGGGCCTTGTGTTGACATATCTGGTGTAGGTCTATACATATGTTCTATATAGTATGTTTTAAATGTGTTATGCATGTGTACACTTTGAGAGGAAGCAACTAAATTTCATTTTTAACGTGTGCCATTGCGCCCACAGGAAAAAAAATGACAATAAAGGTTATCTTAAAACAAATCTTAAATACAGTTGCTGGCATGCCACAGACCGGTACTGGTCCATGGACCGAGGGTTGGGGACCCTTGACTTAGAAAACCACATTTATACATTTATAATATATGTCAACACTTAAAAATCAGATAGGAACTAGATATAATTAATGCATTAAAAAAGCAACATTTTTGTTTCTGAATAGTGTGTAAGTGATCTTTTATTGTTTCTTTTGAATGGTGTATAAATGGTGTACAAATGTGTTCCTCTACTGTATGAGTATGCCCCAACTTAATTGCATCAGCAAAGTCGTTTGGCACCGCTACAGCACAGACTTGAGAGGGACGTCCAGTCATGTGGTGCTCCTGGTCAGTCTGCACTTTTGCAGTTAAGTCAAGGTGGTGAATTGGTACAAGACTTCTCATCACAAGTTGTGGTCTTGGAGTATTATAGTCTTTGTTGATTATGTTTACCATTATTTAGTTTTAAAATGGAATGCTTCCTATGTTTTATTGCATTTTTATTTTGTTTTATTGTGTGAAATATTTCCCAATTTCATTTTAATATAGTCTGAGTTGCTCTCAGGGGTGTCATGGGCTGCATGCAGTCCACAGGCCATGTGTTTGCGCTTCTGCTATAAGCAACGGGAAAATTATGAGGGAGTTTTCTTTACTAGTTCTTTTAAGTAATTCAGCTAATTATGGTCATTAGTCATGACAGTAATTAAGCTACCATGACACCAATTAACATTTTGGGGGACCTAGTATTTTTAGATTTCATTTCTGAACTATTTCAAGAATTTAGGGCAAATAGCAATTTTTTAATTCCAACTAAGTTGTGGGAGTTCCAGAGGGGAGGCATAGCTTGCTAATATCGGTACTGTGAATTCTGACTAAAACTATGGTATGGCAACATCTGGGAAGAAGTATACTGTTAAATTGCCTTCTCCATTGGTACCCTCCAGGTATCTTGTCTTACATGGTGTTTCATTATACTCAACTACGGTCAAGATAATGGGAAGTCATAATCCAACATATCTGAACACGTACATTAGAAGAGGCTGGATTACATTGTTAAAGAAGCCACATAATGTACTCCTTCTGCTGTGTTTGGTTCCTTATTTCATGGTAAAGAAACAGTTTATGAACAGATGGCTTTTCTTTGCCAGTAGAAGAATGGCAAAAGTCCAAATGCAAGGTTTAGTATTTCTTAACCATTCAGTTATGCATTTTGTTTATCATCCTAAATTGCCTTTGAAAGAAGAACGATAGAGGTCTCACAGATGCCTATGCATACCTAGGCATAGCTTTTCAAGACAGCAGACTGTTGTTTCTGGGGCAATGAGTAATAGTCTTAAGTCCATCCAGCATTCACCTTGGTAGAATATTGCAGACATACAGAACCATTGTTGTCTTTTCCCTTTATATATTATTAAAGACCCTTTGTGTTGTTCTGAGAGTTGCGTGTACTATTAGAATAATGTGCTGCAGCTAATATGAAGTGTGTTTTTAAGTAATAGTGTATGCAAGATATTCACCATGATGAACTTGGCTGTCTTATTTAAGGTTATTGGTTCATGCCAAGCTTTAGGCCTTGATCACTAAACCTGGAACACTCTCTCTCTCTCTCTCTCTCTCTCTCTCTCTCTGTGTGTGTGTGTGTGTGTGTGTGTATACATATTTACTGCTTAAATGTAATTTAATTAAGTGGTTAATAATACATAAATACGATATCAAGATTAATATTGGGACAATTTGGATTGTAGCTACAGGTAGTGAGCCTAAAAGATTTGCAATAAGAGGTGAATAGGAAGGCAGCACATCTGGAAGTCTTTCCCCCTACTTTTGGACCAGTTGCAGAAAATCCTGGTCCTCCAGATGTTGCTGAGCTACAGTTCCTAGGGTCCCTCACGACTGGCAATATTGACTGAGCTGCTGAGAGTTTGGCAGACCCTACATTCCCTATTCCTACTATAGATCACACAGCTGGCTGCAGTTTCTTATTTAAGAGCTCAGTCAGCCCTATTGCACATGTTTTTCAGGCAGGTGGTCTAGTTCTCTCCAAGGATGGAGATTATTTTCCAAAGTTAGGGAAGATTTCTGCTTTTGATTCTAGACAGCTTCAAATAACAATACCAGTATGTAGTACATGTGGCACAGCCTGAATCAGCAGGCTATTTGGTTCAGTGCAAGGCAGCTTCATGTATTTGTTTAAAATTGGAGGGACTATTCTTTAATAGAACTGAATACTTCTGTTACGCAGAATCTGGAACGTCAGCTTACATTCATTCCCCAAGAGAAATTATGATAGATGTGTAATAATTTATTTAATTAAGTTTTGTGGAATAGCATGCGTTGTTATAACAGTATGTTTTACATAGAAGTAGGATTAGGAAATTTGTGTCTACTAGGAGTGGGGCCAAGAACAAGTAGCATGTGAATAGCTTGAAGTGCAGATCTGGGTCTGGCTGCTGCTCTGGACAGAAAACTCTTGTGTGTTGATCCAGTCACAGCCTGAAGCAATAGGAGAGAAATTGTGTTTCAGCTGTAAATCAAAATAGGCCAGATGAGGACTGCAAAGAAGAATCCAATACTTATTCTGGTTTCTTCAAGAAATGAATTTTCTCCAACAACCTAATCATTCTTTATCACTTGAACTTCATCTGACACATCTGAAATCTATTGGTCTGAAATGGAATTTAAAGATTATCTAGCATAGGGAAACAAAGTCAATATTGGCCCATAATACATAGACTATTACAGTGCTTTTAAAAATGAAAGTAGACCATCGGCTGGGGGTGAGGAGTATGAATAGAAAATGTGAAAATCTAGTGTGAAGAAATGGTTGAACAAACAGAACAGTACAGTAAGAGGGACAATAAGAGGGTTAGATTCAGACTGAATAAATTTATACTGAAATAAATGGGATTAAGTGCACCTAACTTACTGCTAAGCATGTTGGTTTAGCTACTGTATCTGATTAACTTAACTTGTTTGTTGCAACCTGCTTGCACACATTTGTTTTTTTGTTATTTTTACTTTTATTTGTATTCTTTTCCTTGCCTGAAACCCACATACATACAGTACACACATATACACATATGAATCTATGAATGACTGAATCAAGGTTTCTTCCCTTGATTCTGCAACTCTTGTAGAAGCAGATTGCTGTATCATTAGGTGGTTTCCCCCTCCTTCTAGAATTTTAAATTGTGTCACTCTGGAACTTTCCACTTTTCAGCAACCTGTTTTATCAATAACACATAGTTATGGGTATTTCTCTACTTGACCTGACCCTGAAACCTTCATATAATGAAAAACCTCACAGTAAAACTCGAAGTTTGGTAAATAGTAGTGGAGTATTTAAAAAAGGATAGGAAGAAGGTTGAGGTTTAAAGTAATGGGTGTTTGTCTATGTATGGTACTTTCCTCCATGTACAAGAACATTTGCATTTGTTCTGTTCCAGTACCAAATTCTTCTGCTTCCCCCCCACCCCCACCCCACTGGAATTCTAAATTTAATATTGTTGCAAGCAGAAACAAGAAAAAGAAAAGCATTTAGAATGGAAATGCAAAGGACATAAAATTGCTAAAAATAAATTTTGCCTTTCACAAGCATATTCTCCGCATTCTCAGTTTTCTGATTTTAATGGATTCAAGTATTGCAGATTGAGAGACTGAACCAAACTGAGAGAACATCAAGACTCTTGACTGATTGAATATTCTGTTGGCATTAGGTCACCTTAATCTAAATTCTGAATTGTTTATATGATAACATTGGTATGTCATATGCTATTCTTCCTCCAGTTCCAAATTCAGTTTTATAATAAGATGCTCATGTCCTCCGTATATTCAAATTATAGTGTGGTCACCATTGGTTGTTGGCTTCTAAATTCCACATTGCAATTGGTGTTCATAGACATCACATAGAGAAAAATGTGGATAATATTTGCAAGAACAAGTCCAGGAATGTGTTACTAAATAAAACATCCTAAAAGCTAACTTCAATATGGATTATTATTAGTTTTCTTCTCCTGAATTATTACATTTTTAGTTCAGTTGAGAGAATTAGTATATGAAGATGGCAGGTTTGGATTCTGATGATTTTAATGAATTTACTATAAGTTTGATTAAGACAGGGCACTATCTTGCATTCTCCATTTAATTTTATTTTTCTTGCTAATTGTGTTTCTATCAGTAAGATGGATGGCAAGAGGTTTTTTCAGAAAAAAACTTTTAATGTAAATGGTTTGAAAGCAGCTTCATCCTAATATATTCCAAATATCCAAACCACAATGTTCATATACTGTACTGGCCAGCACTAAGGTATAGAAAAGCTGATGCTAAAGGAAACATGGCTCATTTTAGGATACTCTCTATTAACAATATATGAAGCCTCATTTAAAAAAGGATGACCAAGTATGGTCGTGGTAGAGACAAATAGGATTTGTCAAAAGGACATATAGTACATGAAAAGTAAAATAAACATGAAGTAAAGCTACATGAAAAACTTGGCATATTTTTTTAGGAAATGGAAAAACAAATAAAATTCAAAAACATGCAGTAAGAATCTATTTGTCCCTACTCACTTGTTGAAAGATTATTCCATCAAATTACAAAAAAGAAAATTTTGTTTTTTAAAAAATCTGATTGTTCACAAAACTAATGTAAATTAATAAGAGGCCCATGATCCTGAATCTTTTTATTCCTCATTAGTAGCCATTTAATGATTTAATGTTCACCTTTTATTCTTATTCATTCCTATTATTTTTTAAATTTATTCTGCTTCAAATAAGGAAAAGAGAATCCTAGGGGATGGAATTAGGAAAATGTTAATTCTTTATTTTGAATTAGAAAAAAAGAGTAATAAAAATAATCATTTTCTAAGCTTGAAGTTACACTTGTTGCCTCTTAAAGTCAGTGATTAAAACTCAAAAACAACACATTGTGGGATTTTGAGGGGGCTGTTGAAACTGAAATATATGATGATTAGCATGTGATTAGCAGCAAGCTACCCCCAGTTCCTGCATATGTGTTTTTCCCCCCTCTTGTGCTGCTAATATATGAATTTTAAACACACGAAGGGTGCCATTGACTGGCTGGGAAATTGTGGGAGTTGAAGTTCACAAATCCTCAAATTGCCAAGGTTGAAAAACACTGCTCTAAGTTCTGCTTCATGCACATGAGTTTATAAACCTACATTCCACTGAGGTACATGAAACAGGCCAGAGTTGAACGTCACCTTCTTACAGAAAAAGAATGAAACATCCTAAATTCTCGATATTAGCTCCCAATAGACAGCACACATAAACACTGGGCACTATCTAACAAAATGAAATTCTATTGTGAAAAAAGTAAGGTTCTACATTTAGGCAGGAAAAATGAAATGCACAGGTATAGTATAGGGGGTACCTTGCTCAATAGTAGCAACTGTGAGAGAGCTCTCGGAGTCCTAGTGGACAATCACATAAATATGAGCCAGCAGTGTGCTGCAGCTGCCAAAAAAGCCAACACAGTGCTAGCCTGCATTAACAGAGGGATAGAATCAAGATTGTGTGAAGTACTAATACCACTTTAAATGCCTTGGTAAGGCCACACCTGGAATACTGCATCCAGTTTTGGTCACCACGATGTAAAAAAGATGTCGAGACTCTAGAAAGAGTACAGAGAAGAGCAACAAAGATGATTGGGGGACTGGAGGCTAAAACATATAGGGAACGGTTGCTGGAATTGGGTATGTGTAGTTTAACGAAGAGAAGGGTGAGGGGTGACATGATAGCAGTGTTCCAATATCTCAGGGGTTGCCACAAAGAAGAGGGAGTCAAGGTATTCTCAAAAGCACCTGAAAGCAGGACAAGAAGCTACGGATGGAAACTAGTCAAGGAGAGAAGCAACCTAGAACTAAGGAGAAACTTCCTGACAATTAGAACAATTAACCAGTGGAACAACCTGCCTCCAGAAGTGGTGAATGCTCCAACACTGGAAGTTTTTAAGAAGAGATTGTCCTGCCACTTGTCTGAAATGGTATAGGGTTTCCTGCCTGAGCAGCGGGTTGGACTAGATGACCTCCAAGGTCCCTTCCAACTTATTATTATTATTAAAATCTAATTCCATGTTAGGATACCATTGGATGTAATCCAGTTCCTCTCGATACCCCCAAAGAAACTCAACCCTACCAAACCTGAGTTATTCTTCTAGCATGCTCCAAGCACAAAAGATCACTCATATAAACTAGCTTGCAGGGTAGCAATGGCATATTCAACAACTTATTTTTTTCACTGTTTAATTCATACCATCTGGTTCAAATGAAAAGTCTCAACAAGGAAGGACTCGCTAAGTTGGGCTATCAGACTGCTAGCAGTCATTTGCTCAGTTAAAGGCCTAGAGAGGTCTGCTGTGACCTGCACATATCAACTTTTTCATATGGAACTCAGAAAGAACAAAAGCCAGGATCCGATTGATCTGGGCAGATCTACTTTCAAGTTGAGAAAGGTTGTCAGGCTAGATTACGAGGAAGCTCAGGAGGTATTCCAGTATGGTAATTAGAGTTGCATTTGGGGACTGGCTATGTTTAGTTAATCTGTTCAGAACAGTTAAAAATGCATGGTTTTTAGCAAACAGTTCTTTTCAAATTGTTTGGCACATAAACTTGAATCATGCATTCAGTCTCACTAAGCCATATAGTATGCTGATGCTCAATTCCATGAGGTGTTTTTCACAACCTTTTAGTTTTGCTTAGAATTTTGGGTAGATCCAATCATTGGGATATAATGTGTGAATTCAAATGGTTGCGTTGTATTCAGTGATGCATTGTTAAAGAAAACATGGTTTAGCGTGACATGTCAGTCATGAGGTATGACTTTGATGCTGTAATGCACACAAGTATCTGGAACTAACAGTGGTGATGAAGAAGCAGTGGTTGGTGCGGTGACATGGTACAAACTTCACCTTTGTAGAGTGCTTCTCAGTATTGAAAACAACTACATAGATCACTGCTTTGCATTGTAATGGCCTAATACATATTTGTGTCACCTGTTCCCTCCACACATCCTGGGTCCCTAAGTGGTCCTGCCCTTTTTTTTTTTACTTATGCAACATCAAGATTGTGTTTGGGTGTTTTATAGGTCATGGCACAACCCTGTTCCAATGAACATCTTGTAACCTTTATAGATGCTTAGGATCATTTCACCTATTATTCTTCATCAGGTACATATTCAGCAGATTAGGTTAGCTAATAATGGCTTTCAGACCAAGACAAAATGACATGAAGCTTTCCCTCATTCACACTTTACATTTCTATTTCTACTTTTTAAATATGGACATAAGCAGATTCCATTGGGAACTCCTTGTCCAGATTTCTATGTTTCTAGAGTAAAATAGCTTTTATATGTGTGTGTGTGTGTTTGTACAGTATGTTTGTGTATATCTCATATGAAACTGTTTTAATAGTTCTACATCTTGCAAAGTATATGCTTAAGAAAACCAGAAATGATAGGAAAAAAATAGCAAATGCTTTTTAATCCTCAAGTGCTAACATAAATTTAAAATGTATTTGTCTAGGCCTGTGCATTATATAGGGACGTGGTGGCTCAGTGGGTTAGGACACTGAGCTTGTCGATCAGGAGATCGGCAGTTTGGCGGGTCGAATCCTGAGTGCCGCGTAGCAGAGTGAGCGCCTGTTACTCGTCCCAGCTTCTGCCAACCTAGCAGTTTGAAAGCACATAAAATGCAAGTAGAAAAATAGGGACCACTACGGTGGGAAGGTAACAGCATTCCATGCGCCTTTGGTGTCTAGTCATGCCAGCCACATGACCACGGAGACGTCCTCGGACAAGCGCTGGCTCTTCGGCTTTGAAATGGAGATGAGCACCGGCCCCTAGAGTTGGAAACAACTAGCATGCATGTGCGGGGGAACCTTTACCTTTTTATGCATTATATTTCTACTTCCAGTCACTGGATGCCATATGACCAAAGTAGTTGTATATATTCCACATGTCTCTATAATTACGCGTATGGATGGTTTTTAAAAGCACTTATGCATTTCATATTCATCAAATGTGCTTCCCAAACTTTAAGATTCTTAATTGCCATGGGATCTATTAGGGCTGACTACCTTGTAATGGTGACTCAGAAGTTGAATCTTGCATTAAGAGTGAACATAGTACTTCAAAAATTGGAATACTTTAATAATAGATATTATTAAAGTATTCCAATGTTTTCAGTCTTCAGAAGCCAGAGCAAAAATGTGATTGCTTCAAGAAATCATTAAAATTAATATTCAAAACAGGGACACCTTTCTTCAGATCTCTATATTGCTGCATATTGAGATATCTCTCCTGTCTTCTGCCTTCTACATTATATGTTCCTAATGCCCTGCTCTTGTCTACCTGAGTCAGTACTTCTGCCTTTCTCCCCGTTCTGATTTATTCATAGCATTCTTGATAAATTTTGTAAGCTTTTTGCCAAACATTTTTTTCCTACCCATGTGAAATGCAGGTCAGGCTTGCATAAACATCCTTTATTTTGGTCTAGGAATTTCTTGACAGCAATACTGTAGCTGTTTCTTCAGTCCCAGCATACTGCTGCTTTATCTTCTTGTCACTTATCCGTCAATGAGCAGGATAAATGAAGAGCCTACTGGTGCTTTCAGCTGTTTCACCTCCCTACCAGGGATATTTAGTTGCAGGTAACCCCCCTGAAATATTTACCCTTTTGTGGCAATTTCATTTGTCCCTTTATCTATGTACACATCAATGTAGGAATGTACAAGGTTCATTCTGCTTGATCAACCCTGGTCTCTCCATCACATCCTAGATTCATCTTCAGGAGGAAGTAATGAGCCTTTTATTTCCATCACTGTCTGATTTTCTACTCAATGGATAGCTTTGATTTCCTTGATCTCTGTGGAGTTAAGGATCCTTTCCTCAGTTCTGAAGATGTTGGGATGACAAAACTATCTCAAGTGATTGGGAGTCATTTTCCG
This sequence comes from Vipera ursinii, assembly GCF_947247035.1. Taxonomy (NCBI): domain Eukaryota; kingdom Metazoa; phylum Chordata; class Lepidosauria; order Squamata; family Viperidae; genus Vipera; species Vipera ursinii. The sequence continues at coordinate 39,937,895 of NC_139512.1, forward strand.
TGCCCAGAGTATCAAATCCATTGATGAGCTCCATTGCACAGGGCCTCTTTTCTTTGTACACACTTTCTTGCCATGTAGCTCAAGAAAGAATGATTAAGCCTGTGCTTCCCAAACTTTTGCCTTCATTATTGAAAACCACTTATCAGAAAGTCACTTTTACCTAATGTAGGTAAAATACTTTAAATAAATTGAAATGTCCCTGTTGTGATTAGGTAAGGGGCTTGTGTGCTGTTGACCAAAGAAAAACCACTTATTTTATTTATTTATTTATTTTTATTACATTTATATACCGCCCTTTCCCGGAGGACTCAGGGCGGTTTACAGGGTAATTAAAAACCAAAAATACAAAAGTTAAAAACCAAGTTTAAAAAAGATTAAATTTATCCCTGTATAAATAAAACCCCAATTAAAATAAATTAATCCTCAGCCTGGGCCAGAGAGCTCGAAGAGCCAGGTCTTCAGGCCCCGGCGGAATGAACGGAGGTCGGGGGCAGTCCTCAGCTCCACTGGCAGCTGGTTCCGAAGGGCAGGCGCCCCCACTGAGAAGGCCCTATCCCTGGGTGTTACCCGCCGGCAATCTCTTACCGGTGGCACCCTGAGAAGACCCTCCCTGTGGGAGCGCACTGGACGAAGGGAACTTGATGCCGGCAGCAGGTGTTCCCTCAGATATCCCGGACCCAAGCCATGTAGGGCTTTATAGGTCATCACCAGCACCTTGAATTTCACCCGGAGGGCAACCGGAAGCCAATGCAGCTCGCGGAGTAGAGGTGTTACGTGGGAGTATCGGGAGACCCCCAACACAACTCGCGCGGCCGCATTCTGCACCAGTTGAAGCCTCCGAGTGGTCCTCAAGGGCAGCCCCATGTAGAGAGCGTTGCAGTAGTCCAAAAGGGAGGTCACGAGCGCATGAGTGACTGTGCGTAGGGCATCTCGGTCCAGATAGGGTCGCAACTGGCACACCAGGCGAACCTGGGCAAAAGCCCCCCTGGTCACGGCTCCTATATGGTCTTCAAAATTGAGTCGTGAATCCAGGAGGACGCCCAAGTAGCGAGCCCTATCAACGGGGGGGTAACATCTCACCCCCCCATCGTTAGAGATGGAATAATCTGGTTGACCCGAGATGCCGATATGCACAGCCACTCAGTCTTGGTGGGATTGAGACGAAGCCTGTTTCTCCCCATCCAGACCTGGACCGCCTCCAGGCAACGGGACATCACGGTGAGGGCATCGCTGGGTTGGTTCGGGGTGGAAAGAAAAAGTTGGGTATCATCAGCATACTGATGATACCCCACCCCGAAACCACGAATGATCTCACCCAGCGGCTTCATATGGTAGATGTTGAACAGGAGGGGCGAGAGAACCGACCCCTGAGGAACTCCACAAATGAGAGGCCTCGGGGCGGATCTCTGCCCTCCTGTCAATACCGACTGCGAGCGGCCCAGGAGATAGGAGGAGAACCACCGTAAGATGGTGCCTCCCACTCCCAACCCCCTGAGACGCCGCAGCAGGATACCATGGTCGATGGTATCAAAAGCCGCTGAGATCTAATAGGACCAGGACAGAGGAGCAACCCCTGTCCCTAGCCCTCCAGAGATCATTCACCAGCGCGACCAATGCCGTCTCCGTGCTGTATCCGGGTCTGAAACCCGATTGGTACGGTCCAGATAATCAGTTTCCTCCAGGAACAGAGGAAGCTGATGCGCCACCACATTCTCAACAACCTTCGCCAAAAAGCAAAGGTTGGAGACTGGACGATAGTTATTTAAAACAGCCGGGTCCAAGGCAGGCTTCTTGAGGAGGGGTCTCACCACCGCCTCCTTCAAGGTGGCAGGGAAGACACCCTCACTCAAAGAAGCAGTTATTACTGCATGGAACCAGCCTCGTGTCCCCTCCCGGGCCGCATAAGCTAGCCAGGAGGGGCACGGATCCAACAAACAGGTGGTGGTGCTCAGCCTCCCCATGATCCTGTCCACATCATCAGGGGAAACAGGGTCAAACTCAGTCCAGATAACATGCTCAAGACCGTCCGATTCCTTCACATCAGACACTTTTATCCAATCATGAGAAAGGCAGGGCTAGATGAATCAAAAGTTGGAATTAAGATTGCCGGAAGAAATATCAACAACCTAAGATATGCAGAAAAGGGACGTGGTGGCTCGGTAGGTTAGGACACTGAGCTTGTCAATCAGATGGTCGGCAGTTTGGCGGGTTGAATCCCGAGTGCCGTGTAACAGAGTGAGCGCTTGTTACTTGTCCCAGCTTCTGCCAACCTAGCAGTTCAAAAGCATGTAAAAATGCAAGTAGAAAAATAGGGACTACTACAGTGGGAAGGTAACAGCGTTCCGTGCGCCTTTGGCGTCTTGTCATGCCAGCCACATAAACATGGAGACGGCTTTGAAACAGAGATGAGCACCGGCCCCTAGAGTTGGAAACGACTAGCACGCATGTACGGGGGAACCTTTACCTTTACCTTTAAGATATGCAGATGATACTACTCTAATGGCAGAAAGTGAAGAACTAAAGAGCCTCTTGTTGCGGGTGAAGAAGGAGAGTGCAAAACTTGGGTTGAAACTTAACGTTAAGAAAACCAAGATCATGGCATCCGGCCCTCTCAATTCCTGGCAAATAGATGGGGAAGAAATGGAGGTAGTGACAGATTTTATTTTCCTGGGCTCCAAGATCACTGCAGATGGGGATTGTAGCCAAGAAATTAAAAGACGCTTGCCCCTTGGGAGGAAAGCCATGGCAAATCTAGACAGCACACTAAAAAGCAGAGACATCACCCTGTCAACAAAAGTGTGTATAGTCAAGGCTCTGGTCTTCCCAGTTGCAATGTATGGCAGTGAAAGTTGGACCATAAGAAAGGCTGAGCGCCAAAGAATTGAAGCCTTTGAACTCTGGTGCTGGAGAAGACTCCTGCGAGTCCCTTGGACTGCAAGGCGATCAAACCGGTCAGTCCTAGAGGAGATCAACCCTGAGTGCTCTTTAGAAGGCCAGATCCTGAAGTTAAAACTCAAATACTTTGGCCACCTAAAGAGAAGGAAGGACCCACTGGAGAAGAGCCTAATGCTGGGAAAGGTTGAGAGCAAGAGAAGAAGGGGACGACAGAGAATGAGATGGCTGGATGGAGTCACTGAAGCAGTAGGCATGAGCTTAAAGAGACTCCAGAAGATGGTAGAGGACAGAAAGGCCTGGAGGAACATTGTCCATGGGGTCGCGATGGGTCGGACATGACTTTGCAGCTAACAACAACAATCCAGGTTTGGGAACCACAGATTAAACCAAGATGTAGTCCAAGACAATGGAACTGACCAATTAATCTAAAGCTGCTTGGTGCTCACTATATACACAGGGTGCCTTCTTCCTCTTTGGGATCTTTTTCCTCTCTTTTCTACTTCTGGATAATTTTGAATATGTCTCTGATGGGTCTTGAAGAAAAAAGGCTGCTCTCCAGTCTTTTCTTCTTACTAAGGAAAGAAACTTGCATATGTAGCAAATATAATTAATATATTTTTTCTCATTAGAAGACAAACATAATGCACATTGGGCAGGTCATCAGTGTGGCTGCCTTGGTAGGTAAACTTTTAGGGGGATGAGTGCACATCATTGTTCCTTCCCTGATGAAATCTGTTACAAAACTCTTCCATTTCTGTGTGCTGTTCTGGGTTGCTCATTGTGGTTGTGAGTTCCTAAATGCTTTTTCCTCCTTTTGAAGTATGCTGGCTGAAATTCATTTGTGACATACAGGTAGTGCTTGACTTACAGTCACACTAGAACCTGGAATTTCGGTTGTACGTCATTGCACTCATAAGTGCTACTCTCCACATGATTAGACTCAATTTTACAACTGTTATAACTATTTTACAACAATCATAAGACAACTCACTGCAGTCATTAAGTAAATCATGTGGACATTAAAAAACCATATGGTGTTAAGCAAATCCAATATATACAATGGGTGGGGTTTTTTGGCTGTTTTCTGCCACAAACTGTCACAAAATGTCACCAATCATGTTCACATGACCACAGGATGCTGCAACTGGTTGTAAATGTGAGTCAATTGCCAAGTCCCCAAAGTGCAGTCATGTGGTATGTACATGTTTTGGGGACTTGGCAACTGACTCACATTTACAACCAGTTGTAGCATCCTGTGGTCATGTGAACATGATTGGTGTTGTAAGTTTAAGGATAGGTCATAAGTGGTCGTAACTTTGGTCATTAAGTGACTGGTTAGAAATTGAGGACTACCTGTATATAATTGGATACTTACTAACAGCCCAAGCTATATCTGATATGTTTTACCATTTGGTAATCACCATGGTTAGGCAAAATTATGAGCCAGTTTTATAACCTGGAAAGTCTGGTTGCATCTTAACATTTGTTCTCTTAACATTGACCCTTGGATATATGAATATTCTTAGAAGGAGCCTTTCATTTACTGTTGTAAAATGTATTGTATCAAACTGGTTTCAATGAATCATGAAACTAAACAATGCAAACTGTTTATGCTGTTGCGCAGGTCCTGTTTGATCAGAATCCCCTTGGATACATCATTTTAATGAGTGTATGTTCAAGGAACCAAATCTCTTTATTAGCGTGTTAGGGCATATGTTGAAAAACTGCTGCTTGGCAACATGATTCCTGAGCACCTCATGGGAATTTTATGTTCCAATTACTGCTGCAGATGGAAGAGCTTGGACATTTCATAATGGCTGTTTTGATATTTCAAATAGGCACCAGAAATATCCAGCTACAATCTCCTTTCTGAGAGCCTTCTAATTTTCTGAGGGAGATAACATTTTTAAGGCTTTCCATGAGAGAAAAAAAGGTGAAAAGAAAGGGGAATGCGGAAAAAATAAAAGTATAAATGAGATAATGGAAATAGTAAAGCTAAAAACCAGGTCCTATAAGCAATGATTTTTTTTAAATGTGCATATTTAGCCTGTAGTAAAGAATGTTAAGAGAAGAAAGAATAGTGGTCACCAAATGCTTCCAAAATAAGGTTAAAAAAAATAACTGAACATTAGGAGGAACAGCCAATTAACTGTGAGAGGTATTTAAACCTAGGCTGGATGGTCCTTTAACATCACTACTGCATAAAACAGAAGTTGATCTCCATAGTCTGTGTTTATGATTCTCTATTTATTGTTCTATAGTTCTATTGACACGGAATATTTTGTAGAGGCCAGATGCATGTGCAATCCTTCTAGCGTGTGTTTAAGTTCGGCTCATAATTGTTTGTCCTTTCTATTGAAAGTCTTCATCTGAGTAAATAAATAAGAAAGACAGGTAAGGAGCTGAGATGCAGCCTGTTTTAGATGGAGCTCCACTTTTTCTAAAGAATGTAATATGATATCACATTTGATTCCAGCACTATGGTCAGGTAGTCATAGTTAAAAGCACCATGGACAGTTTTAGGGGATGTGCTAACTATGTCCTTTCATGGGAGAAAAGAACCTATCTCTACTCATCCATATCTGAAACACCTATACAGTATAGACAAATATATTGTATAGCTGAGGAGTTCTTGGAGGCTGCCTGGAAATTACGGAATACATGTGTGTGTGCTTGTGTGTGAATGGGGATAAATGCACACATAAGTTCATGCAGGAGTTTACCACATTAGACAGTGCTAGAGGTACAGAGTATGCACAGAGCCCAGTGAGACAGTCCAGCACATAGTAGCAGGATGTAAGATGCAGGCAGGAATAGCATACACCGAATGGCGCATCCAAACAGCTGGCATGCCTACAGGAACATCTGTACAGTGTGTAGGTTAGATCCTCCCAAGTCCAGATGGGAGATTCCACAGTAATTCATGGAGAATAACTGGGCTAAGATTCTGTGGGACTTCCAGATTCAGATGGACAGCCAAGTATGGCCAACAAACCAGATGCCTTGGTAGTAGATAAGAACCAGAAGACAGCAGTGGTGATAGATTTAGGGGTGCCAAGTGACAGCAACATCAGGAAGAAGGAGTATGAAAAGCTGAAGAAGTGCCAGGGCCTGAAGGAGGAAAGAGAGAGGATTTGGAAAGTAAAGACCAAAGTGGTCCCAGTGGTGATAGGAGCATATGGACTATGACTCCTAACCGGGGAGAGTAGCTCTAAGAGATCCCAGAAACAACATGAGAGTCTGTTCAGAACAGTGCAGTGCTAGAATCAGTTAAGATCTTATACAGAATCTTCAAATTACCAATACCAATCTTCCAATTACCACTCATGATTGAAAAAGATACATACTACCCATAGGGTGAGAACGTGTAATGTTATAATAAGAAATAATACAAACTAAGAAGAATGAGGCAAGAGAAAGAAAAAGGAAGAAATTTTTAAAAAGCTAAAAGTGCAAAAATAAAAAGTTAAAGAATCAAAAAGAGAAAAGTAGAGAAAATAATAAAAAAAATATAAAGAAGTGGCTTCTGATCATATTTACACTAGTTATAAGTACAATAATTTAAACTCTCTGTCTAAAGTTCCATCATACCTCGTATTTCTAATCCAATCTAATCATCAAAACTGTAGATCATAAATTCATTTTTTTTCTTTTTTGTGTAAAAAATCCATTAGGCCTTTCCACTCACTGATAAATATACGTAGGTATTGTCTTTCCAGAAATCAAAATAGTGAATTTATCCATTTCAGCAAAATATGCTGGCTTCACCATCCATTGTGGGCAATGTCAAATATTTCCATCTCTATGCATACAGTAATTTTGTTTCTGTGATCATATATTGAAATAAACTTCTATTACGTTTTTGCACCTGTTTATCCATTAATTCTAAAAGGAAAAGTTTTGCCTTCAGTTGCGTATTACTCTTAAAATCCTCTGTATAAAAATATTATTTGGATCAATTTTTTAAGCTTTTTTTACATTTTTACCAAGCATGATAAAATGTTCCTTCATGATTTCCACATTATCTTTATATGATCTTCATAATTTCTCTGGTGTCATACTAATGGTACAGTATTTTATAAAAATCCTCTTTAAGATTATAACGATGTAAATTTCGATCCTTTCAACTACATATTTTTTCATTGTTCCATCTGCATATTATAATCAAACTTTTAGTACACTGAAAATATCAGGAATTCTTTGACCTCTTCTTCTGTTTCAAATTTAGTAAACGTTTATACATTTTAGCAATTACGTGTTTCAACATTGTTTATGGTTCTGTTTCAAATTCTGTCTTAGATTGTTCAATACCCTGAATTCTTTTATCTACTTTAAAACTTTCTGATTACTGTCAGACCACTGACAATTATGTCCCTCTGCCATGCGTCCTATTTGTTTCTGAAAACAATTCAAAGCAATGTCTGACCAAAAATAAATAAATAAATCCTAAATGGCTTCAAAGCATGTGAGAGGTCAATGTATGCCAGAAGTTGTCAGAAGTCTGTGTTTATTGTGTGTGTGGAGTTACCACAGTTCTGTAATTTCCTTTCTTAACATTTTCTGACAGAGTCATAATATAAGTCAGTCAAGATATTCAGTCCAGCTATATAATTCAGAATTTGGTTTTATTCTATAAAACAGACGTGTCAAACACAAGGCCCAGGGGCTGGAACCGGCCCGCGAAGTGGTTTCATGTGGCCCGTGAAGCCATCCTGGAAACAGTGAGGGAACGGCCCCCACTGCCTTGGCCCTGGCCCAGAGACCCTCCTTCTGCCAGAGATCCTCAGACCTGTCCCACTCCTGCCCAGGCCCCCATAGGCACCCTTGATGCGAACCATGTAGAGCTGGCCACGCCTACCCAGTAGGCCACACCTACCCAGGCCACACCTACCCACCCCCCTGAGGGCAACCGCAATGCTGATGCGGCCCTCAATGAAATTGAGTTTGACACCCCTGCTATAAA